>NC_139235.1:12589274-13789274 GCF_977018435.1 Lepisma saccharinum
GCCGCGACCCGATACCGTGCCCTCGTATCAACTGTACTGAGCACCGAAATGTTCTGCTGAAACTGGTTGACGATTATCATAATCCCAATATCATATTTGAGTTGTGAGTTTTCATTTTTTAAGTCCATTTTATGCACAAATAGACTAATCAGAATTGGATCTGCCCGGATCATCCCCGGTTATCGAACCTGGGATCACTTAACTACAAGGAGACGACGTTACCACTTTGTCCACTTTGTCTTCCATATTTTTATATTTGTCAACAATCCTACACACGTAATCAAACTATTATTACTCTTTATGATTATGCTAGAATTTATTTATCAATATTTAATTTCATAGGTACATGTTAATTCATGCATAAAATCTTCAATACTGTAAAGATTTACGAGGAAAATTTTTCGGCTAAGGGCATTGACTTAAAAAAAATACCGTGACATGGTTTCACGTAGGTTGAAAACCATTTCTCTAGTGTTTAGGTATTCGCTTTATTCAGGCTGAAAAGTCTAGCATATACAGTTTGAGGTCAGTGCATATTATTTCTCAGTTTTCTCCCAAGTTTCAATAACTTGCACAAATTTTACAACGCAATTTACATGTAACAATGTCTCTTGTTACGTTATTTTCGGGTGACTAATAAACTGATTAATGCAATTACGAGTATATCGGTACCATCATGCAAACTGAGCAAAGAAACCAGTGTCGCTTGCAGCGTGCATCTTGTCTCTTCGGTGTGAAACACTCGTGTCGCGTGTTGCATGTCGCATGTTGCATGTTGCGTGTTTCTTCGGTGTGAATTCTCCCTAAGAGTTACTAGAGTACGTTAGAGTAACGTTAAGTGACTTGGAGTAAGTTTTCAGAGTAGCAACGAGTAGCTTAGAGTGTGTTAGTAACTTAACGTAGAGTAACGTAGTAAATTGTATGGATATGCAAGAAGATGTAATTTGACGATCTAGCAAACAGTACATATATATATATATATATATATATATATATATATATATATATATATATATATATATATATATATATTGTGTGTGTGTGTGTGTGTGTGTGTGTGTATTTTTTCTTGTGAGAAATAAGTGCATAGTGAACTAAATATATTTTGAAAAAACTCAGAAAAATGACTAAAATCGACTAACAGTTGATAGGGTCAAAAAAGAAGAAGAAGAAGAAGAAGTTGTAGGGTGGCTGAGGGTAACTTGGAGTTACTTAAACTATGTTAGAGAAACGTATAGTCACTTGGAGATATTTATAGAGAACCTAAAGCTACTGATCTGCGGGCATGGGCTAAAATATGTAGTCAATGGACAATGTCTAATTTATATTGCATACTAATATTGTCACTAATATCCAGAAAGTATATTTACCTGTATTTCCGGGTGCGAACCTAATGTAAACAGTGCCCAGCACATACCCGTTGCCGTTGTGTCATGACCCTGGAAGTGGAAAATAATAAAGAATTTGCAATCTTTATTGATTTTCTATTATTAAATGTCATTCCTAACACATAAGTGAACTGACTTTCTTGTCATGAATTAACGTAGCTCTCTTACCAATGTAAGTTATGTGTTTACCTTAATGAAACTAATTACAAAACATCCTTCAGACATCAATACTGGTTGCACAAGCTTCAACATGTCATCGTGTAAAGTTAAAGGTTACGGCTTCACTACACACATCAACAGAGATAGTTGGATTATTGTGTTATAAAGGTTTTAGATGTATAACAATCCAGCAAGCCTATCCCTCTAGCAGCTTTTACAACTAGAGGAGAAATTTTGAAAATGGCGTGACTTCTGCCTCAAGATGTAGATACAATGTGACATACGAATTGACATAACAAGCGGAATACTCAGTGAGGGTAACAATCTGGTTCTGATGGATCAATCAGCCTTGTTTCAGCTCGCCGCAACATCCACAACGCGCTTCAGTCTCGTACAGCGTTTGTTGCAGCATGGCAACTTATGTCCGCATACTGCTCATGCATCTAACGCTCTTGAGGGAATACTATATATTATCCCGATAGTCCAAATGAACAGATAGGGTAATCACGATTGGTTCTAGAGTTTAAAGTGGGATTCGAACAAGTATGGGTGCCTTCATCGGGTATCCAATCCGGTACCCCTTGATTACAAGCCAACATTGCGACGATCACTACGCTATCGGGTTAGACCTTTGTGTTCTTGTGTATTTAAATACACACAAACAAACAAAAGACATATATATGTATAAATATATATCAGTTGCATATTCTGAGTCGAAAATGTGGACTCCCTTACTATGACACGTGGTCCCAGGCTATGAAAGAGGGGGAAGACAAGTCTTGCGTAAACACCGTGTACAAATGATTAGATACAATTTTACTCGTTCTAGGCGTCTTCAAGGAAGCCACGTTACCATGCCAACGGAAGTCAGGTTGCAAACTCTTAACAAATCAGGATGCTAACTCCAGAATCTTGTTTTGAATTTTATCACAATCCTTAATTGATATCACTTCTGTATTTTATACTTCATGCTTCAGACTTTGCAGATAGCCTAGAATATACAGCATGTATGTATGTATGTATATGTTAGTTAGTTAGATAGATATATAGAATACATACATACCTCGCAGGAATCCTGGGTTCCATTCCCAGGAGAGAGATTTCATATCGGAAATTTTTCCAGCAATATTTTTCCATGGGTCTGCTCTGGTTTTCACTCACCCTACCTGTACATCCCCCCAATATGCCTTCAGGGCATGTTTTTAACGTGCAGGGGGTTGCTTTATCTAATATATAACGATGAAGCCTTAAATATTTTCAAGATTCGAATTGATTTTATTGTAAGTCAAGTGTGGCAGTACCTCGAACATAAAAGTGTCCACTTCTTCCCTGAGCTCCTGGTCGGTCAGCTTCTCTCCTTCCTCAGAGGCTTCCAGGAGAAGATCCAGAAATGCTTCCCTTCTCTTTTTTCCTGTAATTTTATGTGTTGTTTCAAATTGCAACATAGAATCCATTACAGCACAATAAAAATCGCGTTGTAAATACTAATTACTCGTTCACTAAGTCTTTACAACTATGCAATTTTACCATTGCAGGTTCAAGGTTTTTGTCCTGTGCAGAATGTATGTGTCTTCAGAGTGTTCCCTTGTGTACAGTCAAACGGCAAATATAATGGTATGCAAATTGTCCACCGCTATTTTTATTACTTTCTTATTGTACATCCTGTGTTGTTTTAAGGAATGAAACTATGTTGGTTCGAAGCAGGCATTCTTCTCTGCTTATTGACGTCTTTATTTCAATTCAATGTCATCACAAAGTGTAATACAGACCGAATTAAAATAGTGGTGGACAATTCGCCGTTTGGATGTACGTGTCCTCTGGTGTGTATACTTGTAAGTAGGAAGAAAAGCATCGTGAAAATGAAACAAACAATTTCAGGTTAACGATCGCGTATACTTTAAACTAAAGACAGCCATTAACTATTTTTTTTCTGCTTGTGACGTCACCTTGTGCCGTTACAGAGGTTAATCTGGACGCTGAGGTTGAATGATGAATGAAATAATGGAATGTCGATCTTTTTAAAAATACCTTAATGGGGTGTTAGGGGATGATTTTGAATATTGTAATCAACGAGGTCCGGATTTTGTTCCGGTGGAGGCAAATAGTGGCTCCGATCCGATTTTAAACTGTAGGTCCAGTCCCGATTAGTCAATTTGTGCATAAAGTTGATTTATGAAACTTTCAGAAACTTGCCTGATCAAGATGTAGTAAAACAAAAAATAAATTAAGTGCAATTTTTACATAAATTTATTTATATTCAAGTAAATTGATGGATAGAAAGTGCTATACAATAATAATTATAATGTCAATTTACTTACCGAGTATAGTTTCATTTTCGTCGCGAGCAACGCCGTTTCTCTGCTTCTCTCTTCTTCGTTCTTCCTTCCTTTCTTTAATAACCTGAAATGAAAAATTAAATTTCTATATTTTTTAATTTAATTCTTCTGTATTCTATGTCTATTTCCTTTTGGTTAATCGCCATAATGAGGATAAATGATTGACAAAATAATACTCATAATCTGGTCAGGACTCGAACCAGTAAACTTCGGTTAGGATATACGTAATGAAGAAGATTGGTAATTATACTTTCCCCATTATAGTTTGTAATTCGTAGTCCCCATGTTCCAGATGATAGGGCGTCTGACTTTCACGCAGAAGACCAGGGTTCGTTCCCGAGTGAAAATTTTAAGCACTGTCTCGTTATGGCCGACGTTCGTGGCGAAGTGGTTAGCACAGCGCGCTATGACGACAGGGGCCCGGACTCGAAACTCGCTCGACCTGGGCAAGTGTGTTATTTGTGAGTCTCTTCATTAATTTCTTCACATCATCATCATCATCACATCCGCATTTTCACGGTTAGTCAAAAGTGGCAGAAGAGCGAAGTAAAATAAACCAAATTAATCAATGTCGAGGCAATGAGCTGCTCTAGGGTTCACCCAGTCTCCAATAACCCGTACGGTGCTTTGAGGAGACCGGTGGGACGAAAATTCACAACTCCAATATGATATTGGGATTATGAGAGTTGTCAACCATTTTCAGCAGAACGTTTCGCAGCTCAGTATAGTTGATACGCGGGTACGGTATTGGGTAACGGTCCGGCGGTTGAGAAACAATGCACTAGATTACTTTACCATGTTGACTGATCTATTTTGGACTAAAGTGCCCACATGTGCTGGCTTTTTTTAAAATAAAAGCAGTCTCGCCCTAAATGGCCAAAACACGTCCACTTTACACGATGTTGAAGGCAAATTACAGCCGATAACTGCATTAAAAAACTTGATAAAGCGGAAGATAACGTTGTTTTTAAATCTTAAAACATTGTTAAAACATTGTACATATCGATACTTTATTTTATCAACAGATTTGAGCTTCAAATACGTTGTAAGGCCTTCGGTTGGGCTCTCTTCTAGAATCTAAATATAGCTCGTTGGAGTGAAGCATTCACTGCGCAAACGCGAACAACAAACTGAAGCGACACGATGCACGATATTGAGAATTGAATTGAAATGTTGGTTTTAAGTCCACTTTATGCACAGAAAGGCTAATCTGGACTGGACCTACAGTTTAAACTGGGATCGGAACCACTATTTGCGCACGATATTGAGAAGACGGCACAGTCCGAGAGACACGTAAGCGACATGCGACACGTGCATCTTGCCGTGTCTCTTCAGTTAGAAAGGTTGCATTGATTACTGACGTGTCTCTTCGGTTTGAATTCTCCCTTAGTTGGTAATTCACAAAGAATCGATCCGAAAAATTTCCCAGTAAAGTATCCGATCCGTATTGGGGGTCATTCGACTTAACCAACAACGTGATGTCGCTTGCAGGCTACCGGATTAAATCTGACGTCACTATACTTAGTGCTGAAGGAGCAGCTGTAGCATCTGCCCACCAGCAACTTTAGTAGCTGCTACCATGCTGATATTAGAAGAAGAACGAATGAAAAGACTGGGCGCGCAGTATTTGTATAACAGAAAGCCATTACGCGAGATTTATTGGGTGTTGACAATCTTCATTCGCCAACCACTGGGTTTACGGACTTTCTATGGCGTTGGAGAAAGTGAAAGGCTTTCCCCGGCGGCGAGGCTTTTCATTTTCCTCTGACAGCGAGCAAATTGAGAGGGAGACCTTAAAGTATGGGAGAGGACGTCCGTAGTCTCTCTCATCCTGGGAACGGACAAGCGGGATTGGAACTTCTTGAAGGAAAATAGAAAACCGTCTAACACTTTCATTTTTTTGGAAGCTACCAGAAAGGTACGGGATAGTCGAAACTGATCATTTTAGTGTCCAATTCTTAGATCGATTAAATTTATCTTCGGATAAATTGTCCATGTGCTGACCTCCGTGTCAGAGTGCGCTTTGCCGCCAGGGATCTCGGATTCGAATCATGGTCTGGGAATGAGTGTCCTTTGTGGGTGTCCCTTCTTCCATTTCATCATATTAACACTCATCCTTCTTCTTCGCGATTAGCCAAAAGTGGCAGAAAAGCGGAGTAACATAAACAAAATCAATCAATCGTCTACGGGAAAATGTATCCGTGGACGATTGATTGAATGAGTTGGTGTTCTAAGTCCACTTTATGCACAGCAAGGCTAATCGGGACCGGACCTAGAGTTTAAAGTGAGATCCGAAGCACTATGTGCCTCCACCGGGGAGGCACACGGTTCTGCTACGGTTTGATTTTGATAACATTTTTGTTATTCAGCGGCGTTTTATGCCACTTTATTCTAATCGCGACGATGAGGATAACTGTTTGTATGGGATTGATGAAGGAACAACGCCCATACCAGACTGGGATTCGAATCGAGGACATCTGGCGTTGTAGCGTGCTGTCCTAACCACTTCGCCACGAAGTGCGGCTGATTCCCTACAGGTCAAGTTCTAGTTACATATTTACAAAACCTACATGGGAATTGCAACTTTCAGTGTGGTTAAAGTTAGCAGCCAATAGTAACGTCTTGCTAGCATGACATGCCAGCTGATTCACTGATACGAGTAACGTGCCACTGCGCTACAAGTAGTATTAGAATTTTTAAAAGCAGAATTTATATATTATTCATGTTGTTAGGTTGCGCGTGTTAGGTGCAAACGTTTTAGAAACTTTACGTTTTTCATAGGTTAGGTATGTTGGATTCGAGTCAGTAAATTGCCTACATACAAGGGTCTTTTTTTCAACTGCCAGCACTGTTGGAATACGCTCGTCTAGTGGTCGTGTGACAATGGGACTTATGTGAACGTGTTTACATGTTGGTTGCAGATTATTACTCCATGTTAATGAATTAGAAGCAGCTGAAGTCAGTGTATGCTTTATGGCTCTAATAATGTTCACCCGCCAGGAACAGCGACTATTAATAAAATTTAAGGTTGCACGAAATGCATTGCAAATTCGCAAGGGTTGCAGGAGGCTTGTGGTGTCAGTATTCATACGATTTACTTCTTGATGCTATAGTCCTTGAAGGATCCTGACCTCCTTCAGTTTAGTCTCTCAGATGTCTCTATTTCCTGTTTTTCTTCTGCGTCTCTTTCTTCTTCAGTTCTTCATCTTTCAGCCATTTTAGCCTTGGTCATACAACTGACCAATAACCTTGTAGGTATTCTCTGCAAATATACCACCACATAAATAATCAGAATTATCGTTCGTGAGACTCCCTTTTTCTCTATATTTATTCTATGGACCATTGCGTCATGTAAGAATCGCACGACTATTGGCTGGCGCCATTTGTTTTTAATGTACCAAGTAGCTGTTACTACCCACAAATCTCTATTCACCAATATATTCTCCACTACACCGCTCTTGACATCATAGTACAAGGGGATGCGTGCTTCAGAATCCTCTTTACACTAATGGTTCAATTGTGATTATCCTGTCTCTACATGGTAGTGGATCTGCAACCTGCAATGCCGACCTCGGTAGCAGAGTGGTTAATACAGCTCGGTCCCACGCCTGAGATTCCGGGTTTAAATCCAGGCTTTGGCAGAAATGTCCCTGACTGCACATTTAAGTAAACCTAACAAACAACCACTTACTTTGTTAGTGAATTCATGAAGAATTTTCAAACACTCAGCCGCCATCTTGCCTTTTGGGCTTAGGTTAAATATCCAATCGGGGTAGAGCCAAGGCCTAGCAATTCTGTACAATAAGATTCTGCTTAACCTATGAAAGAGAAGAGAGATTTATTATATAGCAAGCCGTGAAAGGACGACACTGTGTAGGAAAATAACGTTACGAAGTCTCCGACCATGTGCTCACAAGGAAAGCCAGTGAGCCTACTGACAGAGAAGAGCGTAGGCAAAAGGACTGGCGATTGGTGCTGCGTCACGTTGACGTCAGCCATCTACTGGCAATTCCCGGCAGTATTGGACAATTAGGACACCTCAACTCACTTTCAAGCTACTAATGCATAATGACCAGAAACGTTTTAGATGCATGCAACACCTTGATAGGCACACTGTGAAATGGTGAGAACTAACATAGAAATTCTCTCTGCGTACAAAAGTCAATATTTAAATATTTCTCTTTTTTTTTCATGGTGAAATCAAAGCTGTGGTACCTTTTCTTCAATTTAATCATGTTCACATCTAGAATATTATACATGAAATTTAGCAGACTACATTTGAGTCATTACATAAAGAGAAATATTAAGAAAAGTAGAAAAGCAATACAAAAGAATTACAAACAAAATTTTACATACAAGAATACATAAGAATAATATATTAGTTTTCCTACTTACGTGCTTACTGCATTTACATATTCAGATGATAAAGCTGACTGTGCATTTATCTTTGTTCCCATGGCTGATTCTGCAATGGTAAATGTTATATAGTCAGAAGGACACTTCAAAGCACAATGTTACCTTGTAAAACCATTTATATAGTAATTATAATTTGCATTTATTATTATTTCTAGCATGTCCCAAATTGTATGTTTTTATATAATGACTAATTCTTTACAAAATGGACTTTGAATAAAATTTCTCAAATTACGTTACCTCTCTCCCTCTCTTATTTTTCAATATAACGGCAAAAATAACCATTTTTACTAGGATATAATACCTGATTTAAGTTTCATTTTTGTTGACACTGAATTGAGTAGAAAAAAATTAATTTAGAATTCCAGAAAAACTGGAAAAATTAGTAAAATACAAACAAGCGGTTGAAATTTTCTAACATGTTATTTCAGTCTAAGACCATACGCCGACATCCATGGCGGAATGGTTGACACATCGCGCTACGACCCCAGGGATCCCGGGTTCGTATCCCGGGCTGGGCTGTTCCTTGTGAGTGTCCATTCATGAATTTCACCATATCATCACTCATACACATCTTTGCGATTAGCCAAAAATGGCAGAAATTCGAAGTATAATAAACCAAACGAATCAGTCAAACCTCTAACACCATATTCGTAACGGGAATAGATTCCCTTGTATCAAGACCTGAGTCAAATATTATTTTGGTGAACACGTTGCATATTTCTTTCAAGCTATGGACACAAGGTACGAGTATAACTTCCTAATATTAATTTCCTCCCGTGACTTACCGCAGATAATGTCTAACGCACATCTGGTGATGTACGGGTAGACATTAAATTTTTCGGACGTCACCTCTGGCTGCAGCTTCTCGACAATGATGTTAGCGTTGTCGTTGAATACGTGCAGAAAGTTTTCCAGGATTTTGAAGTGGAATGTCGGAGTGATCATTTTTCGGTGAGAGTGCCATTTTGCTCCTAGATGAAAACAATACGAGAACACTTAAGTACCACAATACCATTGAAAAGCAAGAGTTGAATTGTTTACATGGTGAGCATAAGTGCAGTGAGATTCATGAGTATTACCGTGTAAATTTTCCATAACTATTTTCATTAATTTTTCTCTTACATCCTATGTGATTTTAAGCGTTGGATTTTTATCTATGCTGGTGCAGAAGTTGTCATCAGCTTGGTTTGAGTTTTCTTTTAATTCTTGAAACTCTTATTGGGTCAAGTATGATATTATATGATATGATTTATTTGCATCCAAGGACCACAATTTTGTACAAGTAGGTACATGTGTATTATAGAACATGTCAAATAGAAATACATGATACTAAAGTTTGGTAATTTTAACATAAGATACACATAAAGTAGGTACATCTGTAGTATAGGACATGTTAAATAGAAATACATGATACTAAAGTTTGGTAATTTTAACATAAGATACACATAAAGTACATCTGTAGTATAGGATATATATCATAACCCTTGCATATAAAGATATTATATTTGCACCAACATGGTGATGGACAATTTGCAAATAGAAATTCATGATAATAAAGTTCGGTAATTTTAACATAAGATACACATAAAGTACATCTGTAGTATAGGACATGTCAAATAGAAATACATGATTATCAAGTTTGATAATTTTAACATAAGATACACACATATATATTGGTGTATCATAACCCTTGCATATAAAGATATTATACTTGCACCAACATGGTGATGGACAACTTGCAAGGCAATACTCATGGATTCCACTTTACATTTTTAGCATACTGTAGGAGCATTTCATGTCAAAGCGTCTCTGTACCTGAATTTTGGAAATGAAATGAAATGCTGTCTTTACACTATCTTGTAAGTGAACAATCCAAAATTGTCATTTGCATAAACATTCAAGTATTATACATAATACAGTTAGAAGCTTGTTTGACATATTGTTCATTTATTTTAACATTTTTATATACTTTTGGTTTGTGTCGTGTCCTACCCGTGACACTAAAGAATAATTAATTTCTCCTCTAACTGTTACATTTCGAGCCTTCAACTCCACTAGAATATTCAAATGTGAATTACTTCATCTTTGTCTTAAATAATTTATTTTTCATCATTTCACAATTCACAGAAATTAAAATATTTTTTTTTAAGTAAAGAGGTAGTGTTTAGTCTGTCTCACCATGACACAAAATTGTTCACTTATAAGCTATAAATCTTGGAAAGTATTTCAAGGGTAGTTAAGTTCAATCACCAGTTTTATGTTTCATATTTCATTGCTCACAAACTGTAAGAAAAATCTTGCTTAACCCTCTGCTGGGCACGTGTGGCCTTTTGAGACCCCACATGTGTTTTTTCAAGGGTAACGACTAAATTATATATACCTGTGTCATCAACAGTTGAAATATCTTATTTTGATTTACTTTCTATAGCATCGTCATATTATAACTGAAAAACTAATATATATTGTTTTCGTTAATTGGTCCTAAATATAATGCCACTTCATACGGGCACTTGGGGGGCCTTTGAGGACCCCAATAAATATTTCGATTTATTGTTTCTTCTACAGCTCGATATTATTATTATATTACTGTATTATTATTATTATATCATTATTGTATTATTATTATTATTATTATTATTATTATTATAGTATAATTTGCTGTTTTTCAGAATTATGATTGTCGGTTGGTCTGACTGCCCAGTATTATGCAACAAGTCCCGTTTCCCGTTCTTCCAAAGTTGATTTGATTGATTGATTGATTTGGTGTTTTAAGTCCACTTTATGCACAGTAAGGCTAATCGGGACTAGACATACAGTTTAATGTGGAATCCGAACCACAAGGCGATTACAAGGCGACGACGCTACCACTGCGCCATCGGGGAGGCCACCATCTTCCAAAGTTCAAATGTAAACAATACATTCGGTAATTTGGTATCAAATTTCGTATCGTTTGCTGATTCTCAGAATTGAATTGTTGGTTGGCCTCGCTGCACAGTGTTATCGCAAGGACTCCCTTTTTCCATAGATCCAAGTGTAAGAAGTATCATATGAAGAGTTATTGTTCTTATAAAGTTTATTCTGTATGACATATCTTACTATAATAAAAGAGAATAAGGTGAAAACACTTATTTGAATTATAGTAATGATTTGCATGCAATATATTATCCACCAATTTCAATTTCCTTGAAACATAAAGCTGGGGTCTTAAAAGGCCCCAAGTGCCCATTATTTCCAACGTGCCCAGCAGAGGGTTAACTATCAGTAGAATAGTTACTTTAATATGAAAAATGCAGTCCTACCCGTAACAGTGGAATGCCCCTGTAGTAAAAGTTGTGTTTTGAGCACAACAGCCATAATCCGGTGCCATAATTAGGAACACTAGATAGATGTTTATCCGAATTAGCTGGATAATCCGAAATTGACTGTGTTAATCATGTGCATGTAACATTTCAAGTGAATAAGATACAATAACTTATAATACGACAACACACTGTAAATTTTGAATTTAAAATAACGGTCGTTAAAGTTGTAAACACACTTTTCAACCATGTTCAAAAGCACATGCGAAAACACTGTAATTAATCATACTTCGCTGCATTGACAGACTCTTCTTGAAACATCTTCATGTGTGTCACCAAACTGCGTCACCACCAATCACAAACACAAATGTATGATTATTAATATCTCCTTAATCAAATTTAATTATTTCATTTAATCAGTTCCGTAATGCAATATCTTTCCACGACACCATTTAACTACTTACACAGAAAATGATGTTCACATGGTACAATTTAATTGAAATATGAAAGAAACATTTGGTCGTACATACCTGTACTAGTTAACAAGCCTAACCCAAGCCAAGGTTGCATAAACCTGTACATCAAAGATTTGTCCATGTGCTTTGTTGAGCCCATAACTACCTGTGAAATAGCGTTTTCATTTCATTATTTATTACTGACCTGAATTTGTCTGTGTTATTTGTTTAAAAAATTGTGTCATTTATCAGATTTCGATATTATTTTCCTAACATTAGTTACTCAAAAACCGACCATACTCAGTAAGAAAATATTGACTTTTTAATACATAAAGGAGCCTTTTGATATTTAATTTTCTAAGCAATCTGAAACTGCTTGTGACTACAAAGTACCTGCTTAATAGTCAAATGAAAAATCATGCATATTAATTAATTATAATATACCGGTAATAATAATAATATAAATAATAACTTAACATTTAGAGATAAAAATGTGACAATAGCAAATCGCTGAAATTGGACTTATTAGGTTTTCCCCCTGTACTCTTCATATTCAAGATGCCTCAGAAGACGTCTGCATATTTCAGGTTAGCTGTGTGTGTGCAAATGCATTGAAAATATCAACGAGGTTCAAAATATGGAAGGGACTGGTATAGATAGAATTGGTATTAATGTAACTTTTTCTTGACTGGTAAGAAGTATGAAATGATTTTTTTAAAAAAATACAGTATTATTTGAAGCATATCAATGGTTGCTGAGTATAACTGAATGAAAATTCAGTATAAGGATAACTCTAAAACAGAACAAAATGCTTCTTCCCTGAAAATGATGCAAGACTGTTGCAAATTTGATGTATGCAAAGTGGATTCGGATCTGATGGTAATCATGTGTAAGCACACCACCTTCACGGAAAGGAGAGATGCATATTTACATTGCTAGGGGCAACGGCATCTTAAATCCGGTCATGTGCTCAGAATACCATCTTATCTTATCCACTTGTACATCCATTTCCCTTATCTTAGCGTGAAGGTATAGAATGTGTAAAGGAGTACCTACCTCCAAGTCATTTGCATGTGCGACATTCACTACGAAACTGCTTCCAAGCTTTAATTTGTATAGCATGCCAAAATCATTTATCAACTTCCTTCGAATTTGGAAAATACCTGTAGAGTTGAAGATAAAAATGAAATAGTTAAACAAAAATGAAATCATGGGTAAATTCGTTAATTAACTCAAAAACAATGAAAGCTGTGGTCTCAAGTAACCTTTTAAATGTTTTGGATATGCAGTAGAATGCATCCTATTTTATTAATGAAATATGATGTTATTTTGTAATTGTCCTCTCCTAAATTTGATCAAATCGTTCATCCTTATCATAGTGATTAGCCAAGAGTACCACAAGAGAGAATAAAATAAGAAAACTACAAAATAATAACACCTAATTATAGTTCATTGTTACTTTGCACTAACAATAAGAACAGCAATGACCACGCAGCATTACGTCCAATATCTATACAGTTTGCTCTCAACTTGTCATTATTTAACCTTTCGGGACGCGCGCCGTTGTAAATTTGACAACAGCTTTGTTCTATTGTTAATAACAAAGGCATTTGTTATCGTTGCAACGTGGCTCCTGTGTCTATTCCTTTCTTTGACTCTCCTCCACCACTTCCATAAGTTCAAGTAACTCCCCTAAATGTTTGTCAGTGGCAAATAAGGTTTCGAACAATCAGCGTCAGTGAATGTTCCACTTTTACAACACGCGCCTTCTCTCGTAGTATTTTATTTTTAGTTGTCGTACGTTTTGCGAGCGATTTTATTTTATTCAACATGTCACATGGATTAGATACAAGTGAAATAGAACGATGTCTTCAAGACCCTTCAGGCGAGGAGAACGATGTAGGCGTAATTAGCGATTTAGATCAAAGTGAAAGTGTCCTGAGTGAAGAAAATATTGAGCGTAACATTCTCAAGAAGCAAAATGTGCAGGAACAAAACATTAGCTTACAGTGTGTGGATGGTAAATTATTTAGTATTCTTGAGAAAACCTTGTCGCCGATATAAAATAATAAAATAAAATATTATAATTGGTATTTTAAATCCACTATATTCACACATAGGCTAATCGGGACTGGACCTATAGTTTAAAGTGGGATCAGAACCACTGTGTACTGTGCTTCTAAAATTAATAAAATAATCTCACCCAGCAAAATAAATTAAAACAATTGATAATAAAAGAATTAAATATAATATAATGTAAAAACAAAAAAAAAAACATAGAGTAAGGTGGGGCAAGACTGCGCAGTTTGAGTTCATAATTTTATATTCAAGCTATGAAACTACAGACACACATGAAAAAAGCAATACACATTGCACTATCCTTTGCTAACTAACAGTAAATTTCCGAAAGCTGAATGAACAATATTTCTGCATGAAACAATTACAAAACCGTGACCATGCAAATGCGTAGTCTTACCCGCACCGCGGGGTAAGACTGCGATCAAGTTCGGGTAAGAATGCGCACTTTCTACACAGAGTCACATTTTTATTATAAAAAGAAACACAAATCACTTTAACAAGTTCTTCTGTCATATGGGATACATTTCTCGTGGCATTCTTACAATAGACACAGTGAATCCCGTCCTGCACTTGGGTTAGGAATCGCTAAAACAAATCACAAATAAAGGTTCCTGTTTCATACGAGGTGCAATTTTCATGCCACCACTCGTCACATGTGTAACACTGGATCCAGTCCTCTACTGGAGGATTGCTGTACTTCTCATTACAACCTGGGCAATTGTACTCTTTCTTCTGGCGTTTTCTGCTTGCTACATCTTCTTCAACAACGATGTTCCGTTTCTGTTTCCCCTGAACTTTCTTCTTACTCTTCTTAGCCAATGAGGCTCCCAAGTTGACTTTGAATGGAGATCCAAGTTAACACCTGAGACTGCCTTCCCTTTCGTCGGCGGTGCTGAATATGCTCTGCACGTGGAAGTGGTGATATCTGGTTAACGGAAATGTGCCCGTATGATCCAGTATTGTTAACCCCACTTGTTGAAGACTGCTCACTTGGATACATTTGTCACAGTAGAGGGATGAAACTCGTCCTGAGTGAAGATGTCTGGAAAGCTAAATGACCGTGCGCAGTCGTGTCCCGTGCTGAATTCCTGAACAAATCACGTGATGCTGCCCATCCATTGCACAAAGCAATGGAAACTAATACACAGGTGGACTCGGCATTAACACAGCTTCTTCTATCCATCAATATCGTAATATTGTATACATTCACAGTGACGTAGTATTCAAAACACGTAGTACCAAAATAAATAGCAAACACCCTCAAAATCTTTTCACTTACCTCTCTCAGCACAACGAATTTCAAACGTATCTTCACCACTGTCCACAGCTAGCTACCATCTTGGACGAAGTAACGATGGCGCAGTGGTGCCAACTGTGTGTGATTTTCACCTCGAAAAACCGGTGCGCAGTCTTACCCGCCGCGCAGTCTTACCCCACCTTACTCTAGTCAACAAATACAAGATAAATTAAACCTGTGAAAGCAGCTAATTTGCATATTTTGTAAAAGTACAACACGCGACTGCTCGCGTAAGTGAAATAAGCGCGCACATTTCATGCAAGAAATGTGCTGACCACGCTTCACCCAATGAAGAAGTTTTTATCAGTCCACCGCCGCTTTTACAATTTACTGACAGGATAGAATTTTATCTAGTCCTATATTTAGAAACGTTATAAGTAGAGCACGGATAGTTCCGCATTTACAATAGCTCAAATATGGACTAAAATGGTATGCAAGGTATGCCAATATATGTGCATTTTAGAAAAACGCCTTACTTTGTATTTTTTTCAGTTACCACAAAAATCCGACATGTAAACAGTTATTTGTTCCTTTTCAGCTCATACTGCATGGAATTCTTCCACACATTCTTGCATACTTTACACTACTGTTTCATAAATGAATGAAAAATTACATTCCTTACATATTATCATTGCACTTGGAGGCCTCCCCGATGGCGCAGTGGTAGCGTTGTCGCCTTGCATTCAAGGGATCCCGGGTTCGATACCCGGTGGAGGCACATAGTGGTTCGGATTCCACTTTAAACTGTAGGCCCAGTCCCGATTAGCCTTACTGTGCATAAAGTGGACTTAAAACACCAACTCAAACCAAACCAATGATTGCACTTGGTTACAACATGATATCTCAAATGTTCAACCTTGAAACACCTGTTTCTGGCAATAATATTTTTATACTTATAATAATTTCGCTCTACTTCAGAAGATACAACACAACAATATTTTTATGGCAACACTATCTGACACGTCAAGTTCAAGATCATTTTTAGAGTATCCATTGCATTGTTGTCAAAAAGAGTAGTTGTTGAGTGTTCCGCGAGGACGACGAACGTGAATATTAAACAGCAGTGATGGAAGAATATAGGAGTTATTTTATTGAGAACAAGACAATACGCCAAAGGCGCAGACGTAAAATACAATTTTAGTATTGTATGTAGTATGGTTATTGTCTCTAAAATACGCAAGAAGTTCATATATATGATTCATACATGTATTTGCATGTGCAATATGCATTTATCAAAAAACGTTTGAAATATACATTTACATATCCAATACGCAAAATGCATAACTATCCAAGCCCTCAAAAAATAGTAAATATCGATCTCTGATGAGAGATTTTCTGTACAAATACACTTAATGTTGTACTCCTTCTTAAATTCAAAGTTTGTAAGGCCTATTAAGACATTCCAACCACTCTTCGTATGTACATGTTACATAACAACATTGGAATTTCATGCATCCGACAAATAAATTCTGAATTGACTAGTTTAGTTATGTAGCCGTGGGAACCGACCTTAGGGGGTGGGTGGCCAGAAACTTTCTGCCCCCCAAAATTCCCCAAAAGTATATACATTATTGTTGCAAGTGTTGCCCCCGAATATGTATACCCTGTCTCAACTATCTCTAGAGCAACGCTACTGGAAAGGCTGGTGACTTCATCGCCCCCGGACAGGGTGTAAGTGAAGTTGGCTTCTCTAAATGTAAGCACAATTCACAACCATATTCAAAACATACACAATTGTTATATATTAAAACCTCTAAGGTTCCAATTTCTTAGAAGTTCTATTAAGAAAATATGAAATCCAAAAACAACTTACTTCCTCTTGGAGCACTGAAAAACATTCCCGCATTTCCTATTATTGGTAAGGCTGGTGGTCCAGGAATCTTGTGAATTTCGCCATTCCTTCTTGGTTTTAGAAGTTGAAACAGCAAGATGACAGGAAGTAAGAGTGCGACGTACCACACAATAGATAATATCCCAATCTCCATATTCTCCTCAATTAGAACTACCACTGTTGAACTATCACAAAATTCCCGAAGCTTTAAACACAACACGAGAGAAAAGATTCACCGTGAGTTGTAAATTTTCGCTGCAAACACAGGAAAGATGGGGCATATTCCAAGATAAGGTTTGTTATGTTCTCTAACGTTTATCAATGCATGTATGAAAGTTCGCTGGCTGTTGACCTACGTGATTACTTTGTCTTGGCTAAGCAGCGACTATTCAAGTGCTGGTAGGGGTGCGGCTTGAATGTGTACAGTTCAAAGTACAATGGTGTTTATTTTTTGTAACTGTGGACTCAAGGAAACGGCGTGTGTCTGTAGCATGCAGATAACAAGTCATTTTTCACAAGAAAGTACTCTTTATTTGATATCGTACAATGGCGAGTCAAGTAGCATGCGCGCGCGCGCTCCACACACAAAAGCAGACGGTGCTTCCCTCTGGGATGAAAGGTTCCTATGCTTGCATTCGAAAAAAAGTGATTACGTGTTCATAACTGTCTACTTATACGCGTATAACACAATTAAGCCTTGTTTCCATGATAAAAACAAACTCAATATGCTGACCAAGGCAGAATTTTTTTTATTTTAAAATATATTTATTTATTTGAAAAGTCCTGAATACAGAAACATCCATTTTACATCAGAATATCAACCGGAAGAGAAATAAACAAAATAATAACATGGACACATACACACACACATACATATATAACAAGAATAATAACAACTAGGGCAAAAATAATATTATTTACACTTCAGCTGCTTTATTCACGCAGTTCTCTAAGTCTGCTTTGATAAATGGAAGCCCGGAGCGTCTTTTAATGAGTGGCCTGTAGATAAGTGATCTTTGTTCTAAAGATAGCCTTGAAGATTTAATGTAAAAGAAGTTGTTGCATTTACTGTTGGGACGTGGGATTCTGATATTAAGAAGTGGCAAGAGTTCGCTGGTGAAAAGTTGTCCATTAATGATTCTGAAGAGTAGTGTTTAATCTGAGAGTTGACGGCGAGGAGAAAGGTCATGAATTTGGAGAGTGGATAGAATTTCTTGTTTGGAGAAGTTTGCAAGGGTTGGGCATCTGAGTTTGACTATTCTGACGAAGAAACTTACTACTTTGTTTGTTTTCTTAAAATTGCTTTCACATGCCATTGACCAAATACAGGAGCCATATTCAAGAATAGGAACAACACACATTGTAAAGTTGGTTTTGAGGGCAGAAACATGTGTTATGTCTGTAAATCTGTAAATTAGTCCAAGTGTTTTCATCGCTTTCGAAGTTATGTAGTCTATGTGATGGTTGAAAGTCAGTTTGCTATCAAAAATGACACCAAGATCCTTGGCTGTCGTACGAACGGAATAACCTGGTTGCATAACTTGTAGGATGACACTGTGCTATTGGATCTTAGGGTAAACCTCATGACAACAGATTTATCCGGATTTAATTTCAGATTCCAGTCTAGACACCAACGTTCAATGTGTTTGAGATTATCTTGGATATAGCTGGGGTCCTGAAATGAGGTAATGTTTGGAAATAATTTGCAGTCATCAGCATACAATAATACTGAACATTCGGAAGAAATATATTCGTGAATCTCATCCATGAAGAGAGAGAAACACAGGGGCCCCAGATAACTTCTTTGGATCACACCGGAAACTACCGGAAACTAAACGTTACCACGACGCCAACGTTTTTATATATTTTTAAATAAAATAAATTCTGCCTTGGTCAGCATATTGAGTTTGTGTTTATACGCGTATTATTGTGAAGGACAAAGTTACTTAATTCTTTCGTAAGAGTTGTTTGTCGAGTACAGCACATGTGGCCAAATAGAGAAATACAGGGTGAGAAAGAAGATGGCGGAGGAAAGTGGAAATAAAATCTAGAAAGAATAAAGGAATAAAGAGAAAAAGGAATAATGAGAGCTAGAAAGAGCGAAAGAATTCAAGAGATAAAGGGATAAGGAGAGAAAGAGAAAGTGAATGAAGTCAAGAGATAAAGGAATAGACAGAGGTTTCAAGAGTGAAGGAATCAAGAGAGAAGGCAATAAAGAGAGTTAGGAAAACTGAAGGAAAGATAAAATGGAATAAAGCGAGAAATGGGGAGCGAAAGAATCAAGAGAAAAAGAAGAAAGGAAAAGAGAAGGAAATCAAGATATAAGGGAATAATGAGAGAAAGAAAGAGTGAAGGAAACAAGTGAAAAATAATAAAGAGTGATAGATAGAGTGAATGGAAATTAATACATACAAGAATAACGGGAGAAAGAAAACTGAAGAATAGCTAGAAATAAAAGAATAATGAGAGAAAGAAAGAGAAAAGGAATTAAGAGAAGAAGGAATAAGGAGAGATAGAAAGAGCGAAGGAAGTCAAAAGATAATGACATAAGGAGAGAAATAAAAAGTGAATAAAATCAAAAGTGAAAGAAGGAGTGAAGAAAACCCAGAGAAAAACGAATAAAGTGTGAAGGAATACATAGAAAAACGAAGAAGGAGAGAAGGAGCAAAGGAAATCAAGAAATAATGTAATAATGAGAGAAAAAAAGTGTGAAGGAACCCCCCAGACAAAAAGCAATGAAGAAAGAAGCTCGAAATATAGGGAGAAGAAAGGAAGAAACTCGAGATAGAGAAAACAAGTGTAGACATAGAGAATCAAGGATAAAACAAAAGAAAGAAGGGATAATATGAGATGGGAGAAACACGAGAACAAGTAGGAAAGAAGATAAAGACTGAGACATATGAATGAAAACAAATATCAAGGAAGGAAGACAGAAAATGGAAATGCGAGAAATAAAATAAATTAAGAACTACTAAATAATCGTTCACAAACAATTGAGACAACTTTTATTTTACTTTTAACTTTATCCCCATTTATGTCTGAATCCACAATTCCTATGTGAACTTTCGGTTTATGTGTTCATTTTCATTTATCAAAGAACATCCAGCATTTTGAAGTTTACATCCGATCACCATCAAGAGTATTGACGAGCAAATGTGACGAAAATGTAAACTTTAATTAGATAACAAAATGTAATAACATTTTTAGGATACAACATAATAGGATTAGTTCTTGTCAAAATACCATTTAAATACAAAGAAATGAAAATGCATTTTTATTAGCAAAGTTTGATTTCATTATGACAACATGTACATAAAGCTATTGAACAATATGTAAAGAGCATTTATGCCATGCATTTATTACTTGTAGTATAAGGCTCTAAAAAGTTTAGTTACAAAATAGAACGTCGTGGAAACTATCGGCGTTCTATTTTAATATTAATTCCACTAATTGGTCTCACTATGAGCTCTTTCACAACTGAAATGTCTTCTCTCCTGTCGAGTGCTGTGACCTTGAACTTTCTCAAAATGGCTGAAATCAGCGTCTTCTCCTCCAGCATGGCAAACTTCTGACCTGAAATAGTAAGAGCAACAATTATATTTGTCGCAATAATAGCTAATTGAAATCTTTCATGTTATCGGATACGATTGTTGCTTCTGTTTGGCTTGCATATTATTTATATAGTTTTCGAATTTAACGGCTTTCAAGTTAGAGTTGACGAGCTGTATCTTTGCGGGTGAACCCTGAGTAATCCCGGATGCGCAGTAGCAAGGGGGAGGAGCTACAGGCTGCGCGTCATTCTCATCTTCCTTCATAAGAGCTCTGGACCACCCAAACGGCGAGAAGATGGCGGAAATGTTTCATTTGATTTTTGTCATTTAGCGTTTCTTTTCTGCCGATTTTGGTAATCTCAAGGATGAGGATAATCCGATGAAATTTAGGAAGAAACAATAAAGATCACTCATGCCAAGGTCAGGATTCTTTAAATACCTCTTCCAGCAGGCCTCATCGCCAGGGAGGTATCAACTCGGGGCAAGCCCCGGCAACTACCAATCTGTTGAGAAAAATTTCCAGTCAGGATTCGAACCTGGGACTACGGCAATGTATGTAACCACAGAGATACAGTTCGTCGACTCTAAGTCCCTGTACTCTAATTTACACAAATAAACGCATTAAAATCATTTGCTAGAATAAATGTGAAATTATAATCAAGAATATTCCTGAGGAGCTGGAATATTTACTTCCATTATCTTGAATTGATGCTGTATGTAAAGTTTAATTAATCAAGTATAAGTCAGAATAAGACTTAACTAAAAATTTAAAGAGATAGGTACGACGTATGTAATAAACTGTCAGTTTATTAATTTATATAACAATTATCGTAGAAATATTTTCACGGAAATGACGAGTCTCATTCATGGAAAGAAAAAAAACAAAACCGTTTTCATGTCTGTACGACAATTAGTTCTCGAAATACGATTTATTTTGTACTTCGCGACAAGTTTGAAAAGCGCGCGCTTGAGAAGGTCCCGTGAGGAGAGGCTTTAGCCTCGCACGAGGCTCCGTCAGCTAAAAGTTTTAACCTGCAGTTTTAGTGTTTATGAACACACGCATTGTTATCATGTAACAGTGGAGTGAGATATAGAAATATGTTGCCATAGAAACGCTCCATTTCAATATTAAGTGACGACCCGCATTGAAAGCTAAGCTAGGAAAATGTCCAGGGACGAAAAATAATTATAATTGCTTAATTATCATAATGGAAATGAATATCGCTAATGGAATGATCAAAGCAAGGGAGGAAGTGGAATTAGCATATTTTTGGTGGATTCTGGTTCTTTGCGTCACTCAGCGGAACAGTCGGCTAATCAAATATTAAAAGCAGCCTAAATTACCAGGGGGTCTTTTTGAGCATTATAACAGGCTTTTTACATGCACGCGAAATTGAATCCTGCTTCCGGCCAACCGGAAACTGATCACACACGCGGCATCCATGTTGTTAATGAAACTGTGGTTGCCCAGTGATTGACGGCTCGTCACTTCGACCTACCCTCCTGACCGAATTGGTCTCCACGGATAGCACGCTGCTGCGACAATAAATGTTTCTGGGTTCGAATTCCGGTTACAGTGTGGACGTTTCTGTCTGTCCTTTTGCCCTTGAGGTCGTCAAATCCTACTTCATCACCGTGGTTAATGAGAAAGCTCTCATAATGTTGGGGGAGATGGTTCACCCTTGCGAGTTCGCTTGGTAAACGATACATACATTTTTATATTCACCGAATTCGAATCTTGTATTACTACCTATGTGACCGAGCATGTTGAGTGGTCGAATCATAAAAATATCAGTGAAGGTTCAATAATTACGCGTCTTGGCTTGTCCAAGAAGAAGTGATAGAAAACATATTTCAATTTTATAAACATTTTTAGTATTTTACGCGACTTTTCTTCCATGTTATTCACTTAATTATGTTAGTAGAATAAAGCATGTTTTACAATTATGCATCCTGAAATCCATATCTGCTGTGCTCAACCTTCTTTCACAATTTTGCATCCTGAGAAGAATCTCTGGTCTGATGAGCGTACTTCTCTTACAATTGTGCATCCCGAAAGTAACCTCTGGTCTGATGAGCGTTTATTCTTTCACAATTGTATATCAACAGAGGAATCTGTGATGTGATGAGAGTTCTTCTTTTAAGATTGCGCATCCCGAAAGTAACCTCTGGTCCTATAAGCATTCTTCCTTTTCAATTGTGCATTTCGAGAGGAATCATTGGTATATTAAGTCTTCATCTTTCACAATTGTACAATCTCAGAAAAATCTGTAATCTGATGAGCGAACTTCTTTTATAATTGCGCATCATGAAAGGATCCTCTGGTCTCATGAGTGTTCTTCATTTAAAACTGTGCATCCCAAAAGAACTTCTGGTCTCATGAGTGTACATCTTTTAATAATTGTGCACCCTGAAAGAACCTCTGGACTCATGAGTGTTCTTCTTTCACAACTGTGCATCCCAAAAGAAATTTTGTCTCCTGAGTGTTCTTCTTTTAATAATTTTGCATCCTGAAAGAACCTCTGTTCTCATGAGTGTTCTTCGCATTCTGAAAGGATCCCTATGTCTCACGAGTGTTCTTCATTTACAACTGTGCAATCCAAAAGAAATTCTGGTCTCATGAGTGTTCTTCTTTTAATAATTGTGCACCTGAAAGAACCTCTGGTCTCATGAGTGTTATTATTTCACAACTGTGCATTGTGAAAGGATCCTCTGGTCTGACGAGTGTTCTTCATTTACAAATGTGCAATCCAAAAGAACTTCTGGTCTCCTGAATATTGTTCTTTTAATAATTTTGCATCCTGAAAGAACCTCTGGTCTCATGAGTGTTCTTCGCATTCTGAAAGGATCCCTATGTCTCACGAGTGTTCTTCATTTACAACTGTGCAATCCAAAAGAAATTCTAGTCTCATGAGTGTTCTTCTTTTAATAATTGTGCACCTGAAAGAACCTCTGGTCTCATGAGTGTTCTTATTTCACAACTGTGCATTGTGAAAGGATCCTCTGGTCTGACGAGTGTTCTTCATTTACAAATGTGCAATCCAAAAGAACTTCTGGTCTCCTGAATGTTGTTCTTTTAATAATTTTGCATCCTGAAAGAACCTCTGGTCTCATGAGTGTTCTTCGCATTCTGAAAGGATCTCTATGTCTCACGAGTGTTCTTCATTTACAACTGTGCAATCCAAAAGAAATTCTGGTCTCATGAGTGTTCTTCTTTTAATAATTGTGCACCTGAAAGAACCTCTGGTCTCATGAGTGTTCTTATTTCACAACTGTGCATTGTGAAAGGATCCTCTGGTCTGACGACTGTTCTTCATTTACAAATGTGCAATCCAAAAGAACTTCTGGTCTCTTGAATGTTGTTCTTTTAATAATTTTGCATCCTGAAAGAACCTCTGGTCTCATGAGTGTTCTTCGCATTCTGAAAGGATCCCTATGTCTCACGAGTGTTCTTCATTTACAACTGTGCAATCCAAAAGAAATTCTGGTCTCATGAGTGTTCTTCTCTTAATAATTGTGCACCTGAAAGAACCTCTGGTCTCATGAGTGTTATTATTTCACAACTGTGCATTGTGAAAGGATCCTCTGGTCTGACGAGTGTTCTTCATTTACAAATGTGCAATCCGAAAGAACTTCTGGTCTCCTGAATGTTCTTCTTTTAATAATTTTGCATCCTGAAAGAACCTCTGGTCTCATGAGTGTTCTTCCTTCGCATTCTGAAAGGATCCCTATGTCTCACGAGTGTTCTTCATTTACAACTGTGCAATCCAAAAGAAATTCTGGTCTCATGAGTGTTCTTCTTTTAATAATTGTGCACCTGAAAGAACCTCTGGTCTCATGAGTGTTCTTATTTCACAACTGTGCATTGTGAAAGGATCCTCTGGTCTGACGAGTGTTCTTCATTTACAAATGTGCAATCCAAAAGAACTTCTGGTCTCCTGAATGTTGTTCTTTTAATAATTTTGCATCCTGAAAGAACCTCTGGTCTCATGAGTGTTCTTCGCATTCTGAAAGGATCCCTATGTCTCACGAGTGTTCTTCATTTACAACTGTGCAATCCAAAAGAAATTCTAGTCTCATGAGTGTTCTTCTTTTAATAATTGTGCACCTGAAAGAACCTCTAGTCTCATGAGTGTTCTTATTTCACAACTGTGCATTGTGAAAGGATCCTCTGGTCTGACGAGTGTTCTTCATTTACAAATGTGCAATCCAAAAGAACTTCTGGTCTCTTGAATGTTCTTCTTTTAATAATTTTGCATCCTGAAAGAACCTCTGGTCTCATGAGTGTTCTTCGCATTCTGAAAGGATCCCTATGTCTCACGAGTGTTCTTCATTTACAACTGTGCAATCCAAAAGAAATTCTGGTCTCATGAGTGTTCTTCTCTTAATAATTGTGCACCTGAAAGAACCTCTGGTCTCATGAGTGTTCTTATTTCACAACTGTGCATTGTGAAAGGATCCTCTGGTCTGACGAGTGTTCTTCATTTACAAATGTGCAATCCGAAAGAACTTCTGGTCTCTTGAATGTTCTTCTTTTAATAATTTTGCATCCTGAAAGAACCTCTGGTCTCATGAGTGTCCTTCGCATTCTGAAAGGATCCCTATGTCTCACGAGTGTTCTTAATTTACAACTGTGCAATCCAAAATAAATTCTGGTCTCATGAGTGTTCTTTTTTTAATAATTGTGCACCTGAAAGAACCTCTGGTTTGATGAGTGTTCTTATTTCACAACTGTGCATTGTGAAAGGATCCTCTGGTCTGACGAGTGTTCTTCATTTACAAATGTGCAATCCGAAAGAACTTCTGGTCTCCTGAATGTTCTTCTTTTAATAATTTTGCATGCTGAAAGAACCTCTGGTCTCATGAGTGTTCTTCGCATTCTGAAAGGATCCCTATGTCTCACGAGTGTTCTTAATTTACAACTGTGCAACCCAAAAGAAATTCTAGTCTCATGATTGTTCTTCTTTTAATAATTATGCACCTGAAAGAACGTCTGGTCTCATGAGTGTTCTTCCTTCGCATTCTGAAAGGATCCCTATGTCTCACGAGTGTTCTTAATTTACAACTGTGCAACCCAAAAGAAATTCTAGTCTCATGATTGTTCTTCTTTTAATAATTATGCATCCTGAAAGAACCTCTGGTCTCATGAGTGTTCTTCCTTCGCATTCTGAAAGGATCCCTATGTCTCACGAGTGTTCTTCATTTTTTACAACTGTGCAACCCAAAAGAAATTCTGGTCTCATGGGTGTTTTCCTTTTAACATTTGAGGGGTCTAGTGAGAGAGGGAGCTATGCCACTATGACAAGAAATGGAAATAAATTGAGTTTTCTAAAGCATTGCGTTGAGTCATAATTTGTATAAGAAAGGGTAATTTTTTTTCTGAACATATTGTTAGATAAATTATTCAAAAGGAAAAATATGAATTTCAATATAAATACCATTTATTATGAACATGTATGGTATATTGTTTTAGTATACCCATGCGGAAAAATCAATCTAGCACATCAAATACTTTGAACAAGGCTTAAATACTTTTGCTTCAGTGTATATCATGTTCACAGGGTTACATATGATCTACATAAAGACAAGTTCATATGTCTTCTGGAGGATCTTCACTGTCCATTGTTTCTGTGGAATTTAGTTTTTGGTAAGCACCATGAAAAACTGAAGGAATATAAGGCATTATTGCCATGAGATCTTTTAACTTCAGGGCTGATATTCAATCTAGCACCAGTTACTGCAACACAACCTCTGCCACTCCTATTGCAGACACCATTAGTAAGTGGCATAGCTCCTTCTCTCACTCAAAATGCTGATGAGAACGTATTCAAGAACTCAGAAAATCTGCTGCAGAACAAGCGGGAGCTATGCCACATGGTTGTAGTTCACATGATAGATGACAGGTGGTAGGAGAAGACTGAAAATGGCAAAAAATAAAATTTTCAAGATTTGTGGCATAGCTCCCTCTCTCACTTGACCCCTTAATTGTGCATCGTGAAAGAACCTCTGGTCTCATGAGTGTTCTTCATTCACAACTGTGCATCGAAAAGAAATTCTGCTGTCATGAGTGTTTTCCTTTTAACAATTTTGCATCCTGAAATTATTCTCTAGTTTGGCAAACTGTATTCTTTCACAAGTGTATTTTCTGAAAAATCATCTTTGGTTTGTCAAAGTTTTTTTTTTTATTTTGCAAGTATGAAGATTAAAAATAAATGTGTGGTGGAGTGAGCATTCATTTTTAACAAGTGTGTGCACTGAAAAATTTTCTATTTCGTTAGGCATCCTATTTTACAAGTGTTCATTTTGGGAAAAAATATAGTGCAATTCTCATTTCTGATGCAACTTAACAGAAGTATAATATCACTTACCTATGCAGTTCCTTGGTCCAGCACTGAAAGGAACATAGGAGTAAGGGTGTCTTCCCTTTATTCTCTCAGGGAGAAAGTTATCCGGGTCGAATATTTCTGGATTAGGGAAATTTTCCGGGTTGTGATGAGCGTCATATATGTTAATTGAAATGGTTGTTCCCGCTGGAATTTTGTAGTTGCCTAAACAGAAGCAGAAAAGAAAATGAGAAAATTCTCAGTTATATTTGTACTTACCTAGACTCTGCCGTGATTACTTACAATGAGAGAAAAGTTTCGTAAAACAAAATGCATCACGAAGTAACAACCTAGGCTAACATGTGGTGCATTCTATTTGTTAGTGTATATTATCGTGTAATATTATTCAAAATACAATGGGGCCGAATTGAAACGCCCTAATTTAAACTGTCTGTAACTCCACATGTATTTGATGCATCCAAATGAATTATGCATTAATGAGTATATATATACACAGGGTGTCATTTTAATGGCGTCCACGGACCACAGATTCGTGTAGAGGACATCAAAACAAACAACTTTTCTCAGTAACATTTTTCACGTTGGTGCGTCAATTCGACGCTACAGCCGTTCAAAAAAGACCGTTTTGCCGCCTGGATGCTGGCAACCCAACACAACATTTGATCGTATCTGTGACGTCATTTCCTGCGGCAAAACAGCGCACGCTAGGGTTGCAAGGAACACACAAATTTTGTGAAAAATGACAAACTACCAACCACATTATTAGCTGTAAAACGAAGCGAGAAACGCGTCCAGTAAACCGAACATCATAGCCTAACAGCCAGAAGATCAGCAGTCATCTCAGGGGAAGGGGGAAGTGACCCAGCGATATGAGAAATGGTAAAAAACGTATTCAAAATGAAGTGTCATTATCGGATTTTGTCTCAGCCTACATGTCAAATATCAACAACAATAACTTTTATTGTACTTACAACTTACATGTGGCTGTTTACGCCCAGCTACATGTCAATTATATTTGCAAATCGCGTTGCAAGGTTGATGTCTACAGGTTTGTGTCCAGATGCCTTGTGGTACTTTGTGCTGATAACGGAAGTATCTGAGGTTCACGTTGTTACATTACAGCTGAAACACGTACAACCACAGTAACAATCTAATGATGAATCAGTAGCGAATATAGTGCTCTGTTCGAGTTGCAAACTATTACATGTGTATCCGGTGCGTAGATAAACACAGTCATCGGAGAGTTTGTTTTACTACTATTTATATCCCTGTATTTTCAACCATTTTTGTCACTTGCCTCATAATGCCCGAAATATACATTATATTATGTGTTGCTTACCTTTGGAATTTTGAGTTCTTTCATTTCTATTTTGTGAGCTGTTCAGTGTGTCACAGAAGGACGAAGTGGATAGACTAAATTGTAGATGCCAACTTGGTAACTAGATTTGCAAATATTTGACATGCAAGCTGATACAAAATTCGATATGACCACTTCCCCTTGAATTCTATTTTCTTTCTACTATTTTTCGTATCGTTTGTTTACTTCCTGTTAGGTTACAGAACGTGTTTTCTTGTTTTGTTTTACGGTACATAATGTGGCTGATTGTAGCTATGTCATTTTTCACAGAATATGTGTTATCCTGGCAACCCTGTAACGCATCGCTGCACGATGGGATATGACGTCACAAATGCAATCAAATGTTGTGTGTGGTTGCCAGCATTCAGGCGGCAAAACGAGCTTGTATGAACGACTGTAGCGCCGAAACGACGCTCCAACGAGAAAAATGTTACTGAAAAAAGTTGTTCGTTTTGATGTCCTCTATACGTTTCCGTGGTCCGTGGGCGCCATTAAAATGACACCCTGTATATATATATATGTATATATATAGTCCTAAAGTTTCTGTGATCAAAGTAGTAATTAGTACACTTAGTACATTTCTAGATGCGCCTGACATTACCCCACTAGCAGTGGCGTATACTGAGTCCAAGATCTGGCCTATCTCACTATGTCACGTGATCCTAGGCTATGAATAGAAATAAATTTATCAACTCCTAAGAAATCAGGTTGCCAACTCATGGGAAATCAGGTTGCCAACTCATAAGAAATCAGGTTGCCAGCTCATGGGAAATCAGGTTGCCAACTCATGGGAAATCAGGTTGCCAACTAATAAGAAATCAGGTTGCCAACTCATAGAAAATCAGGTTGCCAACTCATAAGATATCAGGTTGCCAACTCCAGAATCAGTATCATCATCTCACTTATATGAATAATATTATCTACAATTTCTCCTGTATTTTATTCTATAGACTTCAGGCTTCGCAGATAGGCTAGCTAGACCAGAATATACAGTTCTGCCCACTATAATTTTTTCCTGTGGGGTCATGTCAAGGACATGGTGCATTCAACCAAAGTGACAACTCTGGTACCGCTTCGTGATAGGATTACATGGGACAACCACACATGCTACAGGCAACCTGATGAGAAATCGAGTATCGGCTGGACATCCTCGATGCGACTCGTGGGGCGAACGTGGAAATGTACTAAAAAATGTACCAAATGCTCTAAATGTACTAATTACTACTTTGCTCACAGAAACTATAGGACTGTGTATATTCATTAATGTATAATTCATTTGGATGCATCAAACACATGTGGAGTAGGAGACAGTTGAAATTTGTGCGTTTCAATTCGGACACCCTGTATTAATATTCGTTTTTTAACATATAAGAACACCAGGAGATGAGTAGTTAAGGTACAGTCTCCCCAATGAACAAGTTGTTAAGTCGTAGCCTTGTAATCAAGGTGTCTCGGGTTGGATACCCGGGTGGAAGTAGTACCGGTATTATTGTATTATTGCATAATCTTTATATTATCTTTAGTGTATTATAATGATCATTATGTGTTTTTTTCCTTTTGTTTTTATTCATTTATTGTATCTTTGACAAGGGTTGGTTGTAAGAACGACCCATGAGGCAGAAACACGCCTTATTAATTAAGGACCATTCTAATGTATTCTAATAATTTTTTTTTACTGAAATAGACATTGAATGAACCACACTAGAACTGAAATATAATAGGTTTTATTAATCTAAATTTATCTATGATCTTTTTTAACGCTTAAGAATCGAAGGGTATTTCAGATCATGTGAAGTCACCTAAACTCACACACACACACATTCCTCTCTCTCTCTCCCTCGCACACACACACACACACACACCTCTCTCTCTCTCTCTCTCTCTCTAGAAACACACACACACTCCTCTCTCTCTCTCTCTTTCTCTCTCTTTCTCCCTCTCTTTCTTTCTCCCTCTCTCTCTTTTTCTCTCTCTCTCTTTCTCCCTCTCTCTCTTTCTCCCTTTCTCTCTTTTTCTCTCTCTCTCTTGCACACACACACACACTTCTCTTTCTCTCTCTCTCTTTCTTCCTCTCTCTCTTTCTCTCCCTCTCTCTTTCTCTCTCTCGCGCACATACACACACTCCTCTCTCTCTTTCTTCCGCTCTCTCTTTCTCCCTCTCTCTCTTTTTCTCTTTCTCTCTCGCACACACACACACTTCTCTCTCTCTTTCTCTCTGGAAACACACACACACTCCTCTCTCTCTCTCTCTCTAGAAACACACACACACTCCTCTCTCTCTCTGGAAACACACACACACACCCCTCTCTCTCTGGAAACACACACACACTCCTCTCTCTCTCTCTCTCTTTCTCCCTCTCTCTCTCTCTTTCTACCTTTCTCTCTTTTTCTCTCTCTCTCTTGCACACACACACACACTTCTCTTTCTCTCTCTCTCTTTCTTCCTCTCTTTCTTTCTCCCTCTCTCTCTTTTTCTCTCTCTCTCTTTCTCCCTCTCTCTCTCTCTCTTTCTCTCTTTTTCTCTCTCTCTCTTTCTCCCTCTCTCTCTCTCTCTTTCTCTCTTTTTCTCTCTCTCTCTTGCACACACACACACACTTCTCTTTCTCTCTCTCTCTTTCTTCCTCTCTCTCTTTCTCCCCCTTTCTCTTTCTCTCTCTCGCGCACATACACACACTCCTCTCTCTCTTTCTTCCGCTCTCTCTTTCTCCCTCTCTCTCTTTTTCTCTTTCTCTCTCGCACACACACACACTTCTCTCTCTCTTTCTCTCGTGTCTCTCCATCTTTCTCTCTCTCTCTTTCTCCCTCTCTCTCTTTCTCCCTCTCTCTCCATCTTTCTCTCTCTCTTTCTCCCTTTCTCTCTCTTTCTACCTCTCTCTCTCTCTCTCTCTTTCTCCCTCTCACTCTCTTTTTTTCTCTCTCTCGCACACACACACACACTTCTCTCTCTCTCTCTCCATCTTTCTATCTCTCTCTCTTTCTCCCTCTCTATCTTTCTTCCCCCCCTCTCTCTCTCTCTTTTTCTCTTACTCTCTCGCACACACACATACACTTCTCTCTCTCCATCTTTCTCTCTCTCTTTCTCCCTCTCTCTCTTTCTCTCTCTCTATCTTTCTCTCTATATTTCTTTCTTTCTCTTTCTCCCTCTCTCTGTTTCTCCACCTCTCTCTCTCTTTCTCCCTTTCTCTCTCTCTCTCTCTCTCTCTCTCTCTCTCTCTCTCTCTCTCGCACACACACACTCAGTATATTTTTACCCAGCTTGCAGTCCTCTGTGGTCGTTCGTCCGACACTTCCCACTGTTGGATACACTCTCATGGTCTCCTTGATGCATCTCTCCAGATAGTGGAGGCTGTTTAAGTCTTGCATCGTAGCTGGTCGGTCGCTGTCACCGAATATTTCATGCAGTTCTTCAAATACCTTTTCCTGCAAGAATAACAACACATGATGATGAAAAAGCATATCATGTAGTAGGAACATGCCTACATATTGATCAGACCATCTCCAGAATGTTGTAGATAAGCACGGAAATAGCATCAGTAATCTTTATGGAATGAAAAGGTAACATATTGGTCACACAAGTACTCTTCAGGGAATTTTATTCTCTCATTTGTTTGTGGTGATAGAGCATACGGCATCGGTCTAGTTCATTGATTTAGTGTCTGCGCCGTTTGCACTATGTTCTGGAGCGGCGTAATGTGTGGTGCATGATCACGTGTTGCGTGCTAAATAATCAAACGAACTTTTAATGCAGCAGACAGGCATTTGTTGAATCTTCTGAACTTAAGCACCGCTATCCGCCCACTTCGTTGAACATTTCCTTTCACCAGCCTTGTCGCACTCGCCTAATGGGCACGATGTCCCAAGTACGGTACCTACACGGGGCGGCAAATTTTACAATCGAATTCCCGGTCCCCGGTGGCATATTTTTCATTCCCCGGGAAGGGTCCAAATGTCACAATAGGCAGGAGGTGCCGTTCGTGCGATTGCAAACGATCCAGGTCGAGATCGGATCTCGGGACTGTAGGGTTGCTCAATCAGAGCCGAGGCGGGGATTAAATACCTTGAAATATGACACCTTTAAATTTACCTGAGAACTATCGCCTTCAATAGGAAATAAACACAAATAGCATTATACCTGATACACCTGCTACCTGTAAACGTAAATCACAACTCATACGAACAGTAAAAATATGTATATATATATATATACTTGTCCAAATGTCACAATAGGCAGGAGGTGCCGTTCGTGCGATTGCAAACGATCCAGGTCGAGATCGGATCTCGGGACTGTAGGGTTGCCCAATCAGAGCCGAGGCGGGGATTAAATACCTTGAAATATGACACCTTTAAATTTACCTGAGAACTATCGCCTTCAATAGGAAATAAACACAAATAGCATTATACCTGATACACCTGCTACCTGTAAACGTAAATCACAACTCATACGAACAGTAAAAATATGTATATATATATATATATATATATTATATATATATATATATATATATATATATATATATATATATATAGTAAGTCCCCACTTACTCATACGTGCACCCATTATCTCATCCATACTCTTGGTGTGTTTCAACATGAAAAATGCACTTACAAGGTTCTTATTCTTCAACGTGCTCTTTCTTTTGTTAATATGAAATTAAATTAGGTCATTAGTCTTTGCTCCTGTGCTCAGTACTATCAAAATGCTCCAGTCCTCGAAAAACAATTATCAGAAAGATAGGTAGGCGTGGTCGAACCTTTTGTTGACATGAACATACGCATCAGTACCGCAAGTATGACTTCTTTACCAATTTCTCGGACGGAGGTCTTACAGCAAGCCTCTCTCGTCCTTTGAAAACAATTACCTCTCTACAGGGTGATGCAATACTTAATTAGTCTCCAGCTGCCGGAACACTTTCTTTAACATCGGCGCGAGCAAAAATTACATTATCACTATACAATAGAATAACACCATTAAGCCTTGTTTCCATGATATGAAAAACTCAATATGCTGACCAAGGCAGACATTTATTTTATTATAAAACATAAACTAAACGTAACGTTTCAACCTTCTAGCAAGGTCTTCTTCAGACTCTGCACCAAGTACTAATGTAACAAGGTACAAGACAGGACGATATATATACACAAAAATACTCCCCTCCAGATTATTACTGTAGAAAGTTGTTCTGGAACATTCAAGCAGGTGGCTTTTCCTTGTCAACTGTACTTTCACCTGAAAGTGAATGTGGTTGGACTCTTTATCTCACGCTCTTTTTCCTTCATTCTTCTTCCTTCTTCTCTCCTCTTTCTCTCTTGTCCTTTTCATTCTTTCTAACATCTTCTTCCATTCTTTGTTTATCTTCAGTCCCCCATTACGGTTCATTGTGTCTTCTTCACCTTTCTTCTCTATTTCCTTGGCCTCCTTCCATTTTCTCACTAGTATTCTCTTCTCTATGTCATGTCCTGTTTCTCTCGTGTGTTTAAACTTTCTAATAGTCTGGAGGGAGTATTTTTGTGTATATATATATCGTCCTGTTTTGTACCTTGTTACATTTGTACTTGATACAGAGTCTGAAGAAGACCTTGCTAGAAGGTTGAAACGTTACGTTTAGTTTATGATTTATAATAAAATAAATTGCTGCCTAGGTCAGTATATTGAGTTTTTCATATACAATAGAGAATACCACGCTTGCACGACCCTGGGCAACTTAACATACATATTTCAACAATTAAAAGACCTTTGAGAAGTTAATAGAAACGACTGGGTGGTTTGTTACACTACAATGGAGCATACTTCAACAAGTTACATTTAAATTAGCGTAATAAAATGAGCTTTATCTTTAAATGCAGGTGATCAAAAGATTAAGATTAAACATGAAACGACCTATTTTTTTATAATTACTCGAAATGTAAGACACGAGAGTTAGGTTAGGGATCCTGATACGATTTTGGCTTTAGTGATAGGTCGTCGACAGAAAACAATACATTCGCACGTGGATGTGAATCAACAGAAGAATACTATACCAGACTCAGCTACGTTGTCGGACGTTGAATCTTTCTTTGGTATGATTAATCGCAGTTGGTTTCATCGTGATGAAAAATGTTCATTCGGTCATCCTTGGCACTTTCATTCCTCGGGTAGCGTTCTTGACTCGTCGTTTTCCCACGTCGTGCGTCTCTCTGTTTCCACTGGCGGCGGGCATCTCATGAGCGTCGGTACAATCGGGCGCTGGATGTTCGGGCTGTAGCGTCGCAGTGGATGGAGTTTGGCGTTGGTGTTGGCTGGCTTCTATGGCGTGGAACGTCGATGGTTTTGACACTGGCACTAGTGCGTCGTTGTGGACTTGGAAACCCGACGTCCCTCCTTTTCTTATTCGTCTAGCCGGCCATAGTTTTGGATAGTCCTCTTTTCAAAAAACGAAATAACTACGTATAAATTCGTCCTCTAGTGAGTGATGTAAGTACACGTATCGCAACGCAATGATAGCCACACGCTGATGGTCCTCTAAAAACACTAAGTCCACTGCAGAAGGAGCTCCAGCACGGAGGTGCTCTCGCAACGAGATTCGCGGAAAACTGTGTTGAAAATCCTGAGCCCTGCCGTTTTATACAAGATTCGAAAATTTCAGTTGGAAGGGACGCTAGGATGAGCGTGGTTTTGGTTCCAGCGGAGTACAATAACCTTGGACCTATTGTTCCAAAATGCGGTCAAGACGCGTCTTCAGGTAGGAGCAGCGGATTAAGTGCTCGCCTCACTGTGCTCGCTCGCAGGATTTAACAGCGAATCGTCCAAAAAAAAGAACATTTCTCTCTTACGTCGTGGATACTCGGTTAATCTCTTTGAAATAAAATCCAGTTATCATTTTTAATGTGCCCCTTCTGTTGTCCAAATTACATATAGATCCGCCGATGGGAAGCTGAGATATATCATAAGGTCGATATTCGTACAGGTGCGACGTAAGGAATGAACCTTATTACTGTGGCTCAGAAACGGTCCTTAACTTTCGTTGTCTCGCTTGGATTTCATTTTCAGAACAAATACTTATGAAAAATTCACATGACAAAACCAAATCTCACGCCATACATAAGTCATATTATGATTAATTATACATAATGAAAAATATTGAAATGAGATTTACATGTCACTGGATACCGTGACAGCCTGACACCTAGAGTCAAAAAGTGCAGCAAACTAGACGGGGCTTAAGAGAAACGGTTTCGTATCTCGTCTTCTTTACCCTCTCTCTACCTGCACATCCCTCCTCTATATAAGACCATAGCATATCAAATTTGGCCAACGTCTTTTCGTATCTTCTACAAGACAAGTAACGTAGTCTTGTTCAAATATCAGCAACAACCATATGGACCCTTAGTTGCCAGTTGGCCTCCCCGATGGCGCAGTGGTAGCGTCTACGCCTTGTAATCAAGGGGTCCCGGGTTCGATACCCGGTGGAGGCACATAGTGGTTCGGATCCCACTTTAAACTGCAGCGCCAGCCCCAATGGACATTTCCACTTTGACATGAAAAACGTTTTAAATCCATTCATTTTACAGATAATGACACAAACATGAGACGTGCAAAATATCTCGCCGATATTTGTTTCGGTTCTTGAGAAACACGCGTTCAAACACCGCAGGAATTCACCTACTATGTCACGGATTTGAAAACGTCCTCTCCACAGACAGGAGGTCCTCTGACGTCATCACTTAGAAATGCGTGCAGGCGGGGCTTCTGCTCGTCCCGACAACTTAGCATGAGCCGCGGAAGCGACAGAAAATTCACTTGCTCCTGTGTAAAACAAGTATCTTACAACTTCCAGTGCAAAACTCTGTGCTCCATTTCTTGGAGATGAATTATGTCCTAGCAGTATAGTAGTATTTACTATAATTCAGCCACTCGGTAGAGGGTTTTCCCATTAGGGTGACAAAGCAAACCTTCTAACAATCAATGGCTGAACACGTGAACATCCTTGTTCATTGCGAATACATAGGTTAGTTCTGACTGGCAAGAACTTAATATTATAGGAATGCCCTTTCTGGAATTACAGTTATTTTCGTCATAATATTTTCTTCACAAATTTTAAGATAATACTTTTAGAACACACTGGTTTACCCGCCAATTTCTGCAATATAAGAGGTGATACGGTATAAAAAGGTACGGTGAGTTTTTAAATTTCCTGCAGTAAATGACAGTTTTCTTCATTTAATATATATTGCAAATTTTTGTATTTAGCCTACTTTTACGTCGCTTTTCCGTTCACTTTGTTTAACCACAACGATGAGAACGCATGGTTAATTTATTATAATTTATTTATTAATTATCATCTCTAACATCACATTTCTTCCCACTTTTGGCTAATCGCTACAATGAAGATGAATAACTACAAGCTGTATTCGAAGTCGGGGTGCAGGAGTTCACTCCCTCCCAACACACACACTACCACCAACTGCACAATCTAAGTATCACCCAACCTGCCATGATAAGAGACGAACTTTTTCTTCTGTTCCATCTCATTTCGAAATCATTCATTTGTCCCATCTCCTGTTATGAGACGAGACGGAACATGCCTCGTCTCGTGAGCAACACTAACATTAACAATAGAAGCATCCCCCTAGCTGTCCCCAAAGTCTCGAGCAAACATCCTCCCATGTAACAATTTCCAGTCCAATGAAATGTCACTCACAAGGAAACAATCATGTTCAGGTCGAGAGTCAAACCTGGAACATGCGACTTCCTCAGATAAATCATGAATTTTGTGTATAATAATTACAACGCCAGTTCATTCCTGGTAATTCTGAATCTGCAGTTTGATTTGCATATATAAGCAGGATAATATTTAGTTTTCGAGGGCTGTACCGTCGAAACGAGGAGTAAAAATAATAATAATAATAATAAAAAAATATATTAAGAAAGGTTTTTTTTTGTATTTATAATGATAAGCCTCTGCATACGTTGTTAATTCTACATTTTTCTAGACTTGAGACGAGAACGAGAATTGCCCTCCCAAAACCGAGACGGATGTTTATAAATTGAGACGAGACTGTCAATGAGACATTTACAAATAAACACGAGACAGACATTTACTACTCTCAACGAGAACGAGACCAAGGCTGCCATGTCTCGTCTCGATAAGATCCTTAGTGGTGAAGTTGTGAACCAACCAATTAATGCGTTCGGGGTAACGAGATGAGGCGGCTTTTTTCGCAGTACAAAATTCAAAATAATTATATCGTACCATTTCAGTATCTGATATTGTTATACACATGGGCGTATATATAGTTCACGGGGGGGGGGGGGATGGATGGATCAACTTTTGGTATGATTAGGGTTGCTTTATTTCGTAAGTGAAAATCCAGGACACTGCTGGCCGGAAGTTTGTTGGGGAGCAAGGGGGGAGGGAATGTTAGACCCGACAAAGTTGTGTGTTTGTAGTCACGAAATATTGATACTTTTCTGTTCATCTTGTGCCACTACGTTTTTAAGAACCAAATTTCTTTAATATGATTCGAGGGGGGAAAAATAACTGATTTCATAGTCTCAATGCAGTTTCAGTTTCCGAAACTATCAGGAAATTGCAGATATTAGTCTGCAGTCCCATCTGGTGTGTATAATTACGAAATTTCCTTCCCATCCGTATCCCGTCCTATACGTCTCTAATTTAAGAGAATGAAATAAGTCCGAAGGAATTTTTTATGAACAAGCGGATAGAACAAGGAAACTGGTAATTTTAGTGAACCAAAAAAAGATAGGGGTTGGACCCGTTGAATCCCCCTTAAATACGCCCATGGTTATACACATTATTTCCTTGTAATCATTATACATAAACTAAGTATAGATATGTACTGTGCAACTAATGTAATCTTCTCAGTGTATTTTCTCTTATCTGCACAAAAATGTTTGATCATAATTTGCGCAACAGAAATGGAACACAAACTGAAATTGCTTTATGGAAAAGAAAGTTAAATAGGCTTTATAAATAAAGTGAAGAATGTGAAAATTCCTATTTTGCACTACATAGGGGTTACGGAAAATATCGATAAATATAAGTTTAAAAATATTTTTGAGTGTCTGGTCAGCAATCAATTTTATAAGCAATATTTTTCGCATGACCTGAGAACACACACGCAGCTGAACCCTTTCATTCATCTTGCACGTGAGCAGCACGGATATTTCATAGAAGAATGATCATTACAAAGCATAGCTTTCCTTTCTCCTATCGCTCCTTCTTCCATTATTTAAATCGGTACAGATTTGTAAAACTGCTGCACGTGTTCGCTCACCGTGGGCTACCCATCCGGAACTGGACGCTCGAAGCAGACGACAAACGAGCTCTCCCTAAGGAGTGACGTAGTAACATGGCGGCGGCGTGTTTTCAGCGCAACGCTAGCCTCCCAACTTTGGAAGTCTCGTTTCTGCCTTAAACTGGACGCAGAGAAACGCGAGAACTTGCAGGGGTCATTTTTCCAGGGTGTAGTTTTTAAAATTGTTGTAAAAAAAATTGAGTGGAAATGTCCATTAGCCTTACTGTGCATAAATTGACTTAAAACACGCACTCAATCAATTAACCTTAGTTGTCAGTTTTCTGTAACGTTAAGAATGGGAATTTCAGTTACCTGAAACTCGGGATGTGTGCCTAGAGCGAACAGTATCCAACTCATTCCAGTCGCTGTTGTGTCGTGACCCTGGAAAAGAAAAGAAATTGTGTTAGGTCTATGCTATTGTGCACTAACTTGTTATATCTTGTCCCTAAGTATTTTATTACGATCTTTTTATTTTGGAACACACCTTTATTTTTATACTTATATACATCTTTATTGTTATTTTGTTTACAAGCTTTGTGAAAATAGGCCAATACAATCGATGTACAGTGAAACCTCAATTTTACGTTTTCCAGGAGACCAAGTTGAAAAAACTTAAAATGCAGGAAAATTTAAAATCGGGGAGACATATAATATTTTGATATGTTGAGACCATCTAAATGGAATGTATAATGAAAGAAAATGTGAAATCCGGAAACGTAAAATCGGGGTTCCACTGTATATTATTTCTGTTAATACGCTTCTATGCCTCCTTTGGCTATTCGTGACAATGGGGTTAAGTGAGGAATAGACGAAATTGATGAGGCGAATACTCATACGGAGGGTGGGATTCAAACCCGGAATATTTGGTTGCTCTTGAATCACTTGGGTATCTATCAGGCAAGAATCGATGTAGCTCATATCGAACGGCGGCGCTAGGATTAACCATCTAGGGGTGCTGAGAGTGTGCGGAATGAAATTTAGAGGGGGGGGGGTGTTCAAAATAAAGAAAACATGAGAAACATGCATGTTTTTCCTTCTAAATAAAATACCAATCACCTTTTCGGCATCTATGATAATATGGCGATGAAACTGAAGAATACTAGCGACTTGTTTCATTTTTGCTTGATTTTAGCACAACAACGACATGTTTAGATATTTGAAAGGAACAGCTTGTTCTGGGGAGGCTAATGACATACATGGACGGCCGGATGATTTTATTTCCACAGGGAGGGGAGGGGGCAGGACAAACTGCAACACCCTTACAATAATTTACATAAATTTCTGCGAAATGAAATTGTGTGTGCAAAGTACGAGGTGGTATCAAAAAGTTTTGCCTGTTGAGGTATAATTTGTTTAATAATGGAAAGATTGAAACAATGAATACACATATAGTTTGCCTGTAGTGGCCTCTACTCAGAGTTACCCTTACACATAGTTCCCACCACGTTCGATGCATTTGTGCCAGCGTTTCATCCAGCCCTCAAAACCGGTTTGGAAAAATTCCACAGAACACTCCCTGCTCCACCGTTTAGACCTGTTTTAACCTCCTGTAGGTCCTCGAATCTCATGCTACGAAGCACAGACTTAGCTCCGACTTTATGGTATCCAAAACTCTCAATCATTGCATGTGCTGACCCATAGGACATGTGCACTGCAACAGAAATTTCCTGGATGGTGATGCGTCTATCCTCTCGAATGAGCTCATCATCCCTGTGGCGGTTGTCGTCGGTCAACGACGTTGATGGCCTGCCACTCGTTGTCATGTCCACACTTGCGGTTTCTCCCACCTTGAACTTAACTACTTAAGTCTGAGCTAAGTCTCAGCCGTGCCGCCCCGATCATATTAATCTTAAAAATATGTTCGACGTTCTCTTACAATATTATGCATAAAATTACTATGGTGTACAACAAAAATTATTCGTACTGTGATATCATTGTCACATATTTGTAATTGATTTATTGATTGATTTTCTTTATTTTACTTCGATTTTTGTACCACTTTTGGTTAATTTGCGAAGATGAGGATGAGTGATGACATGATGAAATTGATGAATGGACACTCGCAAACATCCGTGCCCAGGCCGAGTTTCGAACTCGGGACCCCTGGCGTTGTAGCGCGATGTACTAACCACTCCGCCACGGGGGCCGGCGTAATTGAAATTGTAGATATTTTTGTTTTGAAATACCTTGTAAATAATGACTTAGTTATAAATTAGGGATCGAAGAAACATATTAAGGAGGAAGTAACAACAAATGCATAATCATGAATGCCCGAGACTTTATGTCCTATAAAACTGTAAAATATGTATATAATTATGTCATATAAATTAAAAAATATGTCATGAAGAATTACAAATATGTCAGAAAAATGCAGAAATATTCCCAGTAAAGCCAAAAATATGCACAACAGTACTCTCAAATTTCTCCCCTACCCGATAGAGTAGAGTAGGGACTGTAATATACCGAATGTTATTTTTACTTTTGACTGATATTTGTGAAAAGCGAAAAAGGCAAAGAAATGAGAACGAAACTCCTTTACTTCCCTTGCAACAATGAGAGAGAACATTATTCCTCAATAATGTTTGCATGGCTATCAATTGTCCGCAGGATATAAAAAGTGGGCACCATCTAAGAAAAGATGGCACCTTTCTTCCTCCTTAATTTCCATATCCTGCCATCGACAATATGAACTATCCGATGTGGCTACGAATAAACAAATATGAAATAACCGATTATGTGCGAGATAATTACGAAATTATACAGAAATATATCTTATTACAACAAAATTGAAGAAATATGTTGTAAAAACGCGAAATTGGTGAAATATGTCAAAATATGCTTTGTCAAGTTTGTCTATTTCGGCTGATTTTCATCAGATACGTAAATATCTCACCCCAGTAATAGATCCGAAGCCAAAACAGTTATAACATAAAGTCACGGGCCCTAATTATGTTCACATTTTTGTTTTAATAAATGAGTTGCTTATATATTGAGTTGCTTAGAAAATAAAGAATGTCGAAGTTGACATTACATGTGATAAATCTTACTATTTTTTACCTACAGAGAACATATTTTAGTCTTTATTTAATTTTAAATTTTGTTTTGATCTAGATCATATAAATTGTTATTAAGCTAATATGGATTTCAAGACACTAACGACACCTATCGACAGCCTTATCGTCTCAATCCTGCCACATGAAGGGACAATTGTTCAAATTAATTCAGGTAGAATTTTACACATGAAAAGCAATATTTTATGACAATTATCCAAGTTGCTAAAACTTGTAAATATCGGGTTCAGTTGTTCAAATGTGAACGCATATATTGTTTCGCTCGTCGAGTAATTTATTCCCCCAGTATAAACAAAACCGTAATTAATAAGCTACGGGGGAAAAAACCTCTTTAACAATTTCACTCGTTATTACTGTAAAACCACACCAAGTAAAAAAGCTAATATTGTGTGTTGCCAGGTCAATTCTCTTAAAAGTACTATGCATTTATATTGGAATTCTGTGCTTGGTTTGATATTTCCCCAACCAATGAACACAGGCCAGCAGAATACCATTAAGAATATTAACTTGTATGCAATGTTAACTGGGTATAATTAATTGCCTTGAGTACTATTTACCCATCTAACAATAAATTCCGAGATTTCTCGTCTTTATCGGAAGTACGTACTTACTATTTCGTGGATGATGAGAATTAAACCTACAACTTGAGTATTTCTAGGCAATGGAAAATGTAACAATTAAGCTTAGGTGCGACCAAAGAACCATTGTCTCTAACATTCAGGCAATAATGCACGGCATTGTTGATGTTTGCGATTCCAGATTCGAATTTCGTAATATAGGAGGGGGGGGGAATACTGTAAGAGAAAAAGTGAACGTTGCTCTCATATTGGGATAACATTTTTATTTAAAAAATAATTTTTGTTGATTTTTTATTTGTCGATTGCTTGCATGGCTTTTGGCACCATGCACATATATATAGTTTTTCTTTATAGAAAGGCTTTTTTCTAGGAAATGGCCCTGTAAGATATTTGAAAGTTTGATTAAAGCAAATAATACATTTTTCAGATACTGTAACTACTATGGAAGTGTTTGTTGAGTTTGGTAATGAAACTAATAATAATTTCAGTAACTTTTCTTCCAGTGAAAGTAAAATATTCTGGATGTACTGTATAATTGTAACTTAAAATATTAACTTAAATATTTTTATAGTCTTTGTACCTGAATTTTGGAGATATTTTAATGATAGTTCGAAAAATATCAGCTGCCATGTTTATTTATAGTTTAATAATATTAACACTATTTATGGTTTAACACGATTAGTATTTTGTATATTTTTCTACACAAAATGTTTGCTATTTTTGCCCATAAAATTATTGAATTTTTTAAAATCAAGAGAAATCCTGTGTTTAAATTTCCTTTCGTATGAGCTTCACACCATCAGTGCATATTTCCTTTATTTTCCTATCTCAGAACCTAATAAACACCATTAAATGATTACGAGATTAATGTACTTTCACCAAAAGTGCTTCTGATATCTACAAAATCCTTATGTAAATTATTTAAATCCATCCACCCTGGATAACGCCCCTCCCCACACAGACTATGCATCTTCACTGATTCACTTTGTGTGTATGATGAGCCGTGGCGGAGTGCTGCGACGCCAGGGGTCTCGGGTTCGGATCCAGGTTTGGGAATGGGCATTCTTTGTGAGTGTCCCTTCATCAATTTCATCATATCATCACTCATCCTCATCTTCGCGATTAGCCGAAAGTGGCAGAAAAGTTAAGTAAAATAATCCTAATTAACGAAACACTTTGTGTGTGTGTGTGTGTACATGTAAACTTCTCATAAAATTTGTTTTGGATTAAATGTGTCTTGTCTGCGATTATTTTTTTTTTTCATCCCTCGAATATTTTGGGTGTACGGTTACGAGCAATAAACACTGAGATAATTACTTTCTCAAATACTCGCTTTATATGTGTTGCCAATGTCTAGGGTGATAAGGTAACTTCAGTATTAAGTCAAATGCAAGTTCGGTCATCGTCGTTGGGTTAGGCAACACGCGTAACGCCATTCAGAGGAACAAGTATTTAAGTATATTATAATAACCGGTGGCGCAACACCCTTTGAGGGCCAGGGTCAACCTACCGACAGCCGGTCTCATCCCCACCTGCCAATGCGGGCAGATCATCCAAGCAGTAATGGGGTGACGTGTGGTCAGCACGACGAACCCCAAGTTCCTTGACCGATACTCAATTTTAGCTGCCCAACGCCCTTACGCTGGTAAGTGACCACCGGCCCCATGAGCTGGCCGGAATATTAGGAGAAAAGTTGTTACGCGTCCCCAGTGAGACTCGAAACTGCGCGCCTCCCGTGGCCGGACCCCGAAGCATGACGACCTAGAACGCACTGCCACGGTGCGGGACTATTTAAGGATGTTAGAGTCCCATTCTTTTATTGCCGGTGACCGTACCTCGAACATGAAAGTGTCCACTTCTTCCCTGAGCTCCTGGTCGGTCAGCTTCTCACCTTCTTCCGAGGCTTCCAGCAGAAGATCCAGGAATGCCACTCTCTTCTTCATGCCTGAAAGAGTCAAGGATTATAATATGTTAATAGCATTGTAAAATATATTTAAAAAATCTGCTACTGTTCTTCTTTCACGTGATGATTCACTTACCAACTATGGTTTCACTATCCTCATCATAATCTTCTTTCAGCTGCTTTGTCTTGGCTCGTTCTTGCTTTCTTTCCTTTATAACCTGTAAAAGATAAAAATGTGATGTTAGGTTTATCAATAAACTGAAATATAATACGAGTGATTTCCTAATTTTAAATTCCCTGCGTTGTTGGATGAGCTGTTTTGACAGTATACCTTAACAAGGGTTCGAAACGCAGGGCTCTAACGTAAAACATCCTAAGGTTGCAACACTGCCGGCGTACTATATACCTAGGTTTAACGTATTGTTGCTGAATGCCATGAACATGCGCCTGTCCTCGGAACGCAACACTGCATATGTCAGCGATGAGGCTTTTGATCCCGCATAAGAAGTAAATGAAAAAGGTTTACAAACAAAGAGAAATCTCTAGTCATAAATCATGAAACAATATGAAGAGCAGGATGGCTAGTCACCGGGAATTATTTGACAAGGGTTCGAAACTCAGGCTCTGGTGTAAAACATCCTAAGGTTGCAACACTGCTGGCGTACTATATACGTAGGTTTAACCTATTGTTGTGTGAATTATTGGCTCCGGGAATTTACGCCTCAATTTTTCTCTGAAGACGTGAAAAATCACAATTTCTCTTAATCCAAATCCCATTGAATTTGTACCTATTTATAAATGCGCTGAGGCACGTTTCCCACAGTTTAGCTTTTGTATTTACTGAAAAAGGAGAAGAGAAGAAAGTTGCATGAAAAATGAAACAGAATTCCCTCAAATCCATATACTTTGTTAGTGTTCATTGCAGAACAATCTATCTGGGTGATGGAAGATAATGGCAAGATAAATTATCTTGAAGTTCTAGAGTTGAATTTGAGTTTAAAATTCTTGTACAGTTAACAATTTCTATTAGATTGGTATATCCCGTAACATTTGTGACTTGTGTTCAGAGACATATTTCGAGTCTTGGGATGCTAAATGGCAAATTCAAACTCCCCACTAGAGCGCTGCAATGAGCGTTTTTTGCTCGACCGGCAAATAGTTCGCACGGGCGACGCTAGATAGCGTTAGGAACTGCCAGCTCTTCGATCACCATGACATCACTAGCGAATTTCGCTCGAACAGGCAAAACGATCATTATACGCTCGAAGCCCAGTAGCTCACATGTAACCGTAATTTTTCTTTAGTATTGCCCCTTCAAATTAAAATGTAATTTAGTCCATCTTTACAATACATAGCAATTTATGAAAATGAATAGATGATTATGGGCTGAAACTACCAGGACAGATTTTTACGAATATATTTGTACGATTATTGTCCCATTAAAAAGGTATTTGATATTCTATGTATTCGAGCGAATACATATACCATTTAATTTAATTGAATTAGAATTTTTGGATTCATTGGAATCACACAGATCCTTTATATTGTTAATATATCTGTGTGTTTATGTGTGGGTGGTGAGAGGAGGTAGAAATACAGAGAACAACTGTCTGCATGTAGGTACCCTTGAATTTGTGGAAAATATGCCTTGAAAGCCGGGAACTATACGGTACTTGACTTTCATCATGGTCCTAGAGTGGCCATTCTGAAGAGACATTGAGTCCCATAGGTATAGTATACCCAGAAATAAAATACTTTGGCTACTCCAACGGGCCACGTTCTGGCATCCAGAGCGTATAAACCTACCCAACCTTTCCACAACGAACTGACATACACTCACATAACAACACCCCATAAGTCATTAAGTCTAAGCAAATAGATAGTCAAGCACTAAAATACCAGTAAATGCAAATAACGTGTAATTGCAATTACAAACTACAGATACCCATCTTCATTATGTTCTCAATATATTAAAACTAATAAACTCATATACAATGCCTTTTCTGGGCACCAGAATAGGTGTATACTTTTTACTGTTTATATCACCTTTATATTATGTATATATTCTTAGTAAATAAGAACCGATTCAATTCAGAGAAATGGACGTCCTGGCGTATTTAAAGGCACCAGTAATTGAGTGCATACCCTGGAATGTATGCTGGAGGGGTAGTTGCGGGAGTTTCCAACTGCTTATGATCTATATATATATATAAAAAAGTCACACCCAATTTTTTTCCGTCTACAGCACTTTTTACTCCTTTTGCCTATTGTCTTAACTTTTTGCCGGTCTATTAGGATAGTTCATAGTCCTTGCAAACCATGGTTTCGTAGTAACAATAGCATAGAAATGAAATCAATCCTCCAGAGTCTTTAAAAAGTAGTGTAAAACATTCTAAGATTGCAACACTGCTAGTCATTAGTGCGCGAAATTCTTGAAAAAGAGTGGGCAAGTTCCCATCGACAACCAACGGCATACCACAGCACCCGGCTCCTGCGCCAGGGAAATTCTTTGAGTGAATTGGAATTTCTCAGGAACGTGGCTTTTCATTTCCCTCCGCCAAGCCATAAATTGAGACGGAGGCTTTGAAACGCGCTGACATCCTTTAAATTCTTCCACGGCTCTGCAGAAGATGTTGAGGAAGTAGATTATTACGGAGATATGAGAGATGCGGGATCTATGAAATATATATTTAATGTTGTTATTGACATATATTACAGTGGTATGGAGGTCAACATTCTTACAATTAATTTCATGAGATTTGCAAGGAAAACCCCAATTTAACGTTTCTCAATCTTTCCCGTCGCACCGTACAAGGTGTCCGGATCGAGAGGTTCCCGAGCAGTATGGTTACCACTTTTCCCGCCAGGTGTCAGTACGACCGTAATTCACCACGCTATGGAGTGCAAGCACGCAATGCAGAAGCAGATGTCAACTAACTGTCATAACCTATTTACTACTTGACAACTTCTGTGGCGGAGTGGTTAGTACAGCGCATTACGATGCCAGGGGGCGTTCCGGGTTCGGATCCCGGCCTGAAGGTTGGTGTTCCTTGCGATTCATCTTATTAACCGTCACCACAAGTGACGAAGTAAAGTAAACCAAATCAGTCAGTTATCAAACGTATTTAGTAATTTCATTTATATTACGGCATCTGATTTTTTTCTCTTTATAGTTTTTTTTCTATATACAGTACAGTGTTGGTAATAAAATGTACAAGTAGCACCGAGTTGTAAATCGGCCAATGATGTCAATATGTCTGTCGAGCAAGGGCGCACGCAGAGTCAACTTTTATTACTATTATTATTGCTTTTATTGTTGCTATTATTTTTGTTTTTATTATTATTAGTACTCTACTACTACTACTACTACTTCTACAACTTATGTTTTTTTAAACACATACATTTGTAATTTTCATATTCTGTATATCTACACAATTTTCATAACTGTATATTTACAAAAAGCTGTTTTTTATAGTTAGATAGTCAGTGTAAAATAGACTGTAAGCTTAAACCTTACTTCAAATAATAATAAAAATAATTGCTGTAACTTAAGGCATTGTAAGTCCCAGAATATAATATATTTTGTTACAAAATATCGCTACAATTTCACCATTCAAATTACACTAACTCTTTCCAGAAATCTCAGGGGGGGTCAAGTGCCCCCGCCCCGACCTTTGCCAGCGGGCGCGCCCTTGCTGCCGAACGTAGCTCTACAGCAAGTTGAAGCATGCGCTTTTCGCGTCATACATCTCTCCTTCAATTTCACCTATTCCAAGGATTCGGACTCGAACGGTAGGGGGAATCCCCGGGTGCAACAGTGCACTTGTCGATTCGGACATGACTTGTAGAAAAAAAAAGTAGCATTTCAATATGAGTCTGAATTAAATTATCTTGGGCTAATTTTGGATTCAAGAAAATAATTACAAACACACATGTGGAATTCAGAACTCAAGGTTACCTGGATATCAGCTCTCGATAGCTCGAAAACATATCCCAAAATGGCCAGGAGTCGTCTGTACAGCAAACGAACGAAAATAAGACAGACCTCTAAGCAAGTAGTGAATCAGGGGGGGGGGGGGGAAGGGGGTCAATAAACGCGTGAGAGGACGCGGTTGCTGCTACCAACTGTTTGCAGCAGCGTCAACTACTTTGCTCCACCCGCTCACTTTCTCCCCTTCTCTGCCATTATGCGCGACCTTTGTTTCACAGATTCCTGGAACAGACTATAGCTGATATGATCATTCGGCGCCAGGAAAGCGTCAAGAATTATTAAAGCAATTTGAAGGTCATACCCACTCACCTTGTCAGTAAAATCATGAAGAATTTTTATGCATTTTGTTGTTGTTCTCCCAGCAGGAGTTAGGTAGAATACCAAATCAGAAAAAAGCCAAGGTCGAAAGTTTCTGTATATGATCAGCTCACTTAATCTACAAAAAAATATGAAGTCAAATCAACATGGAAAATTACAATTAAAACAAAAAAATATATAAATTATATGCCCTAACCTAATTTTCCTAAACAAATTTTACATTCCTATAATTACATTCGAAATTTAAACAATTATAGTGAACTATACAGTAAGGGGTGTCTCAGAAATATTTTCGCTTTTGAATCCGTCCTCTGGGGCAATTCGCAAGTTTGAGAAATGAGACAGATCGCAAACGCTTGGCAACATTGTTAATATTTAGTTGCCATGGAGCGCTTTACTGGCAGCAACGTGCTTTTTGTGTTCGTGCATTTTATAAAAATAATGATTCTTATGTTGTTGTACGTCGTTTGTACCGGCATCATTATAACCTGGCAGGAATGAGAGACGTCCCAATATTGAGTGAGAAAGTTTGAAAACAATGGAAGCACAATGACGAGTAAACCAAGGACATCAAGATCGAACAGAAATGTTGGCCGTGTGCGCCACACTGTTGGTGATGATCCTCGCCAATAGTTAATAATTGAATGTGAAAACATGAACAGTCACCATTTGTCCAATACTCTTTTCCACAAACAAAAAATTAATGTTTAAGCTTTCTTTTGGTAATAAATTTATCTTTATACAAAAAAATTAAGTATTTATTTTAATAGTTTTAAAAACGAAAATATTTCTGAGACACCCTTTATATTTCTGATCTATAAACTTTAATATTTATTCACAACTTAAAATCTTTTATTTCTGCGTTTTTTTCTAATACTAATTTTCTTTCGGAATTTATTCTTTATTTCTTGCTTAAAACAAGTTTCAAATTTTTCTAAGAATTACCTACTTGTATACTACTTGAAAGTTACCAGTTTTCAGTCAGAATTACTGCTTAAAAGGTACTAATTGTATCTAACAATTGAAGCATTGCACCGAATAACGCTGTATGGCACATTTCAGTGAATGCGAGAACAACGGATAAAACCTGTTGTTAGTTACTGGACTACAGTAGAAACAACATAAAACCTTATGCAAACACAGTAGCAATCTTTATGACTGGCCAGCTTGTAGCTAGTAGAAGCAGGGCCGCTGCATGTTTTCACTGGTAACTCAGCACATTCCCAAAAGTACCATACAGCGTTATTCGGTGGAATGCTTCAATTACTTACTTTTAAAATGCTTAAAATTTTTCAATTTTGTCTCAGAATTACATACTTGTATTATGCTTAAAAGAGTTGCCAACTTTATCCGAGAATTACGAATTTTTATATTGCTTCAAACTTGTCAGTTTTCTTGGAGAATTACTTACTTGTATATTGCTTCAACATACTCTGATGCGATTTCCGATTGGGCATTAACTCCAGTCCCCATTGCAGTTTCTGAAATATTCGAGAATAATATCTTTACTAAAGAAACTAAAAAAGAAGTGAATAAGTAAAAGTCATAAAACCGTTAGGAACAACAATCATTGTAGATGAAAATTCGAATTTAAATCTGATAATACAGGAAATTAATTCCCCGTATTTAATAAGTTTGAATTCTTAATAGATACTCTATCTTTTCAAGTATTTATTTATATTTTTTCTTCATTCAAGTTTTTCAACGACCTACACTCGACGAAGAGGTTATAATCTCTGTAAGAGCAAGGTAGATGGTTCATTTCATGATTATACTAACTAGGAATATAGGGAACCAAAAAATACAAATCTCTCGAGATAAGCAATACAGATGGATGACTCTACTTGATATGAATTTTAGCTCATCATATAATATTTGTACCTTTAGTATTTTCTGAAATGTCTCTCTGTCTGTCTCTGTTTGCCGAAGAGCTTCCTCGATTTCATGGTTGTAACCATATCATCTTGTATTGAAAGGGTTTCTGGTTTTATCCACGGTGGAGTTAGGATCTCATCACTTTAATTGTAGTCACAGAACCGGTTAGTCTGTCTGAGCATAAAGTAGACATATGACAAAAAAAAACTTTGTAAACAAATCCATATTGTTTAAAAAACACTGCATTCTACTATGGAATGTCTTGCCCAGGATTCCATTATGAGGCCCCCCGTTGCTGCAGTGTTGAACGTTAGCTACTGTGTCAGAGCCGAGCAATGTAAGTTTGTTTTCCTCTGAACAAATTTTATTTTTGTAGCTCCATAAGGTTCTCAATTTATGATAGTTGACGAAAACACATTACCATAACAAACAGTGTTGAAATTGTATCCTCAACTGTGAAAAAAGATAATGTGCTCCTCTGTGCTTAGCACCACGCAATGAAGGCGTATAGGCGGTTACGCCCCACACTTTCTTGATCCGGTCGTGAGTAGGGGTGATGTGATGAGCATCATGCCCCTGACCGCCTTTACCCCCCAGGGTTTCCCCCAAGGTACCCATGTCATTCGACGCTGGGTGAGCGCCGGGGCAGCTTCCAACGTTAGAAAAGTTCCCGGATTTGAACCGGCCGGGGATCGAATGGTAGTCAGACGCGTTACCGACTGAGCCACCGCATCCTCAACTGTGTCATGTATTTTTTGTTTCATTTGCAAGTACTTACTAACGACTTCCCTGTGTCATTTGGTAATACCTTTACTTACCTTCTACGGGATTTGCAAAACGTGAGGAAATCTAATCGTACGCAGTGAAAACTTCCTGAGTTATATACGCAAGTGTGTATGGATTTACATTTTCCTACATGTACATTTTCAAGAATAATGAAATGTAGGTAATTTCTCTATGATGATGAACTTACCACAGATAATATCCAAAGCGCAAGCTGTAATGTATGGATATACATTGAACTTTCCAGAACCAACTTCTGCTTTTAGCTTATCAACCAAAATGTTAGCGTTGTCGTTGAACACTTCCAGGAAGTTTTCTAGAATTTTGAAGTGGAAAGTTGGAGTGATCATTTTGCGGTGAGAATGCCATTTCGCTCCTGCAGGAAGAAAGAAGGAAATATTTGTATACGAGTATGTTATGTATATTAAAGCACTGCATGGGACCATTTTCGCCCGGTCCTTCTCGTTCGAGTTTCCCACCCTCGAGCGTATATGCAGATCAAGAATTATCATGGCAGGTTATGTTATTTCGAAGTTTCGACAACTTTGTTGCCCTGCCTTCTAGTCCATATTGTGTCCTTATCTCCATGTCTTGGTTGCAATTCTTATTTTTGTCTCTTCCATTTCTTTTCGCAAGGTTGTCGTGTTACTTGGGTATGGGCATCTTGAAACATTGTATTTCAATTGCCACGTATTGCCTTAGGACCAGGTAATTGGAGCAATAAACCTAATTTAATTTACTCCGAACATGATGAGTTTTTTTTAGTAAACCTTTAATTAACAGTAATTGAAATGCTTTAATTCGGAACACTAGACAGTCACTCATTCAAGTACTTTCCAGACATAACAATGCTTGATTTTCCTTTTCACTAGATTACATTAATAAACTGGCATATTGGATTTGTTTCTTAATTAAGTCTAGGCATTTTGTGAATGCGTCTTATACCTATCTCGTTCGAATGTGACAATAGTCGTAGAAACATACATGTAAAATATCCTGACAGTTTCAGCCCACAATCATCTATTTCATTTTCATATATCATTCTATTGGTAAGATAGACTGAACTACATTTTAACATGGAGATAATGACTATGTTTACTTAAGTTTCAATTTCACTGGACTTTTCCCATATTTGAGGGCTCCCTAGCACAGACTAATTAAGGTTATACGTGTGCTACTAGACTTCAAATGTATGCTGCTCGTTCGAGCATTATTCGCTCGAGCGGAAGAGCTGTCAATTCCGTACGCTATCTAGCGTCGTTTGTGCGAACTATTTGTCGCTAGAACAAAAACCGTTCATTGCAGTACACTTGTGTATCTAAAGTCGCAATGGATGTATTTCTATCATATCTAAGTCATTAATGTCAGACTTCTGATTTCCTCATTCACCCAAATTTTAAGGGATATTTCGGTTCCAATGATACAAAAATGGAAATATATGACATCAGCTTTCGAAAAAAAACTACATTATAACAACTATTCTTCATTCCACCGTTACCACCATTCTACATTTGTTGTACATTACTTTTTACCTGTACCAACATTAAGGGCAGACATTTTTTCTGCTTATATCAATGATCAGTTACATGAACGTTATAAACATTCTCTTCAATAAGAAGGTTAAAATTTATTAGTTGATAAGCTATATATTCCAGCTAATTATGTAGCTTAGCTAGTACCTATTTCGGGGGTTGCCATGTGTCTGGGCTTGACTAATGTTAACGGTGTCTCGGAGAATGAGTTCCTCTTCAAAATCACATTTTCTTTTCGATAAATCCTGATCAGCAAATGATGGTGTGTGCTGCTACAGCGTTATTAAATAATGCATGAAATGTTAATGCTGGCCTCCGTGACGGAGTTAGCGTAACATAGGTACCAGATTCGAACCTTGATCAGAAATGGATGTATCACTGTGTTTATCCCATCGTCAATTCATCATTTTTGTCATGATCAACACAAGAGCTAGAAGAGCGCCAAAATTGAACAAATATAGAAATAGGAAAATAGGTACTGCTTTCTAAAAATCACTTCCCATCAACAAAATGATCGTGATGAGAGTTTTGGTTCTTTGTTGTTTGTTGTAAAACTATCAAAACGTTAAATTTTCCATCACCATTTTACCGTAAAATAACTCCACGATTGCAGTAGAAACAAAAAACTTTAAACGATAAAAAATATTTTGCTTGAAATACCGTTGCGTAACTGTTTACAAAAAAGTCTAAGTTTGCATACATTTATATTTCCTCTATCAACCAACCGCGCCAAGCGTATTTTCCGAAATGTGGGTATGATGTTTGAATACTAAACTGTTTGTTAATATTTTGGCTGTACCATCCATACTCACCCGTGCTTGTTAGTAGCCCGGTTCCCAGCCATGGATGCAGAAAATTGTAAAACGTCGATTTATCCAGATGTTTCGAAGAACCTAGAACGACCTGTAAAATGAAAATAGTTGGCGTAAATTCTTTGAGTTAGTAATTGGATATTATTGTTTCTAAGATTTCCTACATATGTGTAATTAAAATATATATTGTACAGTGGGATCCATGAGTATTACCGTCCAAATTGTCCATCCCCATGTTCGTGAACTTTCTTTGAAGCAAAAAGAGCTTCAAGAATTAAAAGAAAACTCAAAACAAGCTGTTGACAACTTCTGAACTTGCATATATAAAAATCAATTGCTTAAAAACATATAGGATGCACGAGAAAAATTAATGAAAATAGTCATGGACAATTTGCACGGTAATACTCATGGATCCCACTGTACTTCATATGAGATTTGAATGCCAATAATTTTAACTCGTTATCCTATTTTTGTATTTCTAATTATCCACATAATGTTCTTCGGTTTAAGTAATTTTCAACAAAAAAACATTAAACAGGCTTTTGTTAATATTGTTCCCTGCTTACGTCTCAATAAATATGCACTTTGTGCACTTAGTTGAATGTAATTACAGTTCCGGTGATAACATTTATTTTATAATGGTGCACCCAGAACCCTCAATAGGTGCAACGATGTTGCTACCATATTTTCACACTGAGCAGCCACCATCTTTTGCAGCCTGATTTCTATCTACTAGTTATTAGATTGTTAACGATTGTTTCAATAGGTTCCAGATCTCCATTAGAGCACGATAAAGCTGGTGTTACTTATATCTTACTTAGCGGATACAATGTTTCAAGCACAAAAGTGTTTTCCAGCTGTGAATGGTTCGCAAAACTTTTCCAACAGTTGTGTCGTGTTGGATACAGCTAATGTAACATATTCAGTAAGTTGGAATCACTTCTCTCATCGACATTGAATTACCTTGAATTGTGTCATACATTTTGATCCATATTATTATATTTAGAGAATTATTTCTTCCAATTGCCTTATAACTGAAAGACCAAGTGCTAATGATATACGTTGATGTAATATCTTACCTCAAAGTCATTTGGTTTCATTATATTCACTATAGGAATACTTCCAGCCCAGAGTCTGTATATCGGACCATATTTCTTAGTTAGTTCACGTGAAACTTGAAGCCTATCTGCAATATAGTATAAAATATTATAATTGATAATATTTAGTATAAATAAGTATGTATTGATATCGTACCAAATTAATGTATATTGATTAAAGGGTACGATTATCCGCAAAGCGACATTACATTAGATAAATATGAAATATACTAAATCGGATTGTTAGCTGTTTTTAAGATTTTAAATTCGATTCCTTTTTTTCTATCGAACTACTCCCCAATTACATTTTTAACATTCTAGTCTATGATTGTATAAAATGAATAACAGGCTATTGTAAGGTATTTACTTTATAACAAATTCAACAGGATCTAAAAAATGAAGAAATCCTACATGCCTTAATATAAATAAATCACCTCTCCTCGAAAGTGATAGGCCACGTATGCAACTAGAAAAATACATGGTATCCCTTGTTATTCACTTTGACACATTGTTCTGTCTTGGCATTACAATGTTTAACCATATATCGTCAGGTGCAATAATTAATTCATTTAATGAAACAACAATGAAGAGTCAACTTGATACGCACCGTAGTAACCATAGTGCTTGTGTTCGTCTTATTTTACCAAGTGTGTGGTGGCTGTAGGAATGTCCAAAAGTGTTCTTGGTACGATTTCGTGTTGGTATGTATTAACTATTTGAAGTACTGGGTAGTATTTGAAGGGGAGAAGAGAGGAAATTATCCTTCCTGTTCCATCCTACTTTGGTTGCTAATCTTTTTTGCTTGGTAGGGGTATCTACATGTACAATCCCGATGCTTCAACTGTATTTGCTGGCATTCCTTCCCCTGCACTGGAAATGTTTGACACACCACACTAATGAACTATATTATTTAAGATATTATACACTGCTGGACAAAATAAACCGGACACTTGCATTTTTTGTGATAACTCATAAATTCTGGTTCGAAGGCTAACTAAATGTTCAGAAACTGAATTAAGTACGAATGCATAAACAAAGTCCGGGCCTATGAATGGTGCATATGGTACTACATGATCTGCCAAACATTCTGTAATATATCATTGCAATTCAGATGTGAAATATTAAGTTGTTCGGTTTTTTTTTGTCCAGCCGTATATATAGTACATATTAATTCCATGTATTGGTCATTTTGCATTGCATTAGAGTTATGTTATGTAATAGCTACACTCTGTCCTTTGAAGCTCTGCAGCTAGCGAAATGAAAATATTTTTCACATTCTTTAGTGATGATCAAAAGTCCGCTGTTACTTGCACAATAAATGGATTTACTCTAATTCCTAGTAACTTGTGTTGTGTTAGAAATTCTTGATATTATTGGAATTAGATTATGTCGCTTTCTGCCCAATTTGGCTAATGGCGACGATGGGGATGAAGAGTGTCTGGATAAGTATGCACTAAAAATACCTAAAATATGCACTAAAAGATGCAGGATATATAAATAAATATGCACTTTAGAAACCACCTTATCCTTTTTTAAATGTTTTCTTTCAATTACTGAAAAAACCTACATGTTAGGAGATATTAGGTAATGTTTCAGCTCATACGATTTAGCATGTAAGAAATGTAAAAATTATTACATGTTGAAAGTTCTGAATTATTTCACATACTCTTGTTTACTTTACTCTGCTGTTTTATAAATGAAAGAAATATTACACTCCTTGGAGATGATGATTGCACTTGATTACAAGATGATATTGTTAAAGATTACATGTTGTTGACAGATACTAATGCTTACCTTCTCGCGATGAATTCAGAAAAACTGATACAGTTCCTAAGATGGGAACAACCGGAGGTCCTGGTATCTTGTCAATGTCCTTGCGCTTTCCTTTTCCGCGGAGCAGCAACAGAAGAATCGGGAACAAGAGAATAAAACACAGCACGAGAGGAAATATTGCAGGCTCCATGCTTATCAGGTACTGGAGCGATTCTGTACTCAGATTTTATACACATTTTTACTCTGAACTTTCTTGCGCAAATGTTTACAATGCGATTTGCTACAGTTCATGATGAGCTGGCTGTTTTTTTTATTGCTTGTTTTATCTTCGAATGTCGTCTAGAGAGAGGGGATAAAAGAGAGCGAGGATGAGATGAGAGAAATGGTTGGATGAGAGATATTGAGAGAGAAAGAAACAGAAGGTGTGGGAGAATGAAGGAGAAACAGTAAGTGTGCGAGAAAGAGAAAATGTGATAGAAAGAAAGATAAAAAGTAGGAGAGAAAATAAACATGAGAAACAAAGAGAGAATGAGATGTGAGAGAAAGAAAGAGAGGGGGAAAATGTGACAGAAAGAGAAAGTGTGAGAGAAAGAGGAAGTGTGAGAGAAAGAAAAAAACGTGGGAAAGAAAGAGAGAATGAGTTAATGTGAGAGAAAGAAAGAGAGGGGGGAAATGTGAGAGAAAGAGCAAGTGTGCTAGAAAGAGAAAATATGATAAAAAGATCAGAAAGTAAGAGAGAAAGAGAAAAGTGTGAGAGAAAGAAAGGGAGAAAAAGAAAACGTGAGAAAGAAAGAGAGAGTGAGATAATGTGAGACAAAGAAAAAGAGGGGGAAAATGTGAGAGAAAGAGGAAGTGTGAGAGAAAGATAGAAAGTTTCATAGAGAGAGAGAGATAAAAAGAGAGAAGGCGAGAGTAATAGAGTGATATAAAAATAAATGGAAGAGAAAGAGATAGATGGAAAAGGAAACAGAAAGTTTGAGAAAGCCTGAAGAAAGAGTGAAAATGGGAGAGAGAGATAGAGAAAGAGAAGAGAGCACAATAAAGAGAGCGAAAATGAGAAAGATAGAGATAAAAATAGAAAAAGAGAGTGAGAGAAAGATAAGAAGAGAGAAGTGAGGCAGACAGAGGAAGGCAAGGAGAGAGAAATAGAGAGATATGGAAATGTGCGAAAGAGATAGATAGATAAAGAGAAACGGAGAAAAACTTTAAAGACGCAGGTGGAGAAAGAGCAAAAGAGAGAGAGATAGAGAAGAAGAGATTGCTATAGAGAGATATACAAAAAGTGAGAAATAGAGAGAAGTAAATAAAAGGATAGATAAAGAGAGAGAGAGAGATAGAGCAGTGCCAACTGTCAATCAAGTACACTTCATTCCTTTCTTCTGATTCGGAGCAACATACATTTTAGTACCGATAAATTTAGGAATGGCGATATCGACGATCACAATAATATCGGTATCGATATTATGTTTACTATTTCATTGTCGATATCGATATATCGAGGTCGATATTTTGCGATATTGATTCTTCTTTATTCAAAATTTCTACTCGATCTATTGTAATATCGTACAGCCCTAAACGCTAATCAAACTTGTTAGTCAATTTCACGTCTTATCAAAGTATTGTGAGAAACAGATACGTTTTTAAAAGTAATCATGAGTAGATGAAAAAATAAGACCATGACAAGCAACTGAGGGTACAGGCAACACGTAGACCCTTGTATCCTTATGTCATAACTTATCATGCAGGTTGTTTTCAGATAAGAGATACGGTAATAGTTGCGACTGCGAAAGCTCCAAAGGTCATATTTACCTTTATAGAATGGGGTAATGCAAAGAAGGACGGTTTGCATAAACCTTGGCGAATTTTAGGAAATTTTATTCCTCCATTAGCGATATCGTTCCGAAAGGAAGTAAGTAATTATTATATTTTTCGCTTTTGTCGAGTTAGTGGAAAGATCATTGGGAAGCTTTCCGACCAAATTGTCAAGCGTCAGTTGTCACTTGGGAACGAATCTTTAGAAACAATTGCAATCTTTCGCACTGGAGCGACACAAGCTTCACGTGTCACTTGCTTGTCGCCTCCGTCTGGTAGCGCATGCATGGTGTGATTTGATTCTTGTTATCTAGCGTCTCTTTTCTGCCACTTTTGGATAATCGCGACGATGAAGATGAGTCGTGATATGATGAAACTGTTGAAGAGACACTCGCAAAAGAACCCAGCCCGGGATTCGATCCCGGGAGAACTGGCATTGTACCGCGCTGTGCTAACCACTCCGCCACGCATGTCGGCTCAAGTGCCTTTCAGTCTTCTGATACTCTAGTGTCACGTGCTGTTTTTTGCTTGCCACTTCGGTCTGAGTACTAATAGGCTACCTTATGTGATGGTCGTGTCTGGCTGTCCGCCGATCGACGCGGCGGAGTGGTTAACACAACGCGCTACGACGCCAGGGGTCCCGGGTCCGAATCCCGGCCAGGGCATTGGCGTTCTCTGTGAGTATCACTTCATCATTCATCTTCATCTTCACGATTAGCCAAAAGTGGTAGAAAAGTGAAGTACATAATGAACCAAATCAATCGAACTTCACCCTTAATTGTAAAATTATATAGAAAAACACGTAACTGCAACAATTTTTACTATAAATACTTAACATACAAAAAAAATGAAGTAGCATGCCCTTTTACATATGGTTCTTTTCTCTTTTTCCAGGTAGGTGTTATGCAGTAGATAGCATTAATATACATCTTGTGCAGTTTTCCCAGGTAAGCTTTTTAAGTATTTAAGCACGGTGAACTTAAATTCATTAAAGGAAAATACAAATACGAATACAGAAATACAAATGGAAATTTCCTGAAACTTGTTAAAATGTTTTCTCTTTCGAGGTTCATGGAATCTAATAGGTAATTTGTGCGCATTCATGCTTATACTCATGCAATTGGAAATCACCTTTGTCACGAGAAATAAATTACTTTTGATTATCTTATCTGTAAAGACAGAAACATGACCAAGCCCCCCAAAAAAGAAACAGTTGAACATCTGACGCCATAAGTGACCTAGAATTGTGTTCTTTCCAACCCGTCGTTGTTAGGAGCGCGATAATGCCATTCAACAGGTTTGCAACATGTGTGGAGAGAGATATGAGCAGAAAGGAGAGATAGTGAGGTAGTGAGAGAGAATACTGAGAGACATGGTAGCTGCAGTGAGAGAGTGTGGTTGATTGCAACAAAGAGAGAGGAAGAGGAGGATATCAGCGTAAAGGTACAAAGCGAGAGAGAGAGAATTGAACGCAAAATAGAGTAGTATGAGGGGCGAGAGGGAGAGAAGGGTTGAAAGAGCAAAGTAGGAAGCAAGAGATAGGGAAGTAGAGAGCGATAGGTATAAACCAAGAGGAATAGTAAAAGATGAGTGAGAAGGATCAAGGACAATTTGGTGCTACGTAATTTTGGTGCCACACACTTGAAGCATGTTGGTGCTTAACATTTGGTCTTTCTCTTTACACGCCCTTTCACCTCTGACCTCTGGCATTCACTTTCACTTTTCAGTGACCATAAATACTGAATGTGAATACTCATAAAAGCATTCTGTTAATAATTCATAATTAGAAAAAAAAATTAAAAAAACGTAATCGACGCTTTGAGAACTTCTATTTATTACTGGAATACTGGAAGTCCTAAGAATATTAATTCATTTTTCTACACAAAGTTATACATGTATATTGCTTGCACCAATATTAGAGGAAAAGGTCTAAATATGGGCCCCTTTGCTATTTTGTCATTTTTGGACGAAAAATTAATATATCAAGCACCTGCCTTTAAAATGCATATCTATGAAATATATACTTAAATGTAATAGCATGCTAAAGTGTAGAAGGTCTCTATGTTTTTTTTTAAAAAAAGCAATTTCCAAAGAAATGATAAAATGATGTATTTCAAAATTGTGGTCTAAATATGGGCTACTTGTGTCAATATCACAAAAAGCAATTAAAATTTTAAGAAACAGTCATTTATAGCTAAAACATTATAAAATTCATATTTATGAATAATCTGTTGTTTCGTAAATCAGGCGGAATGGGAAACATCGAAATTAAGAAAAACATCGAAATATTTGTTGAAAATGTGATCTCAGCATTATACCTCATGTCATAGCCCATATTTAGACCATCACGCTCTTTTTCTTCTTCAATTTATTTTCGCTCTCTGTGGTACATATTTCACAAACAAATCATGGCATTATAAAAACCCACATTTGTTTTATGTACCGCTAATATCATAACCTATACAAAGCAGATGCGAATTGAGAAAACGCTGAGTTAAAACATACCTGCAAAAAGTTTTCGGAGGTCGCAATTCTGTAACAGCGTCCAAGGCCGAAACTAACCACCACTTTCTCTTTCGAATTGGCTCCGCAACCTTTGTCCTTGACAGATAATCAGTTTCCTTAGCCTCTGCCAGCCAAGCTGCAGCACCCGGGAGCGCTGATAACTCCAAAACCCATATTTAAACCTTCGCCCATATTTAGACCTTCTCCTCTACATGGCACTAGAAAGTCCTAGCACTGAAATGTCCTACTTCCGAGTGAGAGAGGGAGATAAACAAGAAAATGGAGAAGAAAGAGAGAGAGAAAGAGCAAGTAAGAGAAGTATGAGACAGTAGTAGAACAAGAAAAAGAGGGACAGATAGAAAGCGAGAAAAATTGAATGTAGAGCGCATGGTTAAAAGTGAAGTACAGACAAGTAGAAAGAGAGAATGTAAGACAACGAAAAAGTAGGAGTGTAAGAGGGCAGTAGAAAATAGAGAGGAAACAGGAAAGGAGAATAGGTAAGCGATAGAGAGGGGTGGAAAGCGAAAAATAGAGATCGTCGAGAGTAAAGGGAAGAGAAAAGTGGAGAGCACAAAAGACATATATCGAGCAAACGAACGATATATATATATATATATATATATATATATATATATATATATATATATATATAGGGAGAGAGAGAGAGAGAGAGAGAGAGAGAGAGAGAGAGAGAAAGAGAGGATAAACAAACAGCAATAAAGAGAGGACAAGACATAAAGAAGGACGAGAAATAGTAGAGAGAGATAGACGGAAACAAACAGACACAAATATCCGTGCCTTATCCGCGTGTTCTTTCCACCAATTTCCAAGCACTATTAGTTAATCTCGTACACCACTATAATTTTTCAGGCTCTCACTTCTAAATCACCCCATTCACACGATATCCCAGGAAATCCCATTTACAGACGCGTATGTGAGGCTTATCTCTCGTATTCAGCTAAGGCTTGCCTCCACTTTACTGTTGTGCCGAAGTTAAGTACGCAAATGAAACAACGGCTTCCAGTGAGTATAGATTAGCCGGGAATATATGTCACGGTGAAGTACTTAATTCAGTGATTATTCGAAATCTCCTGTGATTCCGTGAAATCACGCTCTGTTCGTAAATGTGAGGGGTCCAAACTGTTTCCCATACAATCACCGTGATGAGTAAAACTTCTAATGACCGTTCACTGAGTCGTCACCCTTTTCAGTAGCCTAATTGCATGAGCAATCAGTTTTATGACGTTCTCGAATATCGCCCTCTTATGTTTATTAGCAGGTCATGCCCATTGTTATCTATAACTCGGGAACTTGTAAAACTAGGGCAGGGGCGGCGCCAGGGTGGCCCGAGGGGGTGCTTGTTCAGCACCCCCTATCCAAGACCTATATTCTACCGAAGACATTACCTCTTACAGTGTCATATTATGCCAAGTCGTTGTCATATCGAGGGCCGAATGTTAGGTACTGAAGTGAGACTGTTGTTATTATTTACAACATTTTCTTGTGCTGTTGGCAGTCTAGAAAGAGCAGCGCCCTTGTCTTTACTTCTTCAGAATTGTTTCTTCTTGTGTTTCAAGTAGTCTGTGTTTTTCGATAAATGTATGTAGCTCAGTATCAGTTCTTGTTGCACTGTTGATACACGGTTTTGTTGTCCACCTACTTGTTCTTCCCCTTTTTTGAAGTGCCATTGGGAAAAAAATCGGTTGCTTTCGAGTATCATCAGGTCGTTCTCGGGCAATTATTTAATGCGAGCGAGTTTTATCGTGACGGCCGTTTCCTTGTTAATTCGTTCTATTTGTTCTAGTAAATGTACAATTTCAGACTTTCCAACGACTGGTAAGAAGATGCCCAAAATTCGCGAAGAAATGTTGTGCTTAGTTGTTGGGAAGAGTGAGGCCCAAGGGATTGTAACTAAGAAGTGCTGTGCAGTTATCGTTTTGTCCTGACACCACAACATCTGGCCAGACGGAAGGGAGGCTTTGTATTATGTATAACGAACGCAACGGAACATTTTCAGAAAAGTGAAGTTACATGGAAATGACTACTTAATTTCGTATTTATTGTGTAATTTTCTTTTTCAAATTCCAGAACTTTAGGTTGCCTTTCTTTTACCTAACGCACACAAACTGAACACTCAACAGTTGTCACCTATACAACGAATTTGACATGGATTAATAACTAAATATTGTACCACAATTGGTTGTGCCTTGTAATCAAGGGATCCCGGGTTCAATAACCAGTGGAGGCACATAGTGGTTCGGATCCCAGTTTAAAATGTAGGTCCAGTGTCGATTAGCCGGTGTGCATAAAGTGTACTTAAAAACAATGGATGTCAATCTAAAAGTGTACATTTCAGTAACGGTAATTTATGTTAATTATTATAAGAATACTAGCGACTTGCTTCATTTTTGCCTGATTTTAGCACAACAATGACGTTTGGTAATATTCGGTTTCATTAGCATATTATCATGACTATACTAAAAGTTGATAGATATTTGATTTAGGGACTAAAACATGCATTCATATTTCATGTTTTATTTATTTTCATCGTAGCACCCCTTAAATTTCATTACCCACCCCGTCAGCACCCCCAGATGTTTAATACTGGCGCTGCCGCTGAGCTAGGGAGATAAAATTTGATGGACTGGCAAAAGAAGACAAAGTCATTGCCGGCCTTCGTGGCGGAATTGTTAGGTCACGCACTACGACGCCTGGGATCCCGGGTTCGAATCCAGGAATGGGCATGGGTGTTCTCTGTGAGTGTCCCTTCATCAATTTTATCACATCATTACTCATCCTTATCTTCGCGATTAGCCAAAAGTTGCAGAAAAGCGAAGTAAAATAAACCGAGTCAATCAACCAATCACGGACAAAGTCATTCTAGTTCGTTCCATCATCCGTGCAGGCCATAGTACAGTCAACAGCAAAGATAACAGTAGGCATATTATCCATCGATATTTTCATTACTTTTTTATTCCGCGTTCTCGATATTTTTTTAATGAATGAAATTCTGTTGATTCGAAGCAGGTATTATCCTCTGTATATTGACGTTTTTCATTTCAGTTCATTATCATCGCGTTGTGTAAAACAGACCGAGTGGAAATGGTGAAGTGGAAATTCGCCCACTGTTTGTTTTGCCGTTGGGTGTACATGTGATACGATCAGCACCGTGCTTGGGTGACCCTTTGCCGCCATCGTTCCTACAGATATCCATTTATTAGCAGCTGAGTAAGTCCCAGAGCTGAAGATACATTGTTGGATAAATTCTCAATTGGGATCACCCACCCTGGAAATCAAACCCAAGTCTCATGTGTGGCAGACATACCGCCTAACGACTGGACCATCACATCACATCATCAGATAGACCGATAGATGCACACATTTTGATCACCTTGGCTGCCTCATCGGAAGAAACAATTTGCCACGTGACTTCATGATCAAATAAAGCACGAGATCTCGTATATCCATTAAAGAACTATCAAGTACTAGATTAACCAATGGCGCCAACCTTTGAAAAACATTGGGTGGACTGAACTCCTTGATATGTTTTATAATTTTATGTAAGAATATGTGTCATAAGTAGGCTAAGAATTTCCTTCATAATGCCTTTCTTTTGTTCCTTGAACAGAAAATGTAGGCACTTACGTTTAAAACCCGTTTCAGGCCATATGTGAGAGGAACACATGAATTTTACAGTGACCTGTTTTGCCTATGGCAAAAGATCCTATTTCGACGGATTTATATGTTTTGGTACTTTTTTTAGAATTGTCAATGCCCATCGATCCTCATCCTGGTTATAATCCCTTATCCTCCCTTACTTTCCTAATAACTAGGGAAATCTGCTAAATTAGATAACTTCCAATAAATATTATATTTAGCACATCACTAAATTTTGAAGCAAATTAGCCATCAATTGACTTGGTAAAGTTTAAATACTAAATATCATTATGTATTCAAATGAAAAAAAAAACATTACCTGATAAAGAAATTCTCTTGGAAACCAGCAGTCACTTTACACGGAACTTTTCATAGCTGCCATCTGGAAAGTAGGGAATGCTGGGGAATTTTACACTGTTGCCAGACAACTATTGAAAGTATACTATTTACCCATATAGATAACATTTCACTAGATGTTTTTTTCAAAAATTGTTTATTTTGTCCCTTTAGTATGAAATTACCGTAAGGTAATTTTATCAACACCTTTTTTTTTACCTTTTTGAAAACATTTCAGAACCTTTTTTTCCGTTCCCGATCATAATTTTTCACCTTAAAATCCTTTCCCTAGAATAACGATATGTCCACGAATAGTGCAAATAATATAGGACACTGAACAATATATTGAATATGTAACAAACTTTTATGAAATACTTCGACAACACTCAGTCATTATTTAGGTTCCGAAAATCCTTTAGGTGTATATTGACGAAACAATTTGTTTCCTTAAACGCAGCTAAAGTAAAATATAATAACAGACAAATTATTGGCTAGGCTCGAGCCCCACAGGCCCATATAAATTGCGCTCATTGATTACAGTCCATCTGATGTTGATAAAATAGTAGTTAATGGTTTCAAAACTCTGGGATTTATATTTAGAAACACAAAGGAAATGCAGTGTAGTAAAGCCTTAACAGTTGTGTATAATGCTCTGGTGAGGAGTAAATTGGAATACGCTAATGTAATCTGGAGTCCTTACTTCCAATTATGTATTGAGAAACTCGAACGAATCCAGAATAAATTTTTAAGATATCTGTTCTTTAAAAAATACAAAAAATCGTCTTATGTTTTAAGAATACCTTATAATATGCTACTAACTGAGTTTGAATTTACCTCTTTGATAACTAGATCTGATATTGCAAAGCATATTTTATTATATAAAGTTGTTAATGGTCTAACCGAAACAGAAGAAGTTTGCAAAGATTAAACTTCTGTACTAAACCTCAATCATTAAGATTGCGTCAACCGTTTATATGCACTTGTTCCAAAAATTTGGTCCATCAGAATTCTGTGGTCATTAGTATGTGTAGACTACATAATAATATTGTTAAGGATAAAATTGATGTAGATTTTGCATTCCCTTACGCAAAGTACATATCAGTAATAAAGGGCTACTATTCAAGACAAAGTTAAGATGTAACGATAAATGGTATTTAATTTTCTTATTTTTATGTTGTGTATTGTATGTATTGAATTGCACTTAACGTTATGGATTTGTATATTATCTTTTATGTTTATATGTTCGATAATCTGAAAAATATCAAAATGAGAGTTGGGTGTTTATCTCTTTTGTTTAGTGCGGGTTTTAATATGGAGTTTCGTTATACTGTTTGAAGTCTGAAGCTTCAGCTTCATGTATATTGGTACTATAGTATTATTCTAGTTTTATAATTTCTATTTTGTTGTATTAGTTGTATTATGTTTGTCGGTGGGTATATTGTATTGTATTTGTATTGTATTTTTTTATCTTTTTATTTTCTTTTTTCTTTTTTTTGTGTTGCATAATGTGAGTATTGTTGTAATATCCCATTGTAATTGGAGCATTGCTCTGTTATGGGATTGCTTATAAATAAATAAATAAATAAATAAATAAATAAATAAATCTGCGTTAGATGCAACCATCGACGCAAGTGTAATACATGCAGAATCCTTGGTACAATCAAATATCTAATTTGACTTTTTTTAAAAAGTTAGTTTGACTTCGTTGCACAATAATTGTAGCCTACAAGTTAATTTTTAATTGGGAGGCTTAGATAATAATGTTGACTCTCATTTTGTTTTACACGTCTGAAATGTTCTTGTAGTACTAAATATATGACATATTCATTCAAATTATAACGTTTAAGTAGAATTTAAAGCCGAATAAAAACAGAATGTTGTAATTGTATTACCCACAAACATTAGCTTTCTCGATCTACTATTTATTCACTTTTATTTATTACATTTTTTTATGTCAGACCATGGGACGCAAGGCCTCTTCAGGTGCGAGGCCCCGGGCGGTTGCCCAATTTACCCACCCTTTGCTACGCCTCTGAAAATTACTATTCTACAGAAAGAAAGGGGCCTCTATGCCGTGACGTCAGCTAAACGGGCAATCCTACACGGGCTCACCTCTAAAAATTCAACCTCTTGTGATGTTCGTTGCTTGCTAAGTAGCGACACCTGTGGTCAGTTTCCGGAAGCTTGTTGTTGCTTGTGTAATGCTTGCTTGAATGTTGCGTGTTGGATGTTTTCGTGTGATACTGCTGCATTTAACGTTGTGAGAGTTTTATAGGGCATAAAGGTATTAAAGCGTGAGAGTTTATTCGCGAGCTTACTGCGAATATTGTATCGTGAAGTGTCGTGTCCAGTTCTTCTTAATAGTAAATTTGTGTTGTACGTCGGTCTAACCGCAAAGCAGAAGCAAGAAATGTGCAAGGCCACGAAATGATTCTAAGGTAAGTTAAGGTAAGGTCGACACCGGATAGAGATTTCAGTGAGTTAGAACGTACGTAAAATGTTCCGTGATTCACAGCTGCTTACTATACGACTTACTCTGAAAGCAGTTGGCTGAATGTTTATTTCACGTATCACGTCAATCACAAGGTGCCATTAACTCACGGAGATAATGTCAGTGGTTCGTGAAAAGTTGGATACACGCTACACATGCTGACAGCGACCTTGAGGGGAAGCTTTCGCAGCTTTCTGTGGTCATAGTCACTGCACCCCAGTGATGTGCGTCTACACTTAAACAATGATAATCTACATTCTACACGTGGACTATTTTATACACTTAGATAACGTAACCTAGGTAAACTACATGGCGAGAGGTGGTGTAGCAAAGGGCGGTGTTGAAGTTAAACAAAATTATACTGCGTATTAGTTGCCGGTGTGTGAGAAGAACCTTGTGTACTCTTCTTTACAATTGTGAACAATTTCTCACCGAGGGAAAAAAACGCAACTTAGGAAATATTCTAGGGTTTTCTGGGAAAGGACTACTTTTGCCCCACAACCACCACCTGTGTTTTATTTCTTTCAGGTAATTTAGCTTTTTTCACAGTTGATTTGTAGAAAGAGAAGAGAGATTTTTTTGTAGAAAAGAGATTCTTGTCAGTTCGTTAGGAACAAATCTAGTTGAAAATGTCACATTCCTTTTTCGAAAGTCTTGAAAATTAATTTTAATATAGCTTAGATTGTCTATGTAGTATATGTAAATTACAGCCAAATGTAATCTACGCGTATATTCTGTGTAGAATACACGCATCTATAGACGTAAACTTGTAGCGTACTACGCATCACTACTGCACCGTCACCATAGACAGTAGACAGCAGGGTTGTTAAAGGTCCAGGAATTTTAATTAAATTCAATTCCGGTCCAGGATAGAAAATCAGCAAGCATAAATGGGTTCTGGACCGTAAAGAACCTTTTTATCTCTAAGTTATTTCAATTCTGTCCAGGAACCTTTTCTCCCGATCAATTTAAATACGGTCCGGGAACCTTTTTTTACTGCTTGAATTCAAATACGGTCCAGGAACCTTTTTCTGAACCAATTTAAATTCGGTCCAGAAACCTTTATTCCAGGATCAATTTAAATACGGTCCAGGAACCTTTTTTTCCGAATCAGTTTAAATAGGGTCCAAGTTCCGTATTGAAATGACAGAATACGCAACTTGGATCGAGTACGGACCTGACGATAGACAAGGTAGAAATGGGCGAAACGCAAACGATGCAGTCACGTTGCCCCTCTCTATGTAGCCCCAATCTCTCTCGCGCGTTCCTGCACTTGGTTGTAGCAGCACTACCCGTCCCTGTTGTGATATCTGCTGGGAACACAGCAGCCTCACGTTACCTCATCGACGGCTCCTATTGGCTGCGGTTCCTGTATCGGATGCCGGAGCAACATGTGACTGGTTTGTTTGAACTCAATGTGACGCCATACTAATATAGTCCATTGCGTTATGTACAGTAACTCTTCTACAGGGGAGTTTTTGAACCTGGCCAACGAGAACAACAGCGTTATGATTTATTCCCTGCGCTACGTTTTCTACAACCGCAGTGTGACATTCTAATGTAAAACGTTCTCGCGGACATTTTTAGAAGGCAACTTTTGATCGGTCAACCCTGGTCCAGGAATTATAAATAAATTCAATCCCGGACTGGGAGAGAAAATCAGCAAACGTAAATGAGTTCTAGACAGTGTATAACCTTTTCATATTTAAAGCAATTCAATTCGGTCCAGGAACCTTTTCCGGATCAATTTAAATACGGTCCAGGAACCTTTTCTCCGGATGAATTTAAATTCGGTCCTGGAACATTTTTTTCCAGAATGAATTTCAATTCGGTCCAGGAACCTTTTTTTTTTCAGAATGAATTTCAATTCGGTCCAGGAACCTTTTTTCTCGCATCAATTTAAATACGGTCCAGGAACACTTTTTCAGTAACAAATTAAAATACGGTCCAGAAACCTTTTTTCAATGTAACAATACGCAACTTGGACCGAATTTAAATTGTGCGAGAATAAAGTTCCGGTCCTGCAGCGGAACCCAACAGAACCCATTAGAATTTATGGGTTCTTGAACCTTTAACAACCCTGATAGACAGATATATCGAGAAGCAATACTAATAATCGCACATTACACTAGAATCTTTCTGTCTCCAGCTCAACTAAAACATGACATTGATAATCGCTCTCTGGTAATGTGTACGCAGTTTTTTTCGGATGGGGCTGGAGCTGTAAAGGTGGATGTACCCTGGACCCTCTGTACCCTCTCGAGAAAGTGTAATTTGCATGATTTATGAAGATTGTGTTGTTTATGGGCGTTTTACGTTGTTTTTACCTAGTCCTTAGCATGTTATCTTACCGTGAAGCAGAACAGCACGAAGGCTTCGCGCAAGTGAATATAGCACCCAACACGACATTCCACAACAGCAGCTACAGTTTTACGTCGTTAGGTTTGGAACTGATAGCAATTTTCGACGTGTTCTTTCCCTATTTCAGTGTGGATACAAACTTTTCTTTACTATTAAAAAGCAGTGAAAGTACTCCCAAAAGGAATTTCACTTAACGCGGGCCATATTTTGGAATCAAATATCTCCGTTATTTGTGCTTTCCTCGCGCTAGAACCAATTTTATATTATGTAAAACATCGAGATATGTCGATTAATAAAAGATTCAACGTCATTCTGGAGAGGTAGAGTGGGTAATCGGCCCCAAGTTGGATATTCTGGGGAGCGAGTTGGGGATACACAATATAATATTTTCTAATTATAATTTTTTTACCTTCGTTTTAAAATCTTTCAAGGATAACAATGATAATCGGAGGATATTATAATGATGCTTCTACCAATTTGGTTTTAGCCTGTCCTTTACTGCTTTCATTATTTCTTTTTTTTATATTTTCTCAATTTCTGGAGGAGTTTTAGCATCAGCTCCTCCTTACGTACGTCCGTGTGTGTTATCGAGAATGCTTCAATTTTCTGTTAATTTTTAACAAACTGTAGTCTCCTTAACAAGTATGCTTCTCGGGTATTTTATAATTTAAAAAAATATAATTAATGAATTAATTATTATTACTGCATATTTTTATTATAATGAAGGGAGTTGGTTGTAAGACGAAAAGTAGCTTTATGTACGTTTTGAGGTATTCGTGTCGCCACCTAAATTCAAAACCGATAAATCGATAGCAATTTGTTTAGAAGCTTTAGACACTTAATCAGCATTATCAACTCATTGCTTCATTAAATACAGGGTGAGAAGAATTGATTTAAAGGATCCAAAGAGAAACATTTGAACATTAAACTAAAACTAATATATTTTCTATGAATTTGTATTATAAAATATTTAATTAAATATTTACAATTTATGTACAAAAATTGATTATTTTTCACGAATTTCGCGTAATTTCTGGAATTCAATTGGTCTTTCGCCGGGGTTGAATCTTGAGGTTGATGCCGTGCAAGGGCCTCAGGACCAGTTCCCCAACGGACACGATGTCTTCCTTCTTGTCCAGAGCAGTGACCTTGAAGTGTCTGAGGATTGTTGAGATGATAGTTTTCTCCTCCAACATGGCAAACTTCTGGCCTGTAACAAGTAACAAAGATATTCTAGTATTATTTGATTGAATATTGTTGACATACTTTTCAAACAATGAAGAAACTCGACACCTAATATTGGTCTAACCCTCTGATCACATCACAGTGTAATTTCGATGAAAAGGCAAAAATTGAAGGAGCAACAATACGTGACGTCACACAAATGTTTTGGCGCTTCACCGGTGGTGTAGTGGTAACCCTTCTTCCTTGTAATCTAGTAGTCCCGGATTCGATCCAAAATTAAACTGTTGCTCCAGAGCCGATGAATCTTTTCGAGCATAAAGGGAAGAAACACACTGTGTGTCAGATATATTCTGATTGTTTACCGAAATATGCTATCGCCACGTGTTCATGAAGAACGTCTTTGCCTATTGTGTGCATTCTCGTTTCGCCTTATCAGCGAAAGATAAGATGTTTTATAACCTGGCTGCAATTTAAATGTGCTTGAAAGCAAAATATATTTTAATGGGGTACAGTTTCTTCATTAACATTGAAATGTACATTTGAAGTTGTTATGATAGCTTCACAACATAATTTTCCATATCAATTGTTGTACGTTTTGACGCAAGATCACGTCTTACGTCTTACGCCTTCTATTGAAAAATATATTTTACATGTAAGTATAAACAACATGTTCTTGCTTATAAAGTTACGAACAGATCATTAGCTATACTATGTTGAAACTGATTACCCTTGGAAATTGTGATCTCCATTAGCAAATCCTCAGCAGAGCGTATATTCGGGGCTAACTAAGCTAGCTGCAAAGCCTGAATCCCAGAGAGTGCACTACATAACATTCGATTAGAAATTGTGAATTTCTGGAGTTGTCATTCATTCATTCATTCATTCATTCCTTTATTTGGAACCTAACAGCTTTTATGCCGTTTTTTGTCCATAACAATACACACACAATTGTTTTACAATTAAATTATCAGTCCAACGCCCCTATTTTACAGATATTATATATATATATATATATATATATATATATATATATATATATATATATATATATATATATTTAAGAACATTTTGCCTTTTACAATTGTATGTTACACTTCCTTAAAAATGATAACAAACTATAACCAATTCTCACATCTGGATTAACAATTAAACTTAACAAATTTGTTGGAAACTGAACTTTTAGATTATTTAAAGTTTTATACAAGATATTTCTCTCTCTATTATATTTTGAGCATTCCAGTATTATATGTTGTGCATCTGCACTTTCCCATCCACATTCACATTTATTATTGTTCGTTATTCCAATTTTGGATAAATGTTGCCTAGTACACAAATGGCCCGTTCTCAGTCTATTAATTAATACAATTACATTTCTTGTAGCACTTACATGATGAAACCATGGTTTTTGTGTTTTGAATTCAGCAAATGGTCTGTATGATTCTCCAACGGTTGTAAGTTCATTTCGACACCAATCAAACCATTCATTCAGAATTTTCTTCTTTACTCTAGGGAGAAGATCCGTATAGTATAATGATAGGTTCGTAATATTTGGGAGGCGCACTGCTTTCTTTGCACATTCATCTACATGAGAATTACCTGTAATATTGCTATGAGCTTTAACCCAAGAAAACTCAATGATTTTTCCAGATTTTTGTATTGTTTGAACTAATTGTATGCAATTTATAATATAAGGGGATAATTTGTAAAGACTCTTGTAAGAAGATTTAAGAGCCTGTAATACACTTTGCGAGTCAGTAAGTATTAAGAACTTTCGTAAATTTAATTTTTGGACATATATTAAAGCTTGGTAAATTGCGTAAGATTATGCTGTAAATATTGAACAGTCTTGTGGAAGCCGAAATAATAGGTCTGTTTTATGTTGTGGATCGTACACTGCACATCCAACTCCTGACTCACTTTTAGATCCATCTGTGTATATGAAATAAAAACTTGGCCATTGAGTAAAATATTCCGATATGTGCAAATAACGAGGGAAATGAATATTATCCAGAGACTGTTGAGGATAATCTAATGAAAAAACAGGCCGTGAACGCATCTGTAGAACATCCTGATATTCTTGACAAAACGAATTATACAATTCTATCCACATAGCAGATTTTCTGTTTGTTATTTTTCCTGTTTCATGTAAGTGTATCATATTTGTTAGCACATTGTTGAAAGGATGCTCATGATATGATTTCACTTTGAAGAGCATATTTGCTGCTAACATCTTCTGTCTACATGAAATGGAACATTCACCCGCTTCCATGTATACTACTGCGTTTGGAGTGCTGTTCATAACTCCTAAACATCTTCTCAAGAATTTCCTCTGTATGACATCAATGGAATTCAATTTTCCTTCTGTCAAGTTACACATTGCCAATAGAGAATAATCTATCATAGGCCGAAAATAATTCTTGTAAAATAAAAGCATAACTCGAGGATGACATCCCCACTGAGTATTTGCTATTGCTTTGAACAAATTAAACACTTTTTCTGATTTGACTTGTATTGCTTTAATTTGGTCCTTCCAAGTTAGTTTTTCACCCAAGATTACACCTAAATATTTTACTCTGGATGTTATGGGAATTCTTGTTTTTCGGGACATTGAGTGAACTATTGGAGGTGTTCCCTTTTTACTAAAAATTGTAATATTAGACATTTTATGGCCTAACTGGAGGCAAAATTTTATGTTACAGCAGATAGAAGTTCAGAGTTGTTATAATAAGGAAGTACTGATGAATAAGTTGTTGTCTGAGTACAAGGCAGTATTTTCAGAACCATCAAAGATCCAAAAGTTATCTTCTCCACTGTCTGTATCCGACCTGTTAGATTTAAACTTCACTTGATGCAGGTGTACCCTTCTCGTTGTTCCACCGGCATTGACCAATAACAAGCGTCTTCCTAAATGACCCGTAACTGTAGCTGTCAACCTGATTTCTTTTGACTTTGCAACCTGGCTGCCATTTCCATGGCAACGTGGCTTTCTTGAAGATGCCGAGAACGAGCAATGTTGTTGCACTTTTTGACTCGATTTGACTCTCTTTGCACCGAAGCGTCTAGTTGGTTGGTTGGTGATTTCGAGTCAAGTAGTGTATTTGGTGTCTGCACTACCTTTCGGACCGGTGTATGTGTGGTGTATGGTCACGTGGTGCGTGCTAACTAATCAAATGACCGTTTAAAGCAGCAGACAGGCATTTGTTGAATCTTCTGAACTTGAACACCTCCATTCGTCTAGTTGGTTGAACGTAATTTCCTTGCACCACTCTGACACTGGATACACCTGCACTGCTCCAAGTGTCACAAAGAGCAGCCAACTACTTATACACAGCGTTTAAGCAAACCTAGTCTTCTCCCTTCCTACATACTGATATAGTTCAGATCCCAGCACACGCCAATATATCTTACTGGTGGTTTACGCCGTTCGATATGTCAGTATCTATACCACTACAAATGAAAAATAGCCTGATTCAGCTATTATTCCCGGTCATCCGACAGGTTGACCAGAAGGATGTTCACCTTCCTTTCCCCTTGGCAGTGTCATTTTTACATGCCTATATAATTTCATACATAAAGATGTACATTTATTAAAATTAGTAATTTTTTTTTTACATGAACATCAGAAGAAACGTCCATTCCTAGTTCGTTAGCACAAACTAACTGCAAACGTAACTAATTTACTTTAAAAGGGTTACTTTGCAAAGTCTTACACCTACCTATGCAGTTCCTTGGACCAGCACTGAATGGGATGTAGGCGTATGGATGGCGAGTTTTCACTTTCTCGGGAAGAAAGTTATCGGGATTGAATTCATCGGGATTCGGGAAGATTTCGGGATTGCGATGGGCGTCGTAGATGTGTATTGATATTTGTGTGTCCTTTGGAATTGTGTAGCCACCTGAAAGAAAAATAGCCCTTAATATTATCCATAATGGAAAATCATCTTATACGTACAGGATAGGTAGGCCTATATCATATCAAAGCAAATGACACATGCATTAAATGGATTTTATTTAACCGGTACTTTTTTCTCATAGCTGAGAATAAGAAAGTTATTTGTGTTAATGAAAGAAATTTGGATGAATATATAAGAATGTACTATCATAACAGAATGTACAACAGTGTTTTAAAAGTACTAATAATGGATTTTGCATGATTATCATTTGTTTCTCCACACCACACCCGAACCTGTCCCCCACAGAAAGCACATGAAATCGTATGTACACACACATATTATACATATTAATGGCCTGTGTCAGATTGAGGTTTGAATCATCTGCATATATGTTGCACGAGCATTCCAATGTCATGGATGAGACTACATTTTTGACATCAAAGTGACTATTCTACTGATAGTTAAGCACAATTTTTCACACAGTTTCTGTACAATGAATTATGGAACTAAACACTGTTGATTAAACATAACTACCCTTAAAATACTTTCCCAGATTTATAGCTACAAGTTAACAATTTTGTGTCTCGAGTGGGATAATACATTGCCTCTTTACTTAATAAGAGATTTATTTTAATTTCCTTGAATTTTCAAATTATGAAAAATAAATTATTTAATACAAAGATGAAGTAATTCACCTTTGAATATTCTAGTGTAGCTGAGGGGTAAATGTAACAGTTAAAGGAGAAATTAATTGTTTTTGGTGTCACGGGTGGGACACAATACATAACAAAAGTAAATCAAAAAGTTAAAATAAACGAACCAAATGTAAAAATACCTTCTTACATAATTATATATAATACTTGAATTTTTATCCAAATGACGAGTTTAGATTGTTGACTCACAAGATAGAAAAAGAAGTTAACGGCATTTCATTTCATTTCAAAAATTGAGATTCAGGGGCACTTTGACATGGAATGCCCAAGATATATACATATATATATAATAAGGGAGAGTTTAATGAAGACCTTAATTTGTTTTTGTTTCTTATCTACTAGATTTCTGTATGTAGGGTTGCACAAGTCTGCTGCATTTTAGCACATACCTATTGCTGGTCTACATACTGTATATTTTCAACTTTGAGCTAGTGCCTGTATGCCTAAGAAGAATAAGTCTTTGGGGTCCACGTGCAGTCACTTATGAGCCACTGCGAAGGCCTTTCCGCCCATCTGCCTGCGAATCTGAGGCCATTGTCGAACTTTTTCTTCCATTAGTAATCTTGCTGGTGTGGTAAGCATGCACAGAGATATTGAATTTTCATTTATTGAGAAATTTCTTTAAATACGTTTTAGGCTGTCAGAAGGCACGAAACCACTCCTCTTCACTCGTACGAGTGTGTAGAGGGGACGCCATCTTTGAAATGACAAAAATGGTGTTTTGAAGCTCACTTGATTAGTGTTGCAGCCTTGAGGTCGTTTTGTAAATAACAGTTGGTACCTCATGTAAAATTGAGCTGTATAAAGTCTGTATTGGATTTCTAAGGTTTTGATTTGATACTTCTGATATCTATCTATATACATAAACAATCAATTGCCTGTGTCAGATTGAGATTTAAATTATCTGCATATAATATGTTGTAATTTTCATTGCAACTTCCTAATACTGTACCTTAGTTCTCCATATTTCTCACAGGATATATTAGAACTATAACTGTAAAATGATGTACGTTTGTCATGTAATACTTACAATATAATTTACTCTCCTGTGTACGTATATTCGATATACTAGTATTTTTAAATTATTTGATCCATTGTTTAAATTATAATAAGATTTTCGTTCACACTTGTAAGCTAGCTGTAAAATCTTGGGTTTGAAAGTGATATATCGTGGCTTTTACAGCTTGTATATAAACCTCCAGGCTGGGTGCAAACACGTGGCAACAAGAGAGGCTGCAGACAATTGCATTTGTATGACGCAGTTTATCAAACTTGCGGTTGAAGGGATGTTTGTGGAAGTGATCTATGGCACCAAAAAGGGACGGAGAGAGATGCTATTACTGCCCTCTGTGGGCGGTCGACATTATGTGTCGGTTGGTGCCAACAGGTGCAAGTTAGTAGCAGCTGGGTACGTAAGCTATCATCATGTGAATTCAGGCGTGGCAATGATTGCGATCGTGAATGACGTCAGAAGTCTGTTCTGATTTAGTTCTCAGCTCCAACTGTTCAGATCTAAATCTGGTAAAAGTCGTTTTCGTGTGGGTTGAAAACTTAATTAATCTCTTGGAACATTCTAAATTTACTAAATTTATTGGTGCAGTGGAAGATAAAGTTAGAGCTGCGTATAGTGCATAACCACGAATTATGATCGCTTTAGAACAAAACAACGATGAGAAATTCGTGTAATGCGAGGTTCATTGAAATGTGTGGCAGCAGCTTTTTATTTTCGATGCATGTTCATTTGATTTAATTTTTGTTATTTAGTATCGCTTTTCCGCTACTTTTGGCTAAACGCGAAGATGAAAATGAGTAATGGTATGATGGAATTGAAGAAGAGACATCACAAAGAACACTCATGCCAGCATTCGAACCCGGAACCCCCTGGCATCGTAACGCGCTGTGCTAACCACTCCGCCACGAAGGTTGGCACCAGGCGTGTTCAATCCATAATTTGGAATAGCGTCAAGATTGTAAATATTGTTTTTAACCATTTCTTTATTTGAAAATTTCCATTAACTCTAATAAAATGCAAATTTAAATATATTTCTTTGATGCTTGTATCGCTGCATATTAAAGTAACTAGACAGAAATGTGAAAATGTTTTATTCGTGATGAATAAACATGATATGACAAATAAATATACCATCCACATAGTCGCGATCAGCCGAAATTGGCATACAATCGACGTTAAATGAAACTACAAGTACGAATGGTTGTGAGCCAACAACATGGCGCCTACCTTGTATTTTAAACTTACCTAGTTTGAAGTCCTCTGTCGCTGTTCGACCTATCTGAGGCACGCTCGGATAGAGTCGCAAGGTCTCCTTTATACAGCGCTCTAGATACTGCATGTTGTTCAAGTCCTGCATGGTCGCTGGTCGGTCACTGTCACCGAATATCTCACTAAGCTCCTCAAAAATTTTATCCTGCAATTTGATAATAATATTAGTAACAGTAGAAAATAATAACTGAAATAGAACAAGTATAATCTTAAACTTTAAAACGGCGTATTTACCGGGGGATCAAGGCATACACTGTTCCCTGTATTATTTTACGTCAAATAGTTGTAACTGTTCTTAAGAACTTTACGTTTGCCACGGTTCAACCCTTGAAAGGAAGATCGTACCTGGTAACACTGACCATGTTTTTATACGTGATATACCGACGAAGAGTGTCTATTTTCAATAAGGCACTTAAAAAAATAGTATCTTCTTCATCACAAGCGAGATATGGGCTTGTGTAAGCTAACAGTCACATAATTCAAATGAGTTCTGGTTCGATTCAGTTTATGTCTGTGGTTAGAATTCTACATCAGACATGTTTTCGATTAGCTATCCTACCTGTGCACAAAATGCTTGTAAACCCTTTGCCATACTTTTTGAGTTTTATCTGCCTACCCTAATAAGGTATATAACTGACAGAGGCGAGTCACTACTTTTTGTACAAACACATGGCTTGTGTTGTTTGTCTTGTCTATCTTGTAGTTAGGTTATCGCTTTTTTGTACATGAATTCAGTGGTGGCATAAAAGCTCTGCAACTGGTAAAAATTGTGTTTGATAGCTTCAGTGATCTCTGATTTGAATACTGGATGAATACTACATGACTGTTCGGTAAAAAGAACGTAAGTCAAAAAAGGCAATTTTTCAGCAGGGAGTTATTTATGTTAATTCTTTTAATAGAGAGCATTACAGACATGATATGCATGTTGACATCACTGTATAGAATATTTACATGTACCCAATATAAATTTATATTTTTAATATTTCTTTAATTGGTTCATTGTTACTTAAATGCTTGCAACAGAAAATAGGAGTTTGTGTCTACCTAAATATGTCGATAAAACTTTGTCATTTGTTAAGGCTGGATTTTCATTAGATAACGCTCCTCCATTGGTTAAAGCAACATTTGAATTTAATTATACTTCTTGCGTATTTAGATTGTGTTTTAAGTTAGTGACACTTGACACTTATTAACACTGACTTTACATTTAGAGACAGTTCGTAACTGGTTAAGACTGAATTTATCACACCTCGTCATTGGTTAAGACCTGAATTTGCATTTTGGTGACATCTCATCATTCGTTCAAATTGAAAATTGCTTTTGTTGGTTACACTTTCTCAATTGTTGAGATTGAATTTACGTTTTCTGATTTTGGTTACGTTATTCATGAATTTTGCATTTAAAGTCACTTCTTCATTGATTTTGCATTTGGTGACAGTTCATCAACAGTTAATACCGAATTTACGTTTTGGCGACCCCTCGTGACTGATTGAGAATTAATTTGCATTTGTGACACTTCGTTGTTGGTTGAGACTAAATTTGCCTTTTGGTTAGACTTCGAAATGAATTTACATTTGGTGACCTTTTATTATTACTTAATACATTTGGCGACACTTCGCCTTTGGTTAAATTATAACGTTGAACATACCTGAATTTCTGGATGTGACCCCAAGGTGAACAAAGCCCAGCACATTCCTGTAGCTGTTGTGTCATGACCCTGAAAATTAAGATATAGATAAATTCTAAATGTGTTCTATTACATATTGGCATAAAATGATATTGAGCTTATTTTAAAAGAAAATGACTATAATTCGTAAACAGCATACATTTTAAGATAAGAATATCCGACGTTTCGGTAGGTATAAAGCCAACGTCGCCAGAAAAAGCTTAAAGGAAAGGGAATGACAATCATCGTTTCGTCATTGTACATCATTTACTCATCCAATCAGTATGTAGAATGTATATTACCTATAAAAAGAGAATACATAACAACAATATGAAAATTACCATTCATATTACTGTTCAGGAGAACTGTCATCATTAACAAACGTGAAGTAATTCATTTGTATTTGCATCTTAAAACAATAATACATCAATCAGGTGAAGAGTCGGCATCAGTTTGGTGAGTAGTCGAGTACTGGAGAAAGTATTTCAGTAGTTCTTCCCTGTGACGTTACATGCCGACGTCTGCAGAATTACCTTGATCAACAACCGAACAGTGGCTTTAGCAAGCGAAACTTCTTCCAGTACTCACTTCAAAGGTAACGCAAGAGTGACCTTTGCTCTTGAAAGCTTGGAATGTTGTCCAGGACGTACTTGATTGCAGTTAGCTCTTCAAATCTGTGTTTTTTTTCAGAACTCGCTTACTCGATAACCATAGAATGATTTTAACGCTGAAAAGCGTGAAATATTATCCAAAACTCTCCTGGATGATCATATAAGAGTGGAGTTTGCACGAAAAGCCTGGAAAATTCTCCAAAACTCACCTGAATGAGCATCTGTGGGTGGAGTTTGCCCTGAAAAGCCTGGAAAATTCTCCAAAACTCACCTAGATGAGCATCTGAGGGTGGAGTTTGCCCCGCAAAGTCTGCAAAATTCTCCAAAACTCACCTAGATGAGCATCTGAGAGTGCAATTTGCCCTTGAAAGTTTGGAATATTCTCCAAAACTCACTTAGATGAGCATCTGAGAGTTGAGTTTGACCCGGAAAACTTGGAATATTCTCGAAAACTCGTCTAGATGATCATCTGAGAGTGAAGTTTGCCTGGGAAGCTTGGAATATTTCCCAACTCACCTGGATGAGCATCTGAGAGTGGAGTTTGTCCCGGAAAACTTGGAATATTTTCCAGAACTCATCTATATGACCATCTGAGAGTGCAATTTGCCCTGGGAAGCTTGGAATTTTCTCCAAAACTCACCTAGATGAGCATCTGAGAGTGGAGTTTACCTGAATGCCGGGAATATTCTCCAAAACTCATCTAGATGATGATCTGAGAGTGGAGTTTGCCCTAAAAAGCCAGAATATTCTTCAAAACTCACCTAGATTAGCATCTGAGAGTGGCCTTTGCCTTGGAAATTTTCGAATGTTCTTCAAAACTGACCAGGCCAGCAACCTTACATAATATTTCTCTTCCTTCCAAGGAAGGCCTCTAAAACATACTTATAATCCATTACGTACCTCAAACATGAAAGTATCGACCTCTTCTCTGATTTCCTGGTCAGTTAACTTAGTTCCATTCACAGACGCCTCTATGAGTAGATCGAGGAAGGCTTCCCTCTTCTTCATTCCTGAAATTCGTAAACGTACAGTAGCGATAAAGATCAAAATTAGACTATCTTAAATTCAATGTGCATTCTCCAGTTTAATTCATTATTTTTTTAAAAAAATTAGCATTGGAGATATCCCAAATCTTGCACAATCCAGGAGAATCTTCCTCAAATTACTCGAAACTAGGTTTCTTTCACAGCCGATGTGTGTAAACCGGTTTAACTATCCTACCTCTCCTCCTTAGAAATCTATTTGGGAGAAGCACATTGTCTCATTCGGTGACGGTGGTAGAGAGACAGAGGTTGAACGTCCATTGTTCTTCTACATGAAATGCACTTTTTATATGGCATGCAGCATATATTATACGAGACTGGTCCCAGAAAATATTTTCGACCCCATCTGCCTCGTTACTTAAATCATTTCATACGCCTTCGTTGGTTTCAGTGTCAACACCTAAGAGGTATCTAGGTGCCTACATTTACCCATTGTTGTTACATTACCAGGGGACGAGAGTTGAAAAAATTTGGATTGGTCTTTGCTGTTTTACATTGTTTTCAATTGCATCTTAAAACTTTCGATATGCTTGAGGACCTCTACTTGTCCACATCCTAAGGAAATTTCTACATTAGAGTTAAAACTCGTTTGGTATTTAAATAAATATAAATACAGCATGCATTGTAGTAAATAAAAATATTTTCTATTCTATTCTATTCCATATTTTTGTTAGGAACTTACCGACTGCAAGTTCATCGTTCTGATTAGTCTGTTTTCCCAATTGCTTCATCTTCGTCCGCTCCTGCTTCCTTTCCTTTATCACCTGTTATAGAGGAAAACAGATGAAGTAATATGAGATCTCTGATGTCCTATTTCACTTTTAGACAGAAAACTATACTGGTTGAAAATGTTTCCATGACACCTTTTTCAACTGAATTATTTTGAGACAATTGTTGTGCTAGTTTCAACAATAATTCTCAATTACCAATGCATTGTTTATCTAACAGTGTCATGAATGTCACAACCACTTAATAGATTGTATTGTTTGAATATCGCCGATCACCACGACAACCTATCAACGATCTATGCTACTGATTTTTATAAGGCACTTGTCATACCGGAAAGAAAGCTCTTGTGGTTACTCGTTAAAGTCATCTGCCAACTGCGTGAAATCTGCTCAATGAAAAACATTGCATCAGCAACGTGAATGGAAGATTCTGCTCGTGGCAAGTGATCAGGTGGCAGATTCTACTTCCTTATAATACCACTACCACTACTGGAACTACCCTATGGATGTATGGGGCTACCTTCTGGTAAGGTACCAAAAAGTCAAAGTAGTACACCTCGGAAATAACTTCTTTTGTCCATCGAGGCTCTCGCACCTGGACTCATAGCCAGAATAATAATTTGTAGGGCTGTGTTGTCATGTGGTTGTCCTTGTGTGTGCTGAGTGTCTCTTTACAGCCTCAGCATTAAACCTATGTAAGGCAATTTTGGTCCTCAGAGATAGTGTAGTTTTAGTTCTTGTTTAGTAATGAATCTAACAATTCGTTATAAATAATGAGCGAGGAAGTTTTAACAGAGGTATTTTATCTTATTCTTAAGGGTCTGTTCTCAATTTTGTTTTAGTTAGGACGGGCTCTATGAGCTGACGTGACAATACCATACAAATTATGCAGTCAATCGATATACTACAAGTACTCAGTTATTCTAACGATAGGTTGCTTCTTTTAATTATTGTATTGCTCACGTGTACCTATGATTCATTATAACATTAGATTATAGAGGAAGTGTACCAAATGTGGGCCCCGTCCTTAGAGCGGGCCCCATACATTTCTGCTCTTGATTATGCTGTAGCTTGGCGGAAATACATGGACCTGGTAGCTTACGTTATTCTCACATACAGTGCTTACGCCCATGTTGATTACTGCGTCTGTTGTTCTCGAATCAGCTCGTGAGTGATTTTGGCCAAGTGGAAAGTTTTATTACTCCCACGTTCAATTGTCGTACTTCGATCACGTGCGAGATAAATGCGTCAACTCTTCTATGAACTTAATCCTAGGTATATGAGCTATCTTTCTATGTAACTGGTAAGTAACAGACGGGAATGAGTGAGAAATATTTAGCATGAAAAAATAAGCACTTGTGGTCCTAAAGTGCACCCCCCCCCCCACGTCTTTCCAGTGGGTTCTGTGCTCTTTATGGCCCCATGTAGATTGTACAGGGGCTGACAAAGACATTTGGATTTGTGATTACTGTAAGTCTTTGATTCTTTGAGTTTTCTTTGAAGATTCCATTCTTCTCTTTCTTTCAGGTTATCAAAGTTTCTTGTGATACAATGTGCTTAACATTCAGAAAACATTTTGTTTTATTCCACAACCTTACATGTATTGTATTTCAGCTTATATCACTATAATTTATGCTGTTGCTAATTGTACTAAATTTAAGGAGGCCAGTTTATGAACGTTTTTTCCCAATGTTCAAAATTGCATCTCTTTGAAAAAATTAAAATTTTCACAATGAAGCCATTTTTTCTCGCTATGGGAGGAGATATACTAAATAAATACATAACGAACTATTTCAGGCATAAGTACCATTTATTTTTGCTTGATGCTTTTCTTTATATGTGGCTCAAAACAAACGGGGTCCCACATTTGGTTCACTTCCTCTATGTATTATTCTTGACGAATATATCCTTATCACATTTCTTACCTTTTCAACAATTTTATACAGAAACAAAACAGGTCAACATTAATTAGAATTATAAAGGAATAGTTCACTTATAATACCACGGATTTTACTAGCAAAAAAGTTCAAACTCTCACCCTATTGGTAAAGCCGTGCAGTATTTTGAGACACTCTGCAGATTCCTTTCCTGTCGGACTGAGGTTGAAAGTCCAGTTAGGATACAGCCATGGACGAGCTAGTCTGTAGATTGTCAGTTCACTTAGTCTGAAAAGATTAAGGTTCTTTGCTTACTTTACCGATTGGAGTGGAAACTTGATATGGATTGAAGTAAGCGGCCCTCTTTGGTGGAATTCTTAGCACAGCGCTCTACGATACTAGGAGTGGTTCGATTTGAGACATGAGTGTGCTTTATGGGTGACAATTCATTAATTTCATCACCCATTCTCATCTTCGCCATTGACCAAAAGTGGCAGACAAGCGAAGTAAAATGAACAAAATCAATCAAATCAATGGTTGAATTAAAGAGAGAGAAGTGAAATCATACGATGAAAAAGAAAACTAACTTTTTCTATTTATGATAACTTGTTGATATCTTATCGTCCACCAATTAGAGAAGTTTGCTTATTACATAAAACCGCAGATTGATTGTTATTTCCAATTTGATTATCTGCAAGGAGCTTCGAAAAAATCTACTGAACTGGACTTGAAATGTATGGGAGCGTGTGAAACTGAAACACGATAGAGCAAATGCTAACACGACAAATAAATAAATAGAAAATTAGTTGTTAGATAAAAATTAAACATGTACTTTTGTCAATTCATTCTCCCGTCATATATAACTTTTGCGATTTACATCTTAAGCTGCTTTAGTATACAATGGAATAAACAAAATATTAAAAAATGTTCTTTTAAATATTTTAGAATGTATGGATCGCTTATGCTATAGCAGTAACTTTATATCAAGATGATTTGTTATTAGTTATTGTAATGTAACTTATGGATTAATTTAGACATGTACGTTACCTGTACACTGCATTCACGTATCCAGAAGAGGACGATGATTGTGCGTTTATTTTAGTCCCCATTGCTGTCTCTGGAATGCATAAAGATTACTAATAGAGTTTTGGAATAGGAATCGCCTTTTAGATGAAATTACTGATACAAGTAGGTTAGTTCTGCACAATTTACGATAGTTAAATAAAGCAAGGTTAGTGTTTCTTGTGAAACGTAAATAATTTTATGACTTGACTTCATGTTAAAATAATGGTTACGACACAGGTGTCGGAAGTGAGGGTACAATTGAAATACACCCCAGTGGTAATTTAGAAACACCTTTAGAGGGACAAGGGTGTATTAGTATATTGCAAATGCCTTAAGCAAGCAAAGGTTTGAATGCCGCGATAAAATTGCAGGAAGTCGATTACAGCAAGCAAACGTTTGAGACTATTGCACACGTCAAATGTTTGTCAGTGTGGAACGCATTGACTATGACCTGGAACTATGCTAATCACATGAGTTTACCCGAGTTTCACACAGGTTTTGCTGTCATGCTGCGTGCCACTATTTGGGATTTGTTTCTATAGCTCAGTTGGCACTGTCATTCGGGTGTAAGTTGTTCAAATGATCCAATGATCTTTCTCAGCTTGTAAATTCTTTCACATCAGTTTTATATCAACAAAGCATCGGCGATGATGGGTTAAACCATTTTGAAACGTATGTTTGTCTCCGCGGTATTTCACCCTGAATTGATATGATTCGAACGTCGACCACTTCTTAAGGCTCGGCTAGAGCTTTGGTTGACGCGAAGGCATTTTTTTCTATTTCCTTTCAAAAACCGCTGTGATATTTCAAAATCCGAATAATTGCATGTGCTGAGAATTCCTTCTAGAGCATTCCCGTGAATCTTCATGTGGTTTGCTATCGCTTTTGGCTAGTTATTATCAATAGTGTCGTGATTACGTAAATTATTGATAACATCTAGGCAATAGCGAAGGCAAACCACGTACACATTGACGTGAATGCTCTAGAAGGAATTTTCAGCACATGTAATTATTCGGATTTTGGAATCTCGCAGCGGATTTTTGAAAGGAGATAAAAATTTGAAAAAAATTGCCTTCGCGTCAGCCAAAGTATACTCTAGCCCTTTTTTCCGGCTGAATTTATATGCGGTCTAGCAACCTCCCCCGCGATTAATTTAAATACGGCACATTAACCTTTTTCTGGCTGCTTTAAATTCCGTCCAAGAACTTCTTTTCCAGACGAATTTAAATACTGTCCAGGAACCTTTTTTCGGCTGAATTTAAATTCAATCCTTGAACATTTTTCCGGATCAATTTGAATACGGTCCAGGAACCTTTTTTCCGGATCATTTTAAATATGGTCCAAAAACCTTTTTTTCCGGATCATATTAAATACGGTCCAGGAACCTGTTTTTACTGATCAATTTAGATACGGTCCAGAAACCTTTTCTCCGGATCAATTTAAATACTCTCCACACAGAGAACTCGAAATGCATCAAATGACACACCTAAACGTGTAATCTTGGATTATTAGAAATTGGCTCGGGGTTTGATGCACTTTCACTGCATCAAATGGGATTTCGACTGTGGAGTGTGTCTTTTGATGCATCTTAGTGTGTCAATTACCCGTCCGATGGGATTTTATTCATCTAAATGCATATCTTTCAATTTACACACTTATATGCATAATTCTTTCTAAGCAACTGTTTGATGATTTTACTTACCTTATATGGAAAATAAATTTTGAACTCTTACGATAATATGAAAGGAATTTTGAATTTATCAGCTTACAAATTGATTGTTTGATTGAATTGGTGTTTTAAGTCCACTTTATGCACAGTAAGGAACTTTTCCCTTGCAGGTATGCAACCGCTTGAGCAAGAAAAAGAAAAAAATTGATGCATTTCAATGTGTCACTCTACACACTAAAGATGCATCAATTTTTTTGACTCCAACGGCACGTTTAGGTGCATCAAACGAAATATCCACTTTAATGTCATTTGACACATTTATTTTGATGCATTTAGGTGCATCTTTCAGTTTGATGCATTTTAGTGAATCATTTGACACATTTTTAATGTGTCATTGGAGTCAAAAAAATTACGCACTTTTGTGTGTCAATTGACACACTTTGAGTTCTGTGTGCAGGAACATTCTTTTCAATGAAACAATACGCAACTTCTACCAAATCTAAATTGTGCGAGGAAGAAAGGTTCCAACCCTGCAGCGAAACCCAATAGAACCCATTAGAATTTATGGGTTTCTGTACCTTTAACAAACCTGCCCACGATGAGAACACTTGATTATTTAGCCTAACCCTGAGCACAACTTACCGCAAATGATGTCCAGTGCGCAGGCCGTGATGTAAGGGTAGACGTTGAACTTCTCAGAGTTAACCTCCTTCTTCAAATTCTGCACCAGCACCTCTGAGTTCTCGTTGAACACCTGCACGAAGTTATCCAGGATCTTGAAGTGAAAGGTGGGGGTGATCATCTTCCTGTGGGAGTGCCACTTGGATCCTGGTGGGACAGGAGGAAAATATGAGTACATGAGGCACGAGTTACACGTTCTCTAGCATGTGTGACATTTCCATAGAAACGAAAGCGTTTATAGATTTCTTTAGGAACGTTAATTCGAAATTGGTTATATGTGCGTGATTATGTCTTGCCCTCTCGCATGTTGAGAGATGGGGTTCCTCAATGCTCATAATTACTTTGGAAATGCATCTAGAAGTGAAGGAAGAGATACAATTGAGCACATTCGCTTTCTTTGAAAAGTTTAGAACTTAACGTTCTGTGTGTACGTGCTTAAATATTGTTCAAATATTTAAAATATTATTGTATATTTCTTAATAATAAATTTCAGTAAGTATTGTCCGTTTCGCAATCGTTAGTAATGCTTCAAGTAAACGAATTTAATAGGCCCATACGAAAATCACTTACCCCTGTTTTCGGGGCAAAATTCCCCTTTCTTTAGGTTTCCTAGCAATGTCGTTTGCCACGGTGAAGAACAAACATGGTAAACACGACAAGCAATTTAAGACAGGCATGATGGAACTATTTTCGTATTTTGAGTACTAAGTTGTACATAACTGTTTATGTAATCTCTGGACTGAATCATCTTATGTAGATGCCATTCTTGTTTGATGCACGTTTTCAAACTAGGATTTGAATAATCTGCGTTACTGTTCATCTCGAGGGTAAAGCAACTAACTAACTAACTCTCTAGCCTTCTTAAAACCGGAGGTTTATAGCTGCAGCAACACAGGCCTTCCATCTGTCCCTATCCTGAGCAAGATCAATCCAATCTTTTCCATACCTACCGATTTCCATTAGGTCAATCTCTCCATCTTCGTCTTGGCCTTCCTACTGGTCCTTTTAAACATTCAAAAGGATAAAGTATGAGAACAAAAATTTCAGGTTTTCCCCCTGGAAACGGACGTTGCTAGGGACGCCAGAACAAGGCATTATCAGCCTTAAAAGGAGGTGAGTGAGTGATGATTGAACTATGTACGGCGAGTTTTAGAGCACCCGACCCAAAGACGAGTAGCACAAATAAGCATAACTTACCAGAGATGAATTTATTGTAATTCGTTTATCTGTGGTTTTACTGAAGTCTCAAATCTTGTTGCCATGACTCTCCGAAAGATGAGTCCGAAGCAACTATTTGATAATGAGCCAGCTAAAAATGTGCTACTATCACCACAAGATAAGTCCTATCAGCTTCAAGGTCAAGAGATGTTTTGCACTCTTATTCTTGTTGACAATGTTACATGATACATTGTTGTTGTACGTCGAATGTGGTGCTTGAGATAAGGCGTTGGTGTTGAATAACCGTATCTCTGAAAGTTCAAGTATGTAAAGCTGGCAGATGATAGAATTTTTAGTTTAATAAATGATTAATAGAATTCATATTCAGGTACGTTTGAAAGTTTTGCACAAAATATTACCTCATGGTCTACTAAAATACCACTAGACGTATTTACGATTTCGTCGGAAGGATTGTGAGCAAGGTAGATTGATATAAATCAGGTTGATTTAATCAATTTAAGGAAATAGTTTTTGGAATAATGTATATAAGGTTTTGTAGATATCAGAATCACTTTTGGTGAAAGTACATTAATCTCGTAATCATTTAATGGTGTTTCTTCGAGTCCTAAGAATGAAAAAAGAAAGAAAATATATGTACTGATGGGGTGAAGCTGAACTTAGTTCACTGTAAACACACTTAAATTTATCTAGATTTAAAATTCAATATTTTTTGTTATAAAAGCATTTTGTCTAGAATAATATACGTACAAAATATTAATCATGCTAAACTGTAAATAGTGTAATTATCATTAAACTGTAAATAATATGGCAGCTGATACTTTGCAAACTATCATTAAAAGAAATTCCCAAAATTCAACTACAAGGACTATAAACAAATTTTAAGTTACGATTATATAGTACATCCAGAATGTTTAATTTTCACTGGGAGAAATGTTACTGAAATTATTATAGTTTCATTAACACACTCAGCAAACGTTCCCATAGTAGATTCATACTGCATATACAGTAGCAGAAACAGAAAAATGCATATTTACATATAATTGTTAATTTGCTTTAATAAAACTGTTGAAGTATTTTACCAGAAAAAAGCCTTTGGAATTGGGTGGGATAGATGAAATGATGAAGACTATACTTTCCTGAAATTTATTTGTATTTAAATGCGTAATATTAAAATGTTCATTTTATTAAACAATCTAACTGCACATTTAACCGCTCCCTCTCGATAATACAAGAGTTATCGAGTTACAAGTAGATGCTACAAAGATATGTGACTTCACGATAGCGCCGCCGTCTGCTAGCGGAACTGAATTTCAGTTGCAAATCTCTTCCATTGCATTATGGTAAACAGTCAGTGCTTGGGTGTCCGCACTGTTCAGTCCGCAGTTCTTAAATAAAGTTCGACATTGTGAGATAGCAGCTTAGTTTATTATGGCACCAAAGAGGAATTTGCAAGATTATTTATATACTTCAAAGTGGATTTATTTCTTTTTTAAGAAGTGTAAAGAATGTGGTAATGGATATGTAGACACACACAACTTTGTCGGGTCCAGCACCCCTCCAAGCTTCCGGTTAGCAGTGTCCCAATTTTCACTTATGAAATATATCAACCCTAATCATACCAAAAGTTGAACCCCCCCCCCGTACGTGAACTATATACAGGGTGACTGGTAATTAGATGTATTCCCTGAAAGGGGTTAAAGTAGAGACAATTTGCAATAAATGTGACCATATGATACCCCGTCCGAAAATTAGTAGTTTTCGAGATAATCGAATTTCAATTGTTTTTTTAAAAAACTGACACTTTTCCACAGAAAATCATGAATTGAGAAAAAACTGCTCATTGTATGGAACTTATTTCAGCGTTTTCTGATAGCTAACGAATAAGTGGTTCGTCGAAAAAAAGTTTTTCCCAAATAACAATCACATGTAAGTACCGGGTGGGTCTAAACTTACAACTGATGATAAAAAAATGCACTCTTAGTTTACTTGGCAACGTATTAATAACAAAAATGGTATGACACGAAGCGTACAAATTACTTTAATTACTTCCTTGTGTCATCTGCTATCCAACAAAGTACAAATGTTGCTGACATTGACATTTGTGTACAAGAAATAATACTTCATTCATCTTCATGTGAATGGAATCAATGAACAATACAATTAAAGAAAATTACACGTCTTGCTCAAAGTGGGCACCTCCGTTACGAATGCAGGCACGCAGGTTTTTACGGACATTTGTTCTCTTAACTCGTGATGTGATGGTGTCCTTGATGTGTTGACCAGCTGCTAAGATCTTCTCCCTGAGATCTTCTTGCGAGTTTACCGGTGTCTTGTCATGTGGCTCCAAATGTAAAAGTCGCAAGGCGTCAAATAGATCGGGGGATCGAGCTGGGCAGTCATCATGCTGATAAATCATGTCACGTCTTGTAGCTAGAGTCACATCCTCCAACAACATTGCCATCCCGTTCCTCAAAAAATGTTCATAAGTGATGCCATTTAAGATTTGGGGCAGGAAAAATGGCTCGATCAAATGATTGTTGATTACGCCCATCCATACTTCTGCCTGGGCGTGCGACAGTGGCTGGATGAAAATTACCCAAAGAAATGCATTGGCCGAGGCGGCCCGTTTCCCTGGCCGGCTCGATTCCCCGATTTGACGTTTTGCTACTTCTACATTTGGAGCCACATGACAAGACACCGGTAAACTCGCAAGAAGATCTCAGGGAGAAGATCTTAGCAGCTGGTCAACACATCAAGGACACCATCACATCACGAGTTAAGAGGCCAAATGTCCGTAAAAACCTGCGTGCCTGCATTCGTAACGGAGGTGCCCACTTTGAGCAAGACGTGTAATGTTCTTTAATTGTATTATTCATTGATTCCATTCACATGAAGATGAATGAAGTATTATTTCTTGTACACAAATGTGAATGTCAGAAACATTTGTACTTTGTTGGATAGCAGATGACACAAGGAAGTAATTAAAGTAATTTGTACGCTTCGTGTCATACCATTTTTGTTATTAATACGTTGCCAAGTAAACTAAGAGTGCATTTTTTTATCATCAGTTGTAAGTTTAGACTCACCCGGTACTTACATGTGATTGTTATTTGGGAAAAACTTTTTTTCGACGAACCACTTATTCGTTAGCTATCAGAAAACGCTGAAATAAGTTCCATACAATGAGCAGTTTTTTCTCAATTCATGTTTTTATGTGAAAAATTGTCATTTCTTTAAAAAACAATTGAAATTCGATTATCTCGAAAACTACTAATTTTCGGACGGGGTATCATATTGTCAAATTTATTGCAAATTGTCTCTACTTTAACCCCTTTCAGGGAATACATCTAATTACCAGTCACCCTGTATACACGCACATTTATAAAACTATGTATCTTCACCTACCTGTGCTCGTAAGCAACCCGGTTCCCAGCCATGAATGCAGAAATGCATAAATTGGGGCCTTGTCTAGATGCTTCGAACTGCTTAGAACAACCTGGAAATAAATCATAGCAGTTCTCTTGAATTATACAAATTTTGAAATTAATGAATGCGTTCAAGCATTAAAATTTTGGGGTGCGTCGGCACATATATTCATTTTAAACACTTCAAAGCATGGAGGAAAATATCCTCCTCTTATCTGAAGTCCTTACGTGCAAGTTAAGAAAGCCGCTCGAGAAATATTAGAAGTTAAGAAACATTCACAGGAAGTACACAATAGATAAAATTAAGGATACCCTAAAATCTATCTCAGAAACAGTTTAAGAGTCCCGCTCTTCTCAGAAAGTTAAACATCGCGATAAACTACAAGTGTCAGGAAAGCGACATAAATGAACAAAAATATAAACACGAAACTTCAAATTTCTTAACGAGAAGACACTACCTAATAATTACTTACAAAATGAAACCGACCTTTCATTTACCTCACGTGGGGTAACTTGAATAAGTGAGGCAAAATTATTTTCAGGAGAATGAAATCTGACTTACCTCAAAATCCTTAGGGTCTAGGATATCGACTTCCGGTATCCATCCAGCCCACATTCTATACAATGGGCCATATTTCTTTGCTATGTCCGATATGATGTTGAAAATTTCTGGAAAATGTGAGATAAACAATAAGAAATATAGGTTATCTTTGTACAGTAATAAGAAATCAGTTCACTTGTGGTTAATTCTTTAAGACCTGTTGGTGCAAAAGGGCCTCCCCGATGGCGCAGTGGTAGCGTCGTCGCCTTATAATCAAGGAGTCTCGAGTTCGATACCCGGTGGAGGCACCTAGTAGTTCGGATCCCACTTTAAACTGTAGGTCCAGTCCCAATTAGCCTTGTTATGCATAAAGTGGACTTTAAACACCAACTAAATAAATCAATCAATCTATTGGTGCACAATACCGCGTGTTTCATAAATAACTGAGTGGTTACAAAAAAAAATATTGCAAGTACTGAACTTACGTTAATGGAATCAGTCCAGAACGAAAGAGGAACCCAAACAGTTTCTTTTAACACCTGCAAATGGTTCAATGTATGCACCACGGCTGACACGGCACGCATCGACACGATTGTCTCTCATTTTTTGTAACTTTTGTCCACTCACTATGCTACAAAGGGAAATATACTGTCCTTGCCCCCCCCACCCCCCAGTTATGGACTGGTTATGGAATATCTAATACTGAAAGTCACTAGAGTTTTACCACAGTAAAGTTCCCCACTGCATTGGAAGATGAGAGTTTGGAGAGTGATTCTCTAGAATGTGGTTACGTTTACTTTTGTTGGGACAATAGGACATCCAGTGTTGAATCCAGATATTTCCTTCGTGGAAGGGGAGGGGGGGGTGATATCAAACTTCCCGGGGGGATGCCATAGAAACCAAATTATAATACTAAGACTATTAAATTACGCCTTATGCAATTAAGTGCACAAGCTCCTCAGTACCAGGGGTGTAAGGGGGTGATTCTTCCACGTTAGACACCCTGGACTGCAATTTGCAGACTAACGAGGCCCTGGCGACTGGCCCTATGGCCAGTATAATTCTGTGTTGTCCTGTATTTTGTCCTTAAGTGTGCTGAGTACCCCTTTACAGCCTCAGTTTTTAACCTAAGTCAGGATGTTTTAATATTTTAGTTATGCAACGTTACAGTTATGTTAAGTTATGGTAAGGGGCTGGACCCCGTATAATGTGACGGATGCAAAATAGCCTAAGTGCTAACGCACTCAAAATTTTATATTCAAATTCAAATTCGTCAGTACCAGCCGTTAAAATAACTGTTAAAAGTTGAAATTCATTACAGCAGCTTACGTTACACTATCCCTGCCTCTCTGTGTCCATTGTTGAGTTTCAATGACGGACAATAATTTAAGTTCGTTCATGATTTTGACTTTTAATTAAAAGATGACTGAATTAGTGCATATTATTACGAAAAAGTCAGAAAAGGTAGGTTGTACGTTAAATTGAAGTGAATGTAAATGAACATGTATATCAAATTTCTTAGCTACGAGGGGCGTACTATAATGATTTACACATTATTTTTGTTTTTCAGGTCCCATGGTACACTATTCAAGAAGTGAGGACTGGCATATGAAGCTACGGGTCTAGTCTACCGATTGCAGGCAGCAGTGCCCAAAAAGGATTCCCGGTGTTCACACAGCAGCACGTTACGTACATCATTGTCAGTGGACTATTGGACAACACGAAAAGCGACTATAATGGTAAGCGTTGGACAAGTTGGTTTCTATGGAGAGAGGGTGTGACTACAGCATAGGTTTACAGACGATTGGTGACAGTGTGTGTTGAACACGCACCTTAACGGAGAACCGTTTAAAATTGGGTGGAAGGCTGGAAAACAGGATGCACGTGAACAGAAAAAGGGAAAAGTTCTGGATAGAAAGTGACTGTGACAACGCCAACAAACATTACACAGGTTGAGCAAGTCATTCTTGAGAACAGGTACATCACGTTTTCTGAAATGGAGGTGACCACGGGTCTGTCAAGAAACACCCTGCAGCGAATCGTGCACCTGTTCTCAAGAATGACTTGCTCAACCTGTGTAATGTTTGTTGGCGTTGTCAGTCACTTTCTATCCAGAACTTTTCCCTTTTTCTGTTCACGTGCATCCTGTTTTCCAGCCTTCCACCCAATTTTAAACGGTTCTCCGTTAAGGTGCGTGTTCAACACACACTGTCACCAATCGTCTGTAAACCTATGCTGTAGTCACACCCTCTCTCCATAGAAACCAACTTGTCCAACGCTGACCATTATAGTCGCTTTCCATGTTGTCCAATAGTCCGCTGACAATGATGTACGGAACGTGCTGCTGTGTGAACACCGAGAATAATTTTTGGCCACTGCTGCCTGCAATCGGTAGACTAAACTCGTAGCTTCATAAGCCAGTCCTCACTTCTCGAATAGTGTACCATGGGACCTGAAAAACAAAAATAAAGTGTAAATCATTATAGTACGCCCCTCGTATTTTGCGAAAGCTATCCCAGGTTATTGATATTTTCTCTAATTCCGGAGGAGATCCCCACATCCCCCGGGGCTTCCTGGGGATTCTGTAACGAAAAACTGGACATTTGGGAACAATGATACGAATATTAAAAACACTAACCTTCACGGGATGCATTGAAGAACGTCGGTGAATTTCCAATGATGGGGTAAGCTTTCGGTCCAGGTAGCTTGTCGATGTAGTTGATGACCCTGGCCCTCTTCCGCCATCTGGTGGCAAGCACAAAAAGCACGGGGAGTAGAAGAAGAGCGTACAGAATCAACGAACTCATCGCGACCACGTTGTCGAATCAAGTGACGCTCATAAACACTCTTCTGCACTGCAACGATAAGCTGGGAAAGACTGTCACTTCATCATGAATGCACTGTTTTCCCCATTTCCTTGTTATCTACCACTAATCTCGTCTCATGGTGATTATGCTGTTTTTAGGCTCCCTGTTTCCGATCTTGTAATCTCTTCTGACTTGTTGCAATTTGTGACGTAATCCAGCCAGAAGCCAACACGCGCCAAGCTCTCGGTAGGGCAAGGCCACAACAATTCGTGACCTTCGCGTGGTCACGGTGCAGCGAAAGCAGAAATGACAGGGGGCAAATAACATTCATTTCGTGGCAGGATATCCCAATTACCACTGTCCGGTGACCACGGGTAGGGGAGAGGGAATCAACTGGAGGAATGCTATTATCTTACTGTAAAAAATGGATGCCGACCTCCGTGGAGGAATGGTTACCACAGCTTGCTCTCACGCCAGGGGTACCGGGTTCGAATCCCTGCCTGGGCATGCGAGCATACCTTCATCAATTTCATCATATCACGACTCATCCTCATCGTAGCAATTAACATGAGAATGAATGCTGATAAGATAAAGTGGATGAAGGGACATTTTTTGATAAGGGGGAGGGCGAAGTGAGCCCACCTCCAACCGCATACATTCAAGGGTATGCGCTTAATTGCTGGTGTCTTTAAATAAACCAGGACGTCAATTCCTGTGAATTTATCGGTTCCCCTGCCTTTTTATTTCTTTCCATATTTATTATTTATAATATACAAACAAAATATATATAATACATAATATAAAGGTGATAGAAGAGGTACAAAGTGTTGACCTACTCTGGTGCCGATATCAGAGGTGTTTAGTCTTAATAAAGGGCGTCCCCAAAAAAAGTAACCAAAATGTAGAAGGTTACCTTATGTGTGCCTTTTTTTGGTTTTACTCTATTGAGAGTATAATAAAGATGAGTGTCTATAGATCGTTGTTGTAATTGCACGTCTATTTGGATTTAATGATGTTTTGATACTTGGTTATCCATTTATTGATAAATATTCTGGGGTTCAGAACAGTTGTTTAGACTTATTGACCTATAGGATGTTGTGAAATGAGTGTATGTTAGAAGGAGTGTTGTTGTGGAAAGGTTGGGTAGGTTGAGATGCGATTTGGCATGCACAAACGCTCCTCACTAATGATGAAGGGACAACTGGACCACACAACACAGTTCCTACAGAGAATTATACTGGCTTCAGGGCCAGTTGCCAAAACCTCGTTTGTTTGAAAAAATGCAGTTCAGAGTGTTTTATGATGTTGACATTTGGGTGCCTAGAAATGGTCACCCCTTAACACCACTTACTCTTTGTAAAAGAATACTGCTCTGCTTTAAGAATTCCATGGTGGCTACTCACCGGGAATTCCTTGAATTCCGAGATTTATGCGTGAATTATTGGCTTCGGGAATTCTGCGTGAATTTTTCTCCATAGACGTGAAAATTTGCAACTTTTATTAATCCAAATCCCTTTGAAATTATACATACTCCCTATGTCCCATAATTATTGTCCGGTACATTTTTGTTTGTTGTCCCATAATAATTGTCCGATAGGCAAACTGTGACATTGGTGTATACAGAAGAAGAAAATAAAGCACGGGAATGAGCCATACAACGTTGTTACTCAAGGATCAGTACAAATTTGCCGATCAAGTATCCAAAAGAACATAAATAAAAAGTCACCATTTTGGCATACTGGACTATAATTATGGTATAGAGGGAGTATTTATTAATGCCCCTTTCACAGTTTATTATTTTTTTTATCGAGGAAGGAAAAGAAAAGAAAGATGCGTGGAAAATAAATTCTTTCAATTCTAGTGTCCTCTGCAGAACAATCTATTTGACAGACTAAAGATTATTGCAAGATATCTTGAATTGATTAGGCAAATTTGAGTTTGAAATCCTTGTACAATTAACAATTTTTCATAGATTAGTATATCTCGTAACATTTGTGACTTGTGTTTGTACATGTATTTCGAGTCTGAGTATGTGATATGGCAAATGAAACTCCACAACTTACGTTAATATGTTAAATGTATGTACCGTTCAATTGAATTGAATTAGAATTTTTGGATATATTGAAATCGCAGAGAATATATTGGTGTGTGTGTGTGTGTGTGTGGTGAGAGGCGGTAATACGTAAGGTTGAAATAGAGGAAACATCTGTTTGTACCCTTGAATTTTTGGAAAGTTTGACTTGAAAACCAGGAATTATACTTGAATTTCATCAAGGTCCTAGTAGGGAACCGTAGCCACCCTGAATTCATATTTTGCTTAGTTTTTCCGTTTTTCTAACTCTTTTTATTCGTGACGATGAGGAAGAAAGAACTCTCATGAAATGTGATTGGCCAATCGCCACTTGCTTCACCAGGGTCAAATCTGAGATTTCTATACTCTGTCCCGGCTATCTCTGAAGCAAGCGAACGAAAGCAAGTCTCTGCGCAAGTACTGACTCGAGAGGTCTAGGCTAATGAACGCGTGAGAGATAAGGTGGTTGAGTGGAGGGGGGAGAGCGACTGCAGCTACCAGCCTTCTCAGCAGCGTGTACTGCTTCGCTCCGCCCACTCGCTTTCTCCCCATCTCTGCCGCTACGCGCGGCCTTGCTTCACAGATTTTCGGGATAGGGTATAGTAATCAAGGCATGGGTTCGATCCCAAGCGGAGGCACGCAAATTGGTCAGGGATTACTTCAAAATGTAGATTTATGTTGAGAGGATTAGAATATTTAAAATTGATGATTGGAAAATATACGACGTCGTACAACCGTTTTCAGGTATTCGGGAAGTACTTAAAAAAAAGTAAAATATGAATAAAACTACTGCACTTATGCGCAGAAATTTGAATAATCAGAAAGAGAGACGTAAAAAAAATCTTACTGTCAAATCGTGCAATGGAAACTGATTCGTTATCATTGTGTTTTGATTATTTTTCCTGTTTGTAGCACAACGCTGTCCGAATACGGAAATTGCTGGTGCAGTAGGTGTGCGTTTCACGTGCGTCAACGACTGTATTTGAAACCGCCACAATTAGAGTTACCAGACGTCCTGTTCTCCGCTGTCATATCCTACATTTTACTCCTATGTCCGGGGTCAGAGAGGAACTTGAAAAGAAAATATTATAAATGTTCTATATTTTCATTGTCACATAGTTCGAATAAAGAAATATATTTAATATTTTTTCACTGCGTATTTCGTAGATACGCGTAGCCTGTATTACAGAGAACGCTACATTATTTTGTGGTTTTTACAACATTTTAGACTCTTTAACTAGTTGCGAGTGAAAGATCACATGAAACATTTTAAGACCAAAAAGTGCATGTATTGCCAATTGTGGCTTCAAGTTCTTTCACAATCAGATATTGCCTTTTCAGGAGATGGTGTCTGAATAATGTGTACCAGAATGATTTCCGTAGGCAGCACAATGTAAAAGGTTAAGAAGTCTTAAAATGAAGCGAATTTGAAAGAGCGAAAAACAAATTCCCTTCGTCGGTGATGAAACATTTCCTTTCTGTAGAAACTAAATATCAGAGAAGCTATATGAGAAAACAAATCCCAAGTGACATCAGGCAGTAATTGCATATCGCAAAAGAACACATACATCCCAAGATGAGAAAGAAAAAAAAATGTCAATTCTGCAAGAGACTCGAACTTGCTCTCTTTAGACACCTTCTTACTACTTTCCCACTTTCTTATTCGAATAGGCTCAGTTGAAATTTTGTCTTAAACGTAGTTAGCAATCTTGAAAACTATTAATCTGCCTGCTATTTCTTCTAGTTTATTTGACAAGCTAGAATATACTTTCTGAGGTCTGCAACTCAGAACTAGATTTTTGTGGTAACGTATTCTGACAAGTTTACTCTAATGTGGCAAATCTCCTGCATATTCCAGCGTTATTTGATTGAACATTGTTGACATACTTTTCAAGCAATGAAGCAATTCGATTCTTAATATGCATCTTACGATCACATCGCAACATATCTCCGAGTGTAATTCAGTTGAAAAGAGAAACATTGTAAGGTTACTACTGCATTTACTATTTTTAATGCAAGGAAGTGTGAAGTGTCAGTGTTACATGTTCCAAACAATTTCTAATTTCTGAGCTTTAGTTTCAGAATTCGCCACTGCATTTGTACATTACAGACATTTGGATTCTAAATCGATTAATGGGTGACCACTGGATTCGATGCTTCAGACACTCAATCAGTATTATCATCTCATTGCCTCATTTAACACAGTGTGCGAATAGTTGATTTCAACAAGTCGTACAGAAACATTTAAATATTAAAAAAATATATTTATTTTCTATAAATTTTTACTACAAATATTTAATTAAATATTCACACGTCTTGTACAAAACTAGATAATTTTTATGTAATTTGAAATAGCAACTATGAAATTCAATTGGTTTTTCGTCGGGGTTCAATCTTGAGGTTGATTCCATGCAAGGGCCTCAGGACCAGTTCCCCAACAGGCACGATGTCTTCTTTCTTGTCCAGAGCAGTGACCTTGAAGTGTCTGAGGATTGTGGAGATGATGGTCTTCTCCTCAAGCAAGGCAAACTTCTGGCCTGTAACAAGTAACAACGAAATTCTACCACTATTTCATTGAGCATTGTTGACATACTTTTCAAACAATGAAGCATTTAGACTAACTAATGTTGGTCTTACGATCACATCGCAACATATCTCCGAGTGTAATTCAAGTGAAAAGAGAAACATTGTAAAGTTCAACATTGCGTGACGTCTAGAATAAGTACTGTAAAAGTAAGCTGCATTTACTATTTAAAGTAACAGTTACTTTTAAAAAAGTAATTGTTACAGAGTTAAGTGTTCGAACAAAGTTGATTGATTTGATATATTTTTATTCGCTTTCTGTCAATTTTGTCTATTCCCGAAGACGTTTTTGAACAATGTAACTCTATAGTGTATATGTAACTTGTTACTTTTAAGATGTAACTTTGCAAAGCCTTATACGTACCTATACAGTTCCTTGGTCCAGCACTGAATGGGACGTAGGCGTAAGGATGGCGACCCTTCACTTTCTCGGGAAGAAAGTTATCGGGATTGAATTCTTCGGGATTCGGGAAGAATTCGGGATTGCGATGGGCTTCGTAAATGTTTATTGTTATCTGTGTATCCTTTGGAATTGTGTAGCCGCCTGAAAGAAAAAAAACAACGATAAATAGATCTTACATTTCATTCATAAAAAAAATCATGCATGATATCAAAACTAATGGTAATTTATATGCATGGTACCTACATGAAAAGTACTGCTATACCTTACAGGTGATGGGAAATAATTATTTACTTTATTCAATATGTTGTAGTTAAATATTCTGTATTTGATATACTGTGTTCATAATTTCAATTTTATAATACGTATATGCACTATCTGAAATATGGCAATTGATATATTAATTCTACACAGATGTAATATAAAGCTATTTTATATCTGTATCCTAGGCCTCCCCGATGGCGTAGTGGTAACGTCGTCGCTTTGTAAGTGGACTTAAAACACAAACTCAACCAGTCAATCAATATTTCTGTATTCAATAGATATTAATATTAAATGCCTGCCTCTGATTGACTGTGATATAATTTTTCTTTGTACAATACATTGTAATATTACTATGTATCGGACAAAGAAAAATATTAGCTATGTATATCTAATACATATTGTAATTTAATTTTCTTGGTCTGGTTGATTGCACTTAAGTGTCGAATACATTATAATTGTAATTATTTGAATCTAATCAAGATATTGTATTCCAATTCCCCACATCTATTATGAGATGATGTAGAACTGTATCCGTAAAGTGTTTAGGTTTATCACTTAATGGTGTTACGTGTCACTGACTTTATCACTGTAAAATGATCCTTGCTCCCATAGCGGAGAACAGCGACACGGAAATTACCACTAAAGACAAGAATAAATTAAAGAATCTTTGAAAGGAAACACTGAATCAGATAACAATAATATTAACATAGAACAACCTTTAATCAATTAAAGGTGCAAAAATTCCACAAAAAACCAAACCACACATCCTTGGATAAGAATACAAAAAAATCACATTATTTTTCTCAGCCCTGGCCCAAAACCATGGTAACGGTTGAAGTTTTTGCGTGCGATGACGTGTGACCGGCCAAGTGAATGCATCACTTCAATGTGAAGTCACGTGAAATGACAAAACGACAGTGTTGCAGTATGCAGATATTAAACACCAGAACAAGAACAATGTCTAGATGAGGATGTGTTCTACAGGCTATGGAAAAGGAGATGCGATAACCACTAACGCCGTCAAACGGTTGGGCGGGAACTTTACGTCACATACCATGAAGAAGTAATAGGATCTGAGCTGATTATGTCCTTCGCGATTAGTCCACTCAGAATTACTTCACTTCATCAAATGATTTACTAAATCTCATCAATTTACATTGTCGAATTCATTATTTGAGTTTTTTTTTTGTTTAGGTACAACATCTTCACCGAAGAGAAAATTATGCTCATTTCTTTGTTTTCCTTGACCCTGTACATCCAGGGTCAAGGAAGTCAGTAATAAGGTGTGTTATATACAGTGTACGTACAACTATAGATTGAATTGTATCTTCTCCAAATATGATGTTTAAAGAAACAAACTGCCGGAGAACTAAGTGAGGTGAGTGTACATTATTATATTACTTTTATAGTGGAACCACAAGCAAAGAAACCTGCGCAGACTCGCGACTCCTGTGCACCGTACTCCAATGTGGAGGGGAGGGGGAGAGTGGAGCATGCTCTCTTATAGCCCGAGTTGAACGGAAGAGGAGGAAGGTTCTTTTTCATGTGGTCGCTCTTGTAAGTAAGGGGAACTGTGATTGGCCATTCATCTATTTTATCACTTCTTCATAATCTCAATTGACTTAAATGGCCGGAAGAGCAAAGTAAATTTATCAAATATAAATACAAACACGTACCGTTTAATAAATAACCAAAATGGAATGAAAAGTTAGCAGTTTGTATTTTTATTGCTTTATGTGAATATGTAGGGAAAAAGCGAGAGAGAATTGTACACCAATGACAAAGAAATGGTAGGCGAAGTATTTACCAGGATTATACTCCCTACATTCCTGCTCATAATAAGGAGTCGAAGGTAACTTCCTTAAGGATCTTTCTTCGATGTAAACCTAGAAGTTGACTTTTCAGATTACGTACATAATATTCTGGGCAGAAATGCGCACTGCAGATTCTAGCATTAGCATGATTCACGTTAGCGTTTCCACACGAATCCAAAGCTCGGTGTCCGAAGAATCCTTTTGAAAAACGTATATAACGTATATATTATGTTCAACGTACTTGGAAGATGTATCTTGTGCTGAACTAAAATAAATAATAATAACAAGTGGTGTGCGGTATCTCGGAAAGTCGGGACCGGGATAGGAAAGAAAAATTCCGTCCCTATCACGACTTCAGCAAATGACTTCCCTAAATTTCTGGATCCCGAGCAGTCGGGAAATACCGAATGGTCATTTTAAAACGGTATTAATTCTTGACGTTTTCTACATTGCAAGTGTCTGGAACTTATTGGAAATTGTTAGTTTTCATTCCAGAAATGCAAAGAAAATCACTTAAGGTGAAAATGAGAATTTGAGATTTCCCGACTAGTCGAGAATATGAGATTTCCCGACTAGTCTAGAATATGAGATTTCCCGACTAGTCTAGAAATTGCGAATATTTCCCGTCCCGATTGTCGGGATTTAAAAAAAATTCCCGTTCCGATCAAAAATATTCTGTCCCGCATAACAATAAGTACCCATCTATATTTATTTTCAATTTGTCTGAAGCCACAAAATGTAAATGGGTGGAAATGCTCATTTGTGTACTCGATTTCGTGTGTTCAGTTTCTGGCATGGTTTCCTATCTGCATAGTGCAACACTAGCCCATAGATTTGGAATTCATTTCATGGATAAATTCACCTCTTACCGTCGTTTCGTCATTACGAGTAAACAACGGTTTGGGCCAACCTATACTTCTAATAACCTTGATTTTTCTCACCTATAAGTAACAATCTCCTAGAAACCGGAAACCTTCAGGTTAGGCAATAACCATGGGAGATTACTTAATTGGATCTATGGTACTAAAATTCTCGTCTTAATATAGGGAAAGTGTTCTGATTTGAACTTAACATTTTTAATGTCGAAATATTCAATTAGACGGAGGTGTAACAGCACTTCAAAACTCATTTCCTTGATTTTGATATAATGTTAGATGTTACAGCAAGCTCTTGGTAATAAGAGTTAAATGACTGCAGACAACTGCATTTACATTAACGATATATGAGGTTGACGAATTGCAGGGTTGTTAATGGTCCAGGAACACATAAATTCTAATGGATTGTATTGTGTTCCGCAACACGACCGGAACCTTTTTCCTCGCACAATTTAAATTCGGTCCAAGTTGCTTATTGTTTCATTGATAAAATTGTTCCTGAACCGTATTTAAATTGATCTGGAAAAAGAGGTTCCTGGATAGTATTTAAATTTAAACGGAAAAACGTTTCCTGGACTCTATTTAAATTGGTCCTGAAGAAAGGTTCCTGGACCGAATTATAGCTGATTTTCTCTCCTGGACCGGAATTGAATTTATCTACAATTCCTGGATCTTTAACAACCCTGGGATTGTTAAAGATACAGGAACCAATACATTTTATTGGGTTCCGTAACAGGATCAGAACCCTTTTCCTCACACAGTTTAAATTCGATCCAAGTTTCGTATATGTTTCATTTCAATACGGAACTTGAACCCTATTCAAACTGATCCGGAAAAAAGGTTCGTGGATCGTACTTAACTTAATCCGGAAAAAGATTCCCCTATCTATAAGTTAAAGAGTAATTGAATGATATCTTGTGATTTATAATTAGGGCAAAATAACAGAAAATCGAAATATTTTATGTTGAATCTATCTAGTAATATAGTTTTTCGACGAGTCAAGTTTCAAAATTGTAAGTTGAGTAGTTCCGAAGACACCTTATGTACCATAAGATGGAGATTTTTCAGATTATTTATCTTGAAAAACAATGATGATTGCCAGATGAATTGTAACGAGATGAATAATGTTACCTAGTCTGAAGTCCTCGGTTGCTTTTCTCCCTATATTAGGCACGCTCGGATAGAGTCGCAAGGTCTCCTTTATACAGCGTTCTAGATACTGCATGTTGTTCAAGTCCTTCATGCTAGCTGGTCGGTGACTGTCTCCGAATATGTCATTAAGCTCCTCAAAAACTTTATCCTGCAATTCAATAACAACAACATAAAATTTGGTAGTAAATGGGAATTTAATATTACGTAATATTGAGCTCGAAAAGCATTTTAGAATTTACAATAAAGACAAGCACAATGTCCCTCTATGTATTTTACTTGCAAATTATTTTGATCGAAGCTTCAAGGCCTCACCTCGATTCAGTAATTCGCTTCTTAATGCGACATTTGTGTCCAAGCTGAAGTTAGTTACTGGTTTAAGACTGAATTTTGTCTTTTGGTGACACCTCGCCACTGGATAAGACCGAATTTGCATTTCGTGGCCGTTCGCGACGGGTTACAGAATGAATTTGTGTTTTAATTACACTTGAAAATAGCTACGAATGAACTTTAGTAAAATTTGCCACGATTTAGGGCCGAATTAAAATTTTAGTGATAATTCATTACCTGTTAGTGAAGAATTTACTTTTCGTAAAAGTTATTACTGGTTGAAACTGAATTTATGAGGTAAAAGCTAATTACTTGTTAAGACAGAACTTGCATTCTACTGATATTTTGCCACTGGTGTAGAATGGATATACATAAGGTGAGAGTTTGGAATTAGTTCGCATTGAATTTGCATTTGGTGACACTTGGTAGTTTTTGAGACTGAATTCCGATTAAGTGGCAATTCCCCACTGATTAAGCTTGAATTTGCATTTGGTGACACTTGGTAGTTTTTGAGACTGAATTCGGATTTAATGGCAATTCCCCACTGTTTAAGATTGATTTTGCATTTTGTGACACTTGGTAGTTTTTGAGACAGAATTCCGATTTAGTGGCAATTCCCCACCGATTAAGCTTGAATTTGTTTCTTTGGTCACACTTTGCAGATATTTATTAATTAATTTTCATTTAGTAATACTGCACCACTGGCTAAAAAATAAATTTGCTCTGTCTTTAATTGGGAATGAAGTTCGTCATCGGTTGAAACTGAATTTGCCTTTTGGTTTCACAACGTCACTTGAGACTGAATTTATATATGGTGTCATTTTGTCACGATAACACGGAATTTGAAGTTGGTGACATTTAATTTGACCACAAACTAGCCATTGTTTAATTTTCGTTGCACTGGACGTACCTGAATTTCTGGGTGTGACCCCAAGGTGAACAAAACCCAGCACATTCCGGTAGCTGTTGTGTCGTGACCCTGAAAATGAAGAAATACATAAATTCTAAATGTGCTCTGTCAAGATGGTGGCATTAAATGATATTGAGCTTATTTTAAAGAAAAATGACTACAATACATAACCAGCATACATGACTACTAACTTACCTCAAACATAAAGGTATCAACCTCTTCTCTAATTTCCTCGTCAGTTAACTTGATTCCACCCACAGACGCCTCTATGAGTAGATCAAGGAAAGCTTCTCTCTTCTTCATTCCTGAAATGTGCATGAAGAACTAAATATCAACATTGAACTATCATAAATTGCATAATCATACCTTCAGATAAACACGAGAGAAATAAATTACACAGAACTTTATGTAATTTAAAGTCCAATTTCGAATAAATTTGACAAGTTTGGTGACCAATCCAGATGGGATATAGTTTAACATTCTTAAGAAATTGTAACATACAATCGCATGGGCGTTACTTGGGACCTAATTAAATTTGGACTTAATTTTAAGGGAGTAGGATCAAACTGGGCCTAATTTTGAGGAAGTAGAATCAAACTGGGCCTCATTTTGAGAGGGGGGTAGAATCAAACTGGGCCTAATTTTGAGGGGGTAGAATCAGACTGGGTCTAACTTTGAGGGGGTAGGATCAAACTGGGCCTAATTTTGAGGGGGTAGAATCAAACTGGGCCTAATTTTGAGGGGGTAAAATCAGACTGGGCCTAACTTTGAGGGGGTAAAATCAAACCTTGGGCTTAAGTTTGGGGGAATACACTCGAAAAGTTTTGCATCCAATATAAACAGCATTCAGGATAGTTTGCTAAATAATTATGACGTTTGTGAAATCAGAAATATTATTATTTATTCCTTTGCTCCTCAGGTCGCCTAACTTGTAAATTTTAATAAACAAACCTGAAATTTGGGGGGGTCAAATACCCCCGCCAAGTTACGCCTATGTACAATTGTAAATGGGAATGATTTTATTTTTGTTCTAAATAGTTTTAATATAACTTCTGTGAAATAAAGGTACAAAGGAAAAAACGATATTTTTTATTTAAAGCAATTATGTATTCTAGAAAGAACTCATGGACAAGAAACGGCTTATCTGTTCGGTCAAAAATAAAATATCGAATTTTAGTCCTTAAAAATGAAAGGTATTAAATGTTTAAAATTTTTAGACATTTGTAGACGTCTTTAGGTCAATATTCGTAGGGATTTTTCCTACATTAAAGTTAAAACTTCCTAATTGTCTTTATATAAAACATCACATTTATTTGTCCTTGTATAGCCTACTTGTATTAGTGGGCTTCCCCGATGGCGCAGTGGTATCGTTGTCGCCTTGTAATCAAGAGGTCCCGGGTTCGATACCCGGTGGAGGCACAAGTGGTTCGGATCCCACTTTAAACTGTAGGTCCAGTCCCGATTAGCCTTACTGTGCATAAAGTGGACTTAAAACAACAAATCAATATCAATACCTACTTGTATTAATATTTTAAGTAACTATAGTGATAGATGCAATATGCGAATTATAATACATGTATTAGTTTTGTTACGGACTTACCGACAGCGAGTTCGTCGTTCTGCTTGGTCTGTTTTTCCAATTGCTTCATCTTCATTCGTTCCTCTTTTCTTTCTTTTATCACCTGTTATAGAAGAAACAAACAAAAATGTATGAGTTCATTGATGTCGTTAGTTACGTCTAGACAAAACATCCTGACGATTTAAGTTCTTTCGTATAAGATTTCCAATGAAAACGTTTCTATGGTAACCTTTTGATATGATCCACATTTTTATGTGACGTCACCAGTAGAAGATATGTCACTAATGTATTTATTTTTTGTAAAAGAAAGCGTAATTTCTTTGTTATTATATGTAATATTGCACCCTGTTCGTAATATATATCTTTTGTTTAATGTTTATTGTATTTTATGCTCTGTTATGAGTAGTTTAATGTATCTTCATGTTTGCAAGAGTGCACTATACGAATTTGTATTTCTAAAGATGTATAGATGTCAGTTTTGTTGGTAGTATCCTTTTGTAGATAGTGAATGATTCATCTGTACTTTAATCTGTGTTCTCGAAAATAGTATAAAAGCGAGGATATCGCTTAAGAATCATCACACTTTTTCGCCACGGATCGACGAAGCTTTTAAACTTAAAAATAACTCCTCGGTGTTGTGCATACATCTTGGTATGGTAGTTCGGGGCGCAAGCTAGGCCTATGTGATCATAGGTACGCCGATAGCCATGCATTGATGATATGCACAATACTGCAACCATTCTACGTAAAAAAAAATAAAGTTAGCCTAAGGATTAATTTGGAAATAAAAGGCTAAAGAGCAAATATTGGCTCAGTTATCATTGCATATCTCTTGGTGTGGTAGTTCGGGGCGCAAGCTAGGTCTATGTGATCATAGGCTTGCCGATAGCCACGCATTGAGTTTATGCGTTTTAATTGAGTCAATTCATCGACAAAGCGAAATCCTCGCCTTCGTCTCAAGTATAGTTGCATTATAATTGCAATAAATAAAGAATAAAACTTTTCAGTTTATACATACGGCACTAACGTGGTTTTATTTCTCTGTGCTGTGAATGTTGTCTTTGCCTAACACTATCCCTGTACCTGAGAGGAGTTTGTGCACTTCACCGAGTCTCATTGTTCACCGCTGAGTATTATTAAGTTAATATTAATAGTAAAATAATACGACGCGTGAAGTAATTGTGCTTAGAACGTATCAAGTGGCAGCTCAACGTGTTGGCTCGATTTTGTAGTGTACAGTGGGATCCATGAGTATTACCTTGCAAATTGTCCATCACCATGTTCGTGCGCTTTATTTGACCCAATAAGAGCTTCAAAAATTAAAAGAAATCTCAAAACAAGCTGTTGACAACTTCTGCACCAGCATACATAAAATCCATCATTTAAAAACATACAGGATGTAAGAGAAAAATTTATGAAAATAGTCGTGGACAATTTGTCATGCAATACTAGTGGATCCCACTGTACAAGGGCAAGACAATTGTTTAAAGTTGAGATTCATTGTGCAAGAGCACTAAACTTTTATATTTGTAGAAAAGCACAGAACTACTTCGTTTGAAATGGAAAGAAAACATTTGCGTAGCGCAAATAAAAATCTTGCTTCAAGTTCAGAGCTTAATGTTCCCGATTGTTGTCGGAACATTGATAAAGATAAAACCACATTTGTGTGCAAGAAATGTACAAAGTTTCTACATTATGAATGTTGTGGCTTAGATGTTCGATCTGAAAGCCACGAAGCTACCGATTTCGTTTGTAAAGAATGTGAATCATTGTCTACAACTATTACATCTGATCCATTTAATATGTTTGAAGCTTTAAAAGCCATGATTAAAGGAATTAGCAAGCAGCAAGTTGAAAGTATGGAAACATTACAGGCTGATATTAGCAAACAGTCTGAAACATTGCAGGCTGATATTAAACAGCAAGCTGATTCCATTAATAACTTGAAGACTGATATTAGCAAACAGTCTGAAACATTGCAGGCTGACATTAAACAGCAAGCTGATTCCATTAATAACTTGAAGGCTGATATTAGCAAACAGTCTGAAACATTGCAGGCTGATATGTGTAAACAGTCTGAAGCATGGAAAGCTGACATTAAACAGCAAGCTGATTCCATTAACGACTTGAAGGCTGATATCTGTAGACAATGTGCGCTATTAAAGGATGATATCGGTAAGCAGCACGATGAATCTATGAAAGCTTTAAGAGCGGAAATAGGCGAGATGGCCTGTGAAATACAACAACTAAAGTCTGAGAACGAGAATACTAGGGCCCGATTCTCTGAAGAAATTCGGCAGGCTAGAGAGATGGACTTTGATGAGTTCCGGCGTAGCTTGGCAGCCGATGTTAATAAAGCCACGGAAAGTGTTCGCATCGATGTAGAGGATATTAATTCGAGATTCACTGAGGAGTGCAATAAGATTATTGAAAAACAGCTGACGATGGAACAGATATTGGCCGAGGCCGAGACTGACAAAATACAGTTCCGGGCTGAGGTCCAAGAAAATATTAGTCAGATTTCCGTCGTTGTGTCTCAAAGAAGCAAGGATGTTGAGGAAATAAAGACTCAGGTAGAACAACTTACGAATCAGTTAGAGACTATGCACGTTTCCCGGCAAACGGAAACAGAAACTGGATCTCGAACAGCTGGTCACCCGTCTGCAGTTGGTGAGAGTGCAGTGTTGCCAACCATTAACATTGAACTAAATGAAGCGATGGACAGAACAGGTGGAGAGAGAACTAGAAAAGACAAACAAGTATGTCGCCCACGAGTTACTGCTGATTCAAGAGCTAATGAAGTGGCCTCTACAGTTCCACCTACCTTTAGTCTTTCGGGCGATGATAGAGGTTACAGAGAGCGTGAATCTCCCAGGGCACGGCATCGTCGTTATGAAGAAGGGGCAAAGAGGAAACGTCTAGCAAGGAAGAAAGATCGCAGTTCCTCCTCTTCCAGCACCAGCTCGGACTCTCAGTATCAAGCGAATATCAGGAAGCGAACTCGAAGGCATGGAAATGTGAGAAGCGGGTCAGATGAGTCACCACCGCGAACTCAGCGATCAACGACGACAGGAACCCCAAGGATGGCAGACCTTAATTCCTTGTCCAAGTTCAAGGGAGACCTGGAAGCCCAGAATGCTGAACAGTATTTAAAAGAACTCAATATAAACTTTGATTTAATGCAAGTTCCATACGAATACCGATTGGAAATTATTCCTCGGTTATTCAAAGGCCAGGCTGAGCATTGGTTTCGAGCAAATCAGTTGGAGTTCAGGTCCTATTCCGATTTCTGCCGCCGTTTTCGCAAGCAATATGCTTCTGAAGAGGCCAAAGAGAGGCAGCTGACGGCAGTGAGATCTCGTCGATATTCAAAGCAGTTTGGTATGAGTATGGAAGAATACGCATGGTCCATTTACTCAGCCTACCGCAATCTGTCTGCCCGTTATGTAGAACCAGAGATAGTGAACTTAATTATCTCTCAGCTTCCATATAGAGCCCGCAGCCTGAGTTTGGCTAATTCTCCTCGAACTGTACGACAGCTTGCTGATTTTTTGAAAAGATTCGAGGTGCTTGAAGAGCAGGACAGTTGGAAGCCTGTGTGGAATAGGGAAGGTGCAGGCCAGGGAAATGCTCCCAGACAAAATAGAATTGGAAACCAACAACCCAGAGTCAGACAAGTTATGCAGAACCAGAGGAATGGATATTCCAATTACAACAGACGACGTAATCCTCCTAGAAGGGATGGCAGGAAAAACTACGCACGTGGGCCGCGTCGTTCCAGATCTGATCCAGAAGACCATTCCTGTGACTCTTCACGTAACGCCTCTGAACCCAGTAACTTCAGAGCGACGGCGCCTCCGTTTGAACCTTCTGCTTCACGTTTGACGAACGAGCAACGTCAAAGCGTCGACATAACAAGAGACTTTTGTTGGGCACCATCGACTAGTGCTAATCCGAGTGGTATGCAGTCGGATTTAGCCAGTCGCCCAACGTGAATTCTTCGTTCCCGATCACGGTTGGGCTAAAATCTTGGACTTCTCTGGGAACCGATGACAGCGTTATAAATAGTGAAGATAATCATCTTTTAGTTGTGCTGACTCTCAATGAAGGAGAACAAAGTTTAGATAGAGCACTACAACAGGCAGTTAGAAAGGAAAATTTACCCAGGGCTCCGTTAATTAAAGCAACTGTAACAGGCGTCGATTTTATTTGTGTTCTGGACACTGGCAGCGAATGTAATCTCATGAGCTACGCCATTTGGAAGAAGATTAAAGAGAAGCTGCCGTCATTGCAGTTACAAACATGTCCAGATGTTAGGCTGACTGATTTCACTGGGAGAAACAAAACTAGAGTTGTAGGATGTAGACAAGTATATCTGGAGATTGCTGGAAGAAATTTATTGGAGGACATGTTTGTCTTGAAGGGTCTCGAAGCTGATTTTATTTTGGGCTACCCATTCCTCAGGAAATATGAAGCAGGAATTGACCTACAGCGCGAGAAGTTATCCCTCACCGTAGACGGAGTTCCGGTAGAGCAGGACCTCGTGAATAATGGATCTTCGAAAGGGACATATGTAAGAAATGTCCGTGAAGATTCCCATGTCGATCAGTGGACGGCTAGTCCTGACGACATTCTGCAGAAGGTCAATGCGAATGAGATTTTATGCGAAAGGGGTAGAAGCCAATTGAAAGAAGTCTTATTAAAGCATAGAGATGTATTTTCCGAGAGACCAGGTACTATTAAAAACTTCCAGTGTGAGATTGGACTCACCACCACAGAACCTGTGTATCGATCTCCATATCCCATACCTATAGCAAAAAGGAAACTCCTGGAGGAAGAATTAGAAAAGTGGAGACAATGGGGTGTTATAATGCCTTGCAATTCCCCTTACTTGAACCCTTTAATTGTAGTCGACAAGCCTGACGGTACAGTACGCCCATGCATTGACTTCAGAAATTTGAATAAAATTGTACGTGTTCCACGAAATTCAGTTGAGCCCATTTCGGATGCCTTACAAAAATTTAAAGGTGCTCGTTATTTTACAAATCTGGATCTGGCTTCTGGATATTTACAGATCCCTGTAAAAACTGACTGCCAACCATGTACTGCCTTCTCCTATAAAGGACGTCAGTGGATGTTTGTTCGAATGCCTTTTGGTATCTCTAGTGCTGTGTCAATTTTCATAGCTTCCATGCATGCTGTATTTGGTCCTGAAACCGAAGAATATCTAACTCAATATATGGATGACTTGCTGATTTTCGACAAAGAACTCTCCAAGCATCTCGAACATCTGGACGAAGTGTTGCAGCGACTCCAAGAAGTGGGCATGACTGTAAAGCTGCGAAAGTGTGAATTTGTCAAAAAGGAAATCACCTACTTGGGTCACGTTGTTTCTGGAGATGCGATCAAAATCCAACCAGACAAAAATTCAGCCTTTAAGTTATTTCCTAAATCTAAAACTAGAAAGGATGTTCGGAAATTTCTTGGCCTCGCCAACTGGAGGCGGAAGTTCATTGAAAATTTTGCAGCTAAATCTGAACCGCTCACCAAGCTGTTAGGTAAAAATCAACGTTGGATTTGGGGAGACGAGGAAGAACAAAGTTTCCAGCTACTGAAGAATGAACTTGTAAGAGATGCTGAATTAGCACAGCCTGATTTTGAACAGGAATTCTGTATCCAATGCGATGCTTCTGGGAAAGGATTGAGTAGTATTCTTTTCCAAATGGATGGTGAAGAGAGAAAGGTCATTCAGTATGCAAGCCGAAAACTGAAGGAGAACGAACGCCATTACTCCATCCATGACTTAGAATGTTTGGCCATAATCTTTGGAGTTGAGAAGTGTGCTGTTTATTTGAAAGGTAGGCCCTTCACTATGTACAGTGATCATAAAGGGTTGGTATGGTTACAAGACGCCCGTAACTGGAACAGTCGTTTGACTCGCTGGTCTTTAAAACTCCAACAGTACCAGTATAAAATAGTATACGTCTCTGGTCGCCAAAACGATCTGGCAGATATTTTATCTCGGTATCCTGCTAATGATATACCCCAGATTCATCCTGAAAATAGCCAGCAGACATTTAGAATAAACTACCTGTGGGCCGAAAGAGGAGAAATAGATGACGTCGACAAGTGGAGAGAGGCACAATCTGAAGATGAATTCTGCAAAAATTTACTCCAATCTCTAAATTCTCAGGAACCTAACCTCAGATTGCACCGTTCCTATCGCATTCAAGAAGGAATTTTATTTAAGAGAGGATCAGACAATCAGTCCCTTTGGAAATTGTGTGTTCCGGTGGTAATGAAGCAACCTCTCTTGAAAGTAATTCATGATGAAGCTGGACATTTTGGAGTATCCAAGACATTGAAGCGATTTGCAGTACGATACTTTTGGAAACGCATGAAGGATGACGTGATACAGTACATCCGAGATTGTGAAATTTGTGCCCAGAGTAAACCAGACAAATTGGGGATACGTACTCAAAGAGACCCTTCATATCAGTCCCAAGCAACCTCATGAGATGCTTTCTCTGGACTTGATTGGGAAGCTTCCTCGGTCTAATGGATACCAGTACATCTTGAGCCTTATTGATGTGGGTACACGTTTTGTCTCCGCATATGCTTTACGGACTGCCAGCACCACAGAAATTATAAACACGCTTCAGAGAGGATATTTTGCTCACTATCCAAACGTTACGTTTACCCTGAGCGACAGAGGAGCTCAGTTTACCTCTAAGCAGTGGCACGAATTTACCAAAAAGCTTGGTATCCATCACGTTTGCACAACAGCTTACAATCCAAACGGGAACATGGTAGAACGAGCAAATCAAGAGATAGTCAGATTACTTCGTTTATTTTGTTATCGAGAACATCAGACTTGGTCTCGATACATATCAAAAGTTGTTTGGTTAATTAATTATTCCATTTCTGAGACTACTGGATATTCACCTGCTGAACTATTCTTCAACCATCCCATACCCAGAGAGATCCTAACCCATTTCAATTGGCCCGAACGGGAAGAAGCCCAACCGGATTGGAAGTCCAAATTATTCTTAGCCCAAGTCAGGGAGAAGAAGAAGCTGTCGAAGAATTTAAAACAGAAGGGAAACGCCAAGACAGTGACAGTTGGAGACTTCGTGATGGTAAAAAACCATTCCTTAAGCTCCTCACTAGATAGGACCATTCAAAAGTTATTTATGTTGTGGATAGGACCTTATCTAGTGGACAAAGTGGAAAATAATGTTGTGACATTGCTAATTCCAAGGACTAAAGAATTATATGGTAAGGTTAACTAAGATAACGTAAAACTGGTGCGTTTTTCGGAGGATAAAAAGAAAGAATTTGTACTTTAAAACTAAGTTTCCTCCAGGTAGATAACTTCCTTCCTGAAACTTAGTTTCCGAATGGAAGGGGCAGATGATATGATCCACATTTTTATGTGACGTCACCAGTAGAAGATATGTCACTAATGTATTTATTTTTTGTAAAAGAAAGCGTAATTTCTTTGTTATTATATGTAATATTGCACCCTGTTTGTAATATATATCTTTTGTTTAATGTTTATTGTATTTTATGCTCTGTTATGAGTAGTTTAATGTATCTTCATGTTTGCAAGAGTGCACTATACGAATTTGTATTTCTAAAGATGTATAGATGTCAGTTTTGTTGGTAGTATCCTTTTGTAGATAGTGAATGATTCATCTGTACTTTAATCTGTGTTCTCGAAAATAGTATAAAAGCGAGGATATCGCTTAAGAATCATCACACTTTTTCGCCACGGATCGACGAAGCTTTTAAACTTAAAAATAACTCCTCGGTGTTGTGCATACATCTTGGTATGGTAGTTCGGGGCGCAAGCTAGGCCTATGTGATCATAGGTACGCCGATAGCCATGCATTGATGATATGCACAATACTGCAACCATTCTACGTAAAAAAAAATAAAGTTAGCCTAAGGATTAATTTGGAAATAAAAGGCTAAAGAGCAAATATTGGCTCAGTTATCATTGCATATCTCTTGGTGTGGTAGTTCGGGGCGCAAGCTAGGTCTATGTGATCATAGGCTTGCCGATAGCCACGCATTGAGTTTATGCGTTTTAATTGAGTCAATTCATCGACAAAGCGAAATCCTCGCCTTCGTCTCAAGTATAGTTGCATTATAATTGCAATAAATAAAGAATAAAACTTTTCAGTTTATACATACGGCACTAACGTGGTTTTATTTCTCTGTGCTGTGAATGTTGTCTTTGCCTAACACTATCCCTGTACCTGAGAGGAGTTTGTGCACTTCACCGAGTCTCATTGTTCACCGCTGAGTATTATTAAGTTAATATTAATAGTAAAATAATACGACGCGTGAAGTAATTGTGCTTAGAACGTATCACTTTTTTCACAATTATTACGCACTAATTGTTGTGTAAGTTTTCAACTAGAGCCCAACGCAGCTAACTTTGCCGTGGCGCAGATACCAATTTTCGTTTCGTCTCCCTCTCTCTTAGAATCACATGTTCTATCCTGCTCGCCAACCTTCCCATTGTTGCCATATTGTCATTCCATTCCTGGACACACTCGCGTAAACATAATTGAAAACAATTTAATAGCGCTCCAGCTCGCGGTTCACACCGTTCGGTAGGGACGGTAATGTGGCAATATAGCATGGCGTAGTGGTTGCTTTTTTTATGCAGTGCATGTTCATCGGCTAGCTAGTGACTAGTGTTGCCAAATGTAAATATGAAGCACTATTTCTGTTACGGGAGAAAGGCAAAATGACGGTGAGTTTTGTTGGATTGTAAAGTGTAAACACCATATTTTTATTATAAGTATTTGACTGGTTTGACATTGTGTGCCAGTATTGCGTGTGTGTAAGTGAAAGTGCATGTGTTTAGTTGGTGAACGTTAAATTCCATAATGCCTTGAGTATTATTGTTCATATTTCATCACTTTAGAATTGCTCAAAAGAAATAAATTATGTGGATACATGAGCATTTCAACCCTCGACTCAGGCACCGGTACGTGTTCTTGTAGGAATTGTGTGATGGAAGCTGTTATTTTTGCTGCTTAATGCGATGCATGTTTTGCTTTCTTTCTTTTTTTTATGTCAAAATTCGCATGTTTTGATGGGTGACAAGTTCATAACAAAAGAGAAAACCGCACAGCTTATCGTCTGGTGGCAATATATGTACTTCTTATTCTTGTTGCGGACGCCGGCATCGTATGTAAATGTACAACAAAGGCAGCCGACTGTCGGCCATCACAGAGAGGCAATAATACTGCTTAAGGAGGAGTGTTTGTGGTCCAATTGTCGCTGTTTAACACGTTCGCAAGTTACACTGTTCTACAAATTTTCACTTTTTTCTTTTACAGAAAGGAAAGTAGCTCTTTGTTACTGAAATTGAGCTCTGAACACGAATACGAATTTCATTTTCTAAGATTGGCTCTTAATTTGAGTTACGGCATAATTCATGTTACCCTTAAGCAATGCGTTGGCTCTTGGGGGGCAGTTGGGAAGAATTAATACAATTCAAATTTTGAAATTAAAGCGTGAAAACACAGATGAGAGATGCCGTGAAAGACAGATGCAAATTAACTTAATGCTGGTGATGCTATATGATAATTCTCTTAACTTTGGGAAAGCATAACTCTCTTTCCTCTACTTTAAACACATCCATATTCAGCATCCTCATATTAGTAAAGGTTGGGTACTCTCATTTCTGTAACAAAACGTGTTTAGAACAGTGTTATTAGTTCTCAAACCAGTGGTAGTGTCAGTCGTGCATCACATATCGTTGCAGTTCCAGTATCAGTGTGGACGGGCTTATTGGGAGTGAACAGTTAAAATGCCACCAGGTTCATTAATGCAATGGAATAATAAAAAAAAATGTTTAATTTTATTTGAAATCACTATGAAGAAGTGTTCTTTACATCATTTTGGGTAATTTTACGCAAGGATTAGTCCACATTTAGCGGTTTTAGTGCATATTTATGTACATATAAAGCCACTTGTTAGCACATATAAATCCCAGCCCTGGTTATAATGCATGGCGTTTAAAACTAACGTTAGAGCTGAGTTCTCTAATTTCCTTGTTCTACGAACAGCTGTGCCTCGGCGCACTGTAGCGATTTTTCTATCGAGCAGATTAGCAACACTGGTTCTCCCGTTCTACTGCGTCGATCGCGGCAGAAATATCTGGGTTTGACTTCTAACATTAGTCCAATGAAAGAATCCGTGTTTCATTTATTTAACTTCCCGTGCCGAAGTAACACGACAGCCGTGCAAAAAGGAATAGATGAGACGAGAAACAGAATTATAGCCAAGACGTGGAGATAAGGCCACAACACAAACTAGAAGGCATGCCAACAAAGTTGTAGAAAATTCAAAATAACTTAACCCACCATGATAAGTATGTATCATGATCTTTATTTAACAAGAGATGCATCAACGTGTGTGTTATTACAACTGTTGCATGTGTGTGTCTCTATACTCTGTCCCAGGAATCTCTGGAGCAAGCGAACGAAAACATGTCCTCCGCGCAACTAGAGGGCTTGACCAAGGAACGGTCGAAAAGGAAAGTGAGTGAGTCCATGGAAGGGAAAATTTGGCCCACCTGCAAGACGATTGCTGCAGCGCGTACTGCTTTGCTCCGCCCATTGGTATTCTCTCCTTATCTGGCGTTATTCACTGTGCTGCTCCACAAATTTCTGGGACAGACTATAGCTGAAATCTCCATTGAAAGTCCGCGGGTTATATCATACGGCTATAAAACACTCCCGTATCTAGATGAAGACACAGAGTACAAATGTCCTGGGTTCGATACCCGGTGGAGGCATATATACCCAGTCCCAGCTAACTGTGGAGCACGTCCGAGCATACCGTCAGAGAAGCGAGTGAAATAAAGTGACCAGAGCGACGCAGTACACGATGCTGGTAACTACAGTCGTTTTTGCCCACTCCACTTAATTCCGTCTCTCTCACGTCTTCATTGGTGGAGCCGTCTCGCGTCACTACGTGCGCAGATACTTGTTTTCGTTTGCCTGCTCTACAGTTAGCTGGGACAGAGTATAGTGGTTCGGATCCCACTTTAATCTGTAGGTCCAGTCCCGATTAGCCTCACTGTGCACAAAGTGGACTTAAAACACCAATTCAATCAATCAATCAATAAAAGAACAGAGTACAAATGAATATCTTACCCTCCAGGATTTACTAGATTTTGCAGTTCAAATGCTCACCTTATTGGTAAAACCGTGGAGTATTTTGAGGCATTCCGCAGATTCCTTTCCTGCTTGGCTGAGGCTGAAGGTCCAGGTATAGTAGAGCCAAGGACGAGTTATCCTGTAGATTGTCAGCTCACTTAATCTGAAAGGGTTACGTGCATTCTTAATTTACTGATTGGAGTGAGAGACCAAAATTACTTGTCTCCGAATAATTTTCCCATAATTAAGAAAATATGACAATTTTCATTTTCATATATATTTTACCGGTGTGCCCATGTCGACATCCGTAGCAGGGTAGTTAACACAACGCGCGACGACGCCAGAGGTCCTGTGTTCGGATACCACTTTCGGCACGGGCGGGAGTGGTTCGCTTTACTCTGTTTGTAAACGAATAAGCATTTTGAAACAAGGGGTATAATAACCAGATCACTTGAAGTACAATTTTTTTTAAAAAAAAAAATTAGATCCAGTGAAATGTATTTGAAAAGAAAGGGTGAGCCCGCGACCGACCACGTGACTCAAGCGAGCGCAACCGATCCCGTGTTAATCGTTGTTTCTGCTGTTCTTTGAATTGTTTGAGTGAGGTAGCAGACGAAATATAATCTGTTAAGGCAGATAAAAAATTCAGTCGTAACCATGACTGTGTACCTTGCGGTTCCATACATACACGATAATGTCAATTTACTTCTATCTACTTCAGTTTCACACACTTTTCTACCTCTTGTGTTTATCACGATGAAGAGGATGAAATAATGAACAACGATACATCATTCTTTACCAGGGTTCGAACCTGCAACCTGCGGCTTTGTAGCACTTGACACTGCCCCAGTTTGACAGGCATGCCGTAAGTGTATAGTCAACTGAAGATGATATTACGAAATCTTGTTCACCTTGTGTACATACATCCTGTCCAACTCTTGTCTGTTATGGTGATACCGTAGAGTCGTAAATGATTTTAAGTATTGCTTGCAAACACTATATGATTGTCACGTACGTCAAGGTGAATTTTAAAAACATAGGTGCAGTGGAAACTCACATAATTAGTGACAAATCACTTGGATAACATAATCTATCGTGTTGTCTGTGATGAATTGTTGATAACATATCGCCAACTAATTATAGAGCTTTGTTTGTTACGCAAACCAACACGGTAATTGTTACATTCAATTTGAATTTCAGTTGGAAGCTACGTAACAATGGCCGAAATGAGTTCAAACTCTTTCCGTGTGTGAAACTGAATACACGATAGACAATGGAAAATTACTTAGATCATGTACGTTTGGTAATTAATTTTCACGAACCTTACTTGTTATGAACTTGTATGGCACTTTTGAAAATTTGTTCTTTTATGCAATGCATTAAGCAAAATATACACGACGCCAGGGATCCCGGGTTCGAATGCCATTTTGGGCATGGGTGTTCTTTGAAAGTGTCCTCTCATCAATTTCATCATATCATTACTCAATTTCGCAATTTATCCAAAAGTAGCAGAAATGTGAAGTAAAATAAGCGAAATCAATCAATCATAGCAAAATATACACAGTCCGTCCAGTGGGAAAGGTGACCGGTTTTTTTTTTTTGCCACGGAACCACCAGTGCCATCTATGGAGAGCTATATGTTCTACGTAGCGACACATTTCCACTTTATTCCGGCAAAGTTGCACAGCGCTAGCTAGCATCGACGGTCGACACGTACGGATCTTGTGACTGACAGTACCTGCTGAACGTCGGTCGGAAACGGAGCAATGGAGCAACGTGCCAACATTAAATTCTATTACAAATTGGGTAAAGTGCAACAGAGACGTTTCAAATGATTCAAACTGTTTACGGTAGTGAGGCATCGAGTCGTAAGAACGTGTTTAAGTGATATACAAGATTTCGTGATGGTCGGGAGAGCATTCAAGACGATCCGCGATCAGGACCTTCAGTGACTGTGCGAACTGACGAAAACGTCCAAAAGCTGGCGGAGATTGTACGCAAGGATCGTTGTGCATCTGCAAGGTTCATGGAGGATCTCACTGGAATTCCGAAGTCCACAGTCCATGGCATTCTAACCGAAAATTTGGGCAAACGGAAGGTCTGTGCGCGGTTTGTGCCACACACACTCAGCGACAAACAAAAACATTGCAGAGTGGAACGAACACTGCAAACAAGCAGCTGATATGGATCCAGGGTTCATGTCAAGCATTGCAACAGGTGATGAAACATGTTGCTTTCAGTACGAACCACTCACAAAGCGTCAGAGCTCGGAATGGAAGGTCTAGCCTATCCAAAAACGAAGAATGTGCGCATGCAGAAGAGCCGAATCAAAACTCTGCTCACTGTTTTCTTTGATTCCAAAGGCATCATCCACAAGGAATTCAATCCAGAGGGTCACACTGTGAAGCTGCGTATTACGTGCGTGCATTGCATCGTCTATTGGCCAGGATTCGTAGAGTTCGGCCTGAATATCGGGAACAGTGCTCATGGTCTCTGTTGCACGACAATGCACCCGTGCACAAGAGCAGGTTGGTACGCCAGTTTTTGGCCAAAATAGGGACACTGGAGCTCGATCAACCCCCATATTCTCCAGATTTAGCTCCATGCGACTTGTGGCTATTTCCAAAACTGAAATTGGCGTTGAAAGGAATGCGTTTCGACACCATTCCAGACATCCAAAAGGCTTTTACCGCGATTTTGGAGGCAATTCCGACACAGGAGGTTCAAGACTGCTTCACAAAGTTCTACAACCGCTTCAGTTCATGTGTTGACTCACGAGGTGTGTATTTTGAATAAACGTTATTGTAAACTACCAGGCCACAACGTCTTGTTTTTCATTTCTCAGAAGTCACCTTTCCCACTGGACGGATTGTGTAATACACAGAGTTCGTTTTAAATGTTTTGAAATTTACACTATTCTATTACCTTTACTTGAGGCTAATTTGTTAGCAGCTATTGTAATGTAAAATGTAACTAAGATAGAGATTCCTTAATTTCGGTCTGTACTTACCTGTACACTGCGTTCACGTATTCAGATGAGGACGATGATTGTGCGTTTATTTTAGTCCCCATTGCTGTTTCTGGAATACATAAAGATTACTAATAGAGTTTTGGAATATGCCCCTTTCGTTGCGTTTCAGATTATATTAGTGGCGTCTGGTGCGGGACACACCCAGCTTGCACCAAACGATAAAACTCAATGCCAACACCTGGCCTACTAACCTAACAATTCTTAATCTACAATTCCTCTTAGATCTATACTCTGTACCAAGTATCCCTGGAGCAGGCGAACGAAAACAAGTCTCTGCTGCGCAATTTGTGACGCGAGCAGGGGGGAAATCGACTGCAGCTACCAGCCTTCTCAGCAGCATGTACTGCTTCGCTCTGCCCACTGGATGTTCTCCCTGGATGACAGTGTAATAATGAGTATAGGTTTATATTATAAGGTTTTGACGTTTGTTGCAAACTGGTTGTATCCCGAACCAGACGCGATATTAGTGTACAAAAAACATTTATGTAGGTTAGTTTTGATTTATGAATTTTTTAAAAAAAAAATCAAAGAATATGTTTCGTGATGTAGTTGTTGATAGTATGAAACTCCCATAGTAAAATAGTGTGGGTAGCAAGGGTGTAAGTTGGCAAGTACTAGTGGCAATTGAGAATCACCTTTACAGGGACAAGGATGAACACTAGATATGTCCTGAGCAAACAAGAGTACAATTGCCTTGAGGAATTGCAGGAATGCAATTACAGCAAACAAGCGTCGAAGATCAATGCATACAAGTGTTTGTCAGAGTGGAAAACGTTTACTATTACGTGGACACCCAATGGACTCATCCTTGCAAGAGCTCTTGTAAACACGTGAGTCCACTTGGATCTCACAGAGCTATTGTGCTGACAATTAGCAGAATTTAGCTTTATCTTCTTTTTAACTTCTATCATTGTTACAAAATTGGTCCTTTTATATTCTTATTAACAATGAGCTCCTAAATTCAAGAAATAGTACAATGAGCATTATGGCTCACAGGGCTCAAATTCAACTTCAAGTTTATTTGAATTTGTCGTACTGTTACACATTGAATGAAGTACAGTGGGTTCGTTTTGGCTCTGGGCCGAGATAGCGCGTGAACAACTTTAACCTTCCGTGACTTGCGCTTATTTCACTTCCCCGAGCAGTTGCATGTTGTACTTTGTGACGATCACTGGTCAATCATTTGCACAATTAAATTCGTTTATAAATATTTCGAACTAAAACGCGAAGGTGAAGATACAACTTCTATGGGTCTATATATTAATGAAATAACTGAGCAATATGCAGTTCGCTATTCCCTTTATTTCTAATTCCATTACATCCATTGCTATATACGACTATTGATTCTCGTTGCTATAGCAACGTTAGAATTCCAAATATTACCTAATTTATACAGCGTTTAGTGCAATAAATAACATAAAACATAATTAATGTTTTACAAAGCAGTTATTATACATTTTTAACTGCTACTTGGAAGTGACTTGTATAATATGAAATTAATAATTTGAATAAACATATAATTATATTGTGCGGATCCACAGGACAGCCACAACTTTTTACAACATATGCAAATTAGCTGCTTTTACAAGTTTAATTTATCTTGTATTTCTGGACTTTTTTTACATTTATATTATATTAATTTTTTTGTTATAAATTGTTTTAATTTATTTTTCTGGGTGATATTATTTCATTAATTTTAGAGAGACAGTCCACAGTGGTTCGGATCAAACTAAAGGTCCTGTTCCGATTAGCCTATGTGTGCCTAAAGTGGACTTAAAACGCCAATTCTAATATTCTATTTTATTATGTTATATCGACGACAAGTTTTTTTTCAAAGAATTTACCATCCACATATTATAAGCAAATGTTTTGTTCCTGCACATGCTGCTTCTTGAGAATTTTATGCTCAATATTTTCTTCACTCAGGACACTTCAACATCACTAATTACGCCAACATCCTTCTCCTCACCTGAAGGTTGTTGAATAAATCGTTCAATTTCACTTGTGTCTAATCCATGTGACATGTTGAATAAAACAAAATCGCTCGCAAAACGTACGACAACCAAAAATAAAATACTACGAGAGAAGGCGCATGTTGTAAAAGTAGAACATTCACTGACAGTAGACCAAAATAGAGAGTTCGAAGCCCTCATTTGGGGCTCGAATCATCATGTGGGGCTCAGTGTTGCCAACTCACCCCACGAAAATTTCACCAACTGATATTTTGAAGCCTTTTATGATGTATTTGAGGGCAGAGTTGGCAACACTGTGGGCTCACTGTAGCCTTTTATGATGTATTTTGAGGACAAAGTTGGCAACACTGTGGGCTCACTGTAGCCTTTTATGAGGGGCTTATGTACTGTCTGGCAACACTGGGGGCACAGAGTTGGCCTGTGGGCCCACTGTAGCTTTTTGAGAGGGGCCTATGTGCGCCCAGAGTTGGCCTGTGGGCCCACTGTAGCCTTATGATGTATTTGAGGACAGAGTTGGCCTGTGGGCTTTTACTGTAAACTTTCAAAGGGCCTGAGGGGCCCATGTACCTATGTCTGGCAACACTGTGGGCTCTTGTCGTAGCCTTTTATGAGGGGGGTCTATGGCCCTCTGTTTATATTTGCCAACCCATCCGAAGACCACTATCTCTCACTGGCTAAGCTAACCTACAAATAGTGGCAGCACTGACGAGGCTCGAATTATTATTTCAGGCTCGAATCATCATTTGACGCTCGAATCATTATTTGAGGCTCGAAACGAATCACTAAATATAAAATAAAATAACAATGCCTATGAACCTGTTTGGCTTCAGGAAGCAAGCTATGGAGGTATTCGCCCAAAGCGCACCATCGCCACCTGCAAGCTGGGACCTGTTACCCTCCCTATTATCTAAACTCAACGGTTTGTTGATTATACACTTGAATAGCATCCTGACCCAGTACGACGAGGATGTGGGCAAGACTTTCTACATATTCAACAACAACTTAAATTATTACCAATTCCCAATCTCCGGCAAACTGCAGTTTGACATGAATCCCGAGAATAAAGGAGAGGCCAAAATTTCCTCCGGCAAGAACATCTATCGCATCAAACACGATAGGATGAACAGAACCACCACGTACGATGTATCTGCTGGCGATCGCCTGTACATAGAGCTCTTGGACGACTACGACCAATTCATCCCTCTTTTCATAGAAATGAAAATTAGCTATCCTATAATAAATAACAATAATGCCTAACGATATTTTTGGCCATACGAAACGCGACGACCATGGCGACGAGCTTCTCATGCTCGACGTCAGGGTCAAGAAGCTGCGAAGCGATCTGCAGGCCCTCCAGTCCACGCTCAACTCCAGCCTCCAGTCCGAGATAGCCAGCTTGCAGTCTCAGTGCTTGGACCCTGTACTCAAGATTGATGCAGAGCTAAAATCGCTGCTGCAAAAATACACCGACCTCGCGTCGATAGACAATCTCGACAAGCTGGCACTGAGTGTGGGCAATCTGCAGAACAAACTTCTGAAGCTGCAACAAACGCAAACCTCAGACGTTGAACAGCTGAAACAACGCTTGCAGGATCAAACAAGCAACATCCAGACCGAACTGCAAACTATCATCCAAAGCATTAAAACACAAGACGACTACGATCGCGTGAACGCTAGTATTGCTAAATTGCGCGAACAGTTTCAATCTTTCGAAATCCCTACGTTGGAAAGCATCAAGGCTGAGCTTCAAACGGATGCTTTGCATGCGGCCATCAACGAAGTAAAAACTAAACTCCAAACGCTGGAGGATTTTATCAACAATCTACCGTCGTCCAGCGAACTGAACGCCATTGCCCGTAGCGTGGCCAACATCAAAATCCAACTTGAGACCTACGAGGATTTCGGGAAGCTGCAAGGCACCATAACCCATATTGAGGATGCTCTTGCTGTCATTAGAAATGATCTGGCGAACGTTCACGATGAGCTGGAAACCAAACTGCCGGGCATCAGGGATACACTGGCCAACGTCCAACAGCAAATCGCTAAACTGGAAAATCTGAATGCAGAATCCGAGTTGTCTCATTTCCATCACTTGATCGACGACATACAGACTAAGTTGGAAACCCTGCAACAATCTACCCCCACCCAGGATGACATAACACAACTGCAAGAAGGCATACGTGCTGCTGCCGATGCCTCCGAGTTGGACGCGGTGAAAAAAGCTTTGGAATCGCTCCAAAACACGGTGGCCACCCTGCCTACCTCTCAGGAACTGAAAAGCGTGAAGAGAACTCTCAACCGAATACTCAAATCCGACGACATCAAAAACATCCAATCCGAAATTGAATCAATACGGGGGTCTGTCGCGACTTTACCTACCAACCAGAACATCACCGAGCTGCATGAATTGTTTGCGGAAATTAGAACCCAGGTCCACGACCTTGTAATACAGAGCTCCAAGTTGACGCTTGTAGAAAGCCTGCAGCAGATTATTGCCAGCGTGAAAGAGCAAATTGGGAGTATCGAGGCAAGTCAGGAATCGACTATAGCTAATTTCAGCACCCAACTACATGACTTAAATGAAAAATTCAAGAGCCTTATTGTCGATGTAAAGATCAAACCAAACTACGACACTGTTGTTCATGCTATCGAGGAACACCTGGAATCGGTGAATGGTAGATTGGAGGATGTGGAGACTGAGGTTCGAACCAACGTAAACACTCTAAATGCCAGCATCGACAATCTCAAGTCTACGATTGTCATCGAACTGTACAGCATACCAAACAGAGAGTTCTCCTCCCCTTTCAATCCAGGTTACAAACTCTACATGTTGACTCCTGCAAAAGCCTATCATCAATTTTTCCTCGCTGGCACACTTCAGTTCGTCAAGGTTTCCTACTGGTCTTTGCCTCACGCAACCCACTACCCAATCATGACCGTGACGAACATTGGCGACGAGCCTAAAATAAGAGGAGTTGAGCTGGTCGATTTCACACACCCCGAAAGTCGCGAGACTGCCTATGCCGAAGATGCCACTCAAATTATCGACATAGAAATAGGTGACAAGCTGTATATAGAAAACCCAGCTTTGTCTGCAGCCAGAAATCCCATCCAGGCTATATTCTTATTTTCGCGCCATGTCTAGGCAGGGTATCGTGAACGAGCTTCATAAACCTGCACGACGAAACTACAAACGACTGGCGGTGGTGACCAAAGGCGTGGATGACCTTTGGCAGGCTGACCTTGTGGAAATGAGTAGCGGCAACCTAAAAAATTTACATAAAATCAACAAAGGATACAAGTATCTTCTTACTGTTATAGATACATTTTCAAAATTTGCGTGGGCTTTGCCCCTCAAGGCTAAAACAGGTGTGTGCGTAATGGAAGCATTCAAAACTATTTTCAATGAAAGTGGCAGGCGACCTCGATTTCTTCAAACGGATAACGGAAAGGAATTTTACAACTCGATATTTCAACGGTTTGTTCAGAAGCAAAATATTCAACATTACTCGACTTTCAGTCACATCAAAGCCAGCGTAGTGGAACGTTTTAACCGTACTCTCAAAACACGCATGTGGAAACGATTCACGCTTCAAGGTAACCACAAGTGGGTCAATGTGCTTCCGGAACTCGTAAACGACTATAATCACAGTTTGCATAGCACGATACGCATGAAGCCTGCCGATGTCAGCAAGTCTGATGAGGCACGACTGATCTCTACTGTTTATTGTCCCAAGTACCGGCCCACTAACAAAAAACCGAAATTCAAAATTGGAGATCAAGTAAGAATTAGTAAATTTAAGCGCATGTTTGAAAAAGGCTTTACCAAAAACTGGAGTACGGAACTTTTCACTGTTGCTCGATTGTTACCCGGTAACCGTCACACGTATATAATAAAAGATAATCGCGACGAAATTTTGAAAGGGCGATTCTACGAGGAGGAACTCTCTAAAACAAAATACCCCAATACGTATCTTATCGAAAAAGTATTACGTAGAAAAGGTGACAAACTGTTGGTGAAATGGTTGGGACTCGAGGAAAAAAGTTGGATCGACGCAAACGAGGTGATTGTGTAACGGGTGCTTGGGATGTGGTGAGGCGACTGCCAGATTTTCCCCCGGAGCGTCAGGCTAGGAAAAACGGCGAACTGTTGCCGGACAACATTCGCTGCCTTATTGTCGGACCTTCAGGGTGTGGGAAAACAACTTTACTTATTGATAATTTTCTTCTTGCTCCCGACTGGTTAGATTGGAAGAACAGGCACTTGTATGTTTTTTCCAAAAGTTTGGAGCAAGCAAAATATCAACAGCTGACAAAACTGTACGAAGGGCTGAGCATAGCTACTTTCGCCTCCGAAGTAATGCCACTAGACTGCTGCCATGAAAATTCGGTGGTGGTCTTCGACGATGTCATCCTGGAGAACCATAACGAAATTCGCAATTTTTTTACACAGGGGCGGCACAGAGGCATGGACTGCTTCTACCTTGCTCAGACTTTTTCTAAAATTCCCAAGCAGCTTCTCCGAGACAACGCTAATTTTATTTGCTTGTTTCGTCAAGACCACACCAATTTAAAACATGCTTACGATGATTATGTAGGCGGGGACATGAACTACAATCAGTTTTCCAAATTTTGCTCTTCATGCTGGAATCAAGATGATTTCGGATTCGCCACGATAGACATGACGAGGAAACCTAATGACGGAAAATACAGAAACAAAATAAACAACTTTCTAAACGTTGCGACGTTACAAGAAACGTCTTGACGTATTATAAATAACAAATGATGAAACGCAAACTCGCAGACGATAACTTGAAGCTGCGCGACTACCTGGCCAAACGCTTCAGGGGTTGGAAATCAGAGAATCGCGGAATTTACGAAGAGAAAAAGCGACAGGACCAACCTATTATTGATGCTATAAGTGGACTAGGTAAAGACATCAAAGATGTTACCGAGCAAAATAAAGATTTAATCAACGAGCTCGTGCCACTTGCTGCTCGAAATTATGCTGTGCCTACACCCATATCCAGTATTCACACTACCCCGTTCGAACTTGGAGCTGCACCTCTGAGACGTCAGGTTCTAGGCAGTACGTCTTCGGACAAGGTAGTTGAATTAGGTCCGTTGGCGAGAGATTACCTGAGCACCGGGAAATTTGAAAAGGACGAGGTGTTTGGATTGTACCCCTCTGTGGAACCTAACGAGGGTGTGGTTTGGAAAATTGGAAAGTCAAAAGTTACGTTCGAAGGTGACGACGTGAAAATTAATTTGGGCGAGAAGAACAGCTGGACTAGGTATCCTGGCACTGTGCGCCTGTGGGAACTTATTACCAAAAAGCAACCTAAAGATTATACAGACGAGGATTACCAAAGTTACACAGAAATTTTAATCATAACGGATGCCCTGTACCAAAACAACGATGCAACACAGAATCGCGTAAAATCAAGCAGTGGAGAAAAATACAGGAACCTCATCAAGCCAATATGGAACCAAATTAAAACTGGCAGCGGTGTCAAACTCTACAATACCCTACCTAAAGAGTTTGTTTGGGTAGACGACGTAAGGAAGCTTGTAGATCGATTGCTGGTTATCGCAGGCGAAGAAAATGCAGGCAATCGCAACTTCCACAACGAGAAGGTGGGCATCATGGACATGATTAGCACCAAGCTTAGCAACTTTATTGTCAACGACAACAAAGGTATAGGTTACCTTATCAAAATCATCAACACCCTGCCTCCCAAATTCTGGAATGTGGCCGAGGGTCGAGGTCTCGTGAACGACATCATCAACAAGCTACCCTTCGAGATGCATCTACCAGGTTACCAATACTGCGGACCGGGTACTAAACTGGAACGGCGACTGGAAAAAGGAGACAAGGGGGTAAATCTGCTGGATGCTGCATGCAAGGATCACGACATTGCTTACAACACATATACGAATTTAGATGCGCGTCACGATGCTGATAGAAAATTGGAGCATGCCGCGTTCGGGAGACTCGTCAGCAGAGACGCCTCGCTGGGAGAAAGAGTTGCAGCATTGGGCACGACCATTGCCATGAATACAAAACGAAAATTGGGGTGGGGGCTGTAATTAAATAACATACAGTAAAAAATGTCTACGCATATAACAGACTTACCAACAGAAGTGTTATACAAAATATTTACATTTACTTTCGACGATAGTCACGAGGATGTTAAAAAAGCTTATTGATTTAGTTAAAATAACACCACAATTTCGCTTGCCCTGTGAAATGCTACTTCTGGATCATCTGAGAAAAATAAGCGGTGTAAAATCTTCTTCTTCTCCCTATGCTCTTTTTCGGGCTGCTGATGAAAAATTGGCTGATAAGATGGACGAACTTCACGAGTGGAGACAGGGGAGGAGACGATATACAGACGACTGGTATGCTTCAAAATGCTGAAACCAGCAGGATCATCGATCACTTGATCGCATTAGGCAATGCCGAAATTTTTTTCTATAAATAACACACTGTAAAAAATCTACGAGACCAAAAAAAAATATTTCTTCGATATGAGTGAAAAAATTAGTGACGTCCAGGCATTAAAACAAATGCTAAATTTGTCAGTCGAATATATAAAAATTCAGGAATTGGAAGTGGACAAACCTTATGCAATAACTTCTGGTTCAATTGTTGCAACCCAGTTTGGTCCTAAAGTACGTCTGTTGCTCAACGGACAATACAGTCTATTTTTACCAGATCGATACGCTAGCATGTTATCCGACGAGAAGCTATCCATTTTAATCGAGAACACAACTCGAATCGTGTACAAGGGGACAAAAGAACTTCTTGGTAAGAAAACAAAGCACATAATCGAATTTGTTTAATAGCTGCAAAGTATATATAAATAACATACCGTAAAAAAATTACACGGGAGGGAAAACAAAAAATCTCTGAACATATATAAAATAACATACCGTAAAAAAAAAATTACATCATGAAGCCCAAGGGCGTCGTGTACCAGATACCATATTCGAATCTGAAAACGCTGGGTGCCCTCAATGGGTTACTCACCAAGAAACAACGCGAGAAGAAACGTTCATGCTTGTCCAAAGGACACGGAATGAAATTGCTGCTCAGCACTCCACAATTGAAAAAGTTGCAGCATTCGCGGAAGCAGCAGAAGATTGGAGGTTTCATATTCAGCATTCCGGCCATCTTGGCAGCTTTGGGTGCAGTGGGCAGCTTGGCAGGAGGCAGTGCCGCTATCGCCAAAACCGTCATCGACTCGAAGAAGAACAAGGCGGAATTGGAAGAACAGAAACGTCACAACCTGGCTATGGAAAAGAAGGGGAAAGGTGTGACCAAAAAGCGAAAAAACAACCTCGATGCTTTGAAGAAATATAAAAAAAAGAAGAAGCCCTGTCCAACTTCGATATTGAATCTCTGATCGAACTGTTGGGAATAAGAAACTTTAGAGGTGTTTTCATGTCCGATTCTCTACCCTCTGCTGTGAAGAAAAAGGAGTATGGCGTGGTCAACCTGGACAGTTACAAAAATCCTGGTACACATTGGATATGCTACCTCAAAATTGACGATGACAAAGCATTTGTTTTCGATTCGTTCGGTGGCACACCGCCTGCCAGGTTGGTGAAGTATCTCAGTGTTGCCAACCTCTACTACAATGACAAACGCATCCAGGGTTTCACCGATGTTAACTGCGGCCACCTATGCCTTTCCGTTCTCGCATACATGTCTAAAATAAATAACCCCTCGGTGGAGCATTTTCAGAAAGCATTGTGGTACCTAAAACACCATGGGAGTGTTCCATCTCACCAGCGAGACTTCGGTCTTGAAACTCGCGTTGCATGACGACATCATCTATCCTAAATCTATTGCTCTTCGTGCATTCTACAGCATGTACCTGATACCCAATGTCACGGAGCACAATAACAAAATTACTGTTGGAAATGAAAAAATAGTTATCACGCCAGGACAGTACAATCTGTCTACCTTGCAAGCCCAATTGCCAAGAAATATACTGCTATCTCAAAATTCTGTAACTCACAGAGTTGAAATTGTGTCTGCTACGGAAACAGTAGACCTAGGCACTGTTGGAGAGCTTCTGGGATTCGAGAACAACACAAAACTCGAACCTGGCATCAAGCACATCGGTGCCAACATTCCTAAATTTCTAGCCATCGAGACTCTGAACATACATTGCAACGTGGCAGAAGGCATGATCACCAAATCCTCGGATGGCATCCCAGGCAGCCACAAGCAGACAGGTATTATCGCTACGTTCAAACCAAACTCTGAATTCATGGAACCGATTATCTACACACCCTCACCACCGATATACTTCCCTATATCTCGTAATCGCATAGACAACATAGAATTGGCAGTGACAAACGAGAAGGGGGAGGTGGTGAATTTTGCCGGAGCTACTACCACCGCCGTCGTGGAGATTAACGTATAATAAATAACAATCAATCATGGAGCAAATCGAAAGTTACGAGTTGCAATCTTTCCCACCCAATCGTCGCACGTTCGCCAATTTGAACGAACCGAACAGGGAGATTGAATACGATGTGGACGTTGGGGATGGGTTCATTCACCCTCACAGAGCTGATTTGTATATCAAGTTTGATGTGGTGAAGAGAGACAACGGGGAAGCATTTAACGCCAATGCAAATTTAAGACTTGTGGACAATTTTGTGCCGCATCTGTTCTCGCAAGTGGAAGTTAGAAAGCATGGCACCGTCATCGATAGGGTTGACTACCCTGGGATTACTTCTACAGCTGTGGGAACACTGAAACTCTCTAAGACCGATGCAGCATACTACCAGGCAGGGGGATTCGAAGCAGATACAAAAATCAAAACTCAAAGCCACACAGTACTGTTTCCCATGCGCTTGCTTCCAGGCTTCTTCTCCGACTACACGGAGATTATGTGGAAGGGTGGCTTGCGCGTCACTTTTCGCAGAAGCGCCAACGACAACGATGTGCTGATGCGTTACAGCACCTTGAGTGCAGACGGTGCAGCACTTGCCAACACACTACCCGACGCAGCCAAGTGCGTCATCCAGTTCATGGAGCTGCGCATGCCTGTGGTGGAATACGAATCTAACTACGGTCTCAAGTACAAAGCCGACATTTTGAAGAACCCCCAAGTACCCATCCAATTTTACGGTTACCAGTGTGTGCAGAAACCTGCTTCCGGCAGCCATTTTGAATTTGATGTTACTACGCAGTTCAACAGCATCCGGTACGATATGCCTGAGTTTACGGTCGTGCTCTTCCAGACGGGGAAAGATAATAACCAAGAGAAAGATTCTAGCCAGTTTGATAATTGCAAAATTAAAAATGTTTACCTCAAAAATGGAAGGAATGAAGTTTTTCCACGCGAGAACTACAATCTAAACATTACGAACAACGATTACCTAAAACTTTACGAGGCGTACACAGCTTACAAGAGAGTGACTTCCGGCAATGTGGACGTGTACTACAACCCCAACGAGTTCATAGCTCGCAGACCCATGTTTGTCATCAACACATCTAAAAGAAAACAGGTGGTTGTTAACGATCGTACCAACATCAAGATTGTATGCGAGTTCCACGACGCCTTGCCTGCAGATACTCTGTGCAGTGTCATTCTTATTGCAGAGAAAACATTTGTGTATGACGTCAAGAATGAAAGAGTAACTGAACAGTTTTAGATACAAAAAAAAAAATTAAAAAAAATAGCACACAATAAGAAATGTGGAATTTTATATACACAAGTACAAACTACAATAAGCAGTTTCCAGAAGTTTAATTTTGCTGTGCCATGCATGCATGTAATCGAGGAAGTTGAAGTAAATTAAAATTGTTTTTTTTTTTCATTTTGCATTGCCTATTACTCTTTGTTACACTCTGGGCAGGCCTTACTAGTCTGAAGGCGATAGTGGCCCCACGGAAGTGTATGGACCCCACATTCAAGAATACACCTCTTATCGTCGTGTGCATCCAGAGCAACTTTCCTGACAATATTAGTTGTAAGCACATGATTGACGCTTTGGATACGATGCTCTTTTTGTAGAATGGGCGATTTTGTTCTGAGGCACTCGAGGTAATCCTCAAACTTAAGGTGCTCCCGAACCACTTGCCTGCTTACACCCTTTGCCTTTTTTGTTACAGAACCCTCAGCCCGGATCGCATAGGCTTTGGCACGAAGTCCAGCAAAATCCACAATCACATCCCCGTCTTTCTCGTCCTTGAGTTTGCCGGGTATTTTTTTGTTCCGGGGCAGAATTCCATACCGGTTTAGCTGGGGATAGCCCGATGTGTCGAAGAGCTTGACAAAAGCTGGAACTTTGGCTATATCACCATACGCATCGGCCGTGCGAACATGGTACACCAAGCTGTCTGTGTCTGTGTAAAGGAGCGAGATATTGTGCTTGTAGTGTGCACGTAGTATGTCGTAATATGTCTCGAACATGCACAACTTGCTCAGATCCAAAACTGCAGCTCCCACATAGATGGGCTTGTTGAGTAGCACCTCGCCCTGGTTCATGTGAATCAGAGACATCTGTTCATTGTAAATTGTTCGAGATCTGAACAGCGAGCTTGCAACAAGTCGACGACACTGTGTTTTCTTCGTCACCAACCTCACATCAACGCGATTTCGCACATTCTCCATAGTCTTCCCAAATACCGCATTGTTCATTAATTTGAAAAAATCGCGATCAAGTTCCGAAGTGGCAGCAGTACGATGTTTGGTGTTCAGTTCGATGTACGGCTTCAACCATGGAGACTGCCTAAACAAGAGCACGCGGTGAACTACTTTGACCGAGACCTCTTGCTGTATTAACCACTGGAGGTTCCGGTAGTGTAGCACATAACATTTTTTGGGCTCCAAGTCCATGACGAGCTTCGGTTGATCCGAGCCAGGTGGACATTTGAATTCCGGAGCAGGCGAAAGGTCGCAGAATGTATCTTGCAGCTTCTCGGGGAACTCAAGGTCCACCTCGGCGAAGAACCCATGTTCCAAATCGTCGAAGCTTTCGATGTCGAATTTGGAAGGATCAGCCCACTCAAACTGTCCTGTTGGGAGTGGCTGCATCATGGAGTGCCCGTAAAGATTATTCACGTCAGTGTACATGATGTAGCTTGATGGTTGGGAGGGGTCGTAACCAGTGGCCATGTGGTGATTGTTGGCATGTGCGAAGCGTTGCGACACTTGGACCATGCCGCCCCGGATAGCTCTCTCGATGAAAAGCATGATATCAACATCGGAGATAAGTGAAAGTTTAACTTTAGTCAGCAGGAGCATGGCCGACCATGCCAGTCCAGGAAGGCTGTAAAAATATACAGGGTCCAGGTTGTAAATGTTTATGGCAGTCGCCCGAAACGCCTGGAACACATCGGCAAGAAGCGTCACATCAAGCTTCAGGTATGCATCGTGGTAATCACCAAAAGTTCGGCAACCCAACTTGACCCACATAGACTGAGCATGCTTGTACTCCTCGTCGGTAATACCTGAACCTCTCAGCTGGCTGTAGAACTTATCCTGGGGAGGCAGCAACTCTTCTTCCAACTTGGAAGAGTCGGTGACGTATTCATAGGGGTAGACCCCTTTACGCCTGATGAGTGCAACATCTAAGTTCGGGAAACTTGATGTAGTAATGGCTAGTTGGTCGTCTCTGAGCTTCCCAGCAAGAGCATCCAGGCTTGCCTGGAGGAACCTCAGAGAGTCGAGGAACCGAAGCTCGATGCTCCTGCTTTTTGAGTCGGGGATCGGCACCCACTTGCTGATGCTAATATAATGCTCCTCGTTCTCTGCCAGGACATTGATTCTCGCATTGTCGTACCCTAGATGTGTGACCAAGTGATGGAAATCATATCCCGAGCCATTGTGAAAAAAGACCGGTATGAAGCGCGGGTCCCTGGCTCTCAAGTTACATCTGTTGCACCACGGGCCAATGTAGCTTCCGGTCCCATAATGGTCATGGTGGTGGACCTTTTTGTTATCGTCAGTGAAGACCGACTTGCAAACAGGACAATTTAGAGCTATTTCGTGCTGATGCTTGTCTTCCGGAGACAGAGGCAGCATGGGCTTGGGGGCTAACAGCACCTTCCCTATCTTGATGGCTTCCTGTTGCATTCTCTTCAGGAAGTGTTTGACCGGGTCGGGACCGCGATACACATAGGGCTCGGAGGCAATATGGTCTCGCCACACCACAACATAGGAGTAACTCGAGGCCTCGTGGATTTGGAAAGGAATAGTAGAGGATGTTTCGGGGTTGGGCTCGCAGTTAGACAGAGGTTGAAGAAAAGCCTCGAAGTCTGCTACAATATAGGCAGGATGCTTCACCATAGCACTGTGCATGCGAAAGCACTCTACTGCACCAGGTTTGGGCAGGATAGTTCGTGCAGGCTTGTTGGTACCACAGTAGAGCATGTGGCGAGCTAGCTTCTCAGCAGCAATGTTGGGTCCTCGAGAGTGTTTGAATTTATATTGTTTTTGGTTGTCGAAAGTGGACAGGCACCTGCGACACACCACGATGTGACCATTATGTCTATTTTTCTGATTTGAAACAAGCCGAGAGAGGGAACGGATAAGGGTGTAATGGTGATGGGTTTCGTTCTTGATGAGCAGGAGGTTGATTTCTCGTGCACTATCATCATCTACATCACTTACCCGAATAGGGTAGACGATGTTTGCCTCGGTGAGACCGTAAATATTGATGGCTAATTGCAGGCCCAACAAGTCACGAGCACGAACCTCAAACTTGCGAATATGCGAGACTTTTACAGGGTAGGCAATCCCGGCCATTGCATCCTCCAGTTCCGACTCATACTGCTTGTAGTGTGCAACACGGTACGAGTGGTTTTTCCAGTGAACAGGGTGCAATGCTGCCAGCACCGACCAGAGGAAGCATTTGGTGTCTTTGTTCTGAATATTGAGAACAGCTTCCCTTCCTTCAACCTCGGGTGGCAGGGCAATATAGCTAGACCCTGCCAGTGGCAGGAACTTGTTAAGTGTCAGACAAAGTTCGTGGGGGTCGCCACACAGCGAACCGCCCGAGCCTTCAGCCTGATGCTCCTCGTGCTTTGCCACAAGCTCCTCGACAAACTTGTCGTAGATGCTGTCGAGGTCAGTGATATCTGCCTGATGCAGTGTTTTTGCTTTTGTGGCATGGAAGAATTTATATATTTCATCAGACGGTTTCTTATACTTGCAGCATAGCACAGCATAGAATTTAGTGGAGTGTGTGGCCAATGCATCGTTGAGGATGGATATTATCTTAGCTCGCTCGCTCCCCAGAAAACTACGCACATCGCAGAAGCTGTCTGATGTTATGTCAAAGTCTTCTAATAAATGCTCAAACGCAAATCGGTCTGCTTTCTTCGCCAGCTTGACGCGTTTGGCAGGTGGCGATGCATCGAGGGAGGTTACTTCTACCTTTCGCTTGGAAGGTTGCGGTAGAGATGTTCCAGTGCTCTTGCAAGTAAGCTGGTGTCGCTTGAAGTTGGCAATAGAAATATTTTTTCCACACTTAGAGCACAGTTTGGTCGCACATATTCGCTTTTCCGGCACACAAGTACGACAGTGTCTTTGAAAATGTTTACTTGACACAGCAGTTTGGCACGTAGGGCAATTTTTTACAGAACGCATAATGCAGAGATTTTTTGGGGGTATGTTATTTAATATCCAATGGTGTGCAATGCAAAATATAATTGCTCACTTTTTTTAACTATTCTCTATGACCTTACTTGGGTTGTTTTTTTCGCCAAATTATATGCTTCTAGTCTCCTATACAATACAATATACGTACAATATTGTTAAGAGCATCATATTTGAGCAAGTTGCTTGTCACCTAAACACTACAGCTGACAGGTTGGTGAAATCTCACATCAAAGCAGATAATACGCCTCAGTCTTATTTATATATAATTTTCACGGGTGTACAATATTGTCAAAAGCGTCATATTTGAGTAAGTCGCTTGTCACCTAAACACTACAGCTGACAGGTTGGCAAAATCTGAAATCAAAGCAGATAATACGCCTCAGTCTTATTTATATATAATTTTACGGGTGTACAATATTGTCAAAAGCGTCATATTTGAGTAAGTCGCTTGTCACCTAAACACTACAGCTGACAGGTTGGCAAAATCTGAAATGAAAGCAGATAATACGCCTCAGTCTTATTTATATATAATTTTTACAAGCGTACAATATTGTCAAAAGCGTCAGTTTCCCTAGAGGTCTCTTTTTCCATCTTCCCTCTATACAGAATCGACAGCTTCCCGATTTTCATCACGTAGTTCCTTTTTCATTCAATAGATGGCAGAGGTTGTATGATCTTTCAAATCTATGACGCGTATGTTTGCGCTGCTCAAGTTTTTTATACCATTTCAAGCGTGTTTTGTTCAGTAATTTCTCATGTAAACAAACCTTCATTTGTTACGTCTTGCAAACATGTTGCATAAAAATGTTGTAAAAGATTCTGCGATTGAAAAGTTGCTTTTCGATAGCCATGAAGAGGAAAATATGGATTTTGGAAGTAGAGGTGAACACAGGGGTTCATTTTGTGTTAGTGAAACTGAAAAATATAGTGAAAATGAGGAAGAGGTGGCTGTGGCAGGAAAAATATAAAAAGTTGAGGAATAGAAATAGAATGCAAAGGTGTGTGTGTGATCAAATTTATTAGGTGAGTTTCTAATTATCTTTCAAGTAAACTGCATATGTGCAAACTTATTACTGTACTTCCACTTCAATATATAAAATTGCTTGAATAGTTTTCACAATATTTGACATCTTGTTTTGCTGTGCACGGGAGATAGCCAAATTTAAATGGTATTTCATGGCAAAAAATTGTCATTTAAATAGTAAGCGGATAGGTTAATATGGATATTGTCACACATTTCTCTTATTTTATACTGTTGTAAATAGAAAAGATTATGTACGGTAAATATTTTGTATATTATAGGGAAAAAATGCAAAATATCCCCCAATTTTAATTCGATTCACCTCTGAATCGAATTTTTACATATTCTCACGCCGCCATATGTTGTTCTATTTTGCTTCTTTTACTTGCCTTGCTTAATTAACTCTCGCTAATTAGCATTTTTTTGGAAGAAGTCAACTAGAACAACATATGGCGGTATGAGAAATATGCAAATTAAAGAATATTTTAGTAATATAAGGGCCCTAGCAATTAGCTTCGTCGACTAAGAGTACTCTTTTAAACGTCTTCAGCTAGATCGTATTACTACGCGAGGACGTTTAAAATGTTTGGGTGTTGAAAAAGTTTGACCTACTTTTTATTTCTATTGTTTGCTAATAAATAACGCTGATAGTACCTCCTCTCTCTCTCCCCTTTTCTCCTCTGCTGTATGATCAAGATTTTGGAGAGCAAAACATAAAATTTGCATGCATCTGATGTCGAACTAGAAACTTTCGGGGAGTCAACATTATTTTTTTACTCAGTCGTCATATAACATGAACACACGCAAACATTCACATGTGCTTTTATTATTTTGTGTTCGGTAAGTACAAGTTTATTCTTACATAAATTATTGTTTAATTTAATAAATTGTAAACTCAGTGCTATACTAACACTCCTGTGTTTCATTATACAGCTCACAGGTTGAATTGAAAGCGAATGTTGCGTGCATACGGAAATAACACAGAAAAAAAAAAGCGAATGGAAGCAATTTAAAATCAGTGGAGCAAGGTTAGTATTACGAGAACGTAAAAACACGTGCTTTCATTGTTGTCCGAATTCGCGGCAAACGTGGAGTTGGAGGGGAGAGCAGAGAGGCGCGACAGATGCACGCTTGAACTCGCCGTGACCCTGCGCTTGGCAGCCATATTCTTACTTTCACTTTGTACAGACAACATTTACTGATTAGACGATGTAAAACTCAGTGATACTTTAACAGTTTATCGATAATACTGAATGTAGAAAAATTGTAAATAATGAAGTAGCACGTTACATTTTTAATATAACTAGTAAATAGGTGAAAATCATTGTGACGTTTGTTTGGCGTCTACCTTCTGCTTTCGCACTGTGCGCCTGCGCCCCAGAGCGCTGTGGGTGAAGTTCGGGCTGACACCTGGCGAGAAAAATGACAACCATACTACAAGGGGACATGTAGATTGGGACGACTTGCACGTGACTTCGACGGCACTCGAGAACAACAGGAGAGAACGGTACGGAGCGCTTGCCAATCGGGACACAGCCTAAGTTGTACAATTAGGTACAAGTATTGTACAATTAGGTACAAATTGTTGTACAATTATTTCCCCCAGTTGCCCAGTTGGAGTTGGGGGCATAACACTGGTATTCATGTATTTTGTTTAATATTTTATTTCAAATTCACTGTCAGAAACTAGTGTTGCCAGTTCCTGGATGTAGGTTTACCTACTCTGTTGGTTGTCACTGTCAAGCTTCCAGTATTCGTACAGCATAAAAAAACAAACTATAACCCCCTCAACAACGCCAAGATGCTCAATAGCCTAGCAACACATCATGAAAAAACATGCCAAGAGGACCCAGTGGGTTTATAAGTCAGTGCTGCCACTATTTGTAGGTTAGCTTAGCCTGTGAAAGATCATATAGTGGAATTTTTGTGAAGTGGGTTGCCAAATATAACAAGGGGACAATGGGTCCCCCTCATAAAAAGCTACAGTAAAAGCCCACAGGTCGCCAACACTAGGTCCCCAACAGTGTTGCCAGACATAGGTACATGAGCCCCTCAGGCCCTTTGATAAAACTTTACAGTGAACCCAGTTGACAACACTGTCAATCTACGGCAGTGTTGCCAGATGTAAACAGGGTAGACCCCCCTCATAAAAGGCTACAGTGGGTCCACAGTGTTGCCAACTCTGCCCTCAAAATATACATAAAAAGCTACGAAATAGTTGGTGAAATTTTCGTGGGGTGAGTTGGCAACACTGAGCCCCACATGATGATTCGAGCCCCAAATGAGGGCTTCGAACTCTCTATTTTGGTCTACTACTGACGCTCATTGTTCGAAACCTTATTTGCCACTGACAAACCTTTAGGGGAGTTACTTGAACTTATGGAAGTGGTGGAGGAGAGTCAAAGCAAAGAATAGACACGGGAGCCACGTTGAAACGATAACAAATGCCTTTGTCATTAACAGAAGAACAACGCTGTTGTCAAATTTACAATGGCGCGCGTCCCGAAGGGTTAAACAACTCTTTATAACAGAGGTTAGTACTCATTATGCAATACAAATATAATTGTCTACATGCTGAAGATTTGTGCGTAAATAATTGAGACGTTACGGGACGTGCCAAAAGGAACGCACTGTAGATGGTAACACTGTCAGGTCTCCTGGAAATCACTTTTAGGATATAAATTGAAAATTTAACTGGCAACCTAGGTTCCCAGCAGCCTACGAAGGGTATCATTGTAAATACTCGTGACACCGAACACCACTAATGCTGTTGACTAAAAATAACAACCCGAAGTTTCTGTTTTTAATCACGGCATACCTGTTCGAATGTATAGCGACAACAACGTCACAGTTGAGGCGAGTTTATTTACATAATGCCATAAGGCTACATAAGTAAAAGTTTCTTGCCAGTTTGATTCTCACTTGTGAAAATAACCAAGACCACAATGATTCACTGTTTATATCAATTCTCCACGTTGTATGGAAGAGAAAGTTCAGGAACTATGTGAATGGTGAGTGAAAGTTCGGGAACTTTAACCAGTATAAAATGTACATAGCCTTCTCTTCCATATCGTGGTTTGTCGAAACCATCACAAAGTGTCTACTTTAAGGAAAACCACTTCTTTTCCCTGTGTCAGAATTCAAAATGCGCTGCCTGAAGGGCTGCGACGTTGCACAGAGGCTTCCTTATTACGTCATTGCGTAAATGATTTTATTGACCTCTGGTGGCAACAATGAATATCATTCTATCAAACTGGCACAAATGAAAGGGAGATATAACAAAATGACGGCTCCGCGAGCACTATGGTCCATATCCAGTACTCTTCTTGCTGGATCGCCGCAAAGGCTTAAGAACAACAATACTTCCTTTCAATCACACTACTAACATGCAACCTAACCAAACTACTTCCACCCTCACTGCAAACACCTAAAAACCAATCAGACTAACCCAAAATATAATAAATATGAATTAAAATAGTAACACACTAACAAAAATGTAATCATATCTGTTTCGGAAAGCCGAACAAATATGGAAATCTGTGATGATACAGTGGTTCCCAAACTTTTTTGTTTGACGGCGCCCTTAGTGTTTCAAGATTTTTCCGTGGCGCCCAAGTCAGAATGTAGGCCTATTTAACACTTGCAAAGCTCACTTAGTGTAGTTACTTTGCTTAAGTTAAAAAATTAACACATGTTTCAAATTCAGAAACATTTTACGTGGGTTGTAAATAAAGTAGTGGCAACACTGTCAGGAAAAGGTGATAACACCCTGCATGTGTTATCAGGCAGTGAGCAATGTCAGTTTGGGCCAATGTCGATGTGTGGAGTGCCAAACGTGGTCGGTACAGCGAGTGCTGTGGTGTATGTACGACGTTGAAATGAACACCGTTTTCTGCACTGCTCTAAAACATGTCTACAAACTTAGAACATTGATTGTGGATCAAAATCCAGGTTGCCTGTGGAAAAAATGCACGACAATGTCAGCAAGACTTTCATGAAGCCTGTAGCAACAATACCTAGCCGTATCTGATGGTTGCATAATGGGTAAGCGCATTTCTTTAGGAGATTGCGATGCGTCTGTGAGAACAACCTCAACATGAGGAAAATTGCATCATCCTGGGTTCTCAATATTATCACCATTGTGGAACCTTCAGGTAAAGCTAGTTATTGTTGCTTCAGGCTTCGTGCAAGTTTTGATCATATTCTTGTGCATTTTTGTCATGATCGAACCTGGATTTTGATACACAATCACTGTTCTACCTTTGTAAACATGTTTTAGAGCAGTACAGAAAATGGTGTTCATTTCAACCTCCCACATACACAACACCACTCGCTGCACCGACCACTTTTGACACTCCAAACTAACATTGCTCACTGCCTGATAGCACATGCACGGTGTCATTACCTTTTCCTGACAGTGTTGCCACTACTATATTTACAACCCACGTATGTATGTAAAAAGTACTAAAGAGACACGTATTTCGAACAATCATACCATTGACTGAATTCGACACGTGTAGACTAACAAGTATGTGCCATTCAGTGAAAATATTGGCATATTTCTCGGCGCGCACTTTGGAAACCACTGAACAAAAGAGAAAGAAAAAACGGTCGGAAAATCTCTTTAAAAAACTCTCAAAATTTAAATCAAATAATGTTAATGAGGAAATGAGGCGTTGAAAGTTCCGTGGCTCACAAAAAGGAAATGCTTTGCTGAGAAGCTTTGCGAAGAACCTTGCTGAATACAGAAACGTCAGTACAAAGCAGAGGTTAAGATTTCCAGCAGTGAAAATACATCTTCTTTGCACCTTTCAAGAACTACATGCTGTTAGAGTTACCCACGAGGAGAACACTTGACTATTTAGCCAGACAGAGCCCCTGAGCACAACTTACCACAGATGATATCCATGGCACAGGCCGTGATGTAAGGGTACACGTTGAACTTCTCCGAGTTAATCTCTTTCTTCAAATTCTGCACCAGCACCTCTGAGTTCTCGTTGAACACATGCACGAAGTTATCCAGGATCTTGAAGTGGAAGGTGGGCGTGATCATCTTCCTGTGAGAGTGCCACTTGGATCCTGGTGGGAGAGAGGGGAAAATACAATGTTTTTTCGGTCTAGTCGCCCACAGAACGGCGGTTAACACTGCGGAAAGTATAATCCCGTCTGCCGGCAAACAGGATGCAATATCCGTGTAACTGGAGCCGCTAGCTATGTAATGTAACGTTCTCTCATTAACGTTGGATCGAACCAAGAACCTTTAACCATTGAGGTTAGTGAAGAAACTCGAGGTATCATTCATTCTCTTGATTTGAGTACTCGCTCTTCTTGGTAAGTCTAATAGTAACGAGATAGAGGTACTAACTACACACTTGGAAATGACAAAACACAAGCATTTGGATTTATACCTAGTCTAGATCAACATGGTTGGAAAGGACTATACCTGTCTGTCTCTGATGATAAAGTTCCGCTGATGGCTGATCGAATCGAATTGTGATCGACCGCTCAATCTCCTCAGTTGTTACTTGTTCGACGACTCCAGGCAAAAGACCCCACACCACCCGTTGCTCTCAGTTTTGTTCTCTTCCCCGTAACCCTGGTTATTGTCCTGCCATTTGCTCATCACCTTAACTCTAGTAAACCAGAAAGATTTGTTAATACCTGACATGGCATTCTTTGAATGAGTAACCGCCGATGACTGAGGTTCAGAATCCTGACTTGATATGATTCTCTATTTAGAGAAGTTTGATACGGTAATGAAGGAAGCTCATACAATTACATGGACAGTTGCAATTAAAATGAGCACGTACCTTGTTTCACGAGGCGTTGGAAGTGATGTCCTCCTGCAACCACACATTTACGGCATTTTTAAAGGAACTTTCACAATCACGTATCAGTTCATCTTCCAAAATTGCTTCAGTTTCCCTCTTGATATATTCTTTCAATTCTTCTAGTATGGTTTCAGGTTTGAAAGCTTGGTAGCTCGCCATGCAGACGTCATGAAAATGTATGTTTCTTGTTCAAACCGCCAGAGGGATTTTTGATCGTACTTCAACTTTTCTCCTCATTAAGCACACGCCGTTTTAGCCTTTGCTTCTTATCAAGAACAGGCCCTGATTACCTAACTTTGGTCACAAGTATCCATCCGAACACTGCCTCTGTGTAAAACATGAACATCCCTAAACGAATTCGTAATGAGGTAAGAGTCGTGCATAAAATTACGTTGTTTCAAATTGTACGGATAGCGTGGCATTATTAGACTGCAGAAAAGCACCAGTAATACGTAAACTAAACACTTGATAACACCTTAACACTTCACAAACACATGCAAACTGGACACCAGCTATCTGACGCGTCCGGTGGCAAGTCAGCGTACAGCTGGGTCTATATGCCGGCAGATGCGAACTTACTTCTCGCCGAGCTAGCCGACGTTCCGCAGGCGACTCAACGAAACAGGCACTGTATAAGCACCCGAGGCACGTTCTCTACCATGTTAACCAAAAACTAAAAATGTTGACCAAGGCAGAATTTACTTTATTTTTAAAATATAAACAAAACGTTACCTTTCAACCTTCTAGCAAGGTCTTCTTCAGACTATGTACCAAATACAAATGAAATAAGGTACAAAACAGGAAGAGAGATATATATACACAAAAATAACTCCCCTCCAGACACAAGATAATTAGATAGTTGTTTATCTGGAACATTCATTTCCAGGTGTTCCAGCAGGTAGCCTTCTCCTGTCAACTGCTGTTTCATCTGACAGACGATTTTGATAAACATTTCCTTTCATCTGGAACGTGGTTGAACTCCTTATCTCATGCTCTTTTTTCTTATCCTTTCTTTCTTCATTCCTCTTCCTTCTTCTCTCCTCCTTCGCTCTTGTCCTTTCTACTCTTTCTAACACCTTCTTCGATTCTTTGCCCATTCCAGTAAATTCTGTCTTCTTCCCCTTTCTTCTCTATTTCCTTGGCCTCCTTCCATTTTCTATCTAGTACTCTAGTAAAATAAATTCTGCCTTGTTCAGCATTTTGAGTTTTTGGTTATCATGGAAACATGGCTTAATGGTGTTATTCTAGCATGTGTGACATTTCCAAAGACAGAATAAATCATTTTCGTTTTTCTTGGTTCATTGAGTTATATAACAATTGTGGGTACGCCAGCGCTTGGGGTATTTGAACCCGTTACATTATACGAGGTCATTATATGGCCCCTTACCATAACTAGAATCAACACTTGTCTCTGAGGAGTAAAAAATTTTTCCGTGTGAATAGCTGAGGTAGTAAATGGCATTCAGAACATGTATGGAAGAAAAATGAGGCAACACACAATCATACAGAGAATTTTACTGGCCATTCGTCCAGTCATCAGAGCTTTGTTGACTTGCAAAACTTCAGTTACCGGGCTGTATTACGTAGAACTGAGATTGACTTTTAAATGCCTTCTCAAAAGGTCATCCATTACATCTCAGTTTCCGTTGGAGAAGTTAATGTGTAAACATTTGGGTGTGGGTGACGAAGGTTGTATATAAGTATATAAAAATGAAACTGCGTGTACGTAATTATGTTCAAATTTTTCACAATGCTTGGATCGTCTTCATTTCATATTGACTCAATTTATATCTCTAGTGTAAATGTGGACCTTTGCGGATATATATCAATCTAGAAAATCCACAAGATCGGAGACTTTACCTACCTGTGCTTGTCAGCAACCCTGTTCCCAGCCAAGAATGTAGAAACAAATAGCTAGGGGCCTTGTCTAGATGCTTCGAACTGCTGAGAACAACCTAGAAACGAAAACGATATGGAAATTTAGTTTTAATTTGAATATTCATAGAAACTATAGGGATGAAAGAAAATTTTCAAGCTCTCTTGAAGGCGATATTCTATCTCTGGATATCATTCTGGTTAGTTCCTGATACTACCGAGAGATAAAGTCACCTCCATCTTCACTTCAATCTCTGAAGATGAGAGTAACATTAGCTCTAAATCCCTGAATATGAGAGTGAAGTTAAGTCTCAGTTCAGTTCTTAAAGACGTTACCTTTCAATCTCAGAGAAGATGAACATGGCATTAGATCTCAATCCCTGAATATGACAGTGACGTTAGCTCTATATTGCTGAAGATGACAGTGACGTTAGATCTCAATCCCTGAATATGACAATGACGTTAGTTCTCACTCACTGAATATGACTGTGACGTTAGATCTCAATCCCTGAATAAGACAGTGACGTTAACTCTCAATCCATGAAGATGACAGTGACGTTAGCTCTATATTGCTGAAGATGACAGTGGCCTTAGATCTCAATGCCTGAATATGAGAATGACGTTAACTCTCAATCACTGAATATGACTGTGACGTTAGCTCTATATTGCTGAAGATGACAGTGAGGTTAGATCTCATTCCCTGAATATGACAATGACGTTAACTCTCAATCCATGAAGATGACAGTGACGTTAGATCTCAATCCCTGAATATGAGAGTGACGTCAACTCTCAATCACTGAATATGACTGTGACGTTAGCTCTCTACGTCTAAAGATTAGAGTGACGTTAGATCTCAATCCCTGAAGATGACAGTGACGATAACTCTCAATCACTGAATATGACTGTGACGTTAGCATTATATTGCTCAAGATGACAGTAACGTTAGATTTTAATCGCTAAATATGACAATGACGTTAGCTGTCAATCACTGAATATGACTGGGACGTTAGCTCTTATTCCCTGAATATGATAGAGACGTTAGCTCTCTATGGCTGAAGTTGACAGTGGTGTTAGGCCTATCGCTGCAGGTGACAGTGACGTTAAATCTCACTCTCTGAAGATGATTGTGATATTAGCTCTCCATCCCTGAAAATCACAGTGACTCCTCTCTATCACTGAAGATGACAGTGGCGTTATATCGCAGTCCCTGAAGATGAGTGTAACATTATCTCTCGAAAGCATATCTGGAACTAACCTGGATGATATATCACTAGAATGCTTTCATTATTGGAGATCGTTTTTCTTAGTGTGCAATATTGGCGAATTTATAAAATACACTAGAAACAGTTCCCATCAAATGACTGAGGGCATTTAAGAAGGTTCTCGATAAGAATCCCATTCATCTTTAATCTCTTCATTCATCCTCATTATCTGGACAGGTTGGATTCGTCTTTAAACTAATATACAAATCTAAGTTTCTTCGGAGCATAAAGTAGTGTTACGTCTCGGTTTATTTCCCAAAGAAGTACAGAAATGATACACGAATGAAAATTATAAGAGATATTGAAACCAATGACTTACTTCCATATCCTTAGGGTGCATGACATTGACGTCCGGTATCCATCCAGCCCACATCCTGTACAATGGACCATATTTCTTTGCCACACCCGATAATGTGCTGAAAAGTTCTGGAGAATATAAGAAAAGTAAGTAAATGGCAGGTAATTTATTAATGCAATACAAAAATTAATTACAATTGTCATGCAGTGCCCTGCGAACTGCACCAAGGGTAGAAGCCCGATCTTACCGAGTTCGAGTCATACCAGACAATGCTCTATTTAGGATTTTATTTTTTGATGAGCTGAACCTGGAGCCTTAAATGTTGATACACATTAATTTAGTTATTTGTACGCTTCCCTCAACGCACAAAAACTGCACTGCTAACCGATATTCAGTTTTTAAAATATTAATTTATTTGTTGATTTGTACTTTTTCCAAGACACACATTCCTACAAATCCACCACGAAATTGTTTTTCACGGTTATACATTTCGGAAAGGGATGACTCAAGCCCCATTAGATTAGCTCTCCTCTTCGATAAGCTCTTGTTGCCAAAGCGTACATTGATATATTAAAATTTAAAAAAATTAAAATTGTTTGTGTCTCAGCACTTACGCTATTTGCACCCATGACATTACACGGGGTCAAGCCCCTTACCATGAATAAATAAAATCAACACCTGTCTCTTGAGGACTACAATCTCCTTACAAATGTTAAAAGCTGAGTCTGTAAAGGAGCACTAAGCACATATATGAACATAACACAACCTTGCATAGGATTATACTAACCGTATGTCCAGACGCCAGGACATCGTTGACCTGAAGTTACCCGGGTGTAATAAGGTTGGCTTTTAAGATCTTACCTTAAAACCCCCAAAGTGTAGAATTTTTTGTGATTAATCGTTTACATATTTCAACTAATCAGCATTGATTCACATCGTCGCAATAAACGTATGGGGAAAAAACGATCTTTTAATAACGAAATGAAAGCAAATAAAATTCAATTTCTATGAGATGACTTAACAGTGACATATTTTCACGTAATTTGGGTTACTGTGGGTAAATTTCCTTTATAATAAGTTCACAATTAAGTGCTAAATTTAGTAAGGCCTTTGTGGCATGGTTGCTAAAGGTGCAGGAATTTTAAATAAATTCGATTTCGGTCCAGGAGAGAAAATCAGCAAGCGTAAATGGGTTCTGGACCATAAAGAACCTTTTTTACCTGCAAAGTAATTCAATTCGGCCCAGAAACCTTTTTTCGGATCAATTTAAATACGGTTCAAGAACCTTTGTTCCGGATGAATTTAAATACGGTCGAGGAACCTTTCTTCAATGAAACAATACGCAATTTGGACCGAATTTAAAATGTGATAAAAGGTTCCGGTCCTGTTGCGGAACCCAAAGAACTCATGGACCTTTACCAACCCTGCTTTGTGGTGCATATTATGCCACTAACCTTCACGTGATGCGTTGAAAAATGTCGGTGAATTTCCAACTATAGGATACGCCTTCGGCCCAGGAAGCTGGTCGATGTAGTGGATGATCCTGCCCCTCTTCAGCCATTTGGCGGCAAGCACAATGAACACGGGCAGGAAGAGTAAACCGTAGACAATCAACGAAGTCATCGCAACCGTGTTGTAAACTTAAGTCGTGCTGGACCAATACTCGGAGTTTTGTATTCTTGCACTGCGTCGATAAACTGTAAGAGACTGTTACTTCATCACTTTTGACCTCTTCCTTGCTATCTGAGTGTTATCTCCTGACACGATGATTCTGCTGCTTTTAGCTTCGAAGATTCCTACCTCCTTATCTATTCTAACTCGTTCCAACGTGTGATGTAAATGCAACCATGAGCCAACCTCTCGTTCTGTACTGCAATGCCATTAACATTCGTGACCTTCTGGTGTTGAGTACATACAAATGACAGCGGGGAAAATGACATTCATTGTCCAGCAGATTACATGTGTCGCCCAGTAATAACCGGAAATATAGAGGTTACCTGTGCCGCCCCCGTGGCGGAGTGGTTAGCACATCGCGCTACGACGCCAGGGGTCCCGGTTTCGAATCCCGGCCTGGACATGGATGTTTGTGTGTCTTTTCATCAATTTCATCATATCATCACTCATCCCCATCTTCGTAAATTAGCCAAAAGTGGCACAAAAAGTGAAGTAAAATAAAACCAATCAATCAATAAATTATTGCTACCTGAATCTTTGTACCAGACTAATGTTAGGGTTCTTAAAAGTCCAGGATAAATTATATTCCAGTCCAGGAGAGAAAATCAGCAAGAGTAAATAGGTTTTGGACCGTAAAGAACCTTTTTATCTGTAAAGTATTTCAATTCGGTCCAGGAACCTATTTTCGGTATCAATTTAAATACTGTCCAAGAACCTTTTTTCCCGGATCAATTTAAATACGATCCAGTAACTTTTTTTCCGGATCAAATTTTAAATTCGTTCCAGGACTTTTTTTTTCAATGAAACAATACAGAACTTGGACCAAATTAAAATTGTGCGAGAAAAAAGATTCCGGTTCTATTGCAGAATCCAATAGAATTAGAATTTGACAACCTTGCTCTTACGTTTAATGCGAGGAAAACAGTTTGGTTTTATAATTCTAAAGTCTCTAGAAACGCAATGGATGGATGATATTCAACCTGACGTCATCATGAAGTCCACTTTGGGAAGAAACAGCATCAAGTCTGGCAAACAGATTTGCGGATGTTTAGGAATGCAAAAGAAAACCTTGTTACAGCGAGGAAATTTAGGATATTTTATACCTATGCATTCCTCACATGTTCATGATATAATCATACCTTGAATCATTTCGACAAATACCATACGCACAATGCGTACCCGGCATGTTTTCAACCCAGGATCTGATCTGTTTGCCCGAAATATGGCGGCAGGGCGTGATTTCGCGCAATGAATTGTGGGGGAAGTTGATCGCTGAATGCCATGCAATGAATCAATAGGATAGTTTGTACCAAAATTTAGGTTAAATTAATATTTGCTAGAGAAGTCGGGTCGGGTACCCTATTCTACACCCTCGAATTTTGAATATTTTTTTTCATTATGAAGATTATGTGATCCTATTTGTGAATTTTAAAAAATTGGAGCGCGGAAAGAAGTATTTACGACTGTACAGCCGTTTAAAGTTGCGATTTTGTCGTTTGAAATTGTTGAGTCCAAATTTCCCACCGGTTCCGGGCTCCGCCCCTGGGGTAATTGACTTAGCACCCCCTACCGCTACCGCGGCCCCGCCTTTATCTATAGAGTCCCTTTTAAAGGCATGTTAGAAATTGGCCGAAGTCACCTGCCCCCAACACTATTTCTCACTGTTTTCCGCATCGACACATGAAGATACAAAAAATGAAGGCTAAAATTAAACCAAAGAAGGTAACTCACCTCTTTTTACCAAGGCCAGGTATTGAATTGTGGGTCGAAGTTCAATTTGTAATTACAAAAATGAAGTAACACCTACGTTGAAAGTCCTTGTTGTCCTTTTCCACAGAATACCAACCTCCACTCCCTTCCCATCATAAAAATTAGAAGTCGCAAATTATACCATCCCACAAGTCATTTAGAAAAAACAACCCTCCCCTTTACGGCATGCAGTTGCAAAAGAAAATAATTATTTCCAATTTCTGAAGTCGCATAAATGAAATCCAATGTCTGAAATGTCCAATCCGCCAATATATCACACAAATCGCAATTGCAAATGTTCCTATTGCACAAGTCAATCATAAGAAGAAAAAGAAGAAAATCAGACGTGCGCCTGTGACTTCAATCGATCATCCGAAATCTTCAGACTTGCGCCTGTGACATGAATGCATCATTCGCCATCATAAAGGTCTGAAAAACCTTTTTGACGTTACGCAAGGAATTTTAATTTCATAAAAAACGTAAGTTTCGTAGCACGTAGATCTAAAAAATTACTTCCCGCGCTATTTAGAAACAATGTTTATTATGAAGAACTAATTTTTGTAACGAGAATATTTGAAATGTGCGAAAAATCGAGGGTGTAGAAAAGGGTACCGGAGCCGAGAAGTCATTATATGCACTTGTATCTTTCTTTTTATGAAGACGATTATCAAAGAAAATTCTGTCTGGCTCAAAATCATATTTGTAAGATAATAATCTTGAGGTCAAAGATTGAGTGTTTTTTATATGTGGCTTCATAATAGATGGAATTGAAATGTAACTTTATTAGAGTTCTTGACGAGATTTATTTCTTATGAGGTGATGATGTGTTTTTACAGCAACCCTGATAAAATATGAGAATTCCCCCCCCCCCTTCTCTCTCTCTCTCTACATCCATTCCTTACTGCAAGGGTTTAGTGGGATGAGGTAAGTCAAGTCCAATATTAGTACTGTCTCTCCCGTCGAGAAGAAGTAATTTTTAACTAGGCTGCGGATTGGACACAGCTGTCTCACACATCGTCATTTGCTGCAAGGGTTGAACCTTGCAATGTGTCGTACATGTAATGTTATTTTAAATTCTCATCGAACGTGCCGATTTTACTTTCGTCAGACAAGGTTTCTATCTTCCCAACTGTTAGGCCTAATCATCCATGTCGAGAGATGATAGCAGTGTTTCAAGAAATGTTACTAGCTTTTTGAGAAGAGCGAGTCTCTCACGCTGTTGCTGAGGAAGTGTTTAGTCTCTCCTTACGTTTTTAATGTGTTGTATGTATCCTGTGCAGATCCTTTACAACCCTGAACTTTCAACCTTTCTCTAAGGGCTCTTTACACCCTTTTTAAATCCCGTAACTGGCGTGGTCCCTGGGACCCGTGGCCTAGAACAAAGCTCTCGCTCTCGGAAGCAATAACACGCACTTCCCTCTCCTTTTCGGTAGCTTTATGTTTTGGAAAATCACGTAACCTGCCCGCACCACTTCGCTAGCTGCGTTTTAGTTTCAGAGCAATAGACACTCGTGGGTCCCACGGTCCCACGCGACGCTGTTTGCGTAAGCGAGTTGACGATCCGTTTTTTTAGTGAAAATAACCTTGACACACATCAATAAGTTGGAAGCGGAAGTGAATTGTCAGATCTGGAGTCTGATAAATAGAGCCCGGAAGTTCAGGCATTTATTTTCGTTAAAATAGGCAGGCAAAACGGCATTTATAATGTGGAAAATAGGCACTGAAAATGAAAAAAAGGCAAAATAAACCGAAAAAGGGCACATCTGGAAGTCGCTTACTTTTATCTATAATTTCTTGCAAAATATTAAAATCTACATTGGGAAGACCATTTCAATTTTCTCCGTCTTGATTGCACATAACTACAAGGTGTTTTTTTAAAGTTCTCAACATTCATTGATAGTCGTCTTGTCAGAGAGAATGTTTTTCATAATAGAAAATGATCTTTCTACTTCGACAGAAGTTATTGGAGCATACATAAAACAAGCTAATGTAGCTGGACTCATTTTGGTAACAGCATTTTCACCTTTTAGAATATCACAAATTGTTTTCAATTGTTTCAAGTCCTCATTTGCACTCACTACCCGTTCGCACTTTTCCGCAACAGCTGACCCCTTTTCTCCTGGCACTTCCATCATCTAATGCATAGATTCCTCGTAGATTTTCATGGATGCTATAATTGTAATTGTCTCTGGCAATGCACCATAATGTGCAAAAATAAACTTGAATAGCACAGGAGTTTTTTCACTTCACGAATTGAAGCCGCTTCATTTTCTGGAAGAGCATCGATCACCTCACTGATTTTTTCAAGGTTGTTAACATAATATATAGCTGCTGATATCCAGGTTCCCCATCTTGTCAAGACTGGTTGCGGAGGTAAACTAAGCTCAGGCGCAACTTCCTGAAATTTTCAGGTTCGAGAGGGAGATTTCAGAAATATCTTCTTTGTGTTCGAAATCAACCTCTCCACTTCAACAGTCAATCATGCACAAGAAATGTTAACCGAAAGGCAATATCCGAACTCAGCATGAAATACTTTTTTCTCACACTTTTCTCCTTCAGCAATGTTGAAAAATGCGTGAGTTCAATATTACTTAAATAAGGCGAAAATTATTCACATAATAAACAGAAGAAAAATAAATGCCAACAACGTTTTTGGGAGAAAACTAATTTATACACATTTTTTAAAAAAATTGTCAAATTTCATTGAAAAAGGCAAAAAAAGGCATTATAATTAAAAATAGGCAGTGAGGTCCCAAATAGGCAAAATAGGCAAAATGAAAAGGCTTCTAAAACATTCGAAACAACATAAAAAACGTATATCCGGAAAGATTTTATCAATATATGCAGTAGATAAAAAGAGGCATTTTGCCAAACGTCCGGGATCTACTGATAAAGGTGATAATGAAGTACTTATCTCCAGTGATTATCGCTGCGATCAATTAGCATGGGTTCGAATCCTTGCCTGGGCATGGATGTTTGTGAATGTCCATTCATCAATTTGATCATATCACCACTCATCCCCATCTTCGCAAATTAGCCAAAAGTGGCACAGAACGCAAAGTAAAGTAAAGCAAATCAATCAATCAATCAATAATTTTGACAGAAATTATTTTGTGTGATTTATTTTATGTCATTTTGTTTTCTTTGTGTAATTACATATATGTTGTGTGATAATTGAACAACTATATGATTTTTTTGTATCTTACAGTCACATAAAATTGTACTTACAGAGCCGTTTTGAAAAAAGGGCAGATTTTTGTAGCGTTAGGTAAATTGAGTAATAAAACAGCAATAACGGAAATAGTGTACAAAGGTTTGTCATAATTCCATAAAAAGGTTCAAAATACATGATAATTTGTAAAGAAGTTCGCTACTGTTTGCCCTTTACATTACAATCTGGCACCATGCAAGTTACGGGTTAACTTTAATCTAAGGATTTTAGATAAGAAGTGTTTTTTCTCTCGTGTTCTTTGAAGGGCGTCAAAAAGACAAATTTTCCTATACACACAAAACTTATAACTCCCCCATTCATTCATTCCAAGGTTTTACGATTAGGTTGTAACAGTACTAACATCCAACTTAGAATTTAACTCATTATTGAAATAATCAGTCCAAAATGTATATCATCAAGTTTCTCATAACCTTAAAAAGTACTAATATATGTTGTTCACATGTGCTTTCCCCAATTACTCCTGTGGGGGCCTCCCCGACGGCGCAGTCGTAGCGTCGTCGACTTATGATCAAGGAGTCCCGGGTTCGATACCCGGTGGAGGTATATGGTGGTTCGGATACCACTTTAAGCTGTAGATTCAGTCCCGAGTAGCCTTTCTGTGCATAAAATTGGAATTAAAACAACAATTCAATTTCAATTAATTCTGCACTTAAGCAAAACACAGATCACACAATAATCTAAATAACAATATCTTCTTATTAATAATAATTAATACTTACGTACCTCGAATTAAATTTTCCCAGTTCTGCTTTATGATTTTTTTACGTCATACGTTTTTCTTTCTTCCCCTTTTATCAGGTGTTTGTTGCTTGGAAGAAACAATGCAAGTATTGTTATATCATCGATTTCCTGTTTCAAATCTAAATATAGAAATTCCAAATACCATTTTCTTTCTTAATCGAACTCTTTTACAAAAATGTTTCTATGCCAACCATCTTTACTCAATTTAATTGTTGCCTCATTGACAGTAGCGACGATAATGGCTATAATAACCATCTTGCGAACTTAATAAGGGAAATGGCGCTATATTTAACAAGTTTCATAACTTTTCGCTGTATTTCACTCTAACTTTCCACACTACAACTCCCAGGCTTTCACTCATACAACGTTCACTATTCCATAGGCTACCGAATCAGTTCAATATAATCTCAAACCAAATAGATATATTCACCTCATATTCATGTTTTATCAGCAACATTGAAAAAATTGTACATAAGTAGTGCTTTTGTGAAACTGATCTATTTACCTTGGTACTGTTTTGGCTTGTTTATTTTTCTTTATTTTATGTTATCCTTTCTTTTGTGTTTTTAATATTAATCTATTGTTTGGAACAGTTCTTTTCCACCACTGTCCATATCTATATTTCATTTCTAATTATTTTCTAATATCATTCAAGAACTCTAGCATTTCTTCATATTTCTAGATCTTTCCAGCATTTCTCCGATTTCGCAGCAACTTCTTGCCAGTATTGCTGTAAGATTCCCCCTCGCAAACCCTAAATCGCCACACATGACCCATGACGGATTCGCCCCGAGTCTAGCCTCGCATCGCACCCATCTTTACTTCTGAAATCCCTATGTCTTTACACTAAACGTTCTCGCGAATATCTTAAATCTGGCAACTATCGGCTAACCTAGCTCTCTCTTCTATTCATCTTTCCACTAATGGCCCAGAGGCAGCCACTGCTATTGTCAACTGTGTGTCTCTCTCCAGCCATTCTGGCGGCACAAGTCATAAAACTCATTGTCTCACAATAACCCCTTTTATACGTCCCGATCATCTGGTCTGCATCCTCCTGTACTGGTTGCAAACTCCAAAGATGTGTCACTAGAATTATAGTAATATAATAATATGGTTGGATACTTTGCTTTGGTGTGGCGGGATTATATTGCCTGAAGGCATAGGAGGTTTGACATCACTGCAAACTGTCCTTTGCTGCTTGTAACTTTTCCCTCCAAATTTCCACCAATAGAATTCAAAAAGTCAACTCAATTTCGGCATAACCATAACATTCTAAATTTTGTGGAAACAGTTTTGGCTCGAATACGGTGAAGGACGGAGGTGTCGAATACCATCGAGATCCGTCGGTGACCACTAAGCAGTACCGAGTGTAAGAGATATTATGGTGGACAGTGTTAAGATACCTAAGTGTGTGAGATGACAAAAACAAGTTGACGTCCAAGTTGCTATGCTTATTTTCAGTACAAGTTTATTGTGCGGACAGTGTTATAAAATACATAAGTGTGAGCAAGGAACTAAATGCACCAATGGATCGGTTTGACCAGTGTAGAACCGGTGTTTTGATAAAGGACCACAGGACGCAACAATAGGAGCTTCACCACGGCAGTGTCGTCCAGGAACCCATGGAAGGGGTAAGAAAACGAAATTAAAGAACAGTGCGCCAGCTCAGGTGATTCAGTAATCATCCCCTCTCGAAAATGTCAATCACAACAACTAGAACTTTTGTATCTAAAAACTTTCTTCTTTAATTATCTTAATCAGCATTAAACTCAAGTAAAATTGTTTCCAATCTTCTTTTTTTGTTTTAAGTAATTATCTTTATTTGCAATGAAAACCTTCAGTGGTGTCCCACCCCTACCGACTAGCTAGCTGGAGGCGGACTGTGGTGATTGTTTCATTGGTATTAGGTTGTATCTACCGAAGGATTAGTTCTTAATCCTGAAGGTAGCGGCACCCTAATATCCGTGCCTCTTTGGCAGTGACCACTGTCCGCCGATGCAATGGAAGAGACCATTGCATCCAAGGATGTTGAATTGTACCATCGCATGTTTTACTGTTGTTTCTTTCTGGTTTAAAATGGCTTCTGCAGTACTGGAAATTTCAATAAATAAATAAATTAATTAAGGGCTTCTATACTAAAAAGTAACAGAAACTCAACGATTTGAACACCATCGTCAATATGCAAGAATAATGGAACAAATGAAACAGTAATACGTAGTAGGTTGCATAATAAATACACTATAATGAATACTACAGATAATGTAATGATTTAAATGTCGACGAGTGTAAGAATTTTATTACAACAAAATACCTCAATTTATTTTTTTATGTAATCATGTCTGTAGAAAACTTATACCTATTCTTGCATTTACACACAAAGTTAGTAAATTCTAGGACACAAGAGAAAATAACAAATGTTTTCTAGTGCTCATCAGTGTTTGAATATAAATTACACTCAGTATTATCAAGATGTTCTAAGACCTCTTGGAGACAACTAGAGAACACCATGAGGGTCCTAGGACCATACTAAAAAACAATATATTTTATTAAGTAATATCGTTTTAATTATGCACTGAATCCTCTCAGTTAATACGATGTCTTGAATAATGTCCTAAACATCGTATGCAAGTAACATTTCAGCAGCTTTCGTGATTATAAACTATAAATTCTAATGCATGTGTTTCTTCTTTTTACAGGTAAGCGTGCACGAGTTTAGATGGTGAAGCGAACAGTGTTCTTGGAAGAAAGGTACGTAATTTGTAAGGATTTTTTAAAAATGTTTGTTGTTGGGAAATCCACAAATTCATCCTCCTCGTGGTTAGAGTTCTTCGGGGTGTGTACTACCTGAATTTTTGGTTGTGTCCTAATTGCGAACAGTCATAATTGCGAACAGCGCCTAAATCGTCCAAATTGCGAACACACAAAAGTGAGAAATAATTCCATGTCCTAATTGCGAACACATGGAACTGAAAAACCTGTTTTTAAAAACAAATAAAGGTAATGACGTAGAGAGACAGCTGGCTAGTATCAATCGTAACGATCTGTAGAATCTTTGAAAATGTAAGGTACGAAGAAGTCCAAATCCCAGACAATTAGCCATCACGTTTCCAGACAGGAAATATCTAGAAACATCTAAGGAATGCGTTGTCAGACATTGCCGAGCTTCCTTGATCGCCATCGTTGTAAACAGGTGTAAACAATCGCAATCAATGAAGAGACGACAGGTAACTGATTCGGCATTATTGAGGAGATTCGATTGCAATAAATGTCTGGAGTCAGTCGCGGTGAGTTGAGAACGAATATTGAGAGGAGAGTCACGAGCATTAGATGAATAGAGGGAGAAGTACAATTGGAGGAAGAAAGAGTTAATGCGAGTCGCGAGTCGGACTCTTTGTACAGTCACGACCATAACCATACTTCGCAGAAATTCAGCTGCTATACAGAGACAGGTATACCTTTCCATTAGCCAAGCTGATCCAGTCTTTGGGCGTTTAATACTCAAACGTTGTGTTTTGCCATTCATATGTGTGTAGTTATTACCTCTCGCACCTTGCCATCACGCTCACCATGAGTAGCGAGTTGCTCCATGTTTAAGGATGAATGATCAGTGAGCTACATCACCCAGTCCGATCCCAGATACCGAAGGTAATGTTACGCAATAGCAAACCTGAGAAACTTATCATGGTCTTCTGCTCTGTAAATCCCTCCAAGGTTATTTCACTCTGTCTGTCTACGTAGGCTTTCATTTGTGTGTTAAACTGTTAATGTCTCGAAAACCCCTTAGTGCCTAAGGACATATGGAACTGCTTCTGCAGGAGGCACCAGACAAATAATGCAGTGGAGCGATGGAACCACAAAATCAACAGTGAACTAGGTAGGCAACATCCAAGAGTTGAAGACTTTGTAGAAACTTTAATGACATGATTCTTAAAATGGAAATGAACCTGAAAGGTGTAAAGTGGAAGAAGAAATATGGTTTATTGGACGCAATGACGGCGAAGAGCGCTAACAATTATAAGAAGATTGGCGCTATTCCTAAATTTTTAAGAGCAGTGTCATATATTTTGAAATTTGAATTTGAAATTTAGGTGAAAGTTAATAATTATTAATTGACGAAGATAATAATTGTATTATTAACTGACAAATCTCTTTTCAGTTAAGAATTGAACAGTATTTTGTCGTAGGTCACACTTTTATTATTAAAATATATATACGAGGGGATGCTGAAAAGTTCGTAGTCCGACCAAGTTCCCAACAAGAAGGTCACATTATGTCTTGAAAGTACATATCCTTGTATGTACATATACCAAAAGGCATTGCATAGGCTTTCTTGTTGTTTCAAGTTTATTAGGTGACCATGTCTGTTTCTCCATGACAATGCTTCTGCCCTTCGAGCAGCAGCAACACAGCAGAAATTGCGAGACCTGTGCTTTCAGTGTTTTGATCATTTACCCTATTCCCCCGATCGGACTACTTTCAGTTTCCTCAGCTCAAACAGCACCTGAAGGGACGCCATTTTGCCTCAGATCAGGAGGTGATTACTCCGACAGAGCATTGGTGCGAGGAGCAAACTTCAGAATTGTTTTATAAGTGGTTTGCAAAAGTTGGAGCACCGGGCCAGAAAGTGCATTGAGCTTCTAGGGGAGTATGTTGAGTAACTATGAAGTCTCATCATTCCAAGTGCATTCCTTCTACATCCGGCTACGAACTTTTCAGCATCCCCTCGTACTTCAACGACGAGTTCAATAATGTCGAATTTTCTATGACACTGGCCAGTCTCAAGTGTTGCAGTCCCTAAGACAGAAAAATGTGTTCGCAATTAGGACACAGCTCTTCGGGTTATTCCCGTTCAAGCAGCAAGTGTTCGCAATTCGGAATGTTCGCAATTCGGACGACACCGAATTTTTTAATGCTTTCGGAGCTTTTGAGAGTTATTCCACACCTGCCTTCAGCGTAATTACACCTGTTCAAGTGGAACTAATTTTCCGGAGAGGTAGACAAACTCTGTCACTTGCCGACAGTTCTGTGAGAATAATACAAGGCACGATACTTAAAACCTTTCCTGCTACCTTAAAATTGATCATAAAATGTCATAGGATTTCGTTAAGAAAGCTTAATGTGCTTTCCTTAACATGTGCGAATGTGTTTGCCCGACTTCGTGCTGTTTCTTCCCAAATTACAGGGTGTACGCGATGAACCTCCGGGATTTTGAAGTGATGGGAAATTAAAACTAACACCCCTGCACATTTCTTGGTAATTTTATTGCGAAGAGCAACTCAAAAAGTTTCTTACAAAAAAATACCACACTTCTACGTGAGCACCTTTAGTGACACGAAGAATGTCCAGTCGGTATTCCATTTCGCGCCACGTGCACTGCAGCACATCGTCATGGATGATATCAATGGCAGCAACAATTCGGTCAAGCAAAGCATTCACGTTTGGCACCTTCGTTGAGTAAACTGAGTCCTTAACATAACCCCAGAGGAAGAAGTGATATCTGATCTACGTGGTGGCTTGCCGGATCGACTTCCGCGGGCTTGTCAATGCTTTCTCTTGAGAAGACGCCATTTTCACAAAAGCGACGACAGCGCTGCCAAGCACGACGCGCGCAAACTAAAAAGCAAAAACACAAACTTGAGCGTATATGGCACCAAATACAAAAGACCGGATTGTCGACACTTTATTTTCTGATTTTTAATATTGCGTCGAAACCCCGGAGGTGTAACGTGTACTCTGTACACTGAATGATGAAGTCAAGTTGAGTATCATCCAGTACAAAATAAGATCAAAATACAAAATACATTTACATTTAACTTATGTATAAAATTGCTCGTATGCACATAATACACACTTGGAGATGCGATATCGAACTTGAAATGTGTTTATTAATGAGCTGTTAACAACAAAAACCTTAGTACAACGCTGGTATACTTTACAACAATGCATAGAACATAACAACAATAGGAAGAGAGAAAAACGTTTATTTGCGGAATATTATAAATATCTACAATACATTAATGTTATAATACATATTTTTAGTATAATTAGTAGATAAACATACATGATAACCATTTTAAGGTTTAAATAATTAATAATTTGAGAAATCATCTGCTAGCTAACGGGTGTCAAGTTTTGCAGTTCTGTAAGCGTATGAGCCTACTTAATGCTGAACTAATAGTGGCGCGTGGTGTTAAATGTAACGTTTTCCTCATGTGAGTTCAGACGTGATCATCTTCGTCAGGAAGCAGGAATAAAATAATCGCCATGCAGAAAGCTTGTCATCTTGCAGATAGAATCAAAATTGTTTATTCAGAATAATAATTACTCGTGGCGCAAAAGCACTTGAAGTCCAAGGCCTATATACCGACTGTCGGTCTCACTCCCACATGCCTCAGCAGAGGTGGACGATCATCCAACCAGTTACGGGGTGACGGTGTGGTCAGCACGACGAACCTCCATTTGATGTAGGTTTCCACGACCGGGTTACGCTACTCATTCCTAGCTCCCTAATTTTCTCATAATGATAGGTGGCCACAAGTCCCATACACTGGTCGAAATCCCAGGAGAAAAGTTGTTATGCCCCACTCCCCTTTCCCCCAAAGGAGACTCGAACAAGTGCGCGTCCCGTACTTTTGTAAGTATGGGTGCTAAACTATGTATGTAGTTTTCTTTTCGTTTTCGTATGTTTTAAAAGGTAGTTAGTTGATGCTTGATGCTCGTCTAGGTGTTGGCTATGTAGTTAGCTAACCTATCGGTAGGTGGCGGCAGCGTGCAGTATGCAATACTCGTTTTCGCGCGTACAGAGCACATGGTCTGTGATTACAGAACGTGCGGTGTGGTGTGGTGTGGCGTGGCGTGGCGTGGCGTGGCGTGGCGTGGCCCTTGTGAATGATCATGCCATTTCAATATCAAAGCGGGTGTTTATTGTCGAGGTGTACTTCGAAAGAAAGTCATATGACTATGTTAGAGAACAATTTCGTGTTAGATTTCCACGTGCACCTGTGAAAAACAAGTCAAGAGTAATGCGAATATTCAGTCGCCTTCGAGAAACCAGGAGTGTTGCTGACAAGAAGAAGAATAGGCGTGCTTCAGTATTGACAGAAGGAAAAATGGAAAAGGTACGTACAGTAATTGAACGGTCTCCAAGGAAAAGTTTGCGTAAATTAGCATCGCAGATAGGAATATAGTTCGGGAGTGCACAAAGGCAACAAAGAAATTAGGTATGCATGCATACCGCATACATTGCGTACACGCACTTAAACCTCCAGACACTGTGTTAAGAATAAGGTACTGCCAGTGGTTTATCAACCAGGTGGAAAGTAATGGGATGGACTTCCTGGATAATATGTTTTTTAGTGATGAGGCGTATTTTCACCTTAGCGGTTACATCAATAGTCAGAACAACAAATATTGGTCAACACACACCACATATCTTACATGAATCGCCACTGCACTCGCAGAAGATATGGGTTTGGTGTGCGATTTCTAGACGACGAATAGTGGACGTGTATATCGAGCAAACGCACGTACTCTACAAGACCTGGTGCAAGCCATTACTCAAGAGATGAATTCCATGAGCCCTGATGTCCTACGAAGGGTGTCAACAAATATGGTGCTAAGGGTTCGGACCTGCCTTCAGGAAGAAGGTTGACATTTCCAACACTTGCTGTAAGACATTACCATTTGTGCGTAACTACATATCATGTATCAAATCAAATGTGAGTATCTGCATTATTGTCCATAGTGGAATTATAGTGTATAGTATCATGATGTGCACGATAAAATGATCACCCGTTATTTAGTTTCCGGTTTTTTCATGGCTCTTTTGTCGTGATTCAATCTTGAGATTGATTCCATGCAAAGGTTTGAGTACCATTTCTGAAACACACAAGATGTCTTCCTTCTTGTCCAGAGCGGTGACCTTGTAGTGTCTGAGGATTGTTGAGATGATGGTTTTCTCCTCCAACAATGCAAACTTCTGCCCTGTAACAATATGAAGTTATCAGCGTTTATTGCTTACAAGTGTTAGTACTGATACAACACCTATACTCTGTCCCAGCTAACTGTGGAGCAGGCTAACGATAACAAGTCTCTGCGCAGGTTGTGACGCGAGACGGCTCCACCAATGAACACGTGAGAGGAACGGAATTACGTGAAGTGGGGGGAAGCGACTGAAGTTAACAGCCTGCCCATCAGTGTGTACTGCTTCGCTGTGGCCAATAGATTTCCCTCGGTTCTCTGACGCTTTGCGCTACCTTGCTCCACAGTTAGCTGGGACGGGACAGGGTATAATTGGGATTGCTTTCGTTATTGTATTTGGTCATTAAACATCACTCCTTTATTTTATCCTCCATCAATGACGGCATTGACACTCCCAATTATCAGGCGAATAACACAAAATAATGAATAGTGGAAACAAACACGAAATAATTTAGAATTTAACCTAATTCCATCTCAGTACGTAGGTCCATATTTCCTATTTCTCTTTTGTCCTGTCCTACACAGTAAAGATTTGATTGGAGAAATGACTATTTGTGACAGTCACTTCTCTCTCTCTCTCTCTCTCTCTCTCTCTCTCTCTCTCTCTCTCTCTCTCTCTCTCTCTCTCTCTCTCTCTCCTCCTCCTCTTTTTCTCCATATTCACTTCCATCCAGCAACAGTAAAACAAAACCACGACCGTTTTTTAAAGTAAAGCTCTCGCAACGAAAACAGTCCAGTCAATGTCACGCCACCCACCTACAGTGTTGCCACTAAGCAACAATTTCAACCGACGAAATCAACGCGTGAAGTGTCGATCGAGCAGCTTAGAAGTGTGGCAACCCTGGAGGGCCAGGAGTGAGGAGGAGGCAAGGGGAAGCTCCGACCTTGACTGGGCTGTTTTCGTGGCGAGAACTATAGTACATGGTTAACCTAAATAATCTTATTGCAATGATTCAGTTTAAAAAATATATTTATGGTGTAAACAATTGCAATTTAGAACAATTTATTTATCTTTATCTTGGAAAAAACCTTCACCACTTCATTTCTCGTGAAATTATAGCCTGCTTTGACAGCCCCTTTTCATTTAAAATGTTTCAGTTGAATTCAATAAATATGGCGGCCAACAGGATTGTGGACCAAAGCTTAATACACACAACTATATTTGCCAACGAGTCTGTTTCTATGACAAGGACCCGGGACTTAATGTCCTGTAAACCTGTAAAAAAATTTATGTAATTATGTTATAAAAATTGGAAAGTATGTCAAAAAATTTAAAATATGTCAAAAAAATGCAGAAATATTCCCAGTAAAGCCAAAAATATGCACAACAGCACTTTCGAATTTCTCATTACACAAAAGTCAGAATCTTCCAGGGAAGATCAACTAGGTTGGGGGTGGTGTATTAAATGAAGTCAGAAGCCCTTTACTCCACGAGAATGGAGATTCAGAAGTGAAGAAAAGGTAAAGAAAATTAGAACAATTAAAACTTGTTTATGGTGATTCTCGTGCCCGCGCAACAATGACTGAGAGCATTTTTCGTCAATAATGTACTACGGCTATCAATAGGTGGGATAGAAAAGACGGTATTATTCTTGAGTACGTACTAGTTGGTAAGAAAAGACAGCATCTACTTTTAATTTCTTTGTCCGTAATATTCTTATCCTACAATCAATAGTATAATCTATCCGTTGTGCTAAATGTACGAAGAAAAAATATTAAAGATTATATGTAAGACAGTTACGAAATTACGAGAAAATTGAAGAAATATGTTGTAAAAACGTGAAATTGGTAAAACATGTCAAAATATGCCTTGTCAAGTTCGTCTATTTTGGCTGATTATCATCAGATACATAAAGATCTCACACCAGTATTTGATCCGATTCCAAATAAGAAATGTTATAATGTCCCGGCCCCTAATGATGACCAAATGTCATTTATAGTGCCGGATCTACAAGCCGCAAAACCCTGCAGTGCGGGGGGGGAGACAAGTAAGGCTTTATGGGGCCCTCAGTCATTGACATAGTAGAGGGTTCGCGTATGTAAAAATTAAACGTAGTTACTCAGGGCCACAGAAACGAATACAATATATACAGGTAAAGTTCCCTGTGCATATAGCACCGTGCCATGATGGCATATTTAGGGTATGTGGGGATGGGACCCCACACATTTTCGATGTCTGACATCTTGGAGGTGATGTGATCAGTACCACGCTCTGGCAGCCTTTACCTCCCACTGGGTACCATTTCATTTGAGTCTGGGTGGGCCCTTGAGCCGCTTTGTGCGGGGACAAAGCCGGAAAAATTCCGAACTTAGATCGCCTACCCCGGGTTTCCCCTGTGGCAGTCAGACTAGAATCAGATCAGGCTAGAATTTTATGAGAAATGCAGTGGTGAAGGTTTCTTCAACCTATCTTTAATCAGGAAGAAGTTATGACTGCATGATTGTAACAAATGTATAATTTTTGAGGTGTTAAAATTCAATATGGCGGTCACCAATATGCTCCGCTTGGAGCACACCAATGTGGTTCCCCCTAAGCCTAACCTGTTTCTATCATGACCAATTGTACCCAGCCTAACTCCTTTACTTTAAGTAGGGGATGTTAAGGAACTTTTGTATGTGACTTTGTCAACATATGATCAAGAACTACACACACACACACACACACACACAGAAAGTTATCGGGATTGAATTCATCGGGATTCGGGAAGGCTTCGGGATTGCGATGGGCGTCGCAGATATGTATTGCTATCTGGGTGTCCTTTGGAATTCTGTACTCTCCTGAAAATTAACAATGAGCGAGAACTTTTCCTTTAGTTTGTAATCTTGAAGAAGCATTCTGTATATGCAGTATGTTATTAAAAATGAATAGTTAAGTTTCACGTATAAAATAAGAGCGACAGTCAGTAGCGGCTTCTGCGTATTTGCACATTCGCACGTGCACACCCAAATAAATCGGCAATGCAATTATTTTTTATTAAACTTATTCACTGAACACTATCTCCTTCAAAACATCAAACGTTCCGAAGCCCAATCGCCCCATCGGCTTCGCATTACCAGTGCCTGCCGCTGAGATACGTTCGCTCGGAACACAAGTCGCCTGTGCTCGTTGACCGCTGTTTGCAGCACGCAAGAAAAGAGAAGGGATTTACTCTTCTAGATCGCGGTATTATTAGATAGCCTCCGAACTTTTAGGTGTTGAAAATCTCATCAATTTCTTCCTTTTTTTTCTGTATACAGCGTGACCAAAAAGCCCACGCAATACGAAAACTCTGTTATTAATAGAGATAGCGAAAAATGGAAAGACAGGAACGTTGTTGGAAATATGCAGTTTCAATCAAATGTGATTATATTTCCAACATAGAATGCGCCGTTGTGGCTGGTACGAGCCTCGACGAGATCGAAAATTGCCTTGTTGCCACATTCTTTGTTCTTAAGGGGAGGAGATACAGTTACGCACCAATTGTGCATTTATTTCAATATCGCCCGAATGGGCACTGCTACCAAAATAAACCCTGGGTGTGCTTAGCACAACGCCATGAAGGCGTATAGGGGGTGTGGAGGTAACGCCCCACACTTTCTTGATCCGGTCGTAAGTGGGGGTGATGTGATCAGCACCACGCCCCTGACCGCCTTTACCCCCAGGGTATCCCCCAGGTACCCATGTTATTCGACGCTGGGTGGGCGCCGGGGCCGCTTCGAACGTTAGAAAAGTTCTCGGTTAGGACGCAATTCGCATTTTGGTTTTCAACGCCCTCCAGTTGGACACCAAAGGGGTCCGTCCCGGGTTCGATACCCGGTGGAGGCACATATAGTGGTACGGATCCCACTTTAAACTGTAGGTCCAGTCCCGATTAGCATTATTGTCCATAAAGTGGACTTAAAACACTAAGTAAATTAATCAATTAATTAAGTTGGACACCAGTCGTCACAAAGTTATTTCCCTACTACTCACTAACGCACAACTTCATATAGTATTAACGTTGCACAAAGCAAAACGAAAATACACCAAAGTTTCTGCACGTAATCATTATTTCAGCGTACCGTTAAAAAGAAACGAAATGAATGCAAACCAATGACACTATTCTGTCATTCCATTTCCCCGTTACCAAGTTTTTGTTGAATCCTCACCTTCGCTTGTTTTTCAACTCAGTCCGTTGTCAGGTGAAAACATTCAGGCGGGTTCACTTCCTCTGCTTAGGTGGAAAAATGACGTCAACCATTACAGACGATGACGCAATTCAAAACATATGTACAAGTTTCAACAACAACTTTACCAGTCTAAATATAGTTGTCTGTGATATTCTGAACAGTTTTTGAAATAACAAACATTTAAAAATCTTAATATCTCAACAAATATCAAGCAAACATTCAGGTTCGTTACAGGTTGCACTTCACTCGTGGTTATGTCTGTTATTGTATTTTGATTACGGTTCTATAGTGGGTTAAGCTAGAAGTGATATGTCACTGAACGTACCTGAACACCGGGATGTGATCCCAAGGTGAATAGAATCCAGCACATTCCGATAGCCGTTGTGTCGTGACCCTGAAAGATAAGTTAGTAGCCTGTATTTAAACGAATTCGAGCTACTTTGTATTATTGGCAGCGTTATGTGATAACGAACTTACGTAAGAACAATTGACCGAGATTCAAGAGAGCTCAAACCGAAAAATATGAGTTGTATCATCAAATAATACCCATGGACTTGAAGTGATGAGAGGGAAGCAGTGTCAGAACTGCAGAAAGTACAGTAAAATTTAATCAAAACGCTATCTCCAATACAAAATTCTCTTGCCTGCGGTGATCGCGCAACTCTCCCCTTCACATGTTTCTACTAGTTTTCCAATTATACTCAACTTTTTGGACACTAATATACAGGGTGTCTCATAAGTAATAGCGCAAACTGACACAGGTGAAAGTACACGATAATAGAAGCACAAAAGTCTCAGTAAACATGGGTCTGCAAATGAGCCGTTCTGGAGATAATCCCGAATTTGTGATTACAAGCCGACACTGACTTCATTGTTTGTAAACGTCGTCCTAGTTGGTAAAATGCTAAGAACATGTGCGAATGTATGGCTAAAAGCCGTCATTGATTGCATTTTGTAAGTACCCAGTGCTTTACTCCTTGCGCGTTCCGAAGTTTGCTCTTCGATTACAAAACAGAACATTTCCGAGAGGTGGCGTTGTAATAAAACAGAATATTTCCGAGAGGTAGTACGGCTTGTATCCACACATTCGCACACATTATTAGCATTTTACCAACTAGGACGACGTTTACAAACAATGAAGTCATTGGCGGCTTGTAATCACACATTCGAGATTATCTCGAAAACGGCTCGTTTGCAGACCCATGTTTACTGAGACTTTTTTGCTTCTATTATCGTGTACTTTCACCTGTGTCAGTTTCCGCTATTACTTTTGAGACACCCTGTATATTATTCTTCACCAATGGTGGAAACTATTATAAGCCGTAATATGCTATCTTTCAGCCTTTTGTAGTTATTTCAGCGATTGTTTAATAATTCAAAAATTACTCTTAATTCATCTGAGCCTGTAAGACACTACATTGCTTTGGTATCTACAATTAATACTGAAGGCTATAAAGGGGCAATACCATTCTGGCGTTTGTGACATTCGGACAAATTTAGATTCATTCTTTAATTATTTTCGTAGCACCTTCAAATGTGCAACTCTATCAATTCATGTAATTTCATTTTCTTTTGATGAAAGTTATTTAATTTGAGAATATTTCTCCCTCATCTCAATTTTCAGCTGCAGAAAATACACTTTTTTCTAATTGTGACGGGTGTGACACTTCTGAGACATGACTTTGGAACCTCCCTTAGTCTTTCAGAAAACTCTGTGCAATATATGGGTTTACTGAAAGAATTTTATTTTATTTTCACAAAGCAAACTTTACTCGACATTTAGATGCTTTTACTTTCAATAAATATGACTACATACTTTCTATATAAACCTTTTTGTCTGTGACGGATGTAACAAAATTTGTGACGGGTGTGACACCATGCACATTATTTACTTCGTAGGATTATGGAACAATGCAAGGGCTATGAAAATTATCATACGTAGATTCTTCAAACCAAGGTTTGTTTGAGAAATGAAGTAGGATACTTCAGAGCTTATGAAACAATAAGACAATTAGAACAAAGTTAGAATTAATTTATAGTTTTCTTATGGTAATGAAACTAAACTAAATGGAGACACCGTACATAATATCCCATTTCTACTATAAAACTAATATGTTTGAAACAAGATGTCATTTAAAAGCCATGAAACTAATGTTTGTATTAATAATTCCAAATTCTGCAATCGTTCCATTAATTTCATACACAATAAGTGATATTGTAATAAAAATAAAATTAACCTTGTTTATCCTCTTTTACATGGAATGAATTATAGGCAAAAAAATATAGAATACAATAAAGTCAGTGATATTATTCGTTTCCCTCAAATCAAATTTGTCCTTTTTAACAAGAAACATGAGATTCACAGATTACCAAGAGACATTATTAGGGAGCTCCTGGAATGCTTATAGACGTGCTAAACCATTAAACGTGCCTCAGATATTAAATCAATAAACATGTTCATTAGATTTGTCAAGATGTTGAGAATATGGCAAAATACCTCATGGAAGCTCTTATGGTTCATAAATCTAAATCATGTCTTCATGATAAGTCTTCAAATATTTAATCATTTTATCATTACCCCAAACATAAAGGTGTCAACTTATTCTCTCAGATCCTGGTCAGTTAATGTGATGCCATCCTCAGATGCTTCCAGGAGTAGGTCAAGAAAGGCTTTCCTCCTCTTCATTCCTGAAATATTCGTCAAGCGAATTCTTACACATGCGGAACTTCCAGAGGTCAAATATGAGGTAAGGGTACAGACACGTAAAAAGCTTTCTTCAAACGCTTGTCATCCACCGCCGACAAATGGTAACAAGCTGTAGGTTGTTTCCAGTGTGGCTGCAGACAAAGGAAACGTCTAAATTTATGAACTTTCGCAGCAAGTGCGTACAAAAAGGGAGAAATGTTTTGAGAATTAATGTTCGATGCTTCCAGGCAGTCTCATTAAAAAAATAACAATTCATTCTTCAGGAAGGATTGGTTGCTGGAGCCCACGTTCCCAATTTCTCGTCAAGGATTCTTCTATGTAAATAGAAGTTCTCATCTCCATCCTCATATAACTAGGAAAATAGTTACTTTTCCATTTTTAACAGTAGAAAAAGGTGGTATTCTCCAAATCGTTGTTATCGATATTAACATCTTGCACTCCTACAGTCCTACTCCCTTTCTACATTTCTGACATTTCTGTGTATTCCACAAGAAACAGTTCACTACCACTTTCATTTGCATCTACAAACTGAACTTGTTTCCAGCTTCCTGAGTGGCCACCTATATCACTCTTAAGCGCTCCAAACCTGCACTTGAAAGTGCAAGGAACATTCCTGCTGATTCCACGCTTCTTACGTGTCTGTATCCATAGAAAATTACTCCATAGCTCAATCCTTGAAACATACTTTAGATTCAATTAGAAATTACTATATACAGGGTGACTGGTAATTAGATGTATTCCCTGAAAGGGGTTAAAGTAGAGACAATTTGCAATAAATTTGACCATATGATACCCCGTCCGAAAATTAGTAGTTTTCGAGATAATCGAGTTTCTATTGTTTTTTCTAAAAATGACAATTTTCCACATAAAAAGATGAATTGAGAAAAAACTGATAATTGTAGGGAACTTATTTAAGCGTTTTCTGATAGCTAACAAACAAGTGGTTCGTTTAAAAAAAAGTTTTTTTCCAAATAACAATCACATGTAAGTACCGGGTGGGTCTAAACTTACAAGTGATGAAAAAAAATTGCACTCTTAGTTTACTTGGCAACGTATTAATAACAAAAATGGTATGACACGAACCGTACAAATTACATTAATTACTTCCTTGAGTCATCAGCTATCCAACAAGATACAAATGTTGCTAACATTTACATTTGTGTACAAGAAATAATACTTCATTCATCTTCATGTGTATGGAATCAATGAAAAATACAATTAAAGAAAATTACACGTCTTGCTCAAAGTGGGCACCTCCGTTACGAATGCAGGCACGTAAGTTTTTACGGGTCATTTGGTCTCTTTAACTCGTGATGTGATGGTGTCCTTGACGTGTTGACCAGCTGTTAAGATCCTCTCCTTGAGCTCTTCTTGCGAGTTTATTGGTACCTTGTCATGTGGCTCCAAATGTAAAAGTCGCAAGGCGTCAAATCGGGGGATCGAGCCGGCCAGGGAATCGGTCCGCCTCGGCCAATCCATTTCTTTGGGTAATTTTCATCCAGCCACTGTCGCACGCCCAGGCAGAAGTATGGATGGGCGTCATCAACAATCATTTCATCGAGCCATTTTTCCTGCCCCAAATCTTAAATGGCATCACTTATGAACATGGCAATGTTGTTGGAGGATGTGCCTCTAGCTACAAGACGTGACATGATTTATCAGCATGATGACTGCCCAGCTCGATCCCCCGATCAATTTGACGCCTTGCGACTTTTACATTTGGAGCCACATGACAAGACACAGGTAAACTCGCAAGAAGAGCTCAGAGAGAGGATCTTAACAGCTGGTCAACACGTCAAGGCCACCATCACATCACGAGTTAAGAGACCAAATGACCCGTAAAAACTTACGTGCCTGCATTCGTAACGGAGGTGCCCACTTTGAGCAAGACGTGTAATGTTCTTTAATTGTATTGTTCATTGATTCCATTCACATGAAGATGAATGAAGTATTATTCCTTGTACACAAATGTAAATGTTAGCAACATTTGTACCTTGTTGGATAGCTGATGACTCAAGGAAGTAATTAATGTAATTTGTACGGTTCGTGTCATACCATTTTTGTTATTAATACGTTGCCAAGTAAACTAAGAGTGCATTTTTTTATCATCACTTGTAAGTTTAGACCCACCCGGTACTTACATGTGATTGTTATTTGGAAAAAAACTTTTTTTTAAAACAAACCACTTGTTTGTTAGCTATCAGAAAACGCTTAAATAAGTTCCCTACAATTATCAGTTTTTTCTCAATTCATCTTTTTATTGTGGAAAATTGTCATTTTTAGAAAAAACAATAGAAATTCGATTATCTCGAAAACTACTAATTTTCGGACTGGGTATCATATGGTCAAATTTATTGCAAATTGTCTCTACTTTAACCCCTTTCAGGGAATACATCTAATTACCAGTCACCCTGTATAATCTTTATCGTGCTCTTTTTATGCAATTAATATGTGAAAAAATCAAACTTTATGATTTACTGTTAATAGTTCTACATTATACTTAATAAGGAATTGCAACATAATAAGTCACACTGCTTATATGTGTAACAAATGCACACATTTTGAACACAAACATAAACTAGATATGCTACACCTACATATATCACATGTTTAACAACATTTATAGTATCATGCCTTCGCATTAGTTATTTGAAATTTTCTAATTTATTACTGTCTGGGTGCAAACTGTTCCTACTACTTTGAAACCATCAACATGACAATTATTAGTTATAATAATAATCTTACAAATTGTAAACAAATCGAGAAATTTTGGCTGTGGTCTATTGAAGATACAATTGTTTCATTTCTGCTATCATCTGAAGCCTACATGTAATCAATATTGATATATTGAGTCTCTTTTTGGCCCATGTTCAGAATTTGGAAGCAGCTACGAGAATGCAAACTCCAACAGCCAATGAAACATTACGACAAATTCCTCAACCAATCACCAGCACCATCCGAGTATGAGATAAACCACTTTCATTCGAACCTCAATCACTTGTGAAAGCTGCTTAGCAATAGTAGTGGTCTTCGGTTCTTACTTTGGCTGTTAGCAGACAAAAATGTTAAATAATAGATGAATCAAAGTAGTTGATGGGTATCCCAAATTATGAATTATTTATTTTACTTTGCTAGCGAATGACAAATTTATAATCATATTGTTTAATCTCCATCTCGTTTCCAGAATGCAGTGTTCTATCTGGTAGGTAGAACATTGACACTCTCAAATCAAAGCTAGTGTTGCTTACTATTGTTCTATCTGAAATTTCAATAATTAATCACATACTTAAATACCTAACCAAACAACTTCTTTTTAGAGAAGCTTCAACATATCAGCCTTTGCAATGCTACAAACTTTCAGCGCAATTGTGACAAAGTCCCAAGAAATATATCATGTCAAACTTTAAAGGGCTCTTCTGAAAAATTGGACATAGAATATATACATTCTCAGTGGACATTTTGCAAACAATTTATTTGTGATTCGACAAAATCAAACGACTTATAGATAAAACTTTTTCATTTAGTGATACACTATTGTAAAGCATTCATGTAGAAATGATCTAACCTCGAATTTATAGAACTTTTAAAAATCTTTGAACGTCAGACATCATCCTTGCGTATGCATTTCGAACTGACAATGTGAACAAATGTTTTGGGGAGGGAATGCAAGATGCATATTCAAACTTAATCTTAGTTTAAAACTTACCGATTACAGGTTCATCAATGCTGCTATTCTGCTTTGCCAATTGCTTTGTCTTTTCACGTCCCTTCCTCTTTTCTTGTATCACCTGTTTCGTATTCGGGAGAAAGAAAGGAACAAGAGTTATATCACTGATGTTCTATTTCATACATACGTTCAAATATACTAGAACTTTCCATACCTCTTTCTATCCAGTCTAAGTTTTCGTAAGAGTTTCTATAGCAATCATATTTTACGCAGTAGCTCAAATTGTTGTACATGTCTGCAACAAACATGAATTCATTAACAATTCATGCTTGATGTTACTCTCGAAAGAGAATTGATCATTTTCTGCATAACACGTTGTATTGTGAAAACATTTCCATTTGTCAATAGTGTCAATTAGAATATTTATTTAAATCCATCTTTGCATCTATTCAATCTGTTACCCTAATGCCATCAGTTCAGAAATATGTAATACATTGTCAAGTCTATATGGCGAATTCCACGAAAAGTGGAACAACTTCATGTAAATAACAAACTTAATCAATCTGAAAATTATTAATGTTTTAATTGCATTAAGGTTTAAATGTTTGTGAATGCATATAATTTACATATTTCACCAACAAAAATTACAAGCATATTTCGCAGACAAATGAGGTCAAACTTTGCTAAATTTTTCAAGCGTCACACACGTAACACATTTTCGTTAATGCTTTTCATGTATTCAGGCTATGTCATCAAACTCAAGTTTTTCGTTTCTTAACAGACACCACAAAAGACTTAATAATTCTATGAAATCCGTTCATTATGAATATTTTAATCCCATCTCATGTCTAGAATCTTACATTTTATGAGTAAAATGTTACGCTGGAATGCACCATATCTGGCTAAGAAATTCACGTTGTTGGCAGTGTTAATCTAATTGTGCTAGCCCAATCTATTGCATCTTGGCCTGCATTACCTCTTACCCTATTATTAGGGTCCCTGGATGTATGACTTGACATCATACCTACCTATTAATAGCTCATCTATTTCGCTGCACGTTTTGGCTATCCTTTCACTTACATGTCTAATTGGTCACATAGTGAAACACCGAGTAGTCTACTTAATTGTTTTGGTATCAGGTACTGTATTTGGTGCCTGCACCGTTACGTTGCGTAAGATACTAGTATTTAAACTGGAAATACTCACTCTATTTGTAAAATCGTGAAGAATTTTCAGGTATTTCGCATATTCCTTTCCTGCTGGGCTTAGGTTGAATACCCAGTTGGAATAGAGCCATGGCCTAACAATGCGGTACATCTGCAAAATGATGTAACTTCGTTCAAGTTTATTGATAGAAAATAAGTTTAATTAAATTATTTATTCATGATGTGCACGTTGGAACAAAAACAACAGTCATGATGGAATGATTTGTGAATAACCACAAACCACAGCTGTTATACTCTGTCCCTATTATCTCTGGAGCGAGCGAACCAAAACAGGTGTTTGCGCAAGTAGTGACGCGACACGGCTCCGCCAATGAACACGTGAGTGGGTACGGGATTCCGTTGAGGAAGGGGGAGAGACTGCAGTTACAAGCTTTCGCAGCAGCGTGTACTGCTTCGGTCTACCCACTGGATTTCCCCTTCTCTGCCAGAGATAGCTGGGACAGAGTATAGGTTACGCAGAGACATTTCTCTGTGTTAAGTGTTTCATCCATTTCCTTCTCGTCGTTGCGATTAACCGTGAGATTTGTAAAAGGAAACTATGTACAAAGCAAATGGACGGGAGCGTATGTTGAGTCAGGCGTTCGTTTGGGAAATCAAACAGGGTTTGGGTTTAGTGTGTGACAGAATTCACCCTTTGTCCTTGTGGACAATTTAGTCTAGAGCTGCAAAGTTTTCTAAGCAACAATCTACTAAAATGGATATAATTTGATGAAACTGTGAAGTTTCCACTTCATGATTCCGCCATGGAGGTTTGACTAATTTTCCAGGAACATCTTTGAAACATCTTACTTCACTTTCGTAAGACTTGACTGAATTGTTTGAGCCTGTACTCAAATTATGAACACCACCATTTGGAAGCGAAAAGTCCGCTGATGGCTGATATCCATCGAACACTCCATGCAGAGATTTCGGCAAACGCCAATATCTATTCCCCTAGATAGGCTGATTTCTTGATAAGGCATAAGGTGGATATCCAGAATTAGAATTCATATACACTGGAACAGGTGGTCCATAAAACCCATATGGACTAAAATAAGGTGATACAACTGGGTGATAGGGAAGGAATAGATTAGATAATCAAGGGCGCTCAGCTTCAATACACATTGGTTCTGATTTTACTTCAAACTGTACATCCAGTCACGATTAGTCTTATCTGCGCATGAAGTAAACTCAAAACTCCAATTATGAAACTTAGGCAAGCTATGATGTACAAATTCTCTCGGACTATTGACCAGGTCAATTCTGGAACAGTTTACAAGCTTTCGGGAGCTATTCTTATCTTCTACCCTAAAGATATCCAGGTCTATCTTCTGGGATTCAGTGTTCCAAAACTGGGATCTACTAGCCAATCTCGTTATGTGTCCTGGACTTGATCCAATGGCTCCACGTGGCCTAGATTTGTTCCTTGCCTGCTGGTTCTAACTGGCTACACTTCTCCTCTGCTGTACTTCTATGAGTTCATCCTTTCTAGCCAGGCGGTCTCAGAAGCTTAGTAAATCCTCATATTTCTTTCAGGTCTGCCTATTTTTAAGGCTGATAACACTATTGCATTATTTCATACATTTATATTCAAGCTAAGTGAAAGATTAGTGAGTTAATTTACAAATGTACTTACTTAGATTGTGCATTCACATATTCAAACCAGGACGACGATTGTTCATGTACATTGATTCCCATCGCCGTTTCTGAAACATATAGAGATAACTTAAGGAATTTTGCAAAACATGTAAAGGTATTTCTCTGTTTTGCTATTTGTTTCAATTTGCCGCAAATTGTTCTACATGACCTCGTATTACTTAAGCCATCACTAAAATCGATATTTAGATGCTGGGGAATGAATGGACTTAATTTGAATGTCGTCTTTAAGTTTGCAGAGTTATTGGTGTTACAATAAACGTTTACAATTGTCGACATCACTTTGAACAACCCTCTGGAACTACCTACATTAAAAGGTATTCTCATGCTTATTGTTAATGCATTAATGTAATAATTGACTCAAGACATGTGTTTGAATTTGGTAGAAGAGGGGAGACAAAAGGGTACATTTTTCTTGATGTAATGGATTTATTACGTATTTTAGGGTCAGGTGGTAAGTAAGGTAGGACTTCTACTCATAATACTACATCAAAGCAGTTGCGCATTAGGGTAGATATAATAAACATCATTGATTCACAAAGTAGCCATTAATAGCCATAATATTTTCTTTTTGTCTAAGATAAGTCAGGGGCCTGATGCCTAATAACCTAATCCTTGAATACTCTACTTAGTTGCCTTTTTCCTCTCGTTTGGATTCTCATTACTCTTTATTGCAGCATATTTTACTTCATTAAACTCCTACTTTCATCTTGGTATAATTTGTGGCTTTATTCTGTCAATGCGAATGCAATATTTTGACGATTCGTTGTTGGTTGATTTGGTGTTTTAAGTCCACTTCATGCACATTTAGGCTAATCGGGACTGGACCTGCAGTTTAAAATGGGATCCGAACCACTATGTGCCTCCACCGGGTATCGAACCCTTGATTACAAAGAGGCCGCAATATTTTGATGAAAATGAGGTTGAAGCAGAATTCAACTCATCCTTAGTACTAATTTTCTTGTCGTTCTTTTTTCACATTTTTGCCATGTTTATTATAAGTGTAACCCTTAAAAACGATATTTTTCTCACCTGCAATCCATTATTTACTAGGGGCAATGAAGAATTATTAAAGTCCAAAAGCTCCTCCAGGAATACAAAATTATGACACTATAGGACACTCATCGGACCGGTTATAGCTTATGGTGCAGAATCCTGGAACTTGCATCCAAAGCAGAAAGCAAGATAATGTGCTTTGAAAGAGAGATCTTACGAAAGATATTTGGCCCCATTAAGAATGAAGATGGATCCTGTAGAATTAGAAATAACATGGAGCTAGAAGAGTTGATCCAACATGAACACGTGGTGAGATACATCAAATCACAACGTTTAAGATGAGCTGGACATCTGATGAGAATGGAAGAGGACATGTTACCACGCCTGGTATTAAACCAGAAACTCGGGAAGACCAAAGGGAAGATGGATCGATGCGATTGAGGATGATTTGAATAGGATGATGTACGTAATTGGAAGAGGGTAGCGCAAGACAGAACGAGGTGGAGGAAGATTGTTTCGGATACCAGAGTCCACCAAGGGCTGTAGTGCAAGAGAAGAAGAAGAAGAATGAAGAATTCAATTGTTGATTCTTTACATGGCCTTCAAGAATGATCTGCCAGCGCGAATATCACATTAAGGCAGGAATATTCTTTCCCAGCTATCCTTGCGATTTTCAACTAACTATTCTATTAGTTGTACACTATCAGACTGGGTAATTATTTAGTCGCATTAAACTTACCGCAGATAATATCCAAGGTGCACATGGTGAGGTACGGGTGGACGTTGAATTGCTCAGAATTGACCTCCTCCTTCAGTCGCTGCACGAGAAGCTCTGAGTTCTGGTTGAACACCTGCACGAAGTTATCCAGGATGTTGAAGTGGAAAGCGGGAGTGATCATCTTCCTGCGGGAGCGCCACTTGGTCCCTGGTGAGAGAGTGGAAAATTCAAGGGTGAGGATTAAATTTTTCAGAGTTAGTTTCCTTACCGAGTCACTGCACGAGCAGTCTGAGTTATGAAGTGGGTGAAGAAGTTTCCTCGGAATATCATCCAGGTGATTTTCGGATAAGTTTCCGAGCTAACGTCACTCTCGTCTTCAGGGATTGAAGTGCAGAGAATAGTTAGGGTATGGTTATATGTATTTTATGTGGAAGGGTTACGGTGTAGGTGGCGAGTCAATCAGGTGCCATCTCTACGACGTCGGCGCTCCCAGTCGACTATCGACTACTCGTTGAACTACTGAGGTCGACTGGGCGTTTAAAGTTATATATATATATATATATATATATATATATATATATATATATTATACACACACACACGTTCCGACATTTTATAAAAGCTGCAAGATAAAGTCGGTTCTATACTGTTACCGATAAGAATGGGTAGTTAGTGAGAAATGTGCTGTAATACAGTTTTTTGTTGGCGGTTAAGAGTTGTGATCTGACTTCGGGAGAGTCCCATTGCAAGGCGTCAAGTAAGCCAAAATTTCGCCTATCTGACGGATCCAAATGTCGCCCATGTTGGAATATCTTGACTGTTCTGGATCCCGAAAAGTCGGAATTCATTTCCCCAAGTCTGCACCTGAGTTCGATAATTCACGCGCCATCGTTTTACTTTTCAAATACAATGCCCTTTGACGCGTAAAAAACATGGAAAATACACAATAAAATATGCCCTAACCCACCTGTGGGAAAATACACAATAAAATATGCCCTAACTAACTTACCTGTGCTCGTTAGTAACCCTGTACCCAGCCAAGGATGCATAAAGGAATAGGTTTGACCCTTGTCTAGATGGTGTGAGCTCCTTAGAACAACCTGGAAGTAAACACGCAAGAAATAATTTAGTACATTTTAGTTACGGGTGATTTGTATCTAGATAAAAATGTAAAGTAACGCATGTATTCGTTAATTTCATAATGTTATTTGTTAACATTTATGTTGCAGATAATGTTAATAAGGATTAGTCTTGCAGTTTACATAAGGATCGAACCACTATACTCTGTCCCAGTATCTCTGGAGCAAGGCCACGCATAGCGGCAGAGAAGCGGGAAAAATCGAGTGGGCAGAGCGAAGCAGTACAGGCAGCTGCGAAGGCTGGTAAGTGCAGTCGCTTCGCTTCTGCAATCCCGTTCCCTCTCATGTGTACATTGGTGGAGCCGTCTCGCGGCTCTACATGCGCAGATACTTGTTTCCGTTCGTCTCCTGCAGAGATACTTGGGACAGGGTATAGTTGGTTACGCAATTCGTCTACTTCGTTGATTTCGTGTCGAAGTAGTGCATTTGGTGTCTGCGCCGTTCTGGAGAGGTGTAATGCATGGTGCGTGCTAACTAATCCAATGAACGTTTAAAGCAGCAGACAGGCATTTGTTGAATCTTCTGAACTTGTTCACCTCTACTCGTCTACTTGGATGAAGGTCATTTCCTTGCACCAGTTTAACACCGGGATACACCTTCACTACACCGAATGTCAACACATGCTACGAACTAGACGGGACCAGTGGTTCGGATCGCACTTTAAACTGTAGGTCCAGTCCCAATTAGCTTATCTAGCATAAAGCTGATTTAAAAATGACTTCCCAATCCCGGCCAGGGCGCTCGCATGTTCTCTTCACTTGCACTGAAATGATCTGGCCGAGCCTAATGTGTCACATTGCTATACCTATTCCTCACTGAAAGTTTTTACCCGCCCTGCCACTGTTCTGTATGGTAATGCATACTCCCCGCAAGCCTCTGGCGCTCTGAATTTTTATCCAACATCACTGCTCCAATTTGGAAACACAGTGGGGGCGATTGGGTTCCAAAACTTGGGGGGAAAGGGAAGGTGCCAAAACTAGGGGGTAAGGACAGTTTATTTTCTCCTTGTAGATAAGGTTTACCACAGGGGTGGATCTTTGCTATGTGCAGTACGTATGCGCAGTCGTCCGTGTATTCATTACGTCATCTGGGAAGAATTGGGTTTGGTGCGGGGCACATTTAGCTACTAACACGTCGCAAAAATCGGAACAAGCAGGTTGTTGATTTTGTAGCGTTCGATTTATTTTTATTGTATTTTTGTACTTGTAGACTGCAATCATGTCTAATTGTGCAGTAGGAAGCTATGAAAACTATAACCAGAAAACTAAAGGAACTGACATAAAATATCATAGATTTCCAGTCGATAATTGCGTAAGTAAACAGTGGATTCATGCTTGTAGACGAAATGTAAAAAATGCAAGTGTGCAGTGCCAATTATTGTGAAGAAGACTATGTGCGAGATCTGAAAGCAGAACTTCTGTATTTTCCACCAAAGAACGTGCTTAAACCAACTGCAGTGCCATCGCTAAAATTACACCCAATTACTTTAGTACCAAATAATCGAGGAAATGTTGTAGTTCTCCTAAACACTGATCTTCACAATATGATTCGCTTGCAGGACTTGTTGATAAGATGTGCAGAGATGTACGCTACGAAAGACATGCAATAAGGAGACGTGCCCTAAACAGGCTAAAGACTATGCTGCCAAAAAAGAGAAAAATATACATACAAACTGCAAGCAATGTTTCGTTGTTGGAAAACATATTCGAGGTTTACAAAGGAGAAACACACGTCTGCATAATGAAGCAAATAAATTTAAGATTACAAACAACCTATTTCAACCTGCTTTAACTAAATAAATAAGTTCGAAATCTTCAACGTAACCTAACCGACAGTATTACAAGAAAAGTCATCAATATCTTGAAAATTTGTTCAACTAGTGCGAAGTACGTAGTGAGCCTAACCGATTTGATTGATTGATTGATTGATTTACTTTATTTTACTTCGCTTCTTGTGCCACTTTTGACTAATTTGCGAAGATAGGGATGAGTAATGAAATGATGAAATTGATGAATGAACACTCACAAACATTCATGACCAGGCCAGAATTCGAACCCGGGCCACTGGCGTTGAAGTGCGATGTGCTAACCACTACGCCAAGGAGGCCGGCTTGTGGAAACAAAGAAAGAGAACGACGGGGAGGGGGGTCCTTTCATATTTAAGAAAAAGACAAAAGCAAAAAAATATACCAAATTTGTCAATTTTGTATTTCTTTGTAACTCTTTCACTATGCAATTCTTCTTTAGCATGCAACGTTTTTTTATTAAAATCACAATATAATTTATGAAATGATGAAATCTGAAATGCTAATGAGAACACGGACAACCTTCTTTGTAACATATCGATCAATTTTCAGAAACATGAATTTTTACAATACGTTTGCATGTGCAATTTTCCCTCTTTTAAAAGTAGCATCTTTTAATTATGTTACTAATCATTAAAGGAATACCTCAATACCATCCCGAAGTATGATAATTAATATTTCCCCCTCAAAGTAATGAAATACTTTCCATCTCTGAAACTCACATAGAAATGATAGCGGCTGTTTGCTTCGGCCAAGACCCGAACCGAGTCACCGAGCATAAACGAAGGGGCCCGATCCTCCCATATGACGTCACGCGCTCGTGCATGATCGGCAATTTTCGGATGGCGCTACCTTATATATTAAGTTACTTTGGGTTTACCATAGGTAGGGACCAAAAGTGAGGAGGGAGGCAAATGCCTCTTCCTTTTCGTTACTGCACAACCATGCGTATAGAGCGACCACAAGGAAAAGAACCTTCGGCGAAAAAGTCTCAGCGCACCTTCACCTCCATCAGTTCAACTCGGGCCGTAAGGAAGCCTGCTCCACTCTGCCCCTCCCCTCCACGCGCGAGTACGATGCACAGGAGTCGCGGTTCTGCGCAATTGCCTGTGGTTCCACTACAGTGCAGGAGTGTCCATTCTATGTATGCTAGGTATCAATTAGCATGTGGTGTAAGTGGAACAAACATTTTTCTGCGCCACTGTTATTCTAGTCACGTGTTGCCACTATTAAAAATCCAGCCCTCGTACCAATCTTATGTTCATTAGAGCTCATTTTGAGAAATACTTCAAACTTCTTAACAACAGGTAATGCCGTGGAGAGTGAAGCCGATCTTTCATTCACTACATTTAGAAGAACCAAAATACAAGTGAACCAAAATTATTTTCAGGATATTGAAACCAGCGACTTACCTCGAAATATTCAGGATCTATGATGTTAACCTCGGGTATCCATCCAATCCACAGTCTATACACGGGTCCATATTTCTTGGCAATATCCGTAAGAATTTTGAAACACTCTGCAATATATGACATGGCCACGATGATATGAAATTTCAAGGTACTCATGTAATCTAATCTATAGAACTAAACGAGACAATTTAATGTTACATATAGTGTTTGTGAAATCGTAAAGAGACGATTCTACAACTTATAAAGGTGTCATTTCATAGAGGCAAGTTTGGTTTTGAATATACTGTACTCGTCGAAGTGTTGCCGAAACTATATTGTATTTTATACGCCGAGGCCATTTCATTTAACAACAGCCGACGGGCCGGAGTCCATTGTCCGGCCGCTCCAGACGACACAGGATGTACGAAGGGGAGAGAATCCACCGCGCATGCCCTGAAGAAGACGTAAAGTCAAACTCGACTTGTGTAGTCTAGAAGTACACTACTGTACGAGTGTCGCTGTTGCAATTAGTGCAATGCAGTGTACGCTTGAGGAACAGGCTGATATGGTGTTCGTGTATGGACGAGCAATTGGGAACTGTAAGGAAGCAGGAAATTGTATCGGACCACGTATCCACGGCGCAGACATTCAGCGCACACCATGTTTCCCAGACTTTTCCAACGATTACGGGAAACGGGGCAAGTGCGACCTCAATTCCACAAGTAAGGAGGAACTGCAAGGACACCCGACCTTGCAGAAGCAGTGCTGGATCAGGTGGAAGGACAACCATCCAATAGTACAGGGACTGTGGCACGTGAAATTGGTGTGGCCCATAGAACTGTTTAGAAAGTTGTTAGGGAGCAGCAGCTGCACTTTTACCATCCACAGCCTGTCCATGCCTTGGGTGCAGCATGTTTCGCACCCCACATCGTGTTTAGTGAATGGTTGCTGCAGCGCTGTGTGGTCGACCCCCAGTTCCATGCCTGTGTGCTTTTCACTGATGAGGCCTGTTTCATGAGAGACGGGATGCTGATTAGTCGCAATATCCATGCATGGGCCGATGAAAATCCCTGTGCCACAGTTGTGAAGGGTCATGAACACAGATTTGCTGTAAACATGTGAGCGGCCATTGTCGGGAAACATTTCATAGATCCGTATCTTTTACCGCCACGATTAACTGTACCAGTGTACACTGTGTTTCTGCGAGACATCCTCCCCGAATTATTGGAACATGTCCCACTTCTGGTTCGTCAACGCATGTGGTTTCAACTTGATGGAACCCCAGCCCACTTCGTAGCTGGTGCTCGTGAATTTTCTGACGCAGACACAGCGGTGGATAAGGAGAGGCGGACCTGTTGTTTGGCCTGGCCGTTCATCTCATCTGATGCCACTTGATTGTTTTTATGGGGTCATGTCAAAAGTATTGTCTACGAGACACCTGTGAGTAACGTAGAGGAACTCTTGGCAAGAATCCATGCAGCCTGTAATCTGGTCCGAACGACTCCTGGGATATAAGAGCGGATGCGACAGAACTTATTGCGACGCTGTCATGCCTGTATCGAGGCAGGGGGCGTCACTTTGAACAACTGCTGTAATGATGGCTGCAGTTACTACTCATTAAAGCCACTACAGTGATTCTTGTGTGTTTGTTTTCCACGTCCCCAGACATCTTTAACGGTTCCGTCCGCGACGTGCTGCCCTTCGAAGGTTTTGGCTTGTAACTTTTGACTGAGGTATTTCCGAACCAGGGTACCCTATCTCATTTTGTTGCCTTTGTTCCCTTCCATCATCTCTGCTCCGCTATGAGTTATGTGATCTTCCGGCAACTGGACGATATAGAAAACAATTTCTTTTGTTCCGAGCCTATGAATCGGACGAGAGCTAGGGTGGAGCCATGGTCGCATACAGGGCGAATAAAAATCGTGATTTTTATGAAATCACGCTAAACATGAAATTTTTAAGAGTGGTGCTATATTCTTCCCACGCTACCTCTCGTAAATGTTCTGTTTTGTAAACGAAGAGTAAACCTCGGAACGCGCATGGAGTAAAGTACTCGGTGTGTATCAAATGCAATCAGTGACAGCTTCTAACCACACATTCGCAGACATTAGCATTTTACCAAAAAGGACGACGTTTACAGACAATGAAGTAAGTGGCGGCTTGTAATCACACATTTGCGATTATCTCGAAAACGGCTCGTTTGCGGACCAATGTTTACTGAGACTTTTTTGCTTCTATTATTGTGTACTTTCACCTATGTCAGTTTGCGCTATTACTTATGAAACACCATGTATGTGTTTGTGTGTGTGTGTGTGTGTGTCTATATATATATATATATATATATACACACACACACAGGGTGACCTGTAATTAGATGTATTCCCCGAAAGGAGTTAAAGTAGAGGCAATTTGCAATAAATTTGACCATATGATACCCCGTCCGAAAATTAGTAGTTTTCGAGATAATCGAATTTGTATTATTTTTTTAGATGACAATTTTCCACATAAAAATACCAATTGAGAAAAAACAGATCATTGCATGTCACTTATTTCAGCGTTTTCTGAAAGATAACAAATAAGTGGCTCGTTGAAAGTAAAGGGTTGATCTAAACTTACAAGTCATGATAAAAAAATGCACTCTTACTTTACTTGGCAACGTATTAATATCAAAAATGGTATGACACGAAGCGTACAAATTACTTAAATTACTTCCTTGTGTCATCAGCTATCCAACAAGGTACAAATGTTGCTAACATTCACATTTGTGTACAAGAAATAATACTTCATTCATCTTGATGTGAATGGAATCAATGAACAATACAATTAAAGAACATTACACGTCTTGCTCAAAGTGGGCACCCCCGTTACAAATGCAGGCACGCAGGTTTTACGGACATTTGGTCTCTTAACTCTTGATGTGGTGGTGTCCTTGATGTGTTGACCAGCTGTTAAGATCCTCTCCCTGAGCTCTTCTTGCGAGTTTACCGGTGTCTTGTAAACTAAGTCTTTCATGTGGCTCAAAATGTAGAAATCGCAAAGCGCAAATCGGGAGATCGAGCCGGCCAGGGAATCGGGTGACCTCGGCCAATACATTTCTTTGGGTAATTTTCATCCAGCCACTGTCGCACGCCCAGGCAGAAGTATGGATGGACGTCATCAACAATCATTTGATCGAGCCATTTTTCCTGCCCCAAATCTTAAATGGCATCACTTATGAACATTTTTTGAGGAACGGGATGGCAATGTTGTTGGAGTATGTGCCTCTAGCTACGAGACGTGACATGATTTACCAGCATGATGGCTGCCCAACTCGATCCCCCGATTGATTTGGCGCCTTGAGACTTTTACATTTGGAGCCACATGAAAGACTTAGTTTACAAGACACCGGTAAACTCGCAAGAAGAGCTCAGGGAAAGGATCTTAATAGCTGGTCAACACATCAAGGACACCATCACATCAAGAGTTAAGAGAACAATTATGCAAAATGTATAATGTTCTTTAATTGTATTGTTCATTGATTCCATTCACATGAAGATGAATGAAGTATTATTTCTTGTACACAAATGTGAATGTTAGCAACATTTGTATCTTGTTGGATAGCTGATGACACAAGGAAGTAATTTAAGTAATTTGTACTCTTCGTGTCATACCATTTTTGTTATTAATATGTTGCCAAGTAAACTAAGAGTGCATTTTTTTATCATCACTTGTAAGTTTAGACCCACCCGTTACTTAAATGTGATTGTTATTTGGGACAAAAGTTTTCCAACCAACCACTTATTTGTTAGTTATCAGAAAATGCTAAATTATGTGGCCGCGGTGGCTCAGTCGGTAACGCGTCTGACTACCATGCTCAAGGTCCCGGGTTCGATCCCCGGCCGGTTCAAATCCGGGAACTTTTCTAACGATGGAAGCGGCCCCGGCGCCCACCCAGCGTCGAATAACATTGGGTACCTGGGGGAAACCCTGGGGGGTAAAGGCGGTCAGGGGCGTGATGCTGATCACATCACCCCCACTCACGACCGGATCAAGAAAGTGTGGGGCGTTACCCCCCCACCCCCTATACGCCTTCATGGCGTGGTGCTAAGCACAGGGGAGCACTTTACCTTTTTTTTTTTTACCTTTATGTGCCGTACAATGTGCAGTTTTTTCTCAATTCATCTTTTTATGTGGAAAATTGTCATTTTTTAAAAAAAAAATAGAAATTCGATTATCTCGAAAACTACTAATTTTCGGACGGGGTATCATATGGTCAAATTTATTGCAAATTGTCTCTAAACCCCTTTCAGGGAATACATCAAAATTCAAGTCACCCTGTATATATATATAATATGTGTGTGTGTGTGTGTGTGTGTTGTATTAACAGTAAATATATCTCACCCTCACGCGATGCCTTGAAAAATGGCAGCAAATTTCCAACAATGGGGTAAGCCTTAGGACCAGGCAACTTGTCGATGTAGTAGATGACCCTGGCTCTCTTCTGCCACCTGGCGACAAGCAGCAGAAGCACGGGAAGAAGAAGCAAGGCGTAAAAAATCAACGAACTCATCACGACTCTGTTGCCGAACTAAGTCTCACTACACCTACACTCACTTCTGTATTGGTGTACCGCGTCGCAAGGTTATCATTCAATCGTGAATTCGTTGTTGACATCTTAGCCTGGCCTCTTGTTATCGTACAGCCTGCTAATATGGTTATTTTTGTCACTTTGTTTTGCACTGCAATTTTATGACCTACCAGGTTTGACTGTGACGCAGTAAGATTATATCTACCACAGTCAATACATTTGCTTATGCAAGAACACGAGTTGAGTAAACAAGACAAGTTGAACCTGAGTTTATTATACAACTGCACTATGTTCAATGGGTACTAATGATACATTCATCAATGGTTCGCATAGGTCATTTGAACACACCAAATCAGGATGAACCCATTCTACTTGACGGCAGGGTTGCTAAAGGTCCAGGAATTTTAAATAGGGGAAGGTTGCAGAAATTGGGCCAGCTTTGGTTTTTCTTAATTTATTTCTCTATTAATGACTAAATCGATTTTTTTTTTTAAAAAAAAGTATAGAACATTACATGCAATTTCATCGGATAGTAATAAATTCTTAAATATATAAGTACTAACATTTATAAAATAAGAAAAAGTAAATTGGATAAATGGTCCAAATTAGGAAACGTTTGCCTAATTTGGACTTACAGTTGCCTAAGTTGGACCTGAGGAGTAAAACTGTAAATAACAATTATTGTTAACATTAGAATGAATTAAAAGTGTTTATTTTTAATACAACAATTTTCATTATACTTACTACGTATTTACTGAAAAATTGGAAATATGAAACTTACGCTTAAAGGATCTACACATGACCCTTAATGTAATGTAACATAAAGAAACATACAATCTTAAGGGGAAATAATATTTGTATGTACTGTTTTACGCTGATGTATTAACATATGTATTAATCATTCCGGTATCACTACTTTCCATTGTATTCTACAATTATATATCTATAGGTATTTTATGTCTGTAATTATTGCACAAGTCTTTGTTCTTGTATGGTGAAAGACAAGAGAAAGGGCCAGATTGTTTAATTTCATTATTGATTATGTTATTGATTACTTGTATTATCGGTTGATATATGTTTATATATTTGCTAATTGTATTGTTTTCTTTGTGTTGTTCTTTTTTCTGCCGTCTGTAATTGGAGGTTTACCTCTGTTGAGGGCAGTAAATTAATAAATTAATAAATTTAAAATATTTTTGTTGAAACAAGCAGCTATTTACCTAAGTGAAATATTTTAAAACTAAGAAAATACATCGGCAACAACAATGTCACTGTAAACAGTATCGCCCTCTCTATTTCTCTGCTTGCCTGACTGTCCTTAATGTAAAAACAAAATATAAAAATACGTAAAAAAATCACTTTGAATTTTTAATGAACACAACTGAATTTCAAGAGTAAAACTAGACATCTGCACTTGGTTCTGAAAATGTTTTCAAAAACGTGCATAAAAAAAGAAGGTGCCGATAAAATGCCTTTTTTCAGGTCTAAACCACTTACATTAATATTATTTATTCCACACTGTAGCATATACCATAATTAGTAATGATTGCATAAAGTAACCAGATTTTAGGAAGTAAACATGGCAGTTACTGGATTTCAATCAACTTGTTACTCAATATTTCTTTGTTTTTTTGTAATGTAAGTCACTGACGCTTTGAGCTCAGGAGATCCTTATATGTGGAGAAACTACATTATCTTGGGAACTATTACAGCTGCAATGATTACACTGGGGAACAGTGAAATTGCGGCACAGTGTTTGAGAGCTAATTTAGGGCAATTTCATGCTGCTGAATAATGATATAATAATATATTTCCTGAATTGGCTCTAATTTATGAAATAAATGCAACTAAACCAAAATGGCGGAAACATAAGACATACATATAAATGAACTTCCAACAACAATTTAATATTTTTTTTGTGATTACAATCATTATTATAAAAATAAATTTATATAGGCCTATGATCAAAATAATTAAGAAAATATGTACACAATGAAGTAACAAACTATGTGGAACGTTTTCTATACGATTTCCTGCTGTATTGCTTTTTAGGACAATCCCTCTGTAAGCTCCAACAGTAGTCGGCCATCACGTGGCGATCCCACCGTCCCTGGTACCTTTCTTCCATTATCCTTATATCCTGATGAAACCTTTCTCCCCGTTCTTCACTAAAATCACCAACGTTCTCAGGGAATCTGTTAATGTGGCTATGCAGAAAATGTATCTTCACACTCATATTAGCTCCCAATTTCTCAAAATTTTTCAACATATTTCCAACTATATCGGGGTACTTTTCTGCTCTGTGATTCCCCAAAATGTTTTTGACGACGGACACAAAGCTCAGCCAGGCCTCAGATTCGATGTAAGACATGTAAGTTGTAAAATTGGCATCATTTATAAGTGTACGAATTTGTGGAGGTCCGTCATTACCTGTCTTCAATTTTTCAATACTTAGTCCTGGAAAAGTGCGGCATATATATTTGAAACAATCTCCACTTGTATCTAAGGCCTTGACAAACTGTTTTATCAACCCAAGTTTAATATGCAGTGGCGGAGGGATGATTTTGTCCCTATCTATCAGCGGTTCATGAATGATATTAGCTTTTCCCACTAATATTCTTCCTTGGGGGCCAAACTTTTATCATCCGATGCTTTTCTCTAGCACGACTGTCCCACAAACATAGGAAACAGGGATACTTTGTGTACCCACTTTGTTGTCCTAGTAAAAAAATCACCACCTTCAAATCCACACACACGAGCCACATATGTTCAGCATATTCAATTTTTTTCTAAAACCATTTTTATGTTTTGGTATTCTTCCTTAAGGTTTGTTGAGTGTCCAATATATTGCCTAGCAATGCTTCATAAGTTGCCTAGCAACAATTTACAAATAAATAAATAAGTTTCTTATGGGAATTTCAGCCCATTATCAAATTTTGATATTACCGAGAAAAGCATAGAGTTATTTTACCTCCTACATTTTCCATGGTGCGTTTATTTTTATAACTGGAGTCAATTCAACTGAACCAATCATACAATTGGCAATCACAGCTGTTTTGTGTGCTGAAACTGTTATTAAACTTTATGCCGCAAAATATTTTTTTTTTTTTGTTCCCCAGTGTTATATTATACCATTTTATAGCTCTCGTTCTGCTCTACAAAATGAGACTATAGGATTTTATGTAGCTGCTCAAGAAGAGTCAAAGTCGTTTATTTTTCTGTCTATTTTTTTTTACAAAACATGAAAGAAAAGGTCAAAAGATGCTGAACCATCAAAAGTGTTAAAAAGGGGATGATGTGCTAATCTCACGAAAAGGTGCAAAAAAGTGTGTTCGTTTTACTTGATTTCATGTCCTAAAATACATATCTCAAACGATCGGTTTGAAAACAGCTATATTTTTGGAAAGGTGCTTCACCGTAAAACCCCTTCCCTGGTATTTTTTTTTGACAGTATCATAGAACTGCTACAATTTCACAAGGATCTACTAATCAAAAGGTCCTGGGTTCCATTCCAGGTGGAGTTACATTGTACAGTGATTCGGATCCCACTCTGAAGTTCCGGTCCCGTTTGGTTTTTCTGAACAAAAATTGAAAAGTAAACGAACCCTTCTAATTGTCTTGATGTGAATGAATACACACACAAATTCACACACACAGCATGCAGCACACGTACACATTTAGGGTGTTATTAATACTAAAAATCGGTATATATATATATATATATATATATATATATATATATATATATATATATATATATATATATATATATATATACAGGGTGTCATTTTAATGGCGCCCACGGACCACGGAAACGTATAGAGGACATAAAAACAAACAACTTTTTTCAGTAACATTTCTCTCGTTGGAGCGTCGTTTCGGCGCTACAGTCGTTCAAAAAAGCCCGTTTTGCCGCCTGAATGCTGGCAACCACACACAACATTTGATTGCATTTGTGACGTCATATCCCGTCGTGAAGCGATGCGTTACAGGGTTACCAGGAAAACACATATTCTGTGAAGAATGACATAGCTACAATCAGCCACATTATGCACCGTAAAACAAAACGAGAAAACACGTTCTGTAACCTAACAGGAAGTAAACAAACGATACGAAAAATGGTAGAAAGAAAATAGAATTCAAGTGGAAGTGGTCATATCGAATTTTGTATCAGCTTGCATGTCAAATATTTGCAAATCTAGTTACCAAGTTGGCATCTAGAATTTAGTCTATCCACTTCGTCCTTCTGATGCTAATTGTCTGTGACACACTGAACAGATGACAAAATAGAAATGAAAGAACTCAAAATTCCAAAGGTAAGCAACACATAATGTAATGTATACATATTCAGGGTATTATGAGGCAAGTGACAAAAATGGTTGAAAATACAGGGATATAAATAGTAGTAAAACAAACTCTCCGACGACTGTGTTTATCTACGCACCGGATACACATGTAATAGTTTGCAACTCGAACAGAGCACTATATTCGCTACTGATTCATCAATAGATTGTTACTGTGGTTGTACGTGTTTCAGCTGTAATGTAACAACGTGAACCTCAGATACTTCCGTTATCAGCACAAAAGTACCACAAGGCATCTGGACACAAACCTGTAGATATCAACCTTGCAACGAGATTTGCAAATATAATTGACATGTAGCTGGGCGTAAACAGCCACATGTAAGTTGTAAGTGCAACAAAAGTTATTGTTGTTGATATTTGACATGTAGGCTGAGACAAAATCCGATATTGACTCTTCATTTTGAACGTTTTTACCATATCTCATATCGTTGGTTCACTTCCCCCTTCCCCTGAGATGACTGCTGATCTTCTGGCTGGTAGGCTATGATGTTCGGTCTTCTGGACGCGTTTCTCGCTTCGTTTTACAGCTAATAATGTGGTTGGTAGTTTGTCATTTTTCACAAAATTTGTGTGTTCCTTGCAACACTACCGTGCGCTGTTTCGCCGCAGGAAATGATGTCACAGATACGATCAAATGTTGTGTTGGGTTGCCAGCATCCAGGCGGCAAAACGGTCTTTTTGAACGGCTGTAGCGTCGAATTGACGCACCAACGTGAAAAATGTTACTGAGAAAAGTTGTTTGTTTTGATGTCCTCTACACTAATCTGTGGTCCGTGGGCGCCATTAAAATGACACCCTGTATATATATATATATATATATATATATATATATATATATATATATATATATATATATATATATATATATATATATATATATATGGTGTCGCAAAGCTCTTTCAACAACGCTTGGGTGCTGGTAGATATCATAAAAACAAGTAACTTTTCCCTATAAAGTTTACCTCGAAAGCGCTTAGTTTCTGCGCTATAAGCGCTTAAAATCTATCCTGTACGTATGCAACCCAACACAGCAAACCCTTGCTCTGACATAACTACCAGGGGCGCGTGGCAGGGTTGCCACTAGCGTTCCTCGGTAAGAGAGACGACTTGAGAACAACATCTTGGGAGTCTTGCCTGAGCAAATCCAAAACATTAATGGTACTTGCGATGTTGTAAGAAGCATTGACAGTATTTACAAACTGACCAAGACAAATAATGGGCAGACTGAAATTCAGGATTACTCATTCTAAAATATCTACATAATTGATTGATTGATTTGGTTTATTTTAATTCGCTTTTCTGCCACTTTTTGCTAATCGCGAAGATGAGGATGATATGATGAAATAACAAATGACACCAATGTCTAGGCCAGGATTTAAACCCGAGACACCTGGTGCAATATCAACAATTGCAAGGGACACGTGAGATAGGGGAAATCCATGAACGAAGAAATTTAAACAGGATGCGTTTGCTGCCTCCTTTCGAACACGTAGACTGTAATGTTATTACAGTTTATTTGAAAATTATTACTTTCTGTGCTTGCGTTATTGCTAATCGTGTTCGTCTCATAAGGAAATAATTGCCAGCCTCTTTAATTTAATGATTAATTGATTCATTGAATGATTAATGGCTTTATTTTACTTCGCTTTTTGTACCACTTTTGGCTAATTTGCGAAGATGGGGATGAGTGATGATATCATGAAATTGATAAATGGACACTCACAAACATCCATACACAAGCCGGGATTCGAACCCAAGAACCCTAGCATTGTAGCGCGATGTTCTAAGCACTCCGCTACGGGGACTGCATTCAATTTAATGAAAAACGTCGTTTAGACATGAATGAATTCACACATTAAAACTAGTGCTGATTAAAAGCCAAAGCCAAGAAATGCATACTTATATCAAGCGCTGAACTGTAAATGGCACTCTTATGGCACATTTGCGTATTATTTAAATTTGTTCGTTCGTGGATTTCCCCTATCTCACTTGTCCCTTGCAATTGTTGATATTGCACCAGGTGTCTCGGGTTTAAATCCTGGCCTAGACATTGGTGTCATTTGTTATTTCATCATATCATCCTCATCTTCGCGATTAGCCAAATTGGCAGAAAAGCGAATTAAAATAAACCAAATCAATCAATCAATTATGTAGATATTTTAGAATGAGTAATCCTGAATTTCAGTCTGCCCATTATTTGTCTTGGTCAGTTTGTAAATACTGTCAATGCTTCTTACAACATCGCAAGTACCATTAATGTTTTGGATTTTGCTCAGGCAAGACTCCCAAGATGTTGTTCTCAAGTCGTCTCTCTTACCGAGGAACGCTAGTGGCAACCCTGCCACGCGCCCCTGGTAGTTATGTCAGAGCAAGGGTTTGCTGTGTTGGGTTGCATACGTACAGGATAGATTTTAAGCGCTTATAGCGCAGAAACTAAGCGCTTCCGAGGTAAACTTTATAGGGAAAAGTTACTTGTTTTTAAGATATCTACCAGCATCCAAGCGTTGTTGAAAGAGTTTTGCGACACCCTGTATATATATATATATATATATATATATATATATATATATATATATATATATATATATATATATATGTCTTCCTCCATCTTGCTAATATGTAGGTGTTATATGTTTCAAGTTTCGTGTATCAGTTCAATATTCCCATGTAACAATACCTTCAGAACTGTACGTCTACTATGCGAAGCTAATTACCACTGGTGAGTTTTTCTCTCTATTTGACAATTGGTGAAATATTGTGTAACCTTTCACTGAAATTCTAAGATAATACGGTGTGTGGAGGTTAAGCAGTACTGTACTCCAGTAGCCTAATGATGTTTACTGTGTGGTAAGCAAATACAACTGACGATAGCTTGTGTTTCATGCAGTCGCAGGGTACATTGATATTTTTTTACAACACCCTGTGTGCGTACACAGGACTGATACTGTTTATTTTCTGCGTATAGGACGTCATAAGTTTTCGCAATTAACTTGAGTCAAGATCGGTCAGTTTTTGTTATTTTTTGGCATGTACTGTATACTTTGTGTTGGCCTCGTGTAGTTCGCTACACTTTTTGACACTATAGCTATTGTATGGTATTGCGGCGGGTGCCATACAGGCTGGCAAGGAAAATGGGGAGCGGGGAAGCTACTAATCCATCGCGATAAGGAACACAGCAGCCTGTAGAACGAGGTGCGCGCAGTACTTCCTCCCGCGACTTCGTAACTCTCGGCACCACCGCTGTTGTCTGCGGCGTACTCCCCGCTCCCCAGGTGTATCCCGGTGTCAGGCTGGTGCAAGGAAATGACGTTAAACCGAGTAGACGGATAGTGGTGTTCAAGTTCGGAAGATTCAGCAAATGCCTGTCTGCTGCTTCAAACGTTCATTTGATTAGTTAGGAAGCACCACGTGACCATACACCGAACAATACACAGCTCCAGAACGTAGCGCAAACGGTGCAGACACCAAATGCACTATTAGACAGTGGCGTATACTAAGTCCAAAATCTGGGCTCTCTCACTATGTCACGTGGTCCTAGCTATGAATAGAAATAAATTTACCAACTCCTAAGAAATCAGGTTGCCAACTCATAAGAAATCAGGTTGCCAACTCATAAGAAATCAGGTTGCCAACTCATAAGAAATCAGGTTGCCAACTCATAAGAAATCAGGCTGCAAACCCATGGGAAATCAGGTTGCCAACCCATAGGAAATAAGGTTAACAACCCATAAGACATCAATTTGCCAATTCACGATTCAGCATCATCATCTCACTAATATGAATAATAAAATTTACAATTTCTGATCGATTTTCCTCCTGAATTTTATTCTCTAGATTTCAGGCTTCGATAGCCTAGCTAGCTTAGAATATACGCTCCTGCTAGACACCAAATCAGCAAAGTAGAGGAGTCGGTGTTGCATCGCGGAACCAACAAGACCCGCGACTGCAGAGAGAGTCAAGAAGTGCAAACTTGACCGGGCTAGTAAGTCTCCTTCCTTTCTCCTTCCTTCTTACGTCTATCAATTTGCTTTTTGTCTTTAATCTCTTTGAAGTCTTGGGCCTCCTCGATGGCGTAGTGGTTGCGTCATCGCCTTGTAATCAAGGGATCCCGGATTCGATATCCGGTGAAGGCACTTTAAACTGAAGACCCAGTCCCGATTAGTATAACTGTGCATAAAGTGGACTTAAAACACCAACTCAATCAATCAATCAATCTTTGGAGTCTTGAACAGAGTGCACAAGGTAATTTCCTTACTGAAGGTCTCGCTATGACATTTAAGCGACCTTGGATTTAGCTCCCATGTAACCATCTTTCACACATTTTTCCAGATTTGATGCTAGACAATATGTAGTGTAGCACACATTAGTGGTTTAAAGATTATTCAGTCTCAATCTCATTCCGATCCAACAATCCATAAATGGGCATGGCTTTTCAAAATTATTTGAACGATAACATGACGTCGCGTAAGGAATATAGCACTACCAGCGATTGAATATCTGGTGAAATATATTCACAAATATCCTAGTTTATTTAGGAACGGGCCCAATAATTCTACCGTCAGTTGGCAGGCTGAGCAGAAGTAAAATAACTGTCGGTAAGGAGAAGAAAGCACTTTGCTTCTTACAATTTCACGCAAGCTGTCCGTGTTGGGTCGAGCAATGTTGATGTTTTTTTTGTTCAGTGATGAATCTACCTATACTCTGTCCCGCGAATCTCTGGAGCAAGGCTACGCATAAGGACAGAGATGGGTAGAAGCGAATGGGCGGAGCTGGAGCAGTACACGCTGCTGCGAAGGCTGGTAACTGCCGTCGCTTTTCCCCCACCCCGCAATCCCGTTCCCTTGCACGTGTTCACTGGTCGAGCCGTCTCGCGTCACTACTTGCGCAGAGATTTGTTTCCGTTTGCTCGCTCCAGAGATTCCCGGGACAGAGGAGACATTGATTGGATGTGCAGCTATCAGCGATCATCACCATCTACGTTTACCACAAGGTCATCGGACCTCTTCCCCTGTCTAAGGTCTGCCAGACGAGTCACTCTTAAAGCCTTTGTCATCTTCGACACCGATATCTCTGCACGATACAGCCTTAGCTCCCCTCGACAAATCGGCAATCGGACTAGCCCCCGCTGCGTCTCAGGTTATGGAATGGAGGACACAGATACCGAGCTGTTTGGTAAAGTGGTGGCAGGACAGTGATGCCAACCCCAGCATAATGATGGCAAACATAGCACAATTTCAGATTTGCAGCAGTTCAGTTGCTTACACGAAAAAAATATATATCGACAGCGCCACAAGGCGAGATGTGACAGAACATTAACATGAAGTGTGGTGGTGACAGATGCAAGACACAATTAAAAATCAATAGCATAATTTATAATTATGCATTTGCATTAAGCGTGGAATATTCACAATAAGACATGATATCAAAATTACTTTCGTTTGGATAATAGAAATACAATTTCAGAAATTATTTTTTGCAAAAAATTAAGAACTCATTTGTTTGTTTCAGTATTTGTAATTTATTAACTTCAAAAGTAACAAATGGCAAAATTAATTTATTTACTACTTCTTGATGTTTTCTTGTTAACAATTCCTTTTACTGCAACAATAGAACACTAATCACAAAACATGTTACTTTGCATTGTTTTGCATTGCATTGTTTATGCAACATAATATTTTACACGGGCAGAAGCCCCCTCTACGACATTACCGATAGTGCCACCTTAACCCCGCCCCCCTTACAGCAACATATTTTTCACATAAACATTTTTCGTACGATGTGCATTTTTGTGATATTTATACTTTTATTTGAAAATGGACCACCCTGTATATTAAACAATGTGTGACGTCATATAAATGTTTCAGAAAACGCAGAACGAAAAAGAGAGCATACGGACATGAATATGAAAAGTAGACAATTTTCCTCTGTGACCCACACTAGAAAAATATCATTATATTAGGCATATATGATGTTTTAGATAAGTCCTCAGCTTGGAATAACAGCATTCTGCTTAATTCCCAAAATCAGCATCTTTAATAAAACTGCCACAATTACAAAATGAGACTCTGTATACAAGAGAGGTAGCCATTAAATTTGTGAACGAAAATCGAGAATACATTGAAAATAGTTCCAGTGTGCGTGTACGTGCGTGCAGAATAATATTGATAGTTGGTAGAGATATAGTGCAAAAGTTTGATGGTTTATTCAAACTGAAAACATCATACGTGTATACAACATTACTACAATTAAAGGAGGTAAGCGTGATCAGTTGTACAAGGTCATTATGACTGTGTTGCATATGTTTCAAAAAGTACATCTTAAAACTGTTACAACTGTTAAAACTAATGACAAACATAAGGAAACTTGCAATCTAACAAGAAACATTTGCTAGGTGCAATTTTTACGTTTGTCAATTGAACTAGAAGAACTATTAGATTTTAGCTGAAGTATATAAAATTGTGTTATTTGGAATTTAAAATGCATATTAGTTACAATGGTTTTATGTACTACACCATATTAATTATTTGTCTCTCTTGTCTTTGTACGTGTTATATACTTAGTCAGCACTACTTTACACTAACATAATATTACAACAGACAAAGAAGCGAAACTTAACATAAATTCTTGAACTTTAAAGTATACAGGGTGTCTCAAAAGTAATAGCGCAAACTGACACAGGTGAAAGTACACGATAATAGAAGCAAAAAAGTCTCCGTAAACATGGGTCTGCAAACGAACCGTTTTGGAGATAATCGCGAATGTGTGTTTAGAAGCCGTCACTGATTGCATTTTGTAAACGCAGAGTGCCTTACTCCTTGCGCGTTTCGAGGCTTGCTCTTTGATTACAAAACAGAACATTTTCAAGAGGTGGCGTTGTAATCAAACAGGATGGATCCAATCAGTACACAGTCTAGCAATGAGATCTCCAATGACTTTTCTTACTGTATTATTAGCATTTTATCAACTAGGACGACGTTTACAAACAATGAAGTCAGTGGCGGCTTGTAATCACACATTCGCGATTATCTCGAAAACGGACCAATGTTTACTGAGACTTTTTTGCTTCTATTATCATGTACTATCACCTGTGTCAGTTTGCGCTATTACTTATGATACACCCTGTATATTTGCTACCAATTTTATGTTGCTGATATTTAAATATTTACAGTGCTTATGGTATGTACAATGCAATTAACATTCGCATACTTCATGAAACTTAATAAGCGAGTCCTCTATTTCACTTGCTCTTTATTCTGGGTTCAATCTTGAGGTTGATTCCGTGCAAGGGTCGAAGTACCATTTCAATTATACGTACAATATCTTCCTTCTTGTCCAGCGCGGTGATCTTGTAGTGTCTGATCAAGGTTGAGATTACGGTCTTCATTTCCAACATGGCGAACTTCTGTCCTGTAAGAAGCAGAGAAATATTTTGTTACAAAATGAGAATTACTCTCGGTCATGGCATTCTAAACTATATTTCTCGTTGATAACAAGAATTCAATGCAGTTGTGTGTAATTGTATTGCAAAAGTAATATGTTGTTAAGAATCCTTTTAGAATAATATGAAAAACTCAATATGCTGACCAAGGAAGAAATTTATTTTATTATGAAACATAAATAAAATAAACGTAACGTTTCAATCTTCTAGCAATCTTCAGACTCTGCACCAAGTACAAATGTAACAAGGTACAAAACAGGACGATATATATACACAAAAATTACTCCCCTCCAAACCGCCTTTCAGGTGAAAGTACAGTTGACAAGGGAAAGCCACCTGCTAGAATGTTCCAGAACTACTTTCTTATAGTCTGAAGAAGACCTTGCTAGAAGGTTGAAACGTTACGTTTAGTTTATTTATGTTATATAATAAAATAAATTTCTGCCTTGGTCAGCATATTGAGTTTTTCATATCATGGAAACAAGGCTTAAGGATGTTATAATAGAATAATAATAAAATTTGTTTCAGCTTTCCCTGTTTTTTTCTTCCTTTATGGACCCCCTTATTGACTGGTTTAATTTGTTTCTTATCGTCACTGTGAATACTACATGCATACGGTTCATACATGTTTTAAGTGTGAGATGAAGTAAATTATACCTACCTATGCAGTTCCTTGGTCCAGCGCTGAAAGGCACGTAAGCATAAGGATGGCGACCTTTCGCTCTCTCGGGAAGAAAGTTATCGGGATTGAATTCTTCGGGATTCGGGAAGATGTCGGGATTGCGATGGGTGTCGTAAAAACGTAATGTTACTTCAGTCCCCTTTGGAATAATGTAACCTCCTGAAAAGATATAAATAAAAAGTGTTCCTTTCTATAAGTAGCATTTTGTAGTACAGGGTGAGGCAAAAGTCCGGCACCACCCTTTTAATTTGAAAACTACTTGACGGAGGGCGATGAAATATCGGATATGCGTAATCGGGGGGGGGGGGGACACCAGATGGGGCTAGTGTGTGTCATGGTGGCCATCTTGAAATCCGCCATCTTAGAATTACATCCAGATTTTCAAATGGGAAGAGAGCCATGTAGCATATCATTTTACATTTGCGTTTTCTCAGAAATAAGAATATGAAGTTTTTTTTCCTCTAACTTTATTTGGTGAGAATATTTCACAGTATACCCACAATAAAGAATTATAGAATAGATATTGTGAGTAAACGTATCGCGGCCTATTCACTCAGGTTCGATATGTATGACAAGTGACACATATCACACCTTGAAACATTAGCCCGTGCTTCGTTCTATTACCACATCTACTTGAGAGAGGCAGATCCCCATATACTCATTACCCTGCGTGCGGGTATATGTGTATCCCAACACAAAGAACTTGTATAACAAATCTTAGAAAGTTCGACTGTTGACGTAGTTACTCAGCACTCAACAGTTCTAAACAAATCACGATTTAAATTCACCAAACGGTTGGTTCTGGACATCAATATGGCGTCTGACATGTTAAGTGAAACGAGAAGTAAAAATGTGGCTTACCTAGCTTACAGTCTTCTGTCGTTACTCTTCCTATATGAGGCACACTGGGATAGAGTCGAATGGTTTCTTTTATACAGCGATCTAGATAATGCATGTTGTGCAAGTCTCGCATAGTTGCTGGTCGGCTACTGTCTCCAAATACGCCGTTCACTTCCTCAAATACTTTGTCCTGCAATCAGAAAAGTACGAGGGTAGTTTGAAAAGTAAGGTAAACGACGCAGAGATGGCAGCACCATAATCAAAATCGAAGCACGGTCGATAAGTTTGATCCTTCAAACGAGACCTTGCAGATCACGCAAAGTAGGTGAACGTGCGAGCGATTTCAAAAATGGACAAAACCACCAGGACAATGCACCTGTTCACAGAGGTTGCTATGGCTAAAATCCATGAACTTAAGTTCGAATTGTTGGATCATCCGCCCTATTAGACCGATCTAGCTCTCTCTTGACTTTCATTTGTTTCCTAACCTCAAAGATGTCTCGGAGGACAACGATTTTTTGATAACGATGAAGTGATTCATGCTGTGAACAGCTCTTTTGCAGACCAGGAGAATTCATTTTATAAACAATAACCTCAAATCTCACTGGGCTGAAACTCTGCAAGGGCTCGTATGAAGGATCAAACTTATCGACCGTGCTTCGATTTTGATTATAGCGCTACCATATCTTCTTCGTTTACCTTACTTTTCAAACTACCCTCGTAATCGAAATAGTAAAATAAGTGTTACACAATTAATTAAAAATAGCCATTCATGACTAGAGGTGGTGCCGGATTATCCCCTTGCCTGAGTATCATCTTCTTCACACAGTTTGCATCATGTCATCACTCATCCTCATTTTCGCGATTAGCCAAAAGTGGCACAAAAGCGAATTTTTAAATAAACTAAATGAAAAGCATTACCACTGGGAAAAGTTTTTTTATGCTAAAAATGTTAACAACACTTGTTTTATGTGGTAAATATATTAAAAATGTGTACTGAAATTATAACAATATTTGACAACAATTAAAACAAAATTACAGCTGTTACCATATTGACAGGCAACAGTCGCCTATGTTTGCTGATTTTTTCCAACATATGGAAAGTGCGTGCTTGTAGGAGAATATTGTTCTAAATATCGGACGTTTCGAGGTAATTCATTCACTTTATGCACAAGTTTATCAGACAGATAATACTTCCTGCACAACTTGGCAAAATATGCTGAAAATATGGAGGGAGGATTAGATAATAACACATAAATATAGTTTGCTACGTATGTTTGACATATTTTTCAAATAGTAATACCCCGTATTAGCCCCCTCCTCCAAATGCTGGCTCCTGAGAAAAAATGGCTGGCGGTTGAATTATTTTTAATTTTCTGTCTATGCCTAGTGCAAACTTCAATTTAATACCATGTAATTTGTTAAAATTTTTGTTTCATGAAATCATGTAGTTCAAGCTTGAGGTATGAATGTCTGAGGACTTCCCTAGTACCAAAGAATACACATGGGTTGGAAATTTAATAGTGGCAACTATTTATTCTCAAATGATACAAAAGAGACACCCCTGTGAAACTTTTACAGCCCTTTGATATAGTCACCAGCCAGCGATATGGAAGATGTAGTATTTCTGTAGCAGTGCATGTTCTGTTGATGGTTCGAATGGAACGGTCTATTGTCTGAAGAATCTCTGGAACAGTCTGGAACCTTCATCTTAGGGATCAAATAAAAGGCTCAGGAGCTGGTAGAGAATCGGCCAGCCCCATCGAGCTAACAAATCAGCCACAGGTTACGCTACATGCACCCGAGCATTGTCCTGCAAAATGATGGGAGGATTCAGTAGAAAGTGTCCCTGTTCTTTCGCACCGCAGGTCGCAGGCTATGTTCCAAACATGAACAGTAATACTGCACATTGACGGTATGTCCTGGAGGTATGCCGAGAATCACAAGTACTTTCACATTAGTGGGGTTCTAACTACACAACTTTAGACCGCCAACTCCAACGATACTCTTTTCCTCTCGTAACTGCGCATGCGCCTCGTGTTGGAAGGAAGAGTCCATTTACTGGGAGGTAGCTTAGGTATCAAACTAACATGTGGTATAACTGAGAAGCACCGGTTCTGTTTCATGGCGTATATATAGCAGAGTTTCCACTATTAAATTTCCAAACCATGTATAAAGATAAGAAGCAAGCCAAACTATATTCTCGTAAAAATAATGTAATATTCAGAAATTTTGAATGCATATCCTAATTATTACGATAAATTTTACGTTATGATAAACCTTGCAAACTATACGCACCTGAATTTCTGGATGGGATCCCAAGTTGAATAAAACCCAACCTAACGCAGTTGCAGTCGTCTCGTGACCCTGGAAAGAAAAATGTATAGGTCTAGATGTGTTTTTTTAAATATGTGAGAGAGTAGTCTCAAAATAAATTTCTTTATATCGAAATTGTGGAATGCTATGTAGGAATGGGGAAGCAATATCGTCACCAATGGTTAGTTTCAAATGTGTGTTGATTGGTTCGCATGTAACGATCATGTGTAAGTGCAGCCGGAAGAATTGCGTCTCTTATTTGTAGTAGGAATTGTCATTATACCTCTTGTCCAGACTTACGGTGGGCGCCCTACATGCTGGCAAGGGAAGTGAGGAGCGGGGAAGCGACCAATCCAGCGGGATGAGAAACGCAGGAAACTGTAGAACGAGGTACACGTAATTGTCTCTCTCCTCGACGTCGTAACTCCCGGCGCCACCGCTGTTGTCTTGTTGGTCTGCTGCGTATTCCCCGCTCTCCACTTCCCTTGCCAGCATCTAGAGCGCCCGCCGTAAGAGTAGAAAAGACCTATAGCAGGGTGGAATTAGCTAAAATTTTGCTCCAAGCCGGAATTAAATACTATAGAGAAGATTTTTTTGGGAATGTTTCCCAATGTTATTGAAACTCAAATCCAAAGTACCAATGATGGAAGCTTGGGGAAATCGTTTTATAGGAGGATCAGTCACTAATTGGTGGAATTAGCGAAAATTTTGCTCCAAGTCGGAATTTGAAACTGCAGAGAAGATCGTTTTACAGGAATGTTCCTCAATGTTAGGGAAATGATGGTAAGAGATGGAAGCTTGGGGAAATCATATTCATACATTAAAATGTAACACATTCCAGCTTGTAACATACTCGTTACGAGGTAATATAATGAAAGGATCTGGTACTATCGTGTAAGAGATTGTCTTTTGTTTGATCACGTGACGTTCTCTGCTCGGCGAGAAAAGGCTCCGCCTGTTAGGGAGTTCTTCCTTCCTGAGCAGCCGCAGAGTGCACACACATATTCTAGGTTGTTTATATGGGTTGTACTTTATTTGTCTGTAGGTAAATGAATACGTTGAGTTGTGTTAAATTATGATGATACATAAGGAATGTAAAACAAATTGTGGCTCAATTATTTAATCATATTTGTAATAAACAAGCAGATAATCCAAAATTAAATACATGTTTTAATTAATGAAACAACAAGACATCTGGTAAAATATTCATGGGTCCACTGCCATACTTTGCTATCTATTGTAGTTACCATTTGTATCTATCTTTCTTTTGTTTTAAGGTGGTTACAAGCTACTGCCACAATTCATGAATGAGAATCAACCTTTTGATAAAGTTTTGTGTTCTTCCTGGCAATGGCTATTTAGTCTCTATTATAGTTACTTAGATATCTAGATTTGCCAAAGGCGTACTGGTTTAGCATTCTGGCCATAAGTTGCCCTGAAGTAGATGAACAACACCTCCAAAGATCACTCCTTTAGTAATTGCTTCCGGGTCATATCCTAATTCCACCCTACCACATGGACATAATAGAGCCTGTCTTACAGACGTGGGCGAATGGCAATAGTTACTAAACGCACATGGTTGGCGCATAACCATTACCTTTTTACATTCATTGAGAAAGTATACGCGTTGCGTGAATAAAACGACATTGCATTTACATATTGTAATGATTTGGCTCTGTATAGTTATAAACATAAATAATTGAAATATGCACTTAAAGGGTGCTAAATAGAAAAAACATGCTTACTTTGGAAAAATTCTTATAATTTTTAAATGTTTTCTTTCAGTTACAGCAAAAACCCTACGTAAACTGATTATTTATCTTTTTCAGCCTTTACGATTCAACATGTAATAAATGTAAAAGTTGCAGTTCTGAATTCTTGCACACACTCTTGTTTACTTTCTATTGTTGTTTTAAACATGAAAGAAGAATCACATTCCTAACAAACTATGATTGCACTTGATTACATCATGATGTCTGACATTTTTAAACTTGAAAACTTTTTAACTCCTGCTTTCGGCAAGAATATTTTTATGCGAAGAAAAAAGTTGCTTCTACTTCACAAGATACAATTGGTTAATATTTTAAGGCAACAGTATTTTACAGGTTAAGTTAAGATCATTAATATAGTGTGTCCATTGCATTGTTGTCATTTACTTCTCAAAATGAGTAGTTGTTTAGTGTTTCCGCGAAGACGATGAAAGAAGTCTTATTTCCTGGTTTTGTAGAAGAAAGTGGAGAATAAGCAGGAGTGTCAGAGGGAAATAGGATATTATTTTTATTAAGAAGACAATAATCCCAACGAACAGCTGTAAAATACAATTTTAATGGTGATTGTTGGCGAATCACTGATCGCATCTCTCATTTAGTGTACCATTAGTGGTGCCATTTTACTATGCTAAGGGATTTCAGCCGTTAACACAGAAATTTCGCTTCCTGTGACACAGAGCTGCCGCCGTTAACACAGGAATTTCGCTGCCCATCCTACGGGGCTTCCGCTGTTAATACAGGGAGCACTCTCTTTTCTACGGAGCTACTATCGTTAACACAGAGATTTCGCTCTCTTTGATACGGGGCTACCGCTATCTACCGCCGTTAACACAGGGATTTCGCTCTCTTTGATACGGAGCTACCGTCGTTAACAGAGAGATTTCGCTCTCTTTGATACGGGGCTACCGCCGTGTACCGCCCTTAACAAAGGGATTTCGCTCTTTTTCTTACGGAGCTACCGCTGTTAACACAGGGATTTCACTCTTTGCTAGGGAGCTACGCCGTTAACACACGGATTTATCTACCTTTGCTACGGAGCTACCGACGTTAACACAGGGATTTCGCCCTCTTTGAAACTAAGCTACCGCCATTAACACAGGGATTTTGATCTCTTTCTTTCTGAGCTACCGCTGTTAACACAGGGATTTCACTATTTGCTACGAAGTTACGCCGTTAGCACAGGGATTTCGCTGTCTTTGCTACGGAGCTACCGACGTTAACACAGGGATTTCGCTCTCTTTCTTACGGAGCTACAGACGTTAACACAGGAATTTTGCTCTCTTTGCTACGGAAGTACTGCCGTTAACACAGGGATTTTGCTCTCTATGCTACGAAGCCATCGCCGTTAGCACAGGGATATCGCTCTCTTTGCTACGGAAGTACTGCCGTTAACACAGGGATTTTGATCTCTTTCTTACGGAACTACCGCTGATAACACAGGGATTTCACACTTTGCTACGGAGCTACCACCGTTAAAACAGGGATTTTGCATCATGGAGCTTCTGTCATACATTGGTCTCAAGTGGAACAATTGTGAGAAGATTCGTCTTCGCCATATCACCGTGGATTTTATTGAAAAATTCTGGTTGTATTTAAGATGCCATGTAAATGAAGATTACCTTACAGGCGAGTTTAACCTTTTACAAAGATGAACATTCTCCCGAGAATAAATCTGAGATAACATCCTTATCATCGCGAAGTGAGTACTAGACAGGCCACCACAGTACTAATTCACAACTTACCTGGTGAACAACCTAGAGAAAGTCTTCATCATCCGTTTCGAGGTAAGATTTGTCAATAAGAATGTTTCAGTAACATATTGAGCATTACCTCAAACATGAAAGTTTCAACCTCTTCTCTCAGTTCCTGGTCAGTTAACTTGGCTCCATCCGTAGATGCTTCTATGAGCAGATCGAGAAATGCTTTGCTGGTCTTCGAACCTGAAATGTTCGTGAAATAATTTGTTACATGCACAAAATACAGGTGACCAGGAATGTGTTCAATTTAATGTAACTGTGAATAATTTTCGTTATTTTAAAATAGAATATTTAGCCATGAGTATAAGCATTTATAGACCTATAATTCGATTCAAATTCGATGAGTTACTTTAGCCAATCACAAATGCATGTATCGTAGATACAATTCAGGTTAACAAAATATCTAGTCACTCGAAAGTAAGAATTATATCATATAAAACAATCTATAAGTTGTGTGAAACTGAACACAGTTTATTAGCAAATGTCAAATGGAAGTAGCAACTAACCTCGAATTTATAACAGCATTAGAAAAGGAGAGAATAATGTTCAAATATTGTACTTTATGCAGCTTTCAATTTTAAGGATCAAGTGTGTTTTTTTGTAACGGGTGTCCCACTAGCTTTCGAACCCGAAAAAAACGTGATAATTTCCGAACAAACATACATAGGAAAATGAAATTCACAATACACGTACCTTGTTTCATGCTGAACACGAGGAAGTGTTGAACATAAACACACGCGTCAAAACAAAGACGGTAGGTGGCGCCAGGGGAAGTGGTGCGTGTGGGTTAGTGTGATGCGCGAGTCCCTGCATCGCGAGGATGGATCGGTACACCGTACCAGAACGCGTGTTCATTGTAAAGAAATATTGGATATCGGGATCGTATCAGACTGTTCAACGTAAATTTGGACGCCGTAAAGGACCATTGAAGGTGGCAGTTTGGAGCGCAATTTCCCGACAGCGTATCATTGGACCCATCTTCTTTGAAGATAAAGTAAACACACAAGTTTACTTACACATCTTCAGTACATTTGTGAATCAGCTGGATGATGAATGACTGCGTCGCAGTTATTTCCAACAAGACGGAGCAACATGCCATACTTCCAACGTGTCCATGGCAGAAATTGAGTTCTGTTTTGGTGACAGAATCATCTCTAAAGGATTGTGGCCGCCAAGATCCCGAGATTTGACACCTCCGGATTTCTTTTTATGGGGTTTCCTTAAAGGTTGTGTCTACAGAAAGAAACCACGATCACTGCAAGAGTTGCGAAACAACTTCGAGAATGCGATTAACGAGATCACACCAGAGAATCTACATCGGACTTTTCGCAATATGGAACGCCGTGTATAAACATGTCTGGACGTCCAGGGAAGACACTTGCAGCACCTGCTGTGACGATCATGTATTCAGCATGAAACAAGGTACGTGTATTGTGAATTTAATTTTCCTATGTATGTTTGTTCGGAAATTATAACGTTTTTTTCGGGTTCGAAAGCTAGTGGGACACCCTGTATATGCTTTCATAAGCAAACATAGATGAGAGAATATAGTATTGTACTCATATTTTTTTTATCTGCATCTACCAAATCTACAAGTATTTTGCGTTGAAACTTACCTACATCGAGTTCTTCCTTTCGGCTGTTCTGCTTTTCCGATTGCCTTTGATGCATATAGATCTCCTTCCTTTCCTTTACCACCTGTTTGGTATTCAGGAGAAACAAATGAACAAATGGTATATTCCTTACGCCTTATTTCAAACATAGACATTTGAAGCATCGAAGATTTGTCACGTAAGAGTCCTATGTCTTCCGATATTTCATATTAAATTATTTCTATGACAATAATCATATACTTAACTATACTGCTACTTATTGTTGTGCGAGTCTTCCACAAAAATGGTTCCATTAACAATGCATGCTTCATTTAGTAAACTAAAAAAAAGTAAAGTGCTTCCCTGTGCTTTGCACCACGCCATGAAGGCGTATAGGGGTGTGGGGTTAGGGCCCTACACTGTCTTGATCTCGGCCAAGCTGGAGGTGATGTGATCAGCACCACGCCCCTGGCTGCCTTTACACCCCAGAGTTTCCTCCAGGTATCACTTTATACGACGCTGGGTGGGCGCCGGAGCCGCTTGAACAGGTTAAATGAGTCCCGGTTCTCCTCCTCCGAAAATCGAACGCGGGTCTCTCGCATGGTAGTCAGACGCCCTAACGACTAAGCTATCACCGCTTTTAGTTACAAAGTTATTTTAGTGTGTGTCTTCTTAGCTAATATATTATGTACAATTAGACCTTTTATATATGATGAGTGCTCGGAGAACTATTGAGTTCCCGCTGTGCAAGTCTTTAATCGGAGACATAAAACATTACTGTTCTTATGGTATCAGTGTTCTTAATGAGATGATGTTGAATGAGATTATCCATAAAGGAAGGTTGTGTACATAAGACAGGAATATATATACTTTTTTTTTGTAAAGTGTCAGGATGAAACATTCAATTGTCATGTGTTCCGTTCAGCACAATATATGTTTTGTCTGCTTTAAATCGACTTTATGATCAGAGCGAAATTACATTTTATTGTGATTTTATAATTTAGCAGTGTGAAGTCTACCTCGACCGGGGATACAACCTGGTGATTACAGGGAGATGGTGTTACCACTACACCATTGCAGAATTTCTTACCACAATATCAACACCTAAATATGTTCCTGACTATGGTTACAATACACATGCTTGTAAATGAAACTGCCCGCAGTCTGGGTAGCTTGTTGCAATATTTGATATTAAATAAAGAAAAAGACAAATGTCACTTAGCATAAAATTATCTTCACCCTGGTAATAAAATCGCCATGGCCAGCAGTAACAGGCCAAAGAGCATTCATGAAGTCTGTACAACAAAATTATCTTCATTGTTTACGGATTATACAAAATCCGTAATATATAAGTGCAAAATGTATTTCAATTAAAGGGCTGTTGCATAAACAAAGCAATGTGTTTATGTTGTTCTTGAAAAGAATTTTTAGTGACTTGTTATCGCTTAGACAAGTTTCCGAACAAATATATTTTTCAACGTGAAAATTTCTTTAATGTAAACACATGAACACAATAAAGATACGTAGAAGTAGTTAGTATCAATTAATAATTCGTTTGTTACGTAACGCAATATGATAGTAAAAACACTAACCTTATTTGTAAAATCGAGAAGAATTTTGAGGTATTTAGCATATTCCCTTCCCGTGTGACTTAGGTTGAATATCCAGTCAAAGTAGAACCAAGGCCGAGAGTACCTTAGTGACAGCAACTCGATTTGTCTGCAAAATAAATGTTGTGTCTGTATTTCATCGATAGTAAATGAATTACTGCAAGCTTTGTTTAACGCTGAGAACTTAAGAAAACTGAAATCAATAAAGTCAGAGTCAGCTATAATCTTATTCAGTGGATTGACTTGGACCCTGTAAACCAGAGTTCATAAGTTCAAATTATGGGTAAGTTATCGGTATTATATTATGTTTGTTTCCTCTTCCACTTCATCATTTTCGAGGATAACCTTGATACGTGTAAATTCGACATAAATTTCAAAATATATACAAAAAAATCATTTTCAGCTTCGTAACGGAGTACCAGCCAAGTGGAATCAAGTTGGGTGTCAATTCTGTTGAAGGAATCATATTTTACTTCATGCCACCAATTATGAAAACTGTAATATACTAAATCAGCAACAAGTTAGATGTAACCGAATTAGTGTTACTTCAATATTCATGAGTTACAACTCATATAACATGTTTCCTGTGTGAATGTTTCACTGTTTCACTAACGACATTAAAAATTACCATGATTTTCCATTAAACTAAACTTGTCTTATATATTTATAAATATAAAAAAACATACAGATAATAACATACAGAGTTAATCCCTATACTTTCAAGATGAAGACGAACATTTCATTTAGTTCCTTACCAAACAATAATTGTGTTAATTTTTGTTGAACCAAGAAGCTGTGACATGCCCAGATTAAACATTATAATGCCGTACGTGTTGTAAAATAAAGGACCTTGCTGCACGTTCAGTGGCGACTTTGGCGGGAAAAATAAAAACACATTTGTGAGCTCTGTCCTAGGGTCCTGACTTTCTACCTCTTCATTCATGTAGGTTGTGTGACTATTATGTACAGTGGGATGCACAAGTATTTCCCAGTAAATTGTGACTATTTTCATTGTTTTTTCTCTTGCTCTCTGTGTATTATTAAGGAATTATAATGGTACAAAGCTTATTAGCTGCTTGTTTGACAGTTTGAATTCTAGAAGCTCTCATTACGTAGAACACAGAGAATAAACATGGTGTAGGAAAATTTGCCTGGTAATTTTTGTGCATCCCACCGTACCCACGAATCTCCGGCGTTCCATGGTACTTCAGATTGTTTCCTATCTACTCTTAATGAAGATAGCACTATTGCATTTTCTAATACTGATATTTTCATTCATTATCATCCTTTGTTTATCATTAGGTTAAACTTGTACTCACCTATACAGTGCGTTCACATATTCAGACGTGATTGACGTTTGTGCATATACTTTGGTTCCCATTGCTGTTTCTGAAATGAATAAAAAAACCTATAAATGATTTTGTGGATAGCATAAGATTCTTTTTCGCTGTGTTTAATTATGAATTGTCCATCTACCTGCTCATGTTAGAAACAAAACACTGTAGCAACGATTATTTTTGTTCTTATTATATTCATTGGTATTGAAGAAATTCTGTATTACGGAATTATTTCATACACAACTAGTGTTTATCACGGTTGTCAGAAGAAATGAATTAAAAGAGAATCTTGCCTCTATCATTTTAAAATATTGTTATATTTAAAAACAATGTGCACTATAAATCTCGGTTTATTTTAATAATTCAGCAAATTATGTTCATACCATATATTTGAATAACGTCTACTTACAGTGTAATGGTTATGATTATTTTTCCAATAAACTTGTAGTAAGTTATTTTTGATGAATACATACTTAGTTATTTCTATAAAACAAAAACAAACCTCCATATTTCCTCTAATAACAAAGTTGAGGAAAACTAAAGTTTGACTAACGTTTAAATTCCTTTAGAGTAAGCAAGCATTTTAATATATATAAGGAATTCTAAAAGAAGAATTGAAGGGCTCAAGTGTAAAACATATTAAGTGGCATCTTGGTCATTTTTGAATTGCAAAGTAAAATTTGCCAACCTTAAATTTTCGAGTGAAACTGCCCTGTCATACAATTTGCATTGGACGCAGTGAAGCCTTCTGAAATTGGTAAACACAAGACGAAAATAATTTATCTAAGGATGAAGGCCCGTTTCGCCTCATTGCGTTTTCACATCCCCCAATACAATTTCAAATTATTTATGTGACACTAACTTTCTAAGGCGAAACGTGATATCCCATTTCGCCTTACCCTGTTTCCTTACACAAAAAAATTTTCCACCAGGACATATTATCAACTTACAATCAACCTAACCTACTCTAACCTAACCTAACCTGGTCGGTGCTCCTGGGTGTCGTGGGGAGGAGCCAAGGTAGGCAACATCACAAGCTCTGCGCTCCCATTATGAATTACCCTTCAAGTCGATAATATCCCCTGGTGGGAAATGTTTTGTGTGTAAGGCGAAACAGCATAAGGCGAAATGGGATGTCCCGTTTCACCTTAGAAAGTTTGTGTCACAAAAATCATTTGAAATTGTATTTGGGGAGGTGAAAACGCAATAAGGCGAAAGGGAGGACACGATCTATAGTATAGCTTCTAATAACTTTTTTTCTTAATGAACTCAAAAATGACCAAAATGTCACTTACCATGTTTCACACCCGAGCCCTTCAATTGTGTTTCGATCAGACCTCTCCCTTAACACGTTTTCTTGTGACGTGTCGGTATTGCATGATGATAAAAGCATACCTTTCATTTCGCTTAGATCTTGTAGATGCTCCTTCTCTTGAAGCATGATTCTAAAATTGACGGGGACATTGGCCATATTTCTTCTATATTATTTGGCAGTGAGAGTGGAAATACTGCACTAAAATACCTATTTTCATCGTTAGCAGTTCTTAAATTACGTACTTCGGCTAATTAAAATTGATGTGTACATGTGTTGGATGGGCTTCAGGATGAAAACTACTATTGGAAAAAATTGACAGAAAACTCACGTTTTATACAGGAACAGCAACCCAAAACACGGAGTATGTTTGAAACGATGTTTTCACCTTCTTTACCCTATTATAAACTAAATATTCTTAAGGCCCCTTTAGCATTTTTGCTAGCATAACTGCTATGTAAATGCTTCCAAAAATCTTATAGCAGATAGTACTTTTACACCCAAGCATTTCATGTAACGTTTAGGTTAGCTTTTGCGATTAAAATGTATAATATATACAGCACGAAAGGCACGTCGAGTTACACCGGTGTTTATAATTTAAACAACTGAAATAATATTTCATACGTTTACTGTATACGTTATAAAGTATGTATGTAAGCAGCGCCATTGCTTTATATCTAAAACATTTTTGTATGAAACTTTATTCCTCTCGATTACATAGTTATTGGCTTTTAAAAATGTGAAGTGATACGTTGCTTACATCTCGCATGGCCGCCATTACAGCTGTACTCGTGACTTAGAGCTCGCTTATGATTGGTTATTCTACGAAAAAAGCTACGGAAATATGACCGATTCTATTCTTGAGAAATGCCATGAAATATGCCTTGGTATCTGAAATTCCATAAGATTTTTCACTTTACACGGTATAATTTTGGCCATGGTAGAAATGTTAAGAAAAATGGCAAGGAAAATGTTTTCGTCTAAAGTGGGCTTTAGTGTTGCCAACCAAGAGAGCATTTGACTACTTATTCAGTGTTGCCAACCAAGAGAACATTTTGCTACTTACTCAGGCTTAAGACTTTGCTACGACTTACCGCAGATTATGTCCAAGGCACAAGCCCAGATATAGTGCTGTACGTTGAAGCTTTCGGAGTTAAGCTCCTTCCCCAGCAGCTTCACTAACAGCTCTGCGTTCTCGTTGAACACCTGCAGGAAGCTGTCCAGAATCTTGAAGTGAAAAGCTGGAGTGATCATCTTCCTGTGGGAGTGCCACTTGGCTCCTGGCGAGAACGGAAAAAGCAGGGAATTGAAGATTTCAAGTATTTAAGTAAAGTACCGCACTACACAAGTATTACATTAAGACAAGAAATTCATGAAAAACTAGAAGAAATGCAAAGTGGGTTGAGACCAAGCGTATGTGCTATGTGAATGCCTTTTTACATCAAGTGAGATTAAAGAGGAAGTTATAGAATATGATGCAGTGAACGTTGTCCATTTGCTGAGTTATTGCTAGTTCTAATATAATACTTGCTCATGCTGTAAAATAAATCTTATACCAATTCTCTACTTTTATTACTTTCTTTCCATTGCACCATACCAAAAGTCACTTATTTAACTGGCAAGAATATCTTTGTTCACCTGAACACGAGAGAAGAGGCGCTCTCTCCAAACGTAGTAGCTCGAAAAGCACTAGATAATTGTTAATGTTCAGTTAGCATTACAAGCTGATAGAGACCCATTGCCACTGATATTTAGAGAATTAATGAAAATAATGGATAAATACATGTGCCTCACATTATTTCACTCCGATGTTAAGTAAAAGGTGAGACGACCATTTTAGACACTTTTCAGAAGTTATGTACTACTCTCACTTTGTAATGAAAATTCAATTTTCGTACCAAGTTTTAAAACCTTGTTATAAATATGAAATAAACACTAACAGAATACATCAAATCTCTTCACAGAATCAAATTGTATTTACGTATTTAAAAAAACTGTCTTTGTAACCTAAAGCAGAGGTAGGTGGCCTGTGATTAAGATACAGGAAATTCGCAGGTGAATAATCCAAAGCTTCTACGTGTAAGTATGCCAAGTTTGGACCAATATGTAATCCATGAATCAAAAATTAAATGCGAAACTTGAATTGACACCAATGCCTTCGAGACATCAGTCCAAGTAACATTTAGCGCAATAGTAAACCATTAGGTATGACTCTCTAAGAATTTCAGTAGCGAAAATATGTTAGTTTGCAGGTGGATATCAAACATGGACACGTGCTAGGGCACTGTGGGTATGTAGCCATGCCTTCACCTACCTGAACTTGTCAGCAGCCCCGTTCCAAGCCAAGGATGCATGAGTGAGTAGAAAAAGGACCTTTCTAGATGCTGGGAACCTCTTAGGACAACCTAGAAAAGAAAACATAGTGAGAACCACATTTGTTCTATTTATAGAATTTCAAAGAGAACGGTTGTTTGGAAAACACAAGAATTGGGCACTTTCTCTTTTGTTATCACAACGATAAAACATTGAAGGCATAATGGGAAAAAAATGGTTATCATAGCTTAACGCAGAATTGAATAAGCTAATTTTGATGTAACTCGTATCTATGTAGGTCTACTGGTTAATTTTTAATTTGAGTCCAAACTCTAGTATCTATAATGTTTAATCCGACAGTAAATAGTACCAGAAAAAATTTCAAAATATTGAAGCTGTCCACTTACCTCCATATCATTCGGCTGTATGATGTGTACTACCGGTATCCATCCAATCCAAATTCTATACACGGGTCCATATCTTTTCGCTACATCTATGTCTATGTTGAAATGTTCTGAAAAGATACGTGAAGGCACTGGTGCATAAGACTGCTGGCAATGAGATGCAATTCCACGCATGGGTCAAACCAAGTTCTCATTCTGCCCTGATCGACTATTCAGGCTACATCTACAGTTTAAATCGGAATCCGAACCACTACAGTACGCTAAGTAGGACTACCAATAATCTTGCCCTCAATAATCCCCCCAAAACAAAAATTTCTGGGGGGAGAGATTTTGTTAAAACACCAGAAGATAAGCAATTACTTTTGACTTCAAATATACATTACTATGGATAATATCGAAAACACATACAGTTGCGAATGTTAAATCTTCTCTTACACTTACTCTATCTTTTTCAAGAGATCATTAACAGATGTCCAGCCAGTAACAATGTACACAGCTCAAAAAAAGTAAAACAAGGCTGCAAGGCAAATATAAGTTTGAAATTGGATAGATTTATATTCAAAGAAAAGCAAAAACTGAACAAAAGCTTTTACATAATACAACTAACTATTACAACTTTTTCGTAATTTATTGACATCTTTAAGCTGTAAGTGAAGGAATTAGTTTGTTACTTTATATACATATACATATATGAGTCGGTGCATAAGTTCGTGGTGTTTTATAACATACGTTAACAGGAATACAATAATTAATTAACACAAGAATTCAGGTGGTAAGATAAAACATTGTTATTGTAGTCTAACAATACACAGTCACAACAACACTCAGTCAGTCATTAATGTAGCCTCCTCCATTATCAATGACCATCTGCCAACGTTGGGGAGGACTTCTATGAAGCGCCTGTACAACTGCTGTGATTTCAGTATATTGCATTAGCCCCGTAGACAGCTTTTGAGTTGAAGAAATCCGGTAGCCAACTTTCAAGAGCAGCTTCATTAGGAAAGACTTGCTACTGCTGAACTTTATCCTCGGTTAAACTCGAAGAGCAGAATGTTCCGGAAATGTTCAACTTTGTCCACTTGACACTCCATCTTGTTTCGTTCGCAAAATAGACAAAATGTGCTCAGAATTAGAATACACTGTGTTTTTACGAACACAAAACTACGCAATGACAATGGAAAAAAGTGGATAACGAACTCTTGGCAACGCAGTGTTGCCAACCCATAACTAAACGCTACGAACTTATGCACCGACCCAATATGTGTGTAGGTTAAGAGCTTCCTTCCCCCACCTGCCTTCAATGATTTAGCACCCCGGTGCTAACCGTGATTCATATTCGGAACCGCTTGATTACAGGGCAACAATAACAGCCATTGCTTTAGGAATGGTTTGAATCAATAGTGAAACAAACTGTTTCAGAATTAGTAATTTTTTTTGTTTGTTTATTTCGTTTAACTCTTCTGCATTTTCTGCACTTCAGGGATATTTTAGTCTTTTAATTTATATGGAAAACTCCTTCGAAACTCTAATAAGTTTACTCTAAGATCTAGTTACAGAAGGTCGCAGACTGTCGTGGCTCTGGGCTGGCTTAATTTATATGCACTCAACCTTCGGGCAGTTTGTCTTAATGAACTGATAGCTTTGTTGCAAACCGTTATATTTTTTGAACGTGAGCCAAATTCCGTTGAATATAAATTGACCATATTAACCGTTGAGTAGCATTTCATGTACAATCACCGGCAAAAAAATTAGGACACCAAGATCCTGAAATACTATACCCTGTCCCAGCTAACTGTGGAGCAGGGTTGCGCATAGCGGCAGAGGAGGAGGAGGGAAATCGAGTGCTGAAGGCGCAGCGTTGCCAACCGTGCGGTCCTGACCGTACATGTACGGACATTTCATGGCATATTCGGACGTACGGTCCAGACCTTAGTCCGTTCGCTAAATATACGGCTTGTCAAAATTTGCTCTTGCAGATTTATCCCTAATATTTCCCTAAGAAATTCTTAAACCAAGCGTACGGACCTGGAGATAAAAATACTACCCGTTTGCCATGTGCGTACGGTATTGTCGCTTTGAAATGTTTGCAACGCTTCCAGAGCGAAGCAGGGAAATCGGGAAACTCCAGTCGTCCATTACGCAATCCCGTTTCTATCACTGTTCATTGGTGGAGCCGTATGGCGTCACTACTTACGCAGAGACTTGTTTTCGCTCACCTGGTCTACAGTTAGCTGGTACAGGGTATAGCTTCCCTGCAAAGTGTAACATGTGTTGCCTAATTTTAAAGCGGTGGTAGAATTTTCCATTGAAAATGGTGCTATTAAAATCCATTTTTCGCCATAGACTTAGGCAACACACAAAAAGACGCCTTGCAGGGAAGCGAGTATTTGAAGATCTTAGTGCACCATTTATGTTGCCGGTGGCCAGTGGCGGCGATTAGGGGGGCGAGAGGGGCAGTTGCCCCCACCACCACCACTTTTCGCCACTTTTGCCCTCACTCTATAATAAATCTTATATACAAAGGGAAATATACTGTCTTGGCCCCCAGTTTTGGCACCTTGCTCCCCCGGGTTTTGGAACCCAATCGCTCCCACTGAAGGTGGCTGTAACTTCACTCTGTCTTGGGAATCTATGGAGCAATGGCACGCATAACGGTAGAGAAGAGGAGAAAGCGAGAGAGCGGTGTAAACGGCTGGTAGATGCAGCAAGGTTTTCCCTCCGTGCATTCGCTTCCCCTCTCACGCGCTCATTAGCCGAGTCCAGCAAGTCCAGAGGACTTGTTTTTGTTCTCTCGCTCCAGAGATTCCCTGGACAGAGTGTAAGTGCACGTTGGGTCTCACTTATAGCACACTTCTCAACCATCATCTTGGTTCATGCCCGCCCTTCGACTTGTGACGTCACAAAATTTGCAATGTGTTCATGCTAAGAGCCCGTAACACAACATGCCTAACCTAACAACGAAAACATTTAGCGGGACGTCAGAAGACGAACGGCGGGCGTCGACCAAGAAAGGTGGTTGAGAAGCGTGCCGTCAGATATACCCTTGCATATTCATTCCATCCCCTTAGTAAATCTGAAAGGAAGGTTGCTAAAGGTGTAGGAATTTTAAATCAATTCAATTCCGGTCCCTGAGAGAAAATCAGCAAGGTAAATGGGTTCTGGACCGTAAGGAATCTTTTTATGTTTAAAGTATTTCAATCCCGTCCAGGAACCATTTTTCATAATCAATTTAAATACGGTCCAGGAACCTTTTTCGGGATCGGTTTAAATAAGGAACTTGAAATGAAACAATACGTAACTTGGACGGAATTTAAATTGTGCAAGAGAAGGTTCCGGTCCTGTTACTGAACCCATCAGAATTTATGGTACCTTTAACAAACCTGTGTGGAAGCTTAGTAACTAACCGTCACGTGATGCATTGAAAAATGTAGGCGAATTTCCAATTATTGGGTACGCTTTCGGCCCAGGCAACTTCTCTATTTGGTGTGCAACCCTGGCCCACCTCTTCCACCTGGCGACAGTCAGAAGAACCAAGGGAAGAAAGAAGAGAACGCACAGAATTAACGAGACCATCCCGACTCTTTTGTCGAACTCAATCTCACTACACGAACACTCACTTTTGTATCGCTGTGTCGCGCGATAACAAGCTACAGGTTAGTTTTTATACTAATCTTGCCTTGTTATCAGTAAGACGGTGAAATTTAAGACGATTTTTTAATTTCTGTTTTCCCTGCTTTGAGTCTTGTAATCTGCCAACAAAACCAATGGGTTTTGTAAAGTGTGACGTAATAAGCCGATATCTCGTACAGGAAATATTCTCACTTGTACACTCCTCTTCACATAAAGTGGCACAATTTATGGGGTTGAGCAGTTGAAGAATGTGCCACTTTATCTGAACAGCAGTGACGACTATCTGTGATTTCAGCATGAACGACAATTGTGGGATACGACATTCGAAAAATGGTATTTAACTTTCTTCAAGATAACTACGACTGTTCGTCTGTACGTTCAATGACATTGTGATAACATCGTAAGCTTGTAATCAAAGGATCCTCGGTTCGATACCCAGTAGAAGCATAGAGTGGTTCGGATCCCACTTCAAACTGTAGGTCCAGTCCAGATTAGCCTTTCCGTCCGTAAAGCGCGCTTAAAACAAATCCTGAAAATAAAACCCCGTTCGTCCGTTCCAACTACCAATAAGTGAGAATCTGTGAGGGCTACAAACACAGAATCAGGTAGCAACACTGAACATATTTTCCTAACCTACATGAACAATCAGTTCATGGGGGTTGAAACATGGTGCCTGGATGTAGGAGACAAATCAGCATCCATCCTCAGTGTGCGAATTAACGTGGGGGATACAGCCCCCCCCCCCACACAAAGAATTTTATCTCTGGCAAAAGACAAGCCAGGGATGTTTTTATCCCCCTGAAAAAAGTGGAAGCATATAGCATACAATTTTTTAACTAGGCAATAAACATGATTGAAAATAATTTGTGTCCATTAATGGAGCAGTTATGAAAGATTTCCTTGTTTAAGAGTATGTAGCCTTGTGAACTAAAAGAGTACGCCATTTTGCAACTGGAAAACTCACCGAGCCAACAGCAGCGTGTTTTCCACTAATAAAGTTTTCCTGGCATAATTCTGATATTTGACATGTATTAAAGTTCAGAAGAAACATGTAGACTCAATAAACCCGCAACCGACCTCTGTGACTGGGTGGTTAGCACAGCACGTCACAACTCCAAAGATCGCAGGTTATTATTTTTTTCTATCAATTTTGAGATGCTGTTTTTTTGATTATACAATTAGCGCAAAATGTTTACTAAACGAATGAGAAGGGGTTTGGACACCCTCAACCCTCAATTTAACTATACAAATTGGAAAGGTACAAAAGATTTCCATCTATTCTACCTTTGTCAGCATTAGGATACGTGAATGTTTATGCAGGCCACGAACATTATGCGACTGAAGTATTGAGGATTTCATGGTCGAGAAAGTAAAAAATCGTTATCACCCTGTTTCTCTCAGTGAGAACTCCAGTTAGCATGTGTATACGCTTCACTCCTTGTAGCTGGAATCGGAAAACTGGAAATTGCTGGAAATTTCTGGAATTATATCCAGCGGGGACACGTTTTCGTGTGGAATAGCCCGTAAGCTTTCGCACAACCTGGCGAATTAAAATTTCAAAAAGGGGTCTTCTCGTGCGAATGAGGGCGTTGGATTAGAAGAAATCCTCCGGCAGCAATGCAGCTCTGCGATAGGCTAATTGTCACGCACAGTGAGTTAACTCCCGGATTTCAAATATGTTAAAAAAATGGTGCCTTGTCCTTGCAAAATGACAGCAAAACTTGGTTATACAGTATCGCTGGCACGTTAAAGAAATAACGATAGTTCCTGAAAGCAGAATTTTAAATGAATGAGTCGATATTTATCATAGTCAACTAGCCTATTGTGTTGTGTGCATTGCAAATTACCCTACAAAGCATTATAGTTACCATACCTTAGGCAGATGTATGTGTTAGAAAGAGGGTATTTGCCCCCTGGGCGGCACTCTGCAATAATATGTTTGGCTTTCTTTAAGTATTTTGTTTTCTATCAAAGAAAAATATCATCTGTTTCATCAAGAATTGTCTGCTATAAATTGATATTATTCCTGTTGCTACAGAGCCATGAAACATAGTGAAAAAGGAAAATAAATTGTTCGTGTTTTGAACCACTTCAAAGGTATATTACTAACATCGTTTCAGGGCCTCTTCGATGGCTTCGACGCCTTGCAATCAAAGTGTCCTGGGTTCGATATACGCTGGTTGTACATATTGGTTCGGTTGGACTCCACTTAAACTCCCAATAAAAAAAACTCAAACGCAATGTTTTTTCACTAAAATAACACTTGAATTTCAATAAGATCAAATTTGCGTATTTTTCAAATATTTTTTACTGGTCACGGCATAAGTGTTCTTTGTGAGTGTTCCTTCATCAAGTTCACCTAACCGTGATTCGTCCTCATGGTCGCAGTTAACCAAAAGTGCCATAAAATCGAAGGTAAATAACTAATTTACACTACAATACACTATGCTATCTTAAAAATTTTGTCATATGACCACAGATCACCTATAGAGAATAGAGAAGCCAATCATTTTTTTTGTTACTAAATTATCTGTTGTTGTTGTTGTTGTTATTATTACATATATTTTATCTCTTTTTTTAGGTCAGTAGAAGTCAACCTCTAACATTCGCTGAGTGGTAAGCTATTAAGCCATTAACTTTAAGCTAATTTATAACGGGACAGTGTAGAAGTTAAACCGTGGATGTAAACCTAATGGTAATACGCTGTACCTGTACCTGGAGGTTTCTCTAAACTAAATGGCAAGAATGTGACTATAGTTTTTTAGCACTCGGTATTTTTTGGCTTAGTTAGACAATCCCTCTATTTTCCCCTAGTGGTTGCTTTGCACCTAATGGTAAAAATGTGAATATAATCTTGGAACACCCTGTAGTTTTCAGCTTGATTAGACAACTCCCCCATTTTCCCCTGGGAGGTGCTCTAAACTTAGTGTAGTTTTGGAACACCCTGTACTTTTCAGCTTCATTAGCCAACTCCCTCTTTTATCGCTCCGAAAGTTAACTAAGGAAGCACAGCTAACAGGATTAAAAGCAAATAAGGCGCTGGCAACCCTGGTGGAAATTTTTCATGCAGAGCGAAAAGACTGCAGCCTCCGGTGTAACTGGAGTGAAGCAGAGCAAATCCTGGCAGACAGGGAAAAACGCCCCCTGGGGGAACGGGGGGGAAAACTCCGCAAGGTTGAACTATTCATCAAACGCATGACAAATGCAACGGGCAACACAAAGTTAATACTATAATGCTCCGGAGGAAGAGAAATGATGAAAAAGAGCTTTTCAAATGAGGCTGCAGGGAGGGAGGGGGGGGGGGTTGGGGATTAGCAGGAAGATGTTGTACAAAAAAAGGCTCGGGCATGTGCAAAAGAATATTTCATGCTTCCTCATTTCCACATCAGAGACTAGGCTCGGGGACTACAATAAAGCCCATGTGTGATACATTATTCACTGCAGCCAGAGTCCTCTGTTGGCGTTTTCCTCAAACGACTGGCACGAAGGTGGTGGTCACCCTGCTGCGCCCAAACTCAAAGTCTCCATTGTGCTAAGGGCCTAATTTATGAGGGACAATTCGACAGCAGGTTCCTTTGTTGAATCACGTCGTGTATCCTGACGGCAACAATTGCAATAGCCGAGACACTCTTGCCACTTGTTGATTGATTACGCTGCTAAACAAGATTTTGTTTATCGTTGTTGTTTGATGAATTTTTATGGATTTCGACCTGCTGAGTACGAATCAGGCATTGTCTTTGTCGTAGTGTCAATATGTTTGGACATATCACATTCATTTTGCGTCTCACGGTAAAGTTTAGTCTGAATAACGTCCATGTACGGGGGGAAGTCAGTTAATAGGTCACAAACTGATGTGGAGTGGTAGCGTCGTCGCCTTCTAATCAAGGGATCCCGGGTTCGATACCCAGTGGAGGCACATCCCACTCTAAACTGTAGGTCCAGTCCCGATTAGCCTACCTGCGCATAAAGTAGACTTAAAAACAACGATTGAAACTTTTCCTCATATGTAAGTTGAGTAGTCATGGATGACAAATGTATCTGTTCTACACACATTTTCAGGTTAACGATTTAAGTGTCGTAAAGTAACTGTTGATAACATTACTTCAATAACTGTTATAGCTACAGGTACCTACTTTCAAATGCAGGGGTGCATGGGGGACCCTTTCCGAATACACCCAAGTGTTACACTCCCTTGAACGTAGTTCAAACTGAACTGTATTTTGTAGGCCAACGAGGTTCTGGCGTGTGAACTCACAGCCACTATAATCCTCTGTGGGGCTCGTGGTGTCGTCCATTTTTGTTTGATTCTCCCACCATACCGTCACGAGACCCAAGGCTGGTCCCTGGAGACACAATTGGGGGCGTTAAAATCTTAGCCGTACCGGATTTCACCCTCTGTATTGGAGGGTAGGATCCGTTGACCAATGGGCGACGAGTCCAAGGTAGAGCAGGTAATTAATGTAATACAAATTGAATAGATATTTGACTGAGGTTTATTTAGTAAGCACTCCAATAGAGTAATAAAAGGGAGAAGCTAGGGGCGGAAGGATTACCACCACAAAGGGGCAGGTACTTATCACGGGATGCTGGAACGGTTGGCTGGGCGCTGGTCCCTCTGGCTTGCCTGAGGCGTCTCGCCTCTGGACAGGGCCAGGCTTATGCCCCACGGCTTCTGGGCGACCCTGTAGCCGATTCTCCGCGTCCGGCACTGTCGCGCTCTCGCGACACGATCTCAATCCCTTGGCGTTCTCTTTGGCTTCTCCTCCTGAGGCAGGTTGTTAACCCCATTTATAGTGCTCTCGGGAGTTAGGAAATGCTGAGGATAAGTTTTCCGGGTATGGTCGGTAACGATATATCTCATCATCATTCATCATCATTCGCGATGAGCCAAAAGTGGCAGAAAAGCTAAATAAACTAAATCAATCAATCAAATACTTTTTACTCAAGAAGTAACTGTTACTTGTAACTGCGTTACTAGTACCTAGTTACTTTCAAACACGGTGATACTGAAAAAACGAAATACAACAGCAAAGATATGTTCAGGACCTTTCCTCAATTCTAACTTAAGAATAACACGTTATCCTAACAGTAGACCAGAGAAGACATATAATAGAAAACGTATGTAACATTTCTATATTATTCACGAAAATTTTGAAAAACTCAATATGCTGACCAAGGCAGTAATTTATTTTATTAAAAACATAAACTAAACGTAACGTTTCAACCTTCTAGCAAGGTCTTCTTCAGACTCTGCACCAAGTACAAATGTAACAAGGTACAAAAACATAATAGTCTGGAGGGGAGTAATGTTTGTGTATATATATCGTCCTGTTTTGTACCTTGTTACATTTGTACTTGGTGCAGAGTCTGAAGAAGACCTTCCTAGAAGGTTGAAACGTTACGTTTAGTTTATGTTTTATAATAAAATAAATTACTGCCTTGCTCAGCATATTGAGTTTTTCTTATCATGAAAACAAGGCTTAATGGTGTTATAATTGAAAATTTTGAGTGCTCGAAAGACCTTCAGTAACATTTCTAGCATTTTGTCACAATTCTTTCTCTCAGGAAAGCCTAGAATGTAACTTTCAGAACAAGAATATCCCATCGAAATATGAAATCATTAGATCGAAGCGCATTGGTGTATATCTCGCGCATAACCTTTTGCTTCCTTAAAAACTTTGGAGAATAACTTCCGAGTAAATTCACTCGGATGTTGCGGGATGGGTTTCGAATATCCGTGACATTGGAAAGCTTCCAGGAAGGCGAGAATCTCATCTTTCCGTCGATGTTACGGAAATCCGATCTGTGCAGTGCGACCGCCGATAAGAGGGGAAACGCTCGATCAACTTCATATGCAAAAGCAGTATGAATATATGCAAAGCTCGCGGATTCGGTTACAACATGGAAGGAATGATATCTTGTTCGATTTGTCGTTTTTCAGTCTTTGTGGAGAAAGCTCGACATTTTAGAAGCAATGAATTCTGAATGATCTGCCCACGGATCCTGTTTCTGGTGTCTCTCTAGGGTTTGGAGCAGATCTGGGTAACTCGCTGTAAATGTGAAGGAGTGCTCTCGTGCGCACATGTACATCGTAGAAGGAAGGTGCTGGAGCGTTGTCAGATTATAAAGCAGTTTTCAAACCTAAGCGCGACAGGGTTTTTTTTTCCACCACAGTGACCAGCGTCAACCACAACACAAGCCCCTTCCAGTCTATGGTAATGTTCCCCGTACATGTAGCACCATGCCATGAAGGCACACATTCTCGATCTTGGTTATTTTGGAGCTAATGTGATCATCACCACGCTCCGACCACTTTTACCCTAGGTATCCATTGATTTGGGGTTGGGTGAGCCCCAGAGCCGGTTTATGCGGGGACAAGACCGGAAAAATTCCGACCTTAGATCCCTGGAATCGAACCCGGGTCTCCCGCGTGGCAGCCAGACGCCTTACCGAGTAGACCAGGAAAAGTATTCATTACGCATGCGCTATCAACAGATCGTCTGTGCTTTCGCTGTGTATAGTTTTCTCTATCATGATATCAAACACTTGGCACTGAAATTGGCAGTGCTGCAGAATTTGGCAACGCAGGAACAGGTGAATAATGAAAGCAGCTGTTTGCCACGTCTTCGCTTCCTCCGCTCGGATTGATAATTCGATGACAGCGCCACGTGGGCATTTTACCTGGGCCAAGCTTTACTAAGCAAATACAGCTTATTCATACAATCCAAGACATTGATCGGTTTAGCTTTCAGTTGGCCTTGCACCCTCTTTCTTGCCCCTGCGAGGCTCGGAACAGGTTGGGATAGCGAACCATCGAAATCTCTCTCTCTCTCTCTTTTAATATTGCAATGATGTGTAGGTTGTCTCGACTCTGTCACACGGTCTAGAAGGAAATTGCAACACTACATTCCAGAACTAAGATAGTGGTGAAATAGTGGAACCACAAGCAACAAAAACCTGCGCAGACCCGCGACTCCGGTGCACCGTACTCCCGCGTGGAGGGGAGGGGACAGAGTGGAGCATGCTTCCTTATGGCCCGAGTTGAACGGAAGAAGAGAAAGCTGCGTGGGACACTTTTCGCCGAAGGTTCTTTTCCTTGTGGTTGCTTATAGCTCAGAAGTTTGCTGTGCGAATGGAGTTTCCAATGATACAATCGGTTTTCTCTACTCGCTTGCTGCAAACAGCCACGGAGTAACATATTTCGAAAAGTGCGAGCGAGCCTCAGTCTTCACGAGAGACATAGTACAGTGTTGCCACTTCGTGTTGTAAATTTGAACTACTTTTTTGTCGGCATTCGCGTTCTCAAGGTCTCCACAGCCTGTATACGAAGTTTCACCGCAATCCTATACTTCTTATGGTCTCCAGAGGGCTCTTAGTAGGCGAACTTCACGACGTATTTAGGGGGTGTTCCAGGGGGTCCGAACCCTCCCTCCGAAAGACTTAAATAAGTACTAAAATTAAATAACAAAATAACAAATTACGTAACTAAAATTATACTTGTCGTTTAATCCAGGGTTATTTACTTCTGCCAAACTTTATGCAAGATTTATTACTACTTATAATAATATGCATAAAATATTATCAGGAACTTTTCTTTTCGTCAACTGAGTATAACAAATTTTGCCGACTTTAACTGTACGTAGACCAGCTCCAGATAATGAATACGTGCTGTATAGCACTATCCTCAATACCGCCTTTTTTACCTATTCATGTAATAGAAATATAATATTAATTAATTTGAATATTTTAATTAGTACTATTTTAATTAATTTAATATAATTATAATTATAATTATTATAGTTTAAACATTATTATTATTATTATTATTATTAATATATATGGATCTGAAACTTGGTCCCTTACATTGAAAGAGGAACATAAATTGAGAGTATTTGGAAATTAGATCCTTAAGAAAATATTTGGACCTACAAGGGATGAGGAGACAGGTGAGTGGAGAAGGTTACATAATTTGTATTCATGTCCAGATATTATTAGAATAATTAAATCAAGAAGACTTAGGTGGGCAGCCCATGTGGCACGAATGGGAGAGGAAAGAGGAGTTTACAGGATTCTTGTTGGGAAACCTGATGGTAAGAGACCTGTAGGAAGGCCAAGACGAAGATGGAGGGACAACGTTGAGATGGACCTAAGAGAAATCGGTAGGGATGGAAAAGAGTATATAGATCTTGCTCAAGATAGGGACAGATGGAAGGCCTGTGTTGCTGCAGCCATGAACCTTCGGGTTTAAGAAGGTTAGAGTGTTAGTTAGTTAGTTATTATTATTATTATTTCGAGACACTTGGTTCGGACCCCCCCCTGCTTTCCAAATATATTTCTAGATACGTTCCTGATTGTGGCCACCCGCCATGTATTGATAGAGCAGTGCCATTATGCTTAGAGAAGACTGGAGCGTTATGCCTTTCTGTGGACCCATGACAGTCTCGGCCCTTTTCTGCTTTATCGATCGTCGTCCGATTGTAAATAAGACGAAAACCATCGGAGAGCAGCTTGGAAAACGCTCAGGAACAAAAGAATCGCCTACGCTGAATTTTATGGCCGCATCCCATTGCGGGCTCGAACCTCGTCTCTAATGCTCCTTGAGGGGCCTTACATCTTTTGTTGCCAACAAATTGAAAAAGAAATCTTTGGACAGAAGAAGGTTTATGGTGGGCAATAGACATCTATTTCTCTTGTGCGTGCGTGATGGGTGGGGGGGGGGGTTGGAGGTGGAGAGGGCTATATACAAGTACACTCTTCATCTGCGTATGTATGAGTTCCATTCGCTGTCGATAAGGAATTGCAAGTTTCAAAAGGGTGATTGCATTAGGTCAAGTGGACAATTGAATGCGGAAGGTTTTATTTATTTATTTCCGCATGCGTCGGTCTGTGTGGAGTATGGTGGATTGGAAAACGAAAAATCCACAGTCGTTCTCTATGATCGTGTTACGCTACTCTTCGTAGCTCCACAATTTCCTCACGATGGTGGGTGGTCACCGGTCCCATACACAGGCCGAATTCTCAGGAGAAAAGTTGTTACGGTTCCTCCAGGAGACTTGAATCAACGAGCCCAAAGCCTGACACCTTACGCCGTAGGCCCTTACCCTCAAAGGCTGTTGCGCTACATGTTCTTTATATAGCAAAATTTTGTTGTCTTCTTGTTTCAAAAAGATGAGTTTGAAATTTCACATCCATCTGACGATTCTAACGCTCGCCACAACGGTTTTGAAGTGTTTTGGGTATGCAACCCCGCAATACATGCCACTCTTAAGCAATTTGAAGGCATTTTTCCACCTGCGAGCATGGCTATGGAGCAAAAACTGTATGTACCGTCACCAGCAATAAAAGTGGGACACCTACATCCAGAAATACTGTCTCCCCGTTATGTGTGTTGCCTAACTCTACTTGGTAATATAAATTACCATTGAAAATTTGCTATCAAAATCCACTTATCGCCATAATGTTAGGCAAAACACATAATGTCTTCCAGAGAAGAGAGCATTTTTTATTGCTGGTAACTGTACATACAGTTTTGCTTCATATACAAAAGAGTGGCATGTATTGCGGGGTTGCATACCCAAAACATTTAAAAGGCGTTGTGGCGAGCATTAGAATCATCGAGATTTCTACGTGAAATTTCAAACTCGTCGGTTGACTAAACTCCAATGCACTTTTGCTCTTGACTGTACAACAAACGGAGCGTAAAACTCTTAATATATCGCTGCCTTAAAGCCATGGCATAATTGGATACGTGTCAACAATGAAATTACAGTACAGCCGTCCTCTTTGGCCACAAATTAAAGTCCCTTATTTACCATCTTCAGCTAAGAACATTAGCGGATATTATATTTACTTTGCAGCGACATTTAGTGTACACTGTTGCCGGACGATCTTGCGCTCTTTTTTTTCTCTCTGAGTTCCTACAAAACCACAGTTAGGCACGTGAGATATTGTCTCAGCCTCGCCTCATTGCATTGCGAGTGTTGCAATTTGTCTTGTAACTCCGGGGTTAGCTTGTTCAGGGAAGACGTCCACCAGTAGAGGGCAGGGTGGTCGCTCGCGGCTAACAAGAGGCAAATAAAGTTAGCCGTGATGTCATTTGACGCGTCAGGAAAGTGGAATGGAGGATAAGAAAGGAATCACCCAACTAGTGTTGCTACTGTGCTATATTGTTTACAATATGCGGTGTGTTTTTAAAACACTAGCTTACCCATGCCGTACGTATCTGAAGAGGTAGCGGCTAAGACTCCCATACTTTTAAATCAAGAAACAATTTTGTTATTGAATCGCTGCTTCCTTGGTTTATGTACGTCCAGTTATATAATAAATTACAACTATTAAAAAAATTACTATCATTAAAAAGAATAATTATTGCATGAGTGTCACACATATACAGAGTGTGTCGCAATAAGTAGCTCCACAGTACACCAAGGCAGTGTTTATCTATCTTCTATATATATATAATTTTATGTATGTATATGTATGTGTGTATATGTGTTTGTTCAGCAATATCTCTAGAACACTTGGAGCAATTTCAACCAAACTTGGTACACGAATCACTTGCAATCTCTAAAGAAATATTGTTGGGGTAAGATACCCACGGAACTCCTAGGGGTGGGGATGGGAAGGGGACATAAAATAGCATCCTGTTGGGTGGCATTTTCATGTCATATCCTGCAAGTTTTGCTTCCTGCAACACAGCACAGCGAAGTTGGTTGCCTACACAGAAGGTGCGATATTGCTATCCTCGAGCAATTTCAACACATATCACTTACAATCTGGAAAGAAATACTGTGGGGGCAAGAAACCCCTGGCACCCCTAGGGGGGGGGGGGAAGAGGGGTGACGTAAAAATAATCGAAAGTGACAAATATTAGTGTGGAATCCATGGTTTTCGGGGTCACTAAGATGAATAGTGACACTCCCAATGCCGTTCAAATCCAAGTTAATTTTACACTATAGTTAGAATTCATTATTTTCCTGGCTAATAGAAGATTGGGATAAATAAATACCCGGGCAACGCCGAGCAATCAGCGGGGATCATTTCTAGCACGTATTATGACAAGTGAGTATGTTTTTAAACCTTCTGAGGTTACACTTATAATGGTAATCAGAAAGTAGTAGTTATAAGGGTACATTATCCAGTTGCTTGTAGTTTCAATCTGGGTCTACTTTTTCATGGACCACTCTGTATTTTATCATTTACTAAACCTCAAAAAGAACATATTTATGTTGCATTAATGTTTTTATTGTTAATATACGAGCAGTTATATGTAGAAATTTTAATAAGTACAAAAATTACCATCATTGCCAACAAATTGTACGCTGTTACAAGCATGAGTGGCATGTCGAAACACACATCCAAAAAGGTGGAGAGGGGGAGGGGCGGCTGATAAAATTAAAATAAAATGAAGGGACAATTTGAAATATCTATGGACTACACAACAAGAGCTCGACAAAGGATCATACCCCAATCATGAAAGTGTTAGTATATTGAGTAAATTTATTGATAAATAAATCAAATCTACGTATAAACAAAACATAACTTGATGTAGTTTCTTAAACAATATGTATTTGTTCGTAAGCAGAGCGCGGTACGACGCCAGGAGTATCGGTTTGGAATCCATCATGGGTAGGCCCGTAGCTAGGATTTTGTTTCAGGAGGGGCTCATGCCTTACCAGCAGTCTACATCTAGAGGTGAAAAAGTGGAGTGCGGTTAGAAGCCCTGAAGATGAATTTCTCAGTATATTTTAAATTATTATACAAAATGTTTAGTTCTGCTAACGGAGTAAATTTAATTACCCTTATTTGTAGGATTTTGGGAGGGCTTCAGCCCCCTAATCAGTCAGTCAAAAGATTTGTTCCTGAAATGAATGTAATCGTGGACTTAAAGCAGATTTTTAAGTTGTTGTAGGCCTACACTCAACCGTACATTCATTTGCACCCCCTTCTCTTCCTGTGTTAGCCTACAAGTAGATTAGCCAATCAATTAACATTTCATACATAGCCTACGAAATATTTTTTCATAAGTGCACTCTTGACTTTTTATTTCACGGTTTTTACTGTGAACTGCTTGTTACAAAAGCAAACAGAAGTATATTTCCCCACGCTCGTTACACTAATTAAGTTAGGTAAAGGTAAAGGTAAAGTGTTCCCCTGTGCTTAGCACCACGCCATGAAGGCGTATAGGGGGTGTGGGGGTAACGCCCCACACTTTCTTGATCCGGTCGTGAGTGGGGGTGATGTGATCAGCATCACGCCCCTGACCGCCTTTACCCCCCAGGGTTTCCCCCAGGTACCCATGTCATTCGACGCTGGGTGGGCGCCGGAGCCGCTTTCAAATGATTATTTTGCCTTACGTAATAATTTGTGCGTTGTCAGCCCTGAAAAGTTCTTCAGAATTTCAGCTGTAATAGAGGGTATTTGAAATACCTTATTTATGCAGTTCTGGGGCTGATAGACACATATGCTATATCTCTCACATTTTTTGTACTCCTGCTGTTTCGGATCTTAGTTGTGCATTTGCAGCGTAGGAGTTGGCAACCCTGCGACTCTCCCGGGCCGCTAATTCAATACGGGATCTTTCGGAGTAACAGTCCTGAAAGAACCAGCGGCAGGGCCTGAAATATGGCGTATGTCCGCCAAACGTTGTCCTGGGTTAAGTGGGCTTACAATTAGATTAAGACATGAAGTGTTCTGGGAGAAGGGCTGGAAATTTAGGACTTCATTCGCTGCGTCGTTGACTCTTAATCCTGGATCCCATTTGCCTCGTGGAGGGAGCCTACGACATTAAACTGCTGTGTTGTTTCTTTCTCCGCTAGTGGCGCTTTCTTTCAAGTTCTGAAAGCTACTATGGTAGGGACTCTGTGCCAGTGTTGCCAGAAGCTGGGAGCTCAATTTACCTTTTACCAGCTGAAAAATTCCTATGTCCCTTCTAATTTTTCGTTATTTACAATGGCCTAGTTAAAGCATGTGCCTTTCCTCCCACTCAACCATTTTCATGGTTTAAAAAATATCATGTTCAAACTCAGGATATCCCAATTCAGGAACTATGACGAAAGTTCCCAATTTCAGAATTATGACGATAGTTCCCAATTCAGGAATTATGACGAAAGTTCCCAAATCAGTAACTATGGCGAAAACCCACAATTCAGGAACTATGACGGAAGTTCCGAAATCAGGAACTAAGACGAAAGTTTCCAATTTAGGAACTATGACGAAAGCTCACAATTCAGGAACTATGACGACAGTTCCAAATTTAGGAACTATGACGACAGTTTTCAATTCAGAGAACTATGGCGAAAACCCCAAATCATGATCTATGGCGTAAATTCCCAATTCAGGAACTATGACGACAGTTCCCAAATCAGGAAATAAGACGAAAGTTCCCAATTCAGGAACTATGGCGAAAGCCCACAAATCAGGAACTAAGACGAAAGTTCCCAATTCAGGAACTATGACGACAGTTCTCAATTCAGGAACTATGGCGAAAGCCCCCAATTCATAATCTATGGCGAAAATTCCCAATTCAGGAACTATGGCGAGAGCCCACAATTCAGGAACTATGACGACAGTTCCCAATTCAGGAACTATGCAGACAGTTCTCAATTCAGGAACTATGGCGAAAGCCTCCAATTCATAATCTATGGCAAAATTCCCAATTCAGGAACTATGACGACAGTTCCCAAATCCGGAACTATGGCGAAAGCCCCCAATTCATGATCTATGGCGAAAATTCCCAATTCAGGAACTATGGCGAGAGCCCACAATTCAGGAACTATGACGACAGTTCCCAATTCAGGAACTATGCCGACAGTTCTCAATTCAGGAACTATGGCGAAAGCCCCCAATTCATAATCTATGGCGAAAATTCCCAATTCAGGAACTATGGCGAAAGCCTCCAATTCATAATCTATGGCAAAATTCCCAATTCAGGAACTATGACGACAGTTCCCAAATCCGGAACTGTGGCGAAAGCCCCCAATTCATGATCTATGGCGAAAATTCCCAATTCAGGAACTATTATTTTCACGTGTAATGTTTGAAGTAGAATGTTACCATCTCGGGAATCGTTGCCTCAGGAGGGAAGAGGGAATGGTAAACCGATTTTTGAGAAGTTCTTATAGTTTCTGCACGTTCGTCACGTTAGGTTTCACTCTCTTCTTGTTTTAATCACTATTCTAAAATTGCCATTCTGTTTTCCTTAACCTTATCTTATCTACAGCTGCAGTAAAGTTCTTATCTAAACAGTTTACCGAGTTGTGTTGTAATGAAAAACTTCCATAAACCTTAAACTCACTCATATAATTAAAGTGTAGCTCTGAAAGTCCACCACTTCTCATGTCAAGTAAGAGTAATCTAGATTCCTTTGCGCTTCAGGTGACGAAAGAAATGTCATCATGCATTTCAAGATTTTCCAAGTCCTGATATTTCGTTATCCACATAAGGAAAAATAAATTTCCTTAACGGTCTTGAGTTTTTGAGATCGAGAACAGTCTTAAAGTTTTGAATGGGCACAAGTGACGAAATTGTTTTGAAAATGGAAGTTTTTACTCAAGAAAAGAGAAAACCATCAAACTAATTTCTTTTGCGCCAAAGACGAGTTGATCACTATTTTTCCTATGTATTTTAGACGTTTCGAGGAATGTTCCTAGACGTCAAACTCTGTTAGTATAGCTTGCTTTTGGTGCTTTATGCACAGATAGGCTAATCAGGACTAGATCTATAAGAAGGACAGGGTGTCTATCTCTGGGAATCCTAGAAAAGTCGTGGAAATGTCATGGAAATTTACTGTTTCTGGAAAAATCAACATTTTTGTTGTAGTGCACTTGAAGTAGATTTCTGAACAAATCCAAGAAGGACAAACAAGAAACATTTAATTCTTTGTGTCTTTGAGTTTGTTATACCTAGTATTAGTGGTAGTTACAGTACAAATTGCATATTAAATACAGGGTGTCCAGACTGGAACTGACAGTTTTTAAATAGTTATTACATTTCAGCAAACGGAGCTTTTTGTTAAGAAAGCTTTGCAAAAGCAATAATAGATTTGTGAGTTTGGTTAAACAAATTTTCATACATGTGCAATTATCAGCGGCGGCGCTAGTGTCACTCAATCAAAGATGGTGTCGATACAGGAAAAGCACGCGTAGCCTATAGAAGTCAATAAGGGAGGCGAGGAATCAGCTAGGATTCCAAGGTCCACTTTTCAGGAGGTCGTGGACAAATGGTTACGTTTGTACGCATACAAGCTGCAGTTTTTGTAAGAAATTTAGCCAGATGACAAGCCGAGAAGACATTCATTTGCCAATGACATTCTGCAGAAGTTTGATATTACCCCTGTAGACTTCTTTCCTTTGGGGGGGGGGATCTGGCCAAAAGATCTACAATAATTGCAGGACCGTATTTAGAATGTTCTTTTTTCTGTAACCCCTCAGATGCTATGGAATGAATGCAGGTTGGACATTCTCCGTGTAACAAACGGAGCTCATGTGGAGTTATACTGGGCTGTAACTGCTTCCAATAAAACTTGTTAAGTTTGCTTTCAAAATGTATGTTTTTGTTTCTAGCCACTCCTTACCATATTAGCATAACACACTTTTGAAAACTGTCAGTACCTCTCCGAACACCCTGTATTACATTAAAAGGGTCATTATTTGAAGTAGAAATCTTGTCGCAATTTTTGGGTTTTCAACGATGTGCACGCCACATGGTGTATTTTTTCTCTTTTCTATGGACCAGTACAGTACCATCAACCCACCCCCCTCCCTTTCGGTAATTAGCATGATGATGATTGGCAAGAGACAAGGGCGTAATGAAGCGGGCAAAAGATGGAGGACGAGGTGGAAAGTAGTGCTTACGGGATCTTCCCGAAGAGGTTTTTCTTCCTTTGAGAGGATTGTTCCACAGGCTGAAGAGGGTGGAAGGGAGAAGGGGTGCTTAATGGAGAAGAGTGATTAGCCCGGTTCGCTTGCTCCTGGACCCACTTTGAACTTGTAATGGTTTCCATGGGTTTTGTGGAGCTTGATCGATTACTAAATGCATGGGAATCGAACCACTTCTGTTTTGCTGAACCAGGAGGAAAAACCGGATGATGAGGGTCTTCGCTTTTCTTTTTTGTCCTTGCTTCCTTGTCGTTGGATTGCGAATGGAGCTGTCTCGTTGAATAATGCATTGCCTGCGCGGATACAACCTGTTGTGCTTACGGACTGATGTTATATCGAAACTTCCAGTCTCGTCTCCAAAACATAATTAATATGCAGCTTTCCCATAATATTATTCAGCGCCAGATATTAAGCCACGCTCAAAGCTGCCGTGATGTATTCATATGGGAAACTGACATTGTACGATGGAGAGAGAAATGAAGACCTTAAAAGTCTGGCAAAAATTATGGGATACAGCTCAAATGTTCAACTGTTACTTACAAAACCACCTCAAAACCGCAGCCTTGAGCTTCGAAACGCCATTTTTGTCATTTTAAAGATGCCAGCACTTCAGCCTGTGACAGCACTTCCTGTGGAGGGGTAAAACCTACAATAATTCTCCGGCAAATGAAAATCCAATATCTCTATGCATGCTTACCACACCAGCAAGTTCACGACTGCAGGAGGAAGTTTGACAATGACCTCAGTTCGCAGACAAATGTGTGAACCTTCGCAGTGGTTCATAAGTGCATCCCAAAGATTCTTCTTCCTGAGATATATAGGCACTAACACAGACTTGCGCCGACCTCCGTGACTGAGTGGTTATCACAGCGCGCTAGGACGCCAGGTGTATTGGGTTCGAATCCTGGCCTGGACATGGGTGATATTTGTTGCTGTCCCTTCATCAGTTTCACCATATCATCACTCTTAATATTTGCGATTAGCCAAAAGTGGCAGAAAAGCGAATTAAAATTAACTAAATCAGTCAATCACAATCAAACCTTAAAAGGCTGATAATATTTGTAGGAAATAGCTCAAGTTTGCATGAGGTGTCAACTGTTATTTACAAGACGACCTCAAAGTTGCAGCACTGATGCAGCTTCTAAACGCCATTTTTGTCATTTAAAGATGGCGCATTCTCTATACACTTGCACCAATGAAGACGGTGCACTCTAGAAGCCTAAAACGTGTAGAAATTCCCCGCCAAATGAAAATCCATTATCTCTATGTATGTTTAGCACAAAAGGAAGTTCACGAATGGAGGAGGAAGTCCTGCAGTGGCCTCAGTTTGCACACAGATGGGTAGAAAGACTTTCGCAGTGGTTCATAGGAGATCAGAAGAGTCTTCTTCTTAAGGTACACAGGCACTAACTCAGGCTTGCGCCGAACTGCGTGGCGGAGTGGTTAGGGAAGCACCCTACGACGCCCCAGGGGTCCCTGGTATTGTACCGTGGTACGTTAACCATTTCACAACATAGTCAAATGGCGACCTTAATTTGTTTCATTCTTTATCTAGTAGATTTCAGCATGTGGGGTTTCACAATTTTGGTGCATTTGAGCATATAACCACTGCTGATCTACATATATTGTCAAGCCTGAGATAATATGATTGATTGATTGAATCTGGTGATTTTATTTTGCCTGTCTGCCACTTTTGGCTAACCGGGTCATTTTCAGACAGTAATTAGAACTTGGACATCTGGCTTTGTAGGGCGCTTCCCTAATTACATCGTCACGGATTTCGGCTCAAGTCTGAGTTAGTGTGTGTGTATATCTCAAGAAGTATCCTTGGGATGCACGTGCAGTCACTTATGAGCCACTGAGAAGTTCTTTCCACGCATTGTCGAACTTCCTCCCATATTCGTAGACTTGCAAATGCACGGAGAAATTAATGTTTAATATGTCGGAGAATTTCTTTAAGATTTAGGCTTACAGAGGGCACTGGTGTGGAGGAGGCGCCATCTTTAAAATTACAAAAATTGCGCTTTGAAGCTCAGTGCTAAGGAGGTCGGCTACACACGGGTTCGAGATATACATAATCTAAACTCGTACCATATTATGAAAGATAAGGCGTAAATCGTCAAATCCGACACAAGTCGGAATACGTCAGAAGGGAAATATTTTCACACCAGCTTTAATCCAGAGGGTCAGTCCCATTACTGTTTTTGATACTTCCTTTTGTTTAAACAAGAAACTGTTCCCAAATTCCGCGCGATGGGTCGCTCCCCCGTGTACATTTGTTTGCGTTTCGTTCGACAGTTTCAACTCAACCCAACTTCAAAACTATCAGCGTGTATGGACGAATTACAATCCAGATATCTCGATAAAGTGCGACCTGCACCAAACCTCTTCTCATCATACGCGTTGTTTGCTCTGCCCCGCTGTGATAACTCTGGTGGGAAATGTGTGTTGAAAATTGAGCATCGCTCAGCCGGCGATTTGAAATTGATCCTCGATATGGTACACACCTGGGATCATCCATATGGGATTTTCTGTAGCCAATGTCAAATAATAGCAATATGTATTCATGGGATGTTTCGTTGGAAGTTAGAGAACGTTCCAAATACATGTATGGTACCTTAATTACAGGTGTGTATGTATTTGCAGGGTTACCCATAAGTCATTTGACACGTACAATTATTCATCTATTCATCTGCATTTCAAGTTATATGTTGTCATTAAAGTGGTTGTCTGATTGACGTCATTTATATTACTCGATTTTCTGCCACTTTTGGCTTATCGCAACGATGAGGATGAATGATGATGAGATGAATTGGATGAAGGGACAATCACAAACATGCAGGGTGTCTCATAAGTAATAGTGCAAGCTGACACGTTAATAGAAGCAAAAAAGTCTCGGTAAACATGGATCTGCAAACGAGCCGTTTTCGAGATAATCGCGAATGTGTGATTACAAGCCGCCAAAGATTTCGTTGTTTGTAAACGTCGTCCTAGTTGGTAAAATTCTAATAATGTGTGCGAATGTGTGGTTAGAAGACTTCACTTATTGCATTTTGTAAACACCGAGTGCTTTACTCCTTGCGCGGTCCGAGGTTTGTTCTCTGTTTACAAAACAGAACATTTCCAAGAGGTAGCGTTGTAATCAAACAGGGTGGATACAATCAGTACAGAGAATTGTACATGCTTGTGACCAATTCCGAAATGATCCGGGGGGTGTTCGAAATAATATTACCAACTAGGACGACGTTTACAAACAATGAAGTCAGTGGCGGCTTGTAATCACACATTCGCGATTATCTCGAAAACTGCTCGTTTGCAGACCTATGTCTACTAAGACTTTTTTGCTTCTATTATCGTTTACTTTCACCTGTGTCAGTTTGCGCTATTACTTTTGAGACACCCTGTATATGGACGACACAACACTAGCCCTCCGGAGGATTATACTGGCTCTGGGTCTAGACGCCAGGGCCTCGCTAGTCTGCTAAATGCAATCCAGGGAAGGGAGGTTTGGTTTTGGGTCTCTCTCTCATTCACAAACATTTATACATTAATGCAATTAATTAGAATAATAATTTTCAGATTAATTCATTTTGCTATATTCATGTATTACGACCACTTTTTGTGGAATGTCCCTATAAGTGTTCCACTCGCGCTGCAAAAATTAGGTAATTGTTCTTGATAGTTTCGGAGAAAAATAATTCCAAAATAATTCAACACGCCTCGTATATAATCGAAAGTAAGTTTTTTTTTTCAAAAAATATATCTCTGAAACTAATAACAATATAGTTTTTTTTCTGTGTTGATTATGTTATAAGCTGGTCTAAAAATATTTTTTTCTGCATCAATTATACGTAGATAAAAGTAAAAAATTGATTTTAAATATGGCGGGGCCCACATAGGCAAATCAACATCTCATTGTCTATTTACTGGGTGATATATACCCACAAACCCATTGCTTTCACTTCTAAAGACAAGACGCTACAGTTTTCGTTCATTCTAATCAAACAAGGTCCAGAGAGCTTGGGAAATTAGCTCTGAAGTTCCCTCGTAAATCACTCGGGGGGGGAGGGGGAGACTCTCGGGCGGAGGGGAGGGGGGATGAAAGCTATCAAAGGTAGAGATCTGAGGAAAGGTGATCGAGTTCCCTGGAGCCGGGACTCCTTTGTGGCCCCGACAGCCCCGGCTGGTCTGGCTCCGTTCGATACTCGCCTGCCTCATTGTGATCTGACAAAACACCGCGTAAAATCAACTTCGACTGCGGTCTCGAATTGTGCTATGCTTAATGGGTTCCTCCTTCGGTGGCATTGCATAGATCCGTGCTTCGAACGTCGAAGCAATTTGTTTCAAGATCGGTTTTACTTGCAGCGGTTTCATCAGTTAAGGAAACTTCAACGGCATCGATTCATAACATATCAGTTGATCAGTAAACGTGCTGATAATACCTTATGCCTATGGGCGGCATCAGAAATTTGTCTGGGGGGGGGGGTTAAGTTATTGTCAAGCTTAAATACAGAAAAGCTAAATATGCTGACCAAGGCAGTAATTTATTTTATTAAAAAATAAACTAAACGTAACGTTTCAACCTTGAAGCAAGGTCTTCTTCAGACTCTGTATCAAGTACAAATGTAACAAGATAAAAAAACAGGGCATTATATATACACAAACATTACTCCCTGCAGACTATTAGAAAGTTGTACTGGAACTTTCTAGCAGGTAGCTTTCCCTTGTCAACTGTACTTTCACCTAAAAGGCTAAACATATTTACTTCCATATAGAATGTGGTTGGACTCTTTATCTCACGCTCTTTTTCCTTCATTCTTCTTCCTTCTTCTCTCCTCTTTCTCTCTTATCCTTTCCACTCTTTCTAACACCTTCTTCCATTCTTTGTTTATCTTCAGTCATCCATTCCAGTTCATTGGGTCTTCTTCACCTTTCTTCTCTATTTCCTTGGCCTCCTTCCATTTTCTCACTAGTATTCTCTTCTCCCTTCCTATCTGCTTAGCCTCATCCCACTCTATGTCATGTCCTGTTTCTCTCGTGTGTTTAAATATCGCATTTCTCTCTCTTTTAAGTCGTACATCATCCCTCTGTTACTTCAACCTGTCTTTTAAGCCTCTTTTTCGTTTCTCCTATGTACACACTCTGACATTCTTTACACTTCACTTCGTAGATAATCCCTTCCTCTTCCTCTTCTCTGTTTTCCTTTTTCTTGTTTGCATTTTTCGCTATTCCTAAGAAACTTCTTCCTCCCTTCCCGTAAGTTTTAATTTTTTAATAAAATAAATTACTGCCTTGGTCAGCATATTTAGTTTTTCGTATCATGGAAACAAGGCTTAATGGTCTTCAATACAGGGTGGTAAATAACCTTTTGCTAGGGGTCCACAGTAAAAAGTAACAACAATTAAGAAATTATGGTAATACCAAATGTTTACTATGACGATTGTGATTACAAAAACAAGATTAAAAGTTACCGGTAGTATGTCCGCCGTTTGCTTCTCTCACAGCACGAAGACGATCAGGGTAGGAGCTCAGAAGATTTGCAAACAAAAAAGCATTTTCTTTGTAGGATGCGAAAGTTTTAAACTAGTGACGTATACATGCTTTTGCTTACATTATAGTTCACCGGACATGTCACCATAAAACACCTGTTCACAATCGTCTAAATGTCATGTATGTGAATTTAATAGGACTACATTCGAAAAGAAACCCAAGTCTTTAAACCGGGTATCTATATCCTCTACCAAATATCTAAAAAAAAGCTTTCGAACCTATGATTTCCCTCTAACTCCTGAACAACCACCTTCCTATTATTTAGACATCATACTATCATAAGACCAGAATGGACAAATGCACTCAGTAAGAAGTCAATAAGAAGTCAATTGTGTTTCGAAGAAAATGGACATTAGTAATGTTGGAACATATCATATACAGTAAAACCTCGTTAATCCGGACTAATGGTGGGGATAAGTTGACCGGTTTAACGAAAGTCTGGATTAACTGAAATAACCTAAAAGAACAGTAAAAAGTGCATTAAAACTGCGTTTATAGCAACAAAACACGTTTATTATGGTTTAGTTAAAAGGTATACGCGTAAATACACTATACAGTACAGTACAAAGTCTGCGAGAAACAGAATTTCATCGGTGGTTGACTGCCTTTTATTTGGGAAGTTCTCTCTTGTTGACTTCTAGCCACATTTAAAACCTTTGATTCTGCTTCTTTTATTTTTTTTACCTGTCCGGATTAAGCGAAGTCCGGCTTATCGGGACCCGGATTAACGAGGATTTACTGTATACATAAGTGATTGTGATAATAGTACCTGAACTCAGGAACTTTGGCTAGAAACCGCAAAAGCACGAGGTGTGAGCCAACCAAATGATGTCGACGATGACGCCCTCCTACAAGGTGAATCAATTGTTTTCAATGTTTCAAGGATAGCCATGCCAATTTCTTGCTTTGCTCTAAGAACTGAAGGATTTCGGTTTTGCATTACAATTATAGTACTTTCAGTACTTGTAGACAGTCATAAAATATACCAAATTCCATTATAAATGACTTTGCCAAATGTTTTGACGGTTCATTAACCTTGAGCTTCTCATGAGTCGATGGGGGTGAAAGAAACGAAGAGAGAAACGTTTGTTGTAGCAGAACAATGTGTCCTTCACTGTCACTTCTAGGAAGGTTACATTGTACCTTCAACAAAGGAGCAATGTACGAAGGGGAACTGTAATTATCCTTTGTTGTTTAGCTCTTCACGATTCTCTTTCCTGCTGTTTTCGTGTAAGAATCCCTAAAGTTCCCAGACGCGAACAGAATATCAATTTCTCACAGGTAGAAGAGAACGCAATTACGATGTCATGGCTGGTCTTTTGTTTGTTTCTCTCCATCGGACACCAAAAGGAAAACCTATTAACAACAAGCCGTAATGAGACTTAGACTCTTCATTTAACTCTGTGTAAGCCATGGAGTTAAATAGACACCCACTTAATGAGAGTGGGGGGGAATACACGTTCCTCTCAGTACTATCTCCCCCCCCCTTGATATTCACTATGACTTAAGACTGTCTTATATGGATTTCTTCAAGATGCTTTCATGATTTTGTTCGATTACGTTGACCAGACAGAAAATCTTCTAATTGTATGTAGCTAGGTACTGGGAAATGATTTTTCCATCAATCTGAATCTATATATCGAGACGGGCCCGAACCAAGAGTCTCACGTGCAATAACAACAATAACGTTCATATTATTATTATTATTATTATGCGAACAGGTAAAAAGATGATATAAGAATAAAGATGGAACACCTATTCATTACGTACCTACTGTCTAGTTAACTAAAATTTGTATAAAACAGCTCTCCTACCAATGAAATTAATTTCAAACATTTTAAAATTGATTATTTATTGAATACCAAAAATGTTTTTAGACCAAGCCATTGACCAATATTTTTATGCGTATAATTATTAGTAGTGCTACCCATAAATTTTCGCAGACACTGTGAACGCAAAGCACTATAGTCACAATTTAATCCTTATCTTTAAATGTAAGTTCTGAGAAAACAAATCAACTTCATATTACACTACAGTAAAAAATCATTCTGCTAATTTAATTTGGACATAGTAATTGTTCGCACCCCCTGTACTGCCTGTGAATACCTCCTTGTTCACAAGGTACCTTATTACGTTCCAAGACGTGACTGATTCTAGTGCTGAAATAAGGAGTCGGGCAACATCATGTCAACAAAGGGGCACTCTTGTAAAACAAAATTATTGAAAAGAAGTTCTTATTGTTATAATTGCTTTTATATTGTTAACAGATGAACATATTTGAATCCATGTTATTTTTTTTTCGTCAAAGGTGTGTGATATGTGTCTATGATAGATACACACCCATATCGCGCGCGCGCACACACACACACACACACACACACACACATATACATACATACATATACAGGACTATTTAAAATGATCGTCCTTGTTTTAGAAAATTGTCTCGCGTTGTATACTTCAGATATGATTATAATGTACTATCCAAGTTTGTGAATAGCTGAACTTACAAAAAGAATAATTGGGATCCCATATTCAGGTACTTTCCCCCATATTTTGAAACCCTGTTTCTCTTACTCTTATAACTCTTGTGTGTATATATATATATTATATACCGGGTGGTGCAAAAGTCCCGGAACGGTCACATATCGTGAGAAATACACATCGATTCGGAAAACGAAAAAATGCGTGTTTAATAAGTGAATGAAAGCTATTCAATGATATCACACTTGATTCCCCACCTCCGCCCCCTGGGGGTGGAGCGGGGGGCAACTGTGAAATTTTGAATGGAAACCCCCATTTTGTATTGTAGAATCGGAAAGAGGACTTAATTCCGAGTCCAACGAGATATCAACCATCCTCCTAGCGTCAAGACCTTTCAATAGAGTACATGGAAGGGGGTGGGGGGACGCTCTGCCTTTAATTGAGCTAGAGTGAAAGCGATTGCAGATTCGGAATCTGCCCGTAAACCCCGGAAATCGGCAACTAATAACAACATAAATGGTACTACAGTACAGAAGACACACCAAAACACAAAATTAACGCTTTTCCACACGACCTTCACAAAAATAACACTTTCCACGTGGCCTCCATCAATTTCAAGTGTCGCAACGGGACAAGGCAGCATTAAACACCTTCTCCAATATAGCCAGAGTGATCATCTCGCATGAATTTCGTATGCGTTCTTTTAGCACTGTGAGATTGGCAACCTTAGTTTTGTAGACCTTCTCTTTGATAAAACCCCAAGCAAAAATCCAGTGGGGTAAGGTCAGGTGAACGGGATGCCCACATACGAAGAGATCCTCTCCTATTCACATGTTGGGAAAGGTAGTGTTGAGGTACTCTCGAACAGTGGTTGCGAAGTGGGGCGGTGCACCGTCTTGTTGGAGGACTTCTTTTGAAATTGATGGAGGTCGTATGGAAAAGTGTTAATTTTGTGTTTTTCTGTCTCTTTTGGAGAAGTTTAAAAAAACTAAGTTTCTGTTGAAAGCCGTATTTTCTTACGTAGTTGAATGTATTGTGCCCATTAATTTCATGAGCCCCCCTCATACATATATATCTATTTATTGTTGTTTACGAAATATTTCCGGTGGTAATTTTAGGTGCCCCACCCGTTGAATCACCAAATCAATTTGTCTCTCGAAAACATGCTCTCAATAATATGCGTTGAAGTATAAATCAATCATTCAAATGCACTTTCAAATATATTAGTTAACTGAAATTTAATTCTTTACTTTTTAAAGTACAATGATCGGAAGTATATTTTATGTTGCAATGTGATGCCCAACTTGAATTCGACCCATGCATTTCTCATGATAAGCAACATGAGCCGAATGGTTTACTGTGAAGTCCTCCAACCCGTGGTTAAAAGTGGTTCTGATTAAACCATCCCAAAGTCTTTCATTGCACGTCAGAAAATTTACGAGATTTTTTTACATCGGTTTCCCTTCGAAATTGCTAATTAAAAGTTGGCTGAAGAAAGATACTCCAGTCGCCTGTTCTGCTTTGATATTTATTAGTCCCTGTTGGATGCCAACTTTCGGAAATCTTGTGTTGCTGACGACGTCGTGGTGATTATTTAACCTTCTTTCTAGCCTGTTCATTGTTGCCACGTGGCTACATACAGGTAGGCTCATAATGTTACAGAATGGACAACTGTATTCCATTAGGCATCTCTGAGATTCTTAAAGGATATGAAAACAAAAGCAATGTAAAAGCTGTCCGAGGAAATAACGGTCTGTGGTAAGTCAATTACCGTTAACATCCACGTGCACCGCACTGAGGAGAAATGTGTAATGTTTCCTGGTATTGTTGCCCTATTCAGAGCCCTCTACAGAAAAATAGTTCAAATTCTCACCACCAGGTGGAAATTTGGCGCTGGAATTAAAATTCCCCTACTCGGAGCCTTCTGGATGCTATTCAAAGCAGCAGATTGCAGTGAAACTTGGTAGAGAGGCTTTGCAGACAATGCAGAAGCCGGCGAAAAATAGTTCACATTTTCACCACCAAGTGTCACTGAGGCGTTGCAGTAACAACAACCAGTAATTTGAGTTTATGTCTGTACAGCAGCGTTTAGTATGCGCCCCGTCAACGTGAATGAAGCTTTAGAAGCGTAATACAGCGTCATCAATGGTCTCGCGAAGCATTTCCTGGGATGATGTTCACTGTGCACCAGATTCCAGCGCCACATTTCAACCTGGTGGTGAACATTTGATGTAATTCTTTTTCCGTCAGCATTCGCTTCTCCATGCTCTCCATAGCGCCTCTACCAAGTTTCACAGCAATCCGATGCCTCGAACGGGCTCCAGAGGGCTCTGAGTAAGTAGCAACTTTAACTGTGACCACCCGGTATAAGCACCCGAGATGCTGTTATGTACTTAGCATGTCTGTACTACCCTAACCCACCCTTTACCCTTTCATAACCATTGACAATGCAATTATTTCTACCTTTGACTAGTCACAAAGCGGTCAGCGTCTCCTAGGACAGAGGGAGAATCCGGTATGACCAAGCCTTAAAGGTCTGCACGCAACATCTTATGTGCTACAAACCTGTACCTCATAAGTAGGAAACGGATTTTAAGGTGCAGCACCCTTCCAAAAATATTGCTGCTTTCATGCCAATCGTTTGAGGTATATACAGGGTGGGCACAAAGTTGCTTTCCACAATAAATGAAGAATTACTTGTTTTGGTGAAAGCGACTTTGTGCCCACCCTGTATTTTAAGAAATCAGTAAAATGAACACACATTGTTGCATTGTTGTTTTTCGTGAGATTAGCACATTTATCCCATTTTCACACCCTCCTTGATGCTTCAGCACCGTTTTCCTTTCTTTTCTTTCATGTTCTGTTTAAAAATTGGACAGAAAAATGCACAATTCTCCATCTTTTTGAGCAGCTGCATAAAATCCTCTATTCTCATTTTGTAGAATAGAATGAGAGCTATAAAATGGTATAAAATAATCATTGCAGCTCCAATAGTTCCAAGATAATGTAGCAAAACCCGCGAGAGAAAACCCAAATTTAATAATAAACCTATTCGGCAGAACTACAGTTCTCTATGCGGTCCGCGCGCATTATATATACAGGAGGCGCAGAAAAATATGGCATTGAAGAAAGGTATTTTATCAGCACCTTTTTTGGCACCTTTTTGAAAACATTTTCAGAACAATTTTTTCCCTTACCCGACCATAATTCTGCACCTTAAAATCCTTTCCTATACTTCGCTATAAGTAAGTTTTAACTAATATTCATCCAGTTGAGTCCCATAAGTAAGTTTTATCCAAGTTCCTCATGTAAGTAACGTTTATGTAATGTTTCATATTCCTTTGAAGGTAGGAAATGCTCAAAGGAAGGCTTACTTGTCCCTGCACAAAGGTCTCTTGTAGGTAGACACAAAGGTAGTCATGTGGATGCCCGAGTTCTGTGGACCTGCAGTAATGCGAACAACAAACACTTCCACTTTGTCGCTGGGTCGTGTCTTAAAGCTTTCTGCGGTGAGTAGAGAAGCCAAATTGCTGGTTCGGTAACCAAGCAACGGACAGCATTTCGTCATCTGTCCTGAAGAGAGGCACTGCAATTCCCTAAATCACCCTCAGATGCTCAACTTTTTAGAAATTCTCCTAATGGCCCTCTTCGTTCGTCAGTGTTGCCACATCTGTGAAAATTTCCCATTTTGGAGGGAAATTTGAACCGAATTTTTAAGCCAAAAGGGAAAAGGCAATTATATTTAAAAAAAAAAAAACACTTACCGAGGTTCCAAGTTCGTAACCGGAATTTCCTTATTATTTCTGCTAGTTTTAGTATAAGTCTATATATCGATATGTCTATTGTATTTTCGTCACTTTTCTGCTTCTTAGGTAAGGATGAATGACGATGAAATGGGCAGTGGGACAATGACAATTGTATGTTCACTCATGTTCACATAAAATGGAACACTTTTTAGGGTTGGGTAGTAGTGAATGTGCCACTATAGGAATTGCAGCTTTCCTGGCGACGTGATTCGAACAAGTGTTCTAAGGTTATCAATCAGGTTAATTCGATGTTACCGTCCAATGTATGCGCTCCAAACGTTGGATGCTAACATCCAATTAACCTGGCTGACAACCTGAGAACACTTGTTCGAATGTGCCACTTTGTATGAACAGGAGTGTACATTCATGTCTGACCAGGCTTACATTCTGAGACATCTGGCCAACGTGGATAATTTTCTTAAACTTTTCTATTTCACATTTGAAGCATTGGCTTACGAAAATACTACTACTTTATTATTATTATTATTATTATTATTATTATTATTATTAGTGCTTTGTCTCTTTCAAGTACTGTTCAAATTGGTTTGCTATGTTATCGTGTTAGTTTGTAATAGTATGATCGTAAGAACTATTGTACTGTGTTCATAATCGATCGTGCAGCCATTGTAGCCACATACACACACACACACACACACATTTCTTTCGTTGAAATAAAATGTCATTAGATTTATTATCACCTGTGAAAAAAGTGCTGGCACGACGTACCGTTGTGTACCACTAGAAAAAAGCAATTATTATTATTATCAGTGCTTTTTTCAGTGGGAAGAAAGGTTCATGTACTCTTCAAGTTGGCTTGGTAATGGTTCATCATAAGAACTTCCAAAATATATTCACAACATACGCATTTCTTACGTTAAAATGTGTTATGGGTTTTAATTTTTCCAATGAAAAGGTGTTGGTATGGCGTAGCATTGCATATCTCCATAAAAAAGCACAATATTGTTATTGATTGAATTAAAAGATTTAGGGTAATGTGCACCTATAACATGATACGTGGAAGTGAGGTTGACAATTGGGTGTTCTACGTGGAGGTGAGGTTGACAATTGGGTGTACTACGTGGAAGTGAGGTTGACAATTGGGTGTACTACGTGGAAGTGAGGTTGACAATTGGGTGTACTACGTGGAAGTGAGGTTGACAATTGAGTGTACTACGTGAAAGTGAGGTTGACATTTGAATGTACTACGTGGAGGTGAGGATGACAAATTGGGTGTACTACGTGGAAGTGAGGTTGACAATTGGGTGTACTACGTGGAAGTGAGGTTGACAATTGGGTGTACTACGTGGAAGTGAGGTTGACAATTGGGTGTACTAGGTGGAAGTGAGGTTGACAATTTAGTGTACTACGTGGAGGTGAGGTTGACAATTGGGTGTACTATGTGGAACGATCGCTCCTTACACTCCATTGTATTATTATTATTATTTATCAGATTTCTCATATGAAGGGGAAAAGTGGGAAATTTTGCCCTTGAATGGGAAATTATGTCCTCAGAGTGTGGCAACACTGGTGCGCGCTCTCGTCTGCCTCTGCGGACTGCAACAGCCAAGTTTGGTAGCTTTTCTTCTCCATGCGTAGTGCCGCGTGCTCCGAAGAGAGCACGGAACGCCGGGTCGCCTGGAGCGCTCGTTCCAGCTCCATGATGAGACCTTCCAGCGACGCACACCGCACGGTCCAGCGGCCTCTTTTATGCTGACCGCTGTGATCGCCCAACCAGAGTTCCGCTCTTAAAATTGGACGGCAGAGGAACGGTTAAAAATAAAAGTGGCGCACTTTGCGAAAGCATACACTCCTGCACTCCACGATAATATTCATGTTGGAAGGAAACGAAAACATTTCAATTTCTGTGTGCGTCACGTGTGAAATGCCGATAAGCTCGCGTTTCACTGAAATTTCCAAAAATAGTCAAAAAGATCGTTCACTGGAACGGCACAAAGAATAGAAGAATGCTCGTGTTCCATCGATACGTTTGATTTTTTTAAAAAAATGTCACAGAATACTCACCTGTTTCCTGCCAATAGTTAGGGTGCTTCTAAGAGGCTATTCAATTCTACAACAATGCTGAGTATCTTCAATTCAAATCTCCGAGCTTATCCGGATTGCATTAGTTTAGTGATCTTTTCTCAGTCCCTCATCGCAAATCCTCAAATCTAATGGGGGCTATGCTTTTTTAAAAAAATAATCGATCATATATTTTGCCATCCTCTTGTCCACGATATTACGATGTTCTTTTCTTTCGAAAAAAAGGGGGTTACAATCCCTTAATCCCTTTTAACCACTTCAGTGTGTTTGCTTTGATTGATTTGTTTTATTTTACTTCTCTTTTCTGCCAATTTTGGGTGATAGCGAAGACGAGTGTGAAGAAACAGTCACAAACATATAGGAACGACACAACACGAGCTTCACAAGGGATTATACTGGCTGTGAGTTCAGACGCCAGAGCCTCGCTAGTCTGACAAATGCTGTCCTGGGTGTATTTCGTGAAAGGAAGGTAGACAGTTTGGTATCTAGAAACGGCCACCCCTTACACCCCGTAATGGTATTGGTAAACAGGGTGGTGGTTTGTAGTGGATAACTGAGCCAACCGACCCCTTTCTGGCTTAGGGCCACGTCTATTCCTTTGTAATCAAGGCGTCGTAGGTTCGATACCGTGTGGAGACACGTAGAGATTCGGATACCACTTTAACCTATCTGTGCATAAACTGAACTTAAAACTCAAGTTCTCACCCCGTTCTGGTTTAACTGTTTTCTCCCAGCTGGCTTGATTTTAATAACAGCTTTTCATTTCTGACTTTAAAAAGGTGTTTAAGTTTAATTTATACTCCCTCTGTCCCATAATTATAGTCCGGTATGCCAAAATGGTAGTACAGGAAATACAGACGAAGAGGCAGATGGAAAGCACACGGATGAGGAGAGGCACAGTAGATCAGTCTTCAAGATTGTGAAGAGGAACAACGTGACCTTATCGCAACGAGCAAGAAATACCGCCCAGACGATTACCAAAAGGGGGCGTTGGGTTGCAACACACCGGTGTGGCACTGTATGGCAACCGGTCTAGCAAGGCACGCTGCAAATCGTTAGTAGAGCACTCCTTCAGTGAGTACATGTGAGAAGAACAGCCATTAACACACAACCCATGACAGGAAGCGACATGGGTAGCAAGAACCTCACGGACAGTAAACGACAGGCAGTGTACGAGTTTCTCTTTGAAAACAGTACGGCTGGGGTAGTGAAGAAAGGTGCCATGACAAGTGCGGCTGAGAAATTTCACGTAAGTACGAGAACAGTACGTCACATTTGGCAACAGGGGCGGCAGTCGTTGAAAGATTTGTGCTGCGGTTGCATCTCGGATGAAAGGCAAAGTCGGACTAAAGAAGAAGGATCTCGCCCTACAACGACTACAGCACCTACCGCTGCGAAAGCGGCAGAATATTCGTTCAATGGCAGTGGCGCTAAATGTTGCTAAGAGTACCCTACACAGGCGTGTGAAGGCAGGAGAGATCAGAGTTCATACGAATGCACTGAAGCCATTATTGACCAACAGCAACAAGACGGAACGTCTAAAATTTGCCTTGTCAATGCTGGATCCTACCACAGTCGCTTGTCCTGAAAGCGGAAATCCGAAGTTCAACATGATGCTGGAGACAGTTCATGTGGATGAAAAATCGTTCTACCTGATGAAGGATGGTCAGAAATTGTACTTTCTGCCCAACAAACCAGACCCGCAGTGAACATGTAAAAGCAAATCTTTTAATCCCAACATCATGTTTGTGGCTGCCGTCGCCCGGCCTCGTTGGGATCCTGGTCGCAAGCAATGGTTTAATGGTAAGTTAGGCATTTGGCCGTTCGTCAGCAAGGAACCTGCCAAGAGGAACAGTAGGAATCGTCCTGCTGGTACAATGGTCACCAAACCATTAACTGTTACCAAAGATGTTTACCGGGACATGCTCATCAACAAGTTAATCCCAACAATAGATGCACAATGGCCTCGTTGGAGAATCCAGGTGTCCGTTCAGCAGGACAATGCGGGTCCGCATATCGTTCCCAATGACCGCGCCTGGATGGATGCTGCAGGGGCCAGTGGAATCACTTTGGATCTCCTATGCCAACCGCCAAACAGTCCTGACATGAATGTTTTAGATCTGGGGTACTTCCGGGCAATTCAGTCTCTCCAGCCTCAGGCAGCTCCACAAACTATTGATGAGTTGATCGCCGCCGTTGAAACATCTTTCTCTGATCTGAAACCCGACAAGCTCAACAACATCTTTTTCACTTTGCAGTCCTGTCTCATTGAAATTATGCGCCTCCAAAGGTGGGAACAACTACAGGATTCCCCATATGCAAAAAGCACACTTAAACCTCCGAAACGACCTGCCATCTCGCTTGGAGTGTCCTCGGAATATTTACGACGAGGCTACAGCAGCACTGCAGCACTAGATCTAGCTCATTGATGGGATGACAACCTTCCTGGACCAACAATCTCTTTCGTCTTGATGTTTTATTTTGTCGAACTTCTTGGTCACTTTGTATTGATCCTGGATTGATTGCTTTTTATTTATGTTCTTTTGGATACTTGATCGGCCAATTTGTACTGATCCTTGAGTAATAAAGTTGTATGACTCATTCCCGTGTTTCATTTTCTTCTTCTGTATACACCAATGTCACAGTTTGAATATCGGACAATTATTATGGGACAACAAACAAAGGTGTACCGGACAATAATTATGGGACAGAGGGAGTAACAAAAATAAAGTTTTAACAAAACGCCATTATGTTTCACATATGTATGTATATGATGATTACATGTATGTACGTTACTTTAATTATATTTATTACTAGCGACACACGACTATCGTATTTCACTTAGATATATAATGCACACAGCGCCATCTCTTAACCACTATAGTTTATAATATGAATAATCATTGTGTCTATGTTCAAGTCTTAGGCTGGTTTATAACATGCTTCACACTATTTTTGACTCCCTTACGGGTTGAATTTTTAAAAGATTCTTTCTTATTACGTGCTTACGTCATAAGAAGAACACAACACTAAAAAGGTTTAGGTTTCTCCGTCAAGGCACTTCGACCGTAAACGTTTCAAAATACAGTGTGTCCATAAAGTCATGGTGGAATTTCAGACTTCCACAGTGTCCGATTAAAAGGACTGTGTTAAATGTATAATTAAATTTTGTAAAGAGAAATTATTTCCATAACATCTTTGGCTGTTATCCATTTGAAGCTTCGGAACGAGTCACAACTCTCGAAGCAGCCAATCAACGAAGCGAGCCGGTGACGTCATCTCAACCCAGAACCTATCTCTAAGATCCCTGCTCATGCTCTACACGCCCAGTAGGCTGGCTAGACAGACTCGCGTAGTCCGCTGGAGATGTTCCGAAAGTAATTCGACTCTACCCTGCAAGCCTTGAGGATTTTATGGAGTTCCAGTGTTACCGACTGGAAGAGTTATCATAAGGGCAAACTGTTGTAATAAGACTAAGTACGCTTGCTGCAGTAGGATAGTGTTTTGTCCGTGAACGTTGCACAATGTTAAACTGTCGCTGTCATTTGTGTGGAATAAAACGCATTCAAAGGATTGCCAAGTGTAATTTTTGTCTCCTATTTGCATTACATTTAAGTTTTTATGAACAAAAGTAATACAGAAATATTGAGAACATCCGAGGGAACAATGTAATTTATTTTCAGATTTTTATAAAAATTTGCACAGTTGAAAATCGAAAAAGTAGAGGTGGTGGTTCTGAGAGGCCCCCACCTCCTAGGGTAAGCGAGAGTTAAGATTGAAATGCCTAATTTTTTCTTCATCTTTAAAACCCTGAGTCTCTTTTAGTAGACCTAGCTTCTCAAATATTGCGCAGTTAATCTCTAGCCCAGGGATTTCCAAACTTTTTTCGTTTCTCGGTGCCCTTAGAGTTTCAAGATTTTTCCGCGGCGCCCAAATCAGAATCTAGGCCTATCTACTAGTAGAGGAGAAGGTCTAAATATGGGCGCGAATGTTTAAATATGGGTTTTGGAGTTATCAGCGCTCCCGGGTGCTGCAGCCTGGCAGAGGCTAAGGGAACTGGACAAAGTTTGCGGCGCCAATTCGTAAGAGAAAGTAGTTGTTAGTTTCGGCCCTGGACGCTGTTCTAGAATTGCGACCTCCGAAAACTTTTTGCAGGTATGTTTTAACTCAGCGTTTTCTCAATTCTCATCTGCTTTGTATAGGTTATGATATTAGCGGTACATAAAACAAACGTGGGCTTTTATAATGCCATGATTTGTTTGTGAAATATGTACCACAGAGAGGGAAAATAAATTGAAGAAGAAAAATAGCGTGATGGTCTAAATATGGGCTGTGAACCTGAGGTCTAATGCTGAGATCACATTTTCAACAAATATTTGGATGTTTTTCTTAATTTCGATTTTCCCCATTCCGCGTGATTTTCAAACAAGATTATTCATAAATATGGATTTTATATTTTTTTTTGCGATAAATGACTGCTTTTTAAATTATAATTGCTTTTTGTGAAATAGCCACTAGTAGCCCATATTTAGACCACAATTTTGAAATGCATCATTTTACCATTTTTTGGAAATTGCTTTTTTTAAAAAAAAATGGAGAACATCTATACTTTAGCATGCTATTACATTTAAGTATATATTTCATCGATATGCATTTTAAAGGCAGGTGCTTGATATATTAATTTTTTTCCTCCGAAAATGACAACATAAAAAGGGGGGCCCATATTTAGACATTTTCCTGTATGGTTAGATTCCTTGCCTTAAGTTAAAAACATTTCAAATTCAGAAAGTAGAAAGTACTAAGTAAGCACATATTTCGAACAAGTGTAATTACAGTGACAATATTGGAACATTTCGTGGCGCCCCTGTGAGCCAGCCATGGCACCGCGGGGCACACATTGGGAACCACTGCTCCATCCTGAGGAATTATTAGGTTCGCCGGGTGCTTAGGGGCAATCGGGTTTACCTCCTGTTTGCCCAGTGCACGGTCGACGCTGAACTTTCGTTTTTCAGCCAGGAAGTGGGTCTGCAAGGTGGGGGAGGAGGAGGTTCTCTGCTTGTTGAATAAGTTAGGAGCGGCAGAGTGCAACAGCACTCCTGGGCCTCATCTTGCCGCCGCATTGACCCCCCCCCCTTTCCTCTGTTCCGTTCGTTGAACCCCCAACCCTCTGCTCGGGGAGAAAGTTTGGAAGAAATTTCACACGTTTGTCCACAGCAGGATACATAGATAGAAGTCTCCTTTTTCTGTGGTTGGAGCTGGAAAACTCTCACATCATTTGTTTTCTATTTTGTTCCCATTGAAGATTTTCAAGTGCGGAACTGACCGCTAGATACTTCCGTTGGGGTGACAGCGTCAAAATTGATGTCACCATTCAACTCAGTACATGGCCTTCCTCGTTGGACGTCACGAAAACATCTCCATAATTATTTCGGTACCTTGGCGGTGGGCAAGGGCGGGAATATGCCTCCTCTCCCAAATTTCATGTTTATAAAAATTTAATTTTGCTAACCTCCTGGGACCAGGGTTGTTAAAGGTCAAGAACCCATAAATTCTAATGGGTTCTGCTGGGTTCCGCTGCAGGACCGGAACCTTTTTTCTCGCACAATTTAAATTCGGTCCAAGTTACATACTGTTTCGTTGAAAAAAGGTTCCTGGACCGTATTTAAATTGAGCCGGAAAAAATATTCCTGGACCGTATTTAAATTGAGCCGAAAAAGGTTCCTGGACCGTATTTAAATTGAGCCGGAAAAAAGGTTCCTGGACCGTATTTAAAATGAGCCGAAAAAGGTTCCCGGACCGAATTGAAAATACTTTACAGATAAAAAGGTTCTTTCCGGTCCGGAACCCATTTACGCTTGCTGATTTTCTCTCCTGGACCGGAATTAAATTGATTTAAAACTGGACCTTGAGCAACCCTGCCTGGGACCTGAGGATCAAGGTAATGAAGGGTAATATTTGTGATTTCGCAATTATGACAGTTATTTTGCATATAATTCTGGACGCTATTTTTCGAGTCGCCTCTCATTGTTAAGCCAAAAGTTCGATTCCGAACTTTGTAAAACCAGAAATTCATGCTAATGTGTTATTTTGTAATGAGTTTTTTTTGTTTCCTCATTTCAAATTTTGTAGGATGTAAATATCACAAATCATGGCACAAGACGAGAATAGTGAAGAACACACACGGAATGTCGATGTTTGATATGCCACGTCCTCTCACGTGAGCATCTACCAGCTTAGCACAGGGTAGAAACGATGAGATACCTCTGGGTACAGACCAAGGTTACTAACACTAAGAATATATGAAAAGAAACAACATATTTAACCCACTACGGAGGGTACAATTCGTACTATATTCTTGAATAATTATATACAAGTGTTAATATCTTTGTAAATCCTTTTATACAATATTATTCTTCTGTTGTGGCTAACCTTCTTTATGCTTCTTCTTCTTGTAATCAATATGGCCTCTTCTTCTTATGGCCTCTTAATTAATGTGGCATCTTCTTCTTATAATTACTGTGGCATCTTCTTCTTATAATTAATATGGCATCTTCTTATAATTAATATGGCATCTTCTTCTTATAGCCTCTTAATTAATGTATCATCTTCTTCTTAAGGTGCCTTCTTCATGCAATTAATAAGGCTTCTTCTTTTTATAATCGCTAAGGCTTCTCCTTCTTGTAATCAATAATATTTCTTATCCCTTTTCTTTATCGATCCAAATTGACGGAAATAAAATCAATCCCCCAGACAAACAAAGAGAAAGGGGTTAGTTAAAGATCGCCGCCTAGCCGGCGCTAACCTTAACTTTGAGCTACAGTGTATGCGCTTCCAAATGTGCTTGGGTGCTGCCGTGAGATGGCGCTACACCTGGGAAATAACAACCCAAAAGCCACACGAAACTCTAAGTTCGTGGGAACCGAAAAAGACACAAAATCGAAATTACAATTCGACTTCATTACTTTTGTATATTAATCACTTATGCCGTTACTGAATGATAATTCCCCTTTTCTCCTTATTTATATCCTGTTATTATGTTAAATTTATTTATTTATTTCCTCATAATTAGTATTAATATATACAATCACTCTTTCATCATATCTGCTCTTTCCGTTGTCTCTATTTACAATCGTATAAGTTCTCCTGGGTGGTGCCATCTCTTACCCACTTTCTAGACTGCTTTATGCATCACCTCATATAACCGTTGTTCCTTTTGCATGGTGCCATCTATGGTCCTTTATTTCAAGGAATAGCAATGCAGTTTGTGTACGTGACACAAAATTCCCCTCCTCTGGGCAAAATTTTTCCTTTTGAGAAGTTTCGTATGCAAGGAAAAATTTTCTTCAACATCCATTCTTACTATTCACTTCTCATGTGTACTTTTAAACATTTGTTTAACGTCTTCTGTACAATTATATCTTTTTACATTATCTAAGTTTTCTCTTCTTACTTCCTTTGTCACCATATCTTGTATAACTATAGTGTTTCTAAACGTTTCTAATACATTATACGGACCTTCGTATTTGAAAAACAATTTTTTAATTGTACGGTCAATGGCCTTACTTATTGGGTGTGTTTTACAATAAACTATATCACCCCTCTTTACTTCTATCTTCTTTCCTTTCACTTCCTCTTTTGACGTCCTCTTCTTTCTTTTGTTATACAGATCATTGAAAAATTCTTTCCTTGTTCCTCTTTCCATAACCTTCTTCGGCCATTCTAAATCATCGAAAATCCTCGGCTCTGCTTCATATCCCAAGAAAATCTCTGTCGGACTCATATTTGCCTCAGCTGATATATAATTATTTAATAATAGAACTATCCTGTTAATTACTGCATACCATCTTGTATGATGATCATGACAGTACATTCTGAGTAACCTCACAATCTCTCCATTGTAACGCTCAATTGGATTTGAACTTGGATGATATCTTGTTACATTAATCAATTTTATCCCTTTGAAATATAGATACTCCTTGAAATACTCTGAAGTAAATTGAGTTCCGTTGTCTGTCAACATTTTCTTTGGACTACCATAATGTTTGATAAATCCTTCATCCAACTTCTTGACTATCTCTTTGGTTGTGGCTTTCTTTAAAGGATAGCACATGATAAACTTGCTACATATGTCCACACACGTCAATATATACAAAAATCCCTTAGACCTAGGTAATGGTCCTATTAGATCTATCGAAACCATGTCTAATGGCCATTTCGCGATAATATGTAATTCTTCTTTCCTGAATTTTATCTTTAATGGTTTAGTTTGTACGCAAACTGTACAATTTCTAAGATGGTTAACAACGTCACTCTTCACAGTCTTCCATACGTAAAATCTTCTAGCTAATCTCAACGTTTTGTCAACTCCGAAGTGGCCAGATCCTTCATGCACTACCTCGAGTACTCTTCTTATCAAGGTTTGTGAAACACTAATCCTTACTTGGTTCGGATTCTCATAACTAACTTGGAAGACGATGCCATTTATAACTTTGTATCTGTTCTTTACCTTAGACATCCTTGTTTTCTTGTTTCCTTCCTCTCCTTTTAGCACCTTGATAATATCCCTTAATTCCTCATCTTCCTCTGTTCCAACTCGCCATTCCTCTTCTTTAATACCATTTACTTCTTCCTCAGCGATAGCGTTGATTTCTAGCCTAATGACTTCCTCTGGTTCCTGATTTCTCTTTAAAGGTGCTCTGCTTAGAGTATCTGCAACATGGTTTTCCTTTCCTTTTATATCTATAACATCAAAACTGTACTGTTGCAGTAATATTGCCCATCTCGTAAGCCTTGCATTCCACTGTCTTGCAGAATTTAACCAAACTAGACTCTTGTGATCACATACCACCTTGAATCTCCTGCCTTTCAGATATGCAGAGAACTTTTCTATTCCAAATAGTATCGCCAAACACTCTAGCTCACTTATCGTATATGCTCTTTCAAAGTTCTTCAAGCTTCTGCTAGCATATTGTATCACATTATCCTCATTGGATTCGTTTTTCTGAAATAGGTATGCTCCCAATCCAATGTTTGATGCATCGGTACCTAAAAAGAACATTTTCCCGTTATCAGGTTGGCTTATAGCTGGTTCTTGTATAAGGTCTTGCTTAAGTCTTTGGAAAGCCTCCTCTTCATCTGCTTCCCATTTCCATTTTATATGTTTTCTGAGGAGTTCAAATAATGGCTTGGCTTTGCTTGCAAAATTTTGTATAAATTTTGATCGCCAATTACATACTCCCAGGAATCTTTGAAGTTGTTTCCTTGTGTTTGGCCTTGGGAACTTGCTTATAGCGTCATTCTTGTCTGGACACATCTTTATTTCACCTCCAGATACTACATGACCTAGGAAACGTATTTCCTTCCTTGCAAAAGAGCATTTTTCCAATTTGACAGTCAATCCTGCTTCTGCCAATTTACTTAATACCCAATCTATTTTTTCTATGTGTGTCTCCCAATCTTTCGTATGTATACACATATCATCCACGTATATAGCAAGCCATTCTCTTGTTTCTATACTAAAAATTCTATTTAGAGCCGTCATAAAAGCTGATACTGACGAATTTAAACCATATGGAAGCCTTCTAAATTGAAATAACCTTGATCCATATCGAAACGCTGTATATTTTCTAGACTCTTCTTCTATTTCTACCTGAAAGTATCCCAAAGTCATATCAAGTGATGTGAAGTATATGCTGCCTGAAAAGGTGTGTAGTAATTCATTTATTCTTTCTACTTGATTTCTGGGAAGTAGCACGTGTTTATTTAGCTCCCTTAAATCCAGTACGGGTCTCACACCTCCATCCGGTTTGTCTACCACGTGCATTGGGCTTACGTGTACGCTATTGGAGTTCTCGATTATCCCCCAACTTAACCATTTCTTCAATTCCTTTTCTACAGCTTCTCTCTTTGCAAAGGGTATAGGATATTGCTTTGACACTATTGGACTCGCTGTGTCTACCTCAATCCTATATGTGTATACATCCGTCACTCCTGGGCGTTGGCTAAATATTCCCCTATGTCTCAACAAAATATATCTTAAATCTTCTTTTTCATTTTCTGAGATCCAATGACACTCATCCACTTTAGCTTGTATTTCTTCTTTCGATGCATTATATTTATGGTCCTCTCTTTCGACCTCTTTTTCATATTCACTTTTTTTATTTTCATTTTCAAGTATATCATCGTAGTCTTTCTTCTTATATACTGCATCATGTTTATGATATACAAGGCTTTGCTTCCTAATGCCTATTTCGCTCTCAGAACTTTTTATTTCATCTTTCATAGGGATATCTACTTTCATGTTCTCCATTGATTCTAAATTTTGCCGTTTTTCTTTTATGTGTATGTGCCCATTGTAGTTTTCTAAGAAAGGTACTCCTAGGATGATATCACACCTCAAACCCTTTATCACCAAAAATTTTACTTCGAAATTAGCTCCTCTAATGCTCATCATTATTCGTACCTATCCCTGAATTTTGTAGTCTTCATTTCCCGCAGCCATAACTAATCTGACTTTGTCTTTTTCAGAAGCGTCTAATTTTGCTTGTGGGTATTTCTCTTTAATTCTCTGCCAAAATTTATAGCTCATTACTTCGACAACGCTCCCACAATCGATCAAGCATTTAACCTTAATTTCAATAATTTCTGCTTCCACATACAATGATCTTCCAGGTTTTAAGTTTTCAAAACTCGGCTCTCCAATCAAAAATAACTTCAGAATTCCTTCTTCATTTATCTTATGTTCTCCCTTCATATATTCAGCATTTTATTTTGCTCTCACACCTGGGAGTTGCTGCGAGAGCTCTACAAGTTTAGCCTCTCGACCGATTCCACGTTCCTCGACTCCTCATTTACCTGCTGCCATCCAGAATTTCCTACTTCGTTCTGCACTTGGCTTCTGACTAATTCCACTGCTTCTCTTCGCTCTTCATTTATCTCAGTATTTCCCCTCTCGTTCCTCTCGTTGTAATTGTTTCCTCTAGGTTGCCTTTCATCTATCTCCATCCTTCTTTCTGAGTTTCTTCGATTCGCATTTTGCCAATAATCATTTCTTCCTCTATATCCGCGGTTTCCTCTCCACGATCCTGTATTTCTTCTATTATAATTTCTTTGCTCTTCCTGAACATTATTTCGCCTTCTGCTGTTTCCGTTATCTTCTAAGAATCCTCTTCCTCTGCCTCTATATGCATTACTGACTTCTATGTTCCTAATCCCGAATTCTTGTTTCCGGAATTTCTGCTCTTGACGTTGTTCCTCTTCAGGATGATGCCTCTTAGGATAATATCTACCTTCCTTTTCTTTATCCCATGACCTTTGCGTCTTTTTCAGCATGTCATCTGTCCTAAGGTATTCAATCAATTCTTCCACCTTCCTTAACTTTACTACAGCCACCGCTCTTTGCGTCCATATTGGTAGTGTTTGTATCACTTGTCTAACCAACTCTTCCTCATTCCATTTTTCATTCAAATTTCTGAAGCTCCTTAACGTTTCCCATGTGTGTGCTTCCAAACTCTCAACCTTGGACCAATCTATATATTTTCTTTTTAATGTCTCCAATTGCCTTTCCTTAATTTCCTCACTACAATAATATTCCAAAAATCTTTTACTAAACTCTTCGAATGTTCCAAACTTGTGCTGATTTAACTGATACCAGCCTGCCGCCGACTTTTCAAAACATCCTTCGATTAAGTCTAGTATCATATTTCTTGGTATCCTCAATAGCTTCACGTTAGTTGTTAGTTCCTTCAGGAATTTTCGTGGACACTTGTCAGATATATTTCCATTAAACTTGGGCAAGTGTTGTAATTCATTAGGTTTAGGGATTCTTGTCTTATATCTTTCCTCTTCCAAATTAATTCCATTTACCTTGTCCAACCATCTTCCATTGTCGCTTCCTTCTTCACTACCTTTCCATTTCCTTTTCTTTCTCTGATGATTCCTTTCATGCTTTATTTCCTCTTCTGTATTCGATTCATCACTACTACTTTCCTTTTTTATTCTTTTCTTTTCGTACTCTCCTTTTCCATCATTTCCTTCTCTATTGAAACCTATTGGCTTATCTTGTATTCTCATATCCTCTATTTTGGAAATTATTTCTCCATTGTACTTTACTCTCTTTCTTTCCTTTGTCGATCTTACTTTCGAGGGTTTGTATTTTCTTATTACTCTCCTCTAATTCTTCCCTAACTTCTTGTCGTTCTCTAATTATCATTTCTCTGAATTTCAAAGTTTCTTTTACTATTGTTTCTTCTGTCACAATTTTCATTTCTTCTACTCTGCTTTCTACTTCCTCTATTTTTGAGATGTTAATATCTATCTGCTTCTTATTTGCAAAATTTTGTTTTCTAAACCTGTACTCGTCTGCTGACATTCTTCATTCACCCTTGAAGCTTTCCTTTCGATCTTTCTATTAGTCTCTTCATATCTTTTATCGGACATCCTCATCATTTCTTCTATCTTTCTCTCAAATGTTTTCCTGTTTTCTTCACATACTTCTGCCACTTCTTCCATTTTCTCTCCCAACCTTCTGCTGTTGTGATCTTGACTTTCTTTTATTTCCATCATCATTTTCATCAACATCTCCATCGTATTTTGTTCTTCTTTCTTTCCTTCCTTTTCCTTTAACTTTACTTTCCTGCATTCCTTGCATTCGTATCCTTCTCCCCTTTCACATATCTTCTCATATTTTTCTTTGCGGATTCCTTCACATAACCAGTGTTTCATTTCTTCACATATCTTACACTGTATTATTTCTTCCTTATTTCCTTCTTCGCCACAACATATATATTTTCCTTCTTCCATATTTGCTTTACTTATCTTTCCAAATTCTTGTTCTTCGCGTTATTTCAACCTCTGGTCTGTATCGAGCCCCACACGTTGGTCGCCATTAATCAATGCCACGTCCTCTCACGTGAGCATCTACCAGCTTAGCACAGGGTAGAAACGATGAGATACCTCTGGGTACAGACCAAGGTTACTAACACTAAGAATATATGAAAAGAAACAACATATTTAACCCACTACGGAGGGTACAATTCGTACTATATTCTTGAATAATTATATACAAGTGTTAATATCTTTGTAAATCCTTTTATACAATATTATTCTTCTGTTGTGGCTAATCTTCTTTATGCTTCTTCTTCTTGTAATCAATATGGCCTCTTCTTCTTATGGCCTCTTAATTAATATGGCATCTTCTTCTTATAATTACTGTGGCATCTTCTTCTTATAATTAATATGGCATCTTCTTATAATTAATATGGCATCTTCTTCTTATAGCCTCTTAATTAATGTATCATCTTCTTCTTAAGGTGCCTTCTTCATGCAATTAATAAGGCTTCTTCTTTTTATAATCGCTAAGGCTTCTCCTTCTTGTAATCAATAATATTTCTTATCCCTTTTCTTTATCGATCCAAATTGACGGAAATAAAATCAATCCCCCAGACAAACAAAGAGAAAGGGGTTAGTTAAAGATCGCCGCCTAGCCGGCGCTAACCTTAACTTTGAGCTACAGTGTATGCGCTTCCAAATGTGCTTGGGTGCTGCCGTGAGATGGCGCTACACCTGGGAAATAACAACCCAAAAGCCACACGAAACTCTAAGTTCGTGGGAACCGAAAAAGACACAAAATCGAAATTACAATTCGACTTCATTACTTTTGTATATTAATCACTTATGCCGTTACTGAATGATAATTCCCCTTTTCTCCTTATTTATATCCTGTTATTATGTTAAATTTATTTATTTATTTCCTCATAATTAGTATTAATATATACAATCACTCTTTCATCATATCTGCTCTTTCCGTTGTCTCTATTTACAATCGTATAAGTTCTCCTGGGTGGTGCCATCTCTTACCCACTTTCTAGACTGCTTTATGCATCACCTCATATAACCGTTGTTCCTTTTGCATGGTGCCATCTATGGTCCTTTATTTCAAAGAATAGCAATGCAGTTTGTGTACGTGACAGATAGTGCGGTGGAGCAAGGAGGGGGAGCGCTAAATCATAATCCTGCCTAGTTACGGGCTGAGAGATTTTCTTACAAACTTCTTGTCTACAACTCAGTCCAGCAGTGGGACTCACATAGCCTGGATCCGAATCCAAGACCTCTAACTATCGAAGGGTTTGGTGTGGGGCATTCAGCTGCTAACAGTCGGTTCCTCAAACATGCTGATATCACCAAACGTGAAGTTCCAAATCAACTAACTTCCATTATTTTCACAATTATAATTCTAATATAACCTGCGTCGTTAGGTTAGAGGGCCAAGTTTAGAGCTGTTAGCAACTCACTTTCGCGACGCGTTGGCAGCTGTCTGTGCCTCTCACTCGGCCCAACTGTCCAGCACGAAATTCTATTCTATGGTGTGTTTAAAATGACCGAAAAGAGTCGTCCACTTCAGAAGAAACGTTCCAACACGAAAACATGGACATATTTTAAAAATAATACCATCTGATTTTATTAGTAGTTTTATGGTTATAAATAGGCCAGAAATGAAAGATGTAAAACAAAATTCATATGTGCTCCTTAAAAAATGTTCTGAGATGAGTCGAAATGAAGGTGCAAATATTATGTTTTGTTGTGGGATATGCTTGTACTGAAAATTGTGTAGTGTCATATTTATGGATAGTGAAACAAGCACAATGATTCCGTGACCTTGTTATATCTCTTCATTATCTTACGAAAATTATAGGTAATTAAGTAAGTACACATTCAAAGTAAGTTTATACTATGATGATGCAGACATCCTGCAATCTACTGAGCTTTTATTAATCTTCCGGCCATGCGGATAAGACCAGTATTCGTATCTCATGAGCATACTCGAAACGAGTCAGGCACGTGACGCTGCAGTGGAAGCTCCTCCCACCCAATAGTTTTCATTCTGCTGCGCATGCGTAAAAGGCCACTGATCATATCTTCTGCGCATACTCAAAGCGAGCCTATATAGTAGGTGGCCTTGATGAACGGGATCTGCGCAATGCATACTTCAGATGTTACAGAGTGCATCTTTATCGCAGCATGGTTAATGTAGGCTTGCTGGCTAGCTCCGTGATTGAATCTGCAAATGTTGCTGAGTTGATCGAACTGTACAGGTTTATGTTTAGTTGAATCCACAAAGGAATATATGGATAGTGATGACTTGGTTCCGTCTTAGTTGAATATCAAAGCATAAGAACGTACAACTGAGTTTTAAATGTTAGAAAAGCACCAGTTTTCGCAGTAACCATGCAAAACTCTTAAAAATTAATCTTCGCGAGCCGGCACCGTTGTAGACCAGCTGAATATCCCAGGGAGCGAGTCCCACCAATCCAATAAGCTTAATAAAGCTCTTATTTTCTGCGGGTCCGAAAATGGAGTCGCGGATCGCATTATCTCACGAGTTAATGGAACGGCGCTATGAACGCGGTAATCCGCTTGCCAGCTCCCCCGGAGTTGATGAAAAGAGTTGGGATAGCTGAGAGAGCGAGTCTTCCATGAATGTGAAACTCGATACGCTCGGTTTTCCGTTACCAGGGATTCGCTAATGAGTGTGTGTGCGTGAACATGCGTGGGGAGGAATTGTGGTAATATCACTGAGCAATATGCGTTAACAACGGGATGTAGGGGCATAAATGTTGTCACAGAGTGCCAGAAAACAGTTTATCAATAAAAACTTGTTAAGTTTCGGTTGGTGCAATTACATCGTGCAACAATGCTGTTAACCTCTTGTCTCTGTGCCTGAGTGGGTAGATGGGCATTGTTGCAGGTTATTAAAAAACTTCAGTGTCCATTTAGCCTTTATGACATTAGCTTTGTGCTAATTGTTGTGTGTAAACAGAATTTTAATTTTTAATAACGCATTGTTGTAACAATTTCCAACAAAACGCGTGACTGCTTTATGTTCTGATAGGCTAATTGAGAACGAATCTACAGTTTCGAGTAGAATCGGAACCAGTACGAGATGGGCCTTCACACAAAGAACAAATTGATTTCACTGCTCAACAAAATGAAACTTGTTGAGATCTGTTTTGGAAATGAGAGGTGATTTAACATAATTCGAGGACGCTGATTACGAATATGCAATCCGTTTTCCCCCCATCAGGTCAGATATTTTCACAAATTGTAAAAATATATTCCACATATCGATATGTACATATTTGCTTGCACCAGCAGCTAGATTTATCTTCCAGAACAACGTGAATTTTCATAAGAAGTTCGAAATGTCATTGGTGACACATGCTTAACTCATGCATGTTTCTGTTTTTTTCGCCTGAAAGCTCCAAAAAACAGATTTCCTCTTGCACCAACGTCCAACGGTAATCCACCATCCGACGCTCAATGCCACTGATTTCCTGGCGACACCTTAACCGTGTTCTTCACTTAGTTTACCCACGTTAACGGGAAAGCTGTCTAATTGAGAATGAAGAAATAGTTCTTGGGTTTAGTTCTCTTTTCTATGCCGCACTCCATGCCATTTCTTTCCTTGCTTCTAAGAGTGAATGATCTGTATTAGGCTCTGTCCGAAAGGTAAAAAGTGCGGACTTGAAGCATGGTTTTGGCGGAAGTGACGGCACCTAGTACAGTTCGAAAGCGCCAAGAACAGAAGCACGCAAGTACACAGCTCGCAGTACAGATGGTTGGTGACTAGGTCACGTGGTTTCCACACTCGTTGTTCATTTGTTTAAAATCACGGAGGTAGAAGCAAGGTAGAACCAGCAAGTTCTTGGTTATAGTTCTTCTAATGTGTGGAAATGTATGTGTACGAGCATTTGAAAATGCAATGTGATTTCTATGATGAAAAACAAGTGTTTAAATGGCGAGGAAAACAACGAGTACTCAGTTTTATATCCTGATCGTATTTGGCGCTGCAGTCGAAGTGCAATTCGAAAGACAACACTTCCAGTCCACGGCTTGAAGACCGCACTCCAAGACCATACTCGGTGGATGCTCGCTTAAGTACGGTCTTGTGCCTTTCAGACACGGCCTTAGAGTACTGCATCGAACCACTTTCGCTCGCTCAAACTCGCTCGAGTGTGCTACGCTCGAGCGTACCGCACTCGTAGTGGAATGATTAACAACGTCCCGTATTTCAGACCCTAATAAGCAGCACTGTCAACTTAAAATATGTTCATGCCCGTATATTATTATGCAAGACTCAAATCCATGCTGACAGACCTGCATAAGCAATTACAAATATCGTATCACAATGCAACAAGAACGTGTATATCATTGTTCACTTACCGAAAAGGTTAATAACATTCTGCGAAATAATAAAATGCAGTTATAACATTCAATCGAGAAACATAAAATGCCAGTCTAGGTAGTTTTAGCCCATAATCACCTATTTCATTTTCACATATCTCTGTAAGATGTACAAAACTACATTTTAACATGGAAATGATGACTATGTTCACTTATTTTTTGAATTTCACTTCGTCTTTTACCACACAATCCATATTTGAGGGCCGACTACCATAGACAAATTACGGAAATAGGTTTACTAATAGGATTCGAGAGTTCGAGTGTATTCCGCTCGTTCGAGCGTTTTTCGCTAGAGCGAAGAATTAACAATTCTGTATGCCATCTAGCGTTGCCCGTGTGAACTATTTGCCGCTCGAGCGAAAAACGCTCATTGTAGCTGTCTATACCCTGTCCCAGATAACTGTAAAGCAGGGCCGCGCATAGCGGCAGAGGAGGAGGAGGGAAATCGAGTGGTGAAAGCGCAGTGTTGCAAACCGTACGGTCCTGACCGTACATGTACAAAAATTTCATGTCATGTGCGGACGTACGGTTTAAACCTTATAGTCCGTACGCTAAATGCATAGCTTATCAAAATTTGCACTTGCTCTTTTATCCCTAATATTTCCCTAAGAAATTCTTAAACCAAGCGTACGGACCTGGAGATAAAAATACGACCCGTTTGCCATGTGCGTACGGTATTGTCGCTTTCATTTGCAACGATGACAGATCGAAGAGGGAAAACGGGAAACTCCAGTCGTCCATTTACGCAATCTCGTTTCTCTCACTGTTCATTGTTGGAGCCGTCTGGCGTCACTACTTACGCAGAGATTGATCTCGTTCGCCTGGTCTACAGTTAGCTAGTACTGAGTTTAGTCTCCTATACAGCAGTTCTTTTGGTGTATGACACACTGAAATATCAGGGCCTGTGGCAGAGATCGTAAAGCTGATGGCAAGTGAGGATATGTTATGCCTTGTTTGTTTTTTTAATTAAAACCTTTAACATCACAGGAGCAGAAATAACAGTTGCTACTGTGGTCTCTTGCTTCACGGCATGTCATTGGTATTGTGCGACATACTGCAAAACTAACTTCATTTTCGTAATTTCCGGTTTTAAATTCATTAGAACACGTTAAGGCGAGGAGGGACAATTTCCCCTTGGTCTTTCTCGCTGGGGCAGCTGCTGATCACTGTTGCCAACTTCGCTCTTTTGGAGCCAAATCTGTCTCTTTCGTGCACTCGTTTGACTGTGAACTGTGGCACCCGCCCTCTGCCCCACTATGATGCCACCACTGGCTCCGGCCCATAAATACCAACTTTTGACATGAGTGTACATTTTGCACGTGACGTGATATTCGTATAGCTATAGGCTGCGTCACCCACCTCTTCTTTCCTCCCCATGTAATTTTATATATAGCGCTGTGGCTAAGATGAAGATGACAATTTTGTTATCCGGGAACCCTTTATTTTCGATTTTATATTAACATCATTGGATTATTGAGATGGGTGATGCCGCCAAATCTAGGCGGTGAAAACTAAGAAAGAATAAATTGCCATCACTTTAAAGCTAACGGTAATAGCAGCACCCCTACCCCTCTGACAACTAAAATTACCCTAGTAGGCACTTTATGCAGCCTTCGTTAATCTAGCTCCTTGAAAGTCCTCTTTAGCTATATTAATGGTGAAATTTAGCTCTATTATGCACATCAGGTTTGGCAACACTGCCAGGATGGCCGTAGGAGGCAAGGAGAAATGCACTAGGCTTATGGGACCATTATTTTATTCGTTCTCTCGGGAATATCAAACATCCGATGACGTAGAAAAGTACATGGACGGAAAAAGGACACGTAGAACTATGTCATAGCAGTAGGAAAAGTCGAAACTCCCATTTGATGAGCCGTAACTTGAAGTTGAAGTTGATGTCCCATAAGGAATATATGGGATTCGGTAAATACTAATTCATCATATTTTTCAAAAATCGTATAAGGCTTAATAATCAACTTAGGAAACCGCTTCCACTTGCCACATGGGGAGAAATTCATACTCTTCATTTCTGCCGGAGATCTTTTTAGTAGCATTGCTCATTCCGACGATATTGGAATAAATGCATGCCTGGTGATAGATAATCGTATTTATACAATTACAATCTAGTAAACGGCCCTGTTAAATGTTTGAACAGTTTGATTAAAGCACATAAAAAATATACGTAAATATACATTTTTCTGTTTCTGATACTGTAACTACTATAGAAATATTTGTTGAGTGTGTTAATGAAACTAATAGTAATTTCAGTAACTTTTCTTCCAGTGAAAATAAAACATTCTGGATATATCTACTCTATTATTGCAACTTAAAATATTAACTTAAATATTTTTATAGTACCTGAATTTTGGAGATTTTTTAATGATAGTTCGAAAAATATTAGCTGCCATGTTTATTTACAGCTCAATGATATTAACACTATTTATGGTCTAACATGATTAGTGTTTTGTATATTTTTCTACACAACATATTTGCTATTTTTGCCCATAAATTTATTGAATTTTAAATCAAGAGAAATCGTGTGTTTACATTTGCTATCACACCATCAGTACATATTTCCTTTATTTTTCTATCTTAGAACCTAATAATCGCCATTAAATGATTACGAGATGAATATACTTTCACCAAAAATGTTTCTGTTATCTACAAAATTCTTATGTACATTATTCTATAAAATATTTGCGTAGAGTGATTTAAATCAGTGATTCTTTTTTTTTTTTAAAAAATCACCTGATTCAAATCGTGATTTCAATCAACCTGATTTAAATCAAGCCACTCTGCTCAGCTCACATGCGGACAAACACAGGACAACACAACCCCACAGGGGATTATATTGGCGGTGTGTACAGACGCCAGTGCCTCGTTAGCCTGCAAGAAGCCACCGGAGTGTACTACGTGGAAGTTAGGTTGAGTTCTGGGTGCCTTCTCAAAAGATCACACCTTACACCCCACAAATATGTTGATTCCAGTAATACAATAAAGTGCATGAGCTGCTAAAGCTACCTATTAATGCATCAATATGCACATAGAAGTGCATCAAAATATATTTTATTATCTTCTATTATAAGTGGTGCACTAGAAGCTCATCATTTGAAAAGATCTCAGCAACCACTTCACTTTTTTTTACAGCTCTTGTGGTTTCTGAGAAACGCAGATAGTTATCACGCGCGGACAAGGCGACTGAAGCGTGATGCGGATCACATCCTTAATAACCCAGATTGTGAATGTGTGGATCATAACTCCGCATCGCTCTTGTGCCTCCATAGCATGTTGCAGTGCACAGGGGATAGATCTGCCTATTTATGCTTTGGGTATACCGGCCGACCTCCGTCCGTGTCGGAGTGGTTAGTACAGCGCGCTACCGGGATCGAATCTCGATCTAGTCATGGCTGTTTTTTGTGTGTGTTCCTTCATCAATTTCATCATATCATCACTCATCCCTATCTTGATTGATTTGGGATATATTTTACCTCGCGCATGTTCGATGAGTGATATGATGAAATTCATGAAAGGGCACTCGCAAAGCAAACCCATACCCATTCTGGGATTCGAACCAAAGAATTAGAGGTTATATAAGTATTAAGAAGGTCCAGGTGTGGCCTGCGAGCCGTAGTTTGGGCGATCCGGTTCTAACTTAATCGCTGCTACGATGATGAATGATTAACTCGTGACGACATACATATGCTTCCCAGAATACAAGCCTAGGCCTCATTACTCTAACCACTCTGCCAGATAGATCGGTGCACAAAGAGCAGCTCGACACTCAGATTCAAACATGAGGGTGGGGAATACACTAGAGATTATTTAATACTGACTTCCCGTATGAAACTAGATAGGTACTGACACAGTATTTCTGGTTGACCTGTATTGTAATGGGTTCACCATTTCGACAGCAAAAGCTATCACACTGCATTTGACATATTGTCGCCATCAATCACTCTGTATCACAATACGCCCAGCAGGAAGGCGACAAAATCTAGCTCGTGCGGTAATAATAGGGGACATATTTTACATAAACAGATTCCCACCCCCTTAATTTATATTCACGTTCCGCTACTCGGATTTGAATTCTACCCGTGTATATAACACACCCTCTGGGTAAGCAAAATGCAACAGATGTTGGATTTTATATGGATATGTTAGTTTCGATTTTTCATTTTGGCGGAACTGGAACTGGCATTTAAAAACTGAATGTTGTTTCCTCTTTACTCGCGGCTAGTTTAACGCAGATCTTGCTGTACAGACTAGTGGTTGATGAATTTCTGCAGATGGCCTATTTATTACTTCCTCCGAATCTGAAAAGTTCAGCAGGGGAACCACACTGTACCCATTACTGAATGCGTAAGTTGTTCAAAATTATATATATTTTTTAATAAAAATATATGTGGTGCTATTATTTTTACAGTGACAAAATGCCGATTTGTTTATACAGAGTGTCCCACTCGTAAGGGGCCCCGAAAAAAGTGTTATATAAATCTTAATAAAAGAGGATATGAAACCAAATTTGTACATGGCATACCTTTATGGTTGAGAAATGAAGGTACATTACAATAAGTGCTAGAAGTGACCTCCCCCCACCTGTATACACAGTTCAACACGGCGCTGCATGTTCGCACTTAACTCGTCGATGGTGCGTGGTTTGTTCTTGTACATACTACCTTTAAGGTGACCCCACAGAAAAAAGTCAGAGGGGTCAAGTCCGGTGACCTTGGGGGCCATAATCCTTTCGAAATCACTCGGTCAGGGAACATTCACGAACATGCAGCGCCGTGTTGAACTGTGTATACAGGTGGGGGGAGGCCACTTCCAGCACTTCTTGTAATGTACCTTCATTTCTCAACCATAAAGGTATGCCATGTACAAATTTGGTTTCATATCCTCTTTTATTAAGATTTTTATAACACTTTTTCCGGGGCCCCAAAAAAGAGAGTGAATTGGAAATGAAGGAGTCAGATTCTCTCTCTCTCTCTCTCTCTCTCTCTCTCTCTTTCACACACACACACAAAGAAAGATAGAGAGAGAAAGATATTGAAAATGAAAAAGTAAGAATCATAGACACACACACACACACACACACACGAGAGAGAGGGGAGAGAGAGAATGGGAATAAAGAAAAGAGAATCTCACAATCGAAGAGAGAGAGAGAGAAAAAGAATGAGAGTGGAAATAAGCTAGAATCACAGGAACACACAGTGAGAGAGAGAGAGAGAGAGAGAGAGAGAGAGAGAGAGAGAGAGAGAGAGAGAATGGGAAATAAAGAAGCATGAATCATGAAGACACAGAGAGAGAGGGGGGAGAGAAAAAGAGAGAAATAGAATGGGTAATATAGAAGCGACAATCTCACAGAGAATAAGGGAGATATGGAGTAAAGAAACGAGAGAGAGAGAGAGAGAGAGAGAGAAGAAGGAGAATAAGTGAGAGAGGGTGCACGAGAAAAGAAAAATGAGAGACAAGGGAATGAGAGATGGATAAAAGTGAAGCGAAAAAGAAGAAAAAGTAGGGAAGGAGAGAGAGAGAGACAGAGAGAGAGAGAGAGAGAGGTAAAAATGGATGATCAAAGGCACTGAGAGAAAGAAAATAAGGCGAAGAAAAAAGGCGACAGAGAAAGAAAGAAACAAAGAACTAAGAGACGAAGAAAGGGTGTGAGAGAAAGAATGTAAAGCTATGAATAGAGAAAAGAGAATCAGAATAAAGGAGAGAAGAATGGTAAAGGAGGCTGATAGAGTAAAGATGATGAGACAGGAAACAGCATAGAAGACACGGAAAAAGAAAAAAATCGTGAACAGACGGAATAAGCACGTAGAAAAAAAACTAGAAAAGGGAGAATAAGAAAAGAATAAAGAGTCTCGAATCAAACACTGCCAAAAATGTTCTAATACTGCTATAATAACACCATCCCCATCCCTAATCTATATCCACCAGTTCAACGCTCGAATATTTCTCCTAATTCAAAGGGTTGAGAAGATGAAAAGCTCAGACGTTATCAGCTAGTTTGCAAGTTCTCCCATTTATCATGTCGCCGCAAGTTTTCATATAAAAAAATGGTTGAATCGTCTGAGCTACAGGTTTTTTGCCTCAGCAACCCTTTAGAGGAAGGGAGAAAGCAAACGTACCTCTAATCGCGCAGCGCCCGTTGATCGCATCATCTGTTGTGTGTGTACTTGGAGGCAGGTCTTTCATTTCTCGGTTTCTGCTCGCTCTTTCTCACGTCACAGCTGCAAAATTACAACCTCGGCAGTGTATCGAACTCATGTTCGGAGAATATTGTGTTGATCATAACAAGAAAAAATCAGTAGCACTTTTATCATTTCCTTCGCGCTTAACTCTGTGCTGCTTTTCGCGCTTACCGCGTTTCGCAAATATTTGTCGCACCCTTGCTAGAGCATCTTCCATTCGTAATCTTTTAAATGCAAATACATCCATTACTAGGGACCAATCAGCATCATTTTATACAGGGTCTTCAACTCGCTCTCAGCCTCTGATTTTCCTTTATAAAAATCAAACTATTGTTCATAATGTAATGAAATTTGCTTCTGACATACCCTGGATGGCGCCACACTAGTCCTTGCGTGAGCATGCGCGTACGTCTGGACGATTCTGCCGTTAAATGCCAAGCCGCACAGACGTGTGCTTTCAGTCTGAGTTCTTGGTCCTGCTGTCGTGAAACACGTGATAGTGGTTGTTCGTTCGAGTTCGGTTGAAAGTTCATGCTTACAATCAGTGGTTCGTGATTACATTACAGTACAGTGGAGCAGCGTGTATATATCGTTCGCACGTATGAAAACTTGGTTCATAAAGGCGTACCAGCGACAATTTATTTCACAGTTTAGGGTTTGGAATCCACCTGCAAAGTCTTCCATTCAATATTTGGCGAAGAAACTGGAAACAACATATGCAGGCATGGATTAATGCTTATGGCGACCACTTCCAACATTCACCCTGACGTCACCATGCTGCTCACCAAGATCTATCCGTAGGAAATTTCATTACATTATGACCAATAGTTTGATTTGTATAAGCGAAAATCAGGGACCGAAGGACACTGTACAGTGGGATCCACGAGTATTACCTTGCAAATTGTCCATCACCATGTTCGTGCACTTTATTTGACCCAATAAGAGCTTCAAGAATTAAAAGAAAACTCAAAACAAGCTGTTGACAACTTCTGCGCCAGCATACATAAAAATCCATCACTTGAAAACACATAGGATGTAAGAGAAAAATTCATGAAAATAGTCATGGACAATTTGCACGGTAATACTCATGGATCCCACTGTACATTTTCAAGTACTAAATACTTCATCCATTCTCCGAGTACAGCATAAAGAGATGGAGAAAATCTCAGTTAGATACTTATAAAAGTAAAATTAGATTCATTAATTCTACTAGGAAAAGTTTTAGGTGCTTGTAAATTATCTCTGGAATTTTTTAGCTACCGAGTGGCCAGAATTGAAGTTACCCAACTCAGAGTCCTCTGTAGCCTGTTTGAGGCATCGTAGAACTCTGAAATTTGGTGAATCCACTAATCAGACCATGGCAGAGGATGGCGATAAAAACATAGTTCAATTTTCAGCCACCAGGTTGAAATGTGGTGCTGTATTTCCATGATGGGCTGTAATAATGACGTGAACTGCTCCAATTGGTTATGGATTTGCCTTTGCCTTGCAATCTTGCAATAAACGACAGATTATTTTCTCGCAACTTCCAGCCACTAACAAATGTCCTTCTAATTATCAACTCAGATAATCACTTAACGTGATTATTTGTACAACCCATCATGGAAGTACAGCGCCACATTTCAACCTGGTGTCGGAAAATTGAACTATTTTTATCGCCATCCTCTTCCCCGTTGTCTGCATAGTGGATTCATCAAATTTCAGAGTTCTACGATGCCTCAAACAGACTACAGAGGGCTCTGAGTTGGGTAACTTTAATTCTGGCCACCCGGCATATTATAAATATTGTTCCGTCAGACTGATAAATATAGTATAGGGGAAACCCGGTTATTGCCGAACACAAGCTTTGATGGTGAATTATGGAATTATTTTAAAACATTTTAGACACTGCATAGATTCTAAGGAAACCTTAATACCTTTCCATAAAACTCAACTCTGTTACAATGTTTCCAAAGTAGTTGATTTGCACAAGAAACTAAGAAGAGGGCACAGCTGTCATGTTCTGCATTGCCCAGATGTTCGTCATTACCCCTTATGGGAAATAGTTACTATAAAAGCGAATTGTCGAAAATAAACAATATTGGCCCTGTTTTAAGTATCTTCAAAAAACTACTCTGTCAGATATTTACTGCAGGAAGGCTTGTTGGTGGTAGGTTTATTCATTTTTAACTTGTTGATATCATTTGTGCAAGGTTTTTGTTTTCAAAACTTGAAGTCTCATGTAGACGCAAGACACTATGGTTCTGATTTGTTTCGTAGATTTGTACACAACAAGTCCATTTTAAATGATAAGCTAACATGCTATGGTAATATGATCACCTGTTCTCTGCGCCTTGTTTTCGTTATAACCATACATGCTGTATATAATATAGGAGCATCCAGTGTGTTTGAGTTAGGTTTGGATTGAGTTAGTGTTTTAAGTCCACTTTATGCACAGTAAGGCTAATCGGGACTGGACCTACAGTTTAAAGTGGAATCCGAACCACTTGTGCCTCCACCGGGTATCGAACCTGGGACCCCTTGATTACAAGGCGACGACGCTACCACTGCGCCATCGGGGAGGCCCCAGTGTGTTTGAAAATTGCCTAAATATATGTACAATCTACAAGAGTAAACGACATTAAAATAAACTAATATTACATTCTCAACTTATATTGAAGTACATACAGCACATACATTACAAACAAAGTTGAAGAAAACAATCTTTGTCCTCTGGCTTCGATGTCTCACAGAATAATGACGACGCGACGATAGGAGCTTAACGCATTTTCCGTGACAGTCGCTAGGTGGAGGAACCAATTAGATCACTCTTGTCAAGGAACCAAAGCATAAAACATAGTGTTCGCCATTACCTCTCTGTTCAGAATTACCCCGGTTTTCTCTACACATTTAAAAGTATGATTTATTTTCTGTTTGTTCACCGCTTGAAATCAATCATTTTAGTTTTCAATGTCTTCCTGCATTCTCATTATTCAATTTTTAACTAAAAAGTTTCCCATGATATTATTTCACACTTAGGGCACAATTTGTGGATTTTCTGCTGACTCATTTATGTAATAAATGCTATTCAAATTGATTTTTATTTAATTATATATTTACGACATAGTGAATTGTGACCAGAAATTTATTACATACAAGAATTTGAAACGTTCTTTAGAAAATAATTCCCAATGTGACCATTAGATGGCACTGAAAGTGCAATGTAAACATATATAAAAACATTATTCCTAGATTATGTGCAATTCTTTTGGTATATGAAAATGAGTAAGGCAAGAATAGTTTGTGCAAAACACAATTTTGCACTTGGAAATAGAGATTATATAGTTCATCTTTTCATTCTCAAGAAAAATTAACTATTGCTAATTTCTAATGATTTTACTACTTAAGCATTCACTTTTGCTTCTTGAAAGAGCTGCATCGCGGAATCTGCCATAAATAGAGTTAGTCGGAATTGATATATTTCATTAGCAGAGATAAGTTAGCTAGCAACATGAAGATCTTTGGTTCCTAGGTACCTATTCCAGGATCGATTTTGGATACTAAATGGCGGTACATCGTGGAAGGTGAGTGGCGACTCTTGATTGGTTGGGGAGGAAAACGTGAATGGATACTGCGGTGTTTGAACTGATCACTTGCTGTAGCAAACTCGGTGAGAACGTGCCCGGACATACATTCCATACATCAAGAGAGACAGTTGGGAGCGAATCGTCTGACCCATCACGCTCAGTCGACCCTTCTAAGGACAATCAGTGAAATCAAGGACAGTCTGTATGGTGCGCCCATGTGCGAAACACTTCAGATACGAGCAGAGAATGTCGGTCGGAGCATTTGCACCACTGCCTAAGTATCAGTGTTCGGAAAGTTACTTTTTAGAAGGTAGCTATTACAGTTACAATTACTTGATTAAAAAAGTAACAGAGTTACAGTTACTCATTTTAAAAAGTTACTCAGTTACAGTTACTTTCTGCCAGAAATTTTTTCTTGCAAATAATTTATACACAATCAATAATCACTAATTGCACTAAAATAATATGTGAAGACTTACATTTGTTTTATTTATGTTTCTGGTTTATAATTTAAGTCTTCATATATTGATATTATCAGTGTTGTGCATAAGAAATTTTCATTGGGAGGAGGGGAATTCTACTAACTGTATGGAAACAGTATGAGATAGAGATTTTTATACCACCTAACATGCCGGTTTCTAACTCTCTCATGGGCACATATATGTGATCGATTAATTGAATTAGGTTATTTTACGTAGCTTTTCTACCATTTTTGGCTAACCATGACGACGAGGATAAGTGATGATATGATAAAATTAATAAAGGGACGCTCACAAAGAACACCCATGCCCAGGCGGGATTCGAACCCGGGACCCCTGGGGCGTAGCATGCTGTATGTGTTTGAAATGTTCAAGAACTTGGACACTATGGAATTATATTTTCACGGGGGGAGGTAATGCGTATAATGAGTGTTACGGAGAGAAATAAATTCAAAGTGCTTGAAAACTAAGTAGTCCGTGAAGCCGAGATTGACATTTAAAACCTACCCCTCCAGTCTTCCCAGAGACGATTACATATGAACAAGCGTGTGTGTAATGTCTAGGTTCTTCCTCTTCCTTGGTTCGCCACAAGAGTGTTGCAATTGCCACACTGTTCTTAGGGAAATATTGCGTAAAGGACTATTGCGCTCAAGACAAGAATTCAATAGAGCTTATCTTCGGCGCAACTATTATTGTTCCGCTCATTCATTCAAACACAGAAGTTCTGCAGTGATGAGTAGATCCCAGTCACATGACGACTTTCGCATTTGTTGTCATGTTATTTTGAGACACATTACATGGACAGAGAAAAGGGAAGGTTGTCCTTGACCATCACTTCAGTGGGTGCCCGGGTGATGCTTTGACGCTTGCCACTTAAGCAATTCCGAGAATAGGGTATCGCTTAAGGCTACTACCACAGAAAAGTAATACAGTAAAAACTGCATATCCCGGAACCTCTATAAGAAGGAAACCTGTAAATACGGGGAAAAAATGTCCCCAGAACGGACCGATTTTATACCTGAAAATGACCTGCTTAAGGCGGAAACCTCCTTAACGCGGAAACGGAACACCATTTAAAGACCAACGAGATGTTTTTATTCTCAGTAAGACGGAAATTTCTTCCTTTATTCTTTTCGCTCGCAAGAAAACAATGCAATACTGTAAGTGGAACACGCCTCTGTTGCCACCCGCTTATCGGTAACATTGCCGATATGACAGAATGCGCTACAATACTCATAGCTGTTACGATTCCGTTTCCTTCTTTCATCTCTTACCCTCTTTCTCCACCTTTCTTTGTCTATTTCTCCTCTGCTCTTTCGTCATCTTTCTATTTTTCTTGTTATCTCTCTTTGTTTCTTTCTTTTCTCTTCACTTCATATTTATCTCAATATTTCTTCACCTCCCTTATTCCATCTCTCATTCTTTCTCTCTCCCTCTATGCACATCGCGCTACGATGTCAGGGGTCCCGGGTTCGAATCCTGGCATGGGCATGGATGTTTGTGAGTGTCCATTTTACTTCGCTTTTTGTGCCACTTTTGGCTAATTTGCGAAGATGGGGATGAGTGATGATATGATGAAATTGATGAATGTATCGCATTTCTATTCATGTACGTACATGAAATTAGTACTCTACATTATAAGTAATGCGAAATGTAAATCTGTCTTTCCATTATTTCCTGCAGCGCTCGATACTGTATTTAAAGTCAACCCTGTATAAGAAGGGAAACTGTTAAGACGGAAAATTTTGCTCGGAACCATCATGTTCCGGGATAGACAGGTTTGACTGTATTAACTTATTTGTGATACTACTTTGTTTGACAAATGCAGCTTCCAACTGTCTGACAGGAAAGTGTGGCAAATCGCAAATGAATGGCGAAAAGGACAATAATAGCCAAACCGTCAATAAGTCATGACACAATAACAATTTAAGTTTCATACAGTAACTAGAAACGTTACTTCTGCTGAAAAAAGTAACTCTGTTACAGTTACAGCTACTTGCGGCCCAAATATATGCCGCACATTTTATCCAAATTTCAATTGTGAAAAATTAGGATGCGTCTTATATTCGCAACCTTAAAAAAATTATGACCTTTCGTCAAATCATAGCTATGCTGTTAAAAATGTGCTGATTTCTCATTTCAAATAATGATAATGCAACAATAGCATTGTAGAGACTGGCCGCATTGTATGTAGATACCATAAAGTTATCCAACGATAGCATTGTTGTTTCTAACTGAAATGATAGCATTGTGGTTTCTAACTGAAATGATAGCATTGTGGTTTCTAACTGAGCATTGTAAAAACTGTCGGCATTCTTGATAACGTACTCTTTGATTTTATTAAGATTGTGTTCGTTCTTCTCTAAGCTTATACATGTATTAATTTCTACTGAAGTAGATATACAGGTTTGTCACCAATATGAACGATCGTGTGGAGAAGAAAGCATCGTCAAGCCTGGGAATAAGGCGTAGTTACAATGTAAGTTTCAAACTTGCAGTTGTTCGTTATGCTAAAACCACAACCAAGAGAGAGGTCGGAAGGAAATAAGAACTTGAATCTAATGTGCGACATTGGGTTGCTGCTGAGCCGAAACTGAAAAATGCACTTTCAACGAGAAGATCTTTCAAGGGACCAATTTTCTTTTCTTCCCTCGGCTTATATTCGGGTATCATCTTTATTTTCATTTCGGTCCTTCAAATTGTAGGGGACGGCTTATATTCGGGCCAATACGGCAACTAGTACAGTTACATTTCTTCAAGAAAAGTAACTGTTACTTGTAACTGAGTTACTTCTAACTAGTTACTTCCGAACACTGCTAGAGTGCGCGTCAAATCTCCTGCATATGTCGATAGCCAATAGAAGCGCACTGCAGTGGTGCCATATCGAGATCTCACACGGAAAAGAGACAGCGTGGTTGAGCGATACGCATTGTCACGGAGAGCACGGAACATTAGATACGAAGGAATTTTACCCTTGACGTAACAATGCCACTTCTCTCCATCAGAAATTTACGACCGTCGTTGGTTTCCCTGTACTTGAAGCCTAATTTTTCAATATTCTCAAGGTGGAAGTTGTAGAGCCTTTGTAAAATGTTTTGTCCCGTAAAGAGTACGTTATATTTTTGGCAGTAGGAAATTTGCCACGATCGTAAAATTCAAAGATGGTTCTACGGACTACGTCTTTTTGAAAGTCATCTAAGCTTGACGTTCTTTTCGGTACGTTAATGTGCTTTCTAGGTGATTGAAACATTGGAGCAGGCCCAGATCTACATTGTTTTGCCCCCGAACATATCCGAGAAACAGTAGCTTGATTCACACCACACGCTTGAGCTGTTAGAGCCTGGCGCTTCTTATAGTCAATTTTACTTCTCTCTTCTTCACTCGAACATTATTTTTTTAAAAAAATGTACACCTGAAAAATCACCTGTCGTGCCTGGCTTCGTACAACACTATATTTTTTCTCTTCTCTCGCTACCACTACCACTTGGTTTACTCAACGACATGCTGCACACAACGACTAAACACACGAAAAAAACGAACAGTGACGGTATCCTCTTCGTCAACTTCTTCTTCTAACATCACTGGGAATGAACGTGCCCTGTTCCCTTCGCTAATCGGAAAGTTTCGGAATGCAACAGGAACGAAGGGAGAGCAAAAACGATTCAATGCAAATACGTTTATAATAACATTGCTTCTACAGAGGGAACGGTATAAGCTACAATCACGCTTGCTTTTCGTACATATTCGCAAATTCATAATCTTTCCATCTGTTGAACTGCTGACACTTGAAATAATCTATTTATATCCGAGCGCCAGGTACACGATTTAGTGGCGAGGTGAAACAGGTTCTGAACTAGGCAACGCCGCACGTCCGTGATTCGCTGGTGCTGTTCGGGCGTTCAAGGCCATATGCAGGAGATTTGACGCGCACTCTAGGTATGTGTACACATACGCTCCAGTGGTACAGGCGGCGGGAGGTCAGACAATTCTGAAAACTGAGGTTGATGACCCTTGCAAGGACCGTCACACCTTAATCCTCCAAGCTCTGTTGCAGCTCCAATTCAGGTCGGGTGTCTTTATGCGTAAACTCCATAGGCCAAAAAGGGGTCGATAGTGGGGTGCTGTTGGACGAAGGGTGAACGGAGGTTGTGTTCGCACAAAGCCGAGTTTTGCCTTCGGAGTGCCTATCCCGCGGAAGCAGACTAGTTCCCTCTCACTGACTTCACAAAGGCACAGACCTTTTATTTATCGATGCTGTTTCAAATCCTAATTTGAACACCTTACTCTTTTCGGTCGTCAGTCCGTCTCGTTTATGAAAGTTACGACACCCCTACTGATTGAACTACCATGCTTCATTCATGCATATATATACAGGAAGGGTGTTTGGTACTAGTATAGTATGGGGGTGACACCTACAAATCATAAATTTCGCACTTTCTTACATTGTTAACGTACTATTTTGGAATGCGGAACATATCCTAAGGGGAAATAATGCATTTCTAACTAAGATAATGTATTTTTCTTACATTTACGAATATTTACTGTTACTTGTTATTTCGATTCTGTAACACACATTATGGCGACAGTGTACTGGTTCCTCGCGCGTTGTGCGAGTGTTTTGTCGATTTATGTAGTGTTGCAACCTCGTTCACCAGAAAATACCTACTTTCGTGCCCGGATTTGAAATTATGCTAATACCTCGCAAACCATTGACGTTAGCCTCACAAACCATTGACGTTAGCCCCAAAAACCATTGACGTTAGCCCCAAAAACCATTCACGTTATCCCCAAAAACCATTTTCCGTAAGGTTAGGTTAGGAAAGCATAGTTTAAAAAAAACTCGACACGTCATGTTATAGTGAAAACACGCCGAGTTTGAAACACTGACTACGGGGTTACGTCATCTAACACACAGAACATTGTGCTCTCGTGCAGAAAGCAAATGACAGCAGCAGCAACAGCGTGTCGGACAGAGATTTTCGCAGAAAACAACATGTATTCGCATTAAAATGAATCAAAACTACATTGACGAACTTCCACAACGCTACAGAAAATGATTTCCGTAAGTACTTTCTCCTGTAAACTTGAAGAAATCCGTCACCCCCATACTATACTGTTACCGGGTGTTTTTTGAAGGGGGAGTGGAAAGGAATTCCTCGCTCTGGTTTTTGCATCCCCCATGAATGCTACTTATTTTCTAGTATTTGGCGGAGACTTATATATACACACACTGTGTACATATGATTTACGTGATGTCCTGATGCTTCGATAGTATACTTCAGTTATCCCTTCCTCCCCATCTGGAACGTTTTTAAATACCACTTCCATATTTTATCTCCGATATAATAACATATTTATAAATTTGAAGATATTTAGGAGTGAAATAATTCGAATTCTTAAAAACATTTCACAATCAATTCAAATAACTGTTAATACTGAAACTACTCTTACCCATTCTATGTGCGACCTGTTTTAGTAACAAAATACTGAAATTTTGTTAGTGATATTGTATAAAAATATTTGTAGGTTGGCAACCATGCCAATCTTGAGGGCACAGCTGGTTCTATAGAGAGTGTTGAATCACTGCCGAAAGTCGGTTGTTCTATTTTTCTCCCAAAAAAAGGGAGAAAAATAAAAGTGACGTGATCAGCTGAAAATCGGCCGGGATCACATCAAATGAGCGAGATAGTCTGAACCTAAAGGGAAAACTAATAACAGCAGAAGAGGTGGTGTCTGCAGTTTAGCCTCATCCATCATACTACCCCACCCCACCTCCCGCCCCCTCAGCCTTTTGCTTCCCCAAGATGAAAAAAATGTTCCTTCAATAAAGATTCTGCCACGTATACTCTGTCGCTAAAATGTTTTAAAAATTACTCTCTAGTGCATTGTATTGGGACACACTGGAGGAATTTACTATTGCAGAAGCTTAGCGAGAAATGTAAGCTTGATCAGGACTTGAAAACTGTCTGCGGTATACCCTGCCTGCTGTTTTAGTCAGTAATGCTTCTGGCTCTGTCCGAAAGTTCCAAAAAGTAAGCTGGAAGTACGGTCTTGTTGGAAGCAACGTCACCTAAACGCACGACCGTGAAATTAGGCGGGTGGCAGAAGTTCGCGCTGTTGCCACGTCGGAGCACAACCCAGTGTGTTCGGAGGTTTAAGGGAATGAAAGATCTTGTTGTAGAGTTGGTCTTTGTAATCCATGTCATACAAGCTGACAGTGTTTGCTCCAGAGGTCAGGGATGACACTCGAACTAGGTAACGCAGCCTCGCTTTGCTTTTGCATATGTGGCACCAGCGCAATTATCCCCAGCCGACTATTTTTATGGGCATGCGTTTAGTGCGGTTCGAAAGCATCAATTAAGAGCAGTCGAGATCGCTGCACGCATCGTTGCAGGCTTGCCTACTTGACTCGCGCACTTCTTCATTTGTTTGAAATCACGGAAGTCGAAAGTCAGCCAGTTGAAGTTCTTCTAATGTGTGGAAATGTAAGAATAAGAAGATTTTAAAATGCTATGATGAAAAACAGTCGTAATAATCCTCAAATATTGGAAATACATTAGATTAAAAGCAGCTCAAAATTCCAGACAGTATCTATCATTTTCCAGACAGGAACTTGTCAATAAGGAATGCTGTTTCAGACATTACCTAGACTCTTCCTGGTCACCAACGGCGGAAACATGTAAACAGGTGAAACCCTGGAAGAGGATACAGGTGACTGACTCCGCATTGCTTAGTAAAATCTATGACAATAAATATCTGGGAGGATAGAGGTCATTAGTGAGTTTGAGAGCGAACGTTGAGAGGGGCAGAACGAGGATTGAGCGAGGATACGTTGAAGCGAGTTGCAAGTCAAACTCTGAAGATACTATGCAGCGCCGCAATCCAATTGCGCACACTTTAGATCCAGGATTGCGCACAAATTTCAGACCTGTGTTACGCACAGATTTTGATCGAAAGTTGCCACTTTGATAGCTTTAAAATCTGTGCGCAAAACTGTTTTTTTCTTTAGACAAGAGGAGAGAGAGAGAAATTAGATATAAAATAGTAAATCATACCAATTTACTCAAACTCGAAAGTTAGGTTAGGTTAATGACTGCAAAAACACGTGTAAGTCCACACACACAAACAAACCCAACAGAAGTGAGAACGGCTTGAGAACATTTTACATCTGACAACATCGCCTCATTTTTTTTTGTGCGCAATCCTGTACATTGTGACAGCTTGTCAACGGCTTATCAGATACCACTGATAAAACCGGAAAGGTGTGCGCAATCCGGCTGTAGCCACTGTACAGTCACGGTCATAATCGCTCACTCTCTCCAGGCAGAGGCAGGTATACTTTTCCATTTACCATGCTGATCCATTCTTTGAGGGTATAAAACTGAAGTGTTGTGTTTTGCCATTTATGTGTATATTTATTACCTCTCGCACGTTGCCATTAAGCTCGCCATGAATAGCGAGTACGCCAGTATTGAGGATGGATGATGAATGAGCTACACTTCCCAGATTCGATCCCAGTTCCCTTGAGGAACGTTACGCAGTGTTTATAACGCGAGGAAAACAATGTTTCCTTAGTTTTATCTACTGATCGTATTTGGCGCTGCAGTCGAAGTGCAATTGGAAAGATTTTCACTTCCAACCAAAGACTTCAAGGCTGAACTTCGAGGTCATTCTTGAAGTATGATCGCTTCAAGTACGGTCTTCCTCCTTTCGGTCACGCCCTGACCGTCTGTTTCGATTCCTGTGATGAGTACAATTTGTTCCTGGAATCTCTAGAGCGATCGAACGAAAGCAAATCCTCTGCGCAAGTAACGACTCGAGAAGGCTCGACCAATGAACGCGAGAGAGGGAAAATGAGTGTGTGAACGGGAACTGTAGTATGATGTAGGGACCTCATCATTCCTCGTTGCTGCACCATCTCTTTGACTTATAATCTCTCCACCGAAGTTCTCGTGTTCGAATTCCGGCTTGGGCGTGGTAAGTTTTCTCCCCCTCCTACAACCATCCAGTCCACAGAACTCTCCCCCTCCTTCAACCATCCAGTCCACAGAACTCTCCCCATCCTACAACCATCCAGTCCACAAGTCTCCCCCTCCTATAACCATCCAGTCCACACAAGTCTCCCCCTCCTACAACCATCCAGTCCACAAAACTCTTCCCCTCCTACAACCATCCAGTGCACGTAACTGTCTCCCTCCTACAACCATCCAGTCCACAAAACTCTCCCCCTCCTACAACCATCCAGTCCACATAACTCTCCCCCTCCTACAACCATCCAGTCCACATAACTCCCCCCCTCCTACAACCATCCAGTCCACAGAACTCTCCCCCTCCTACAACCACCCAGTCCATGAACTCTCCTCCAGCTCGCCGCAGAGAAAAGTTGGTGGGGGAGGAGCGGTTTAGGATCTTTCCAGAACCTCGTTACTGGTTGAACACTGAATCTATTCCTCGTTTATTGGTTTGTACTGCGCGGTTGCATACATACAGGTTAGACGACATAATAAATAAATTCGTTTTTGGATTACTTCTCATGTTAGGAAAGTATTGTCGATGTTCTGAAGGAAGAAATAACATGAGTGTATAAAGAGTAATGCACATACATATAAGGTAACGGTGAATTTCTAAATCATCTGTTTCTTTTCTACTTCCAGGGAGGTTCTGAGTAACGGAAGCCTCTACTTCCCGCAGTTCCGGGCGGAGGAGTACAACTCCGAAATCCACGCGGCCACCTACAGATGCAGAGCTTCCAACCCCGCCGGCGTCATCCTTAGCCGAGAGTGTCGTCTCCGCGCTGGTGAGTACCATCTCTACACTCTTACCATTTATGTTGCTAGCAGTGTTATCATACTTTTTTAAAGTGTAAATTTATTAGTGTAATTTCATAGAAAAATCCCTTTTAAAAATTTCCTTTTCCCAGTAAAATTTCCCTTTTCAATAAAAATCCCCCCTTTTCAGTAAAAAATCCCTTTTGTCATAAGAGATTCCCTCTTTTCAGTGAAAATTCCCTAGTTCAGTAAAATTTCCCTTTTTTCAGTAAAATTTCCATTTTGAGTAAAAATTCCCCTATTCAGCAAAAATTCCCTTTTTCAGTAAAAAATTCCTTTCGCTGTCATAAAATCCCTTTTGTAAAACTTTTCTTTCCATTTTGACGCGTGTACCCTTTACCCGTCGTTCTTGAATTTTCATACGCCAATGACCCTCTTGAAATACCTTTTGATGTTCCGGTCTCCAGGACCCCTGAACTCAGTATTTGAAATCATAAAGTTCGTTAAATATATAAAGTTGTCCAGGAAGGTTCTTTTGTTATATGTCTCGTTATATGTGGTTTAATGGCTGAAACGTAGTCCTATATTGGAATTGCGATTGCACGTTATGTAAAGCTAGAGCTGAAAAACGATATTACGATTTTTCACACAACTATTTAGCTAAGATAGGCAACACCTTTATATCAGTGTTGCCACATAAGGAAAATTCCCTCGGCGTAGGGAAATTAAGATTAAATTTTAGGTGAAAAGGGAAACGTATGAAGAATATCAAAACTGCGGGCAACATCTTCAGAGCAGTGTTGCCACACAAAGGGCAGTTTAGGTGAAAATGGAGAAGATAAGCTGTTATGTATATTGAGGAGAAATTTCAATATCTCTTATTCATTTATTAGATTCAAGGTGTTTTAAAGTCGGAACGACATGGTTTGTTTCTTTCATCACCTAATTCATCCTCCTCCACCCCCCCCCCCCCAGATGCTCCTTTCCAGAGTTAAAGTTAACATAATGTAGGGCTGCTCTACCACCTAACTCAGGACAAGGAATTAAAAGGTTGGAATATATGTGAAAAGCATTAAACAAAATGGTACAGAATATACAGGGTGATTATAAAGTCTCGAACAATTTTTTTTAGAAAGAAGATTGAGAAAAAACAAATGTATTGAATGAACTCCCTAGTGCTTGGTAACACTTAATCAAGATCGAAAGAAATAATATCTGACACAAAAAGTTGTGTATAGAAGAAATTCCGTGAAAGTGTCACTTAAGCCTATTTCCACATAAACACTCTACTTGCCTACACATGAATCCCAATGTCTCATCGTTTCACCAAACACCTTTGAGACCATTGCCCGTATCATGTTGAGCACAATGTGCTGGATACGTTGGCGTAAGTGATGAAGAGGGGTGATCAAATCTTCCTCCTTCACTGCCTGTAACACCCCTGCAGACAGTTTCACGACCAGCATAGTACTCCCTGTCTAACATGTGCACCACCTTAAGGCGGTTGAAACGTTTTTTATGGAGTAATGGAGTATCTTTCGTACAGTCACTGCTTAAACTTTTTGTTGATAGTTTGGGATTCCGGATGATGGCATTTTCTATCCGTTGCACAGTTCCAGCTGCTACGCTGGGCCTTTAAGAACGTTTAGCATTGTGTACAGTACCTATTCGCTTGATGTTAGCCCTGGTTTGGGGCAAGTTTGTGGAATTTCCTTGGAAACGTTGTGTGGGCCTTTTGGAGCTTAATCCCCCCCCCCCCAAACATCCACACGCCACAGCTATTCTCCCGTTACGCGTACTCATGGTAATGATTATATTAATTCTTTTGTATTATTGAAGTGTTAAAATATATTTTTTATTTTATGGTTTTAATCCTTTTACGATTTAATGGTTCTTCATGGATACTGGTTCAAGTTTATATTTTTTTGGTTGTTTTTTGTAGTAGTCAGCATCTTTCATATCACCCACAAGGAAAAGAAGAAATCAACTGTTTCCACAAAAATGGATCAAAACATTATAATCACCCTGTATTAAAAAAAAAAAATAGGAGCACACACACAATATAAGTCAACATTGTATCTGAAAAGAAGTAACTAGTGACATCAAAATTTTCGCATATTTTTCGCAAAGCGTACAATTTGATATCAACAATCCGAGCATTAAGTTACCTATGTATTTCTTTCTTATATTCAAACCATTCGATAAATCCTAGAAGCCTGCAAATTTATATTTTCTATTCGTGTCAATGTACGAGTAAATTAAAAGTTGCGAAGTTTCATGCTCGCAATTTCGATTATTTAGATGACGGGATATTTTGTACCTAGGAAAGGGAGTAGTCCAGTTTAGCCGGTTCTGAAACCTCTTGTGAGGAGCTGAAGTGAGGAGCTCGCCTTAATGGATTTCTCTTGTAAGGCATGAGCTCTATTTGATGGCGCAGTGTTGCTAGCTTCTTACTCGAAAAAATCACCAAGGTTTTTGGGGTAACCTAACCTAAAACAAGGAGCTGGCAACCTTTTTCTCGCAGTGTTGCCAGCTTCTCACTCGAAAAAATCACCAAGGTTTTTGGTTTAACCTAACCTAAAGCAAGGGGCTGGCAATCTTGCTTGAGGCTTCTTAATGGTTTGCTCTTGTAAGGCATAACCCCCCCCTCTCTATTTTCTCGCAGTATTACCAACATCTTACTCGAAAAAAATCACCAAGGTTTTTTTTTCTTGACCTAACGTAACCTAAAGCAAGAAGCTGGCAACCTTGCTTGAGGCTTGTTTTACAGTGCATAAAGCAAGGTTGCCAACCTACTGGTACTTTTGCCATAGCCTTTTACAAAAAAGAGAGAGAGGAGAGAGAGGGAAGAGTTAAACAGCCGACAGCCTACCTACAGCTTTTTTTTGTCTAACCCAACCTAAAGCAAGGGGCTGGCAACCTTACTTAAGGTTTGCTTTACAGTGCATAAAGCAATTTTTGTCAACCTACATATACTAAACAAGGAAAGCCGGCACTGCCGTAAAAGAGAGAGATGGATGGATGGGAACACTACACGGGTTCAACGTCATCAAATAGAAATCATGCCTTACAAGAAAACCATTAAGGCATGATTTCTATTTTCTCGCAGTGCTGCCAACTCCTACCTACACTTTTTTTTTAGTTGGCAAGGGCTAGAGAGAGAGAAAAACTTATAGCTGGGAACGGTAATGAGCGAATGCGCCATATCGTAATTTTCCAACTCCCGGGGGCCAATGTTTGTATATCGCGACCTTTGTAAACCTCTCTCGGGGGAACGACGTGCCGCGCACACACACACACACACGCACACGCACACACACGCACACACGCACACGCACGCACGCGCGCGCGTGCGCAGCCAAAATTTTTGAATTTACGGCTGGAAAAATGTTTTTCTATGACATGTTTTCGTTCGAGGCAAATTCGTAGGTAGATATTGTTAAATAAATATTAATATTGTAAATATATATATTGTATTTAGTTTTTCGGTATCGAAAAGCGACTGTCATATTGTATTTGAAAAAATATTATGCTTTTGCCTGTGGATATCTAGAAAAACGACAATTTCGTTCCCTCTCCCTCTCTGTATTTTACACGGAAAGCATTTCCCGTCAACTAGAAAGAGTTGCCAACACACGCACACTATTGTAAGAGAGATGGATGACTGGGCGGGGCGGCATTTCTGGCTATTCACAGTGGCGGATGTACTTTCTCCCCGCCACCAGGCATAGTTGCGAAGTGCATGTGGCTGAAATCTTGGATTTCTATTGGTCCACGTTGCGTTGGCTAACATATCATTTTTGACGTTATTAGAAAACCGTATAAAACTTAAAGCGCTGGTGTATAAAGTTCTGTTTCATTTTCAACGTTAGTGAAGAGCATTTCCGCAGAATTTCTAAAAGTAAGTAACTTTGTTTCTTAGCTCGCATGAGTTGGCTTTTTGTGGAAGAAAATATACTCACAAAACATACAAAAAGAGAGAGAATATAGAAGGTGTTTCATGTCTCTCTCTGCTTTTATATATTTGAAGCATGCATCTTGGTAGCTGGAATATCTTTTTTCTTCCGTGTGCCGTTGTTGGTAGGTAGGAAATATGTGTGCGGGGCATATTTCAAAAAAATAAATGTGTTAAATTGTTAGAGGAAGACAGGAAAAATAGAGGAGAGTTGCGTGTTTTTGATATCTAATGGAAGTACTGATTGATTGATTGAGTTGGCGTTTTTTTTAAGTCTATTTTATGCACAGTAAGGCTAATCTGGACTGGACCTACAGTTTCAAGAACCACTTATGCCCCCACCGGGTATCGAACCCCTGATTACAAGACAACGACGTTATCGCCACGTCATCGCAGAGGCTAGTGGAAGTACTGATTGATTTGATGTTTTAAGTCTATTTTATGCACAGTAAAACTAATCGGGACTGGACCTACAGTTTCAAGAAGCACTTGTACGGGTATCGAACCCCTGATTACAAGACAACGACGTTATCGCTACGTCATCACAGAGGCTAGTGGAAGTACTGATTGATTTGATGTTTTAAGTCTATTTTATGCACAGTAAAACTAATCGGGACTGGACCTACAGTTTCAAGAAGCACTTGTACGGGTATCGAACCCCTGATTACAAGCCTACCGCTGCGCTATCGCTGTGCTAACGCAGAGGCTAGTGGAAGTACTGATTGATTTGATGTTTTAAGTCTATTTTATGCACAGTAAAACTAATCTGGACTGGACCTACAGTTTCAAGAACCACTTATGCAGGTATCGAACCCTTGATTACAAGGCTATCGCTGTGCTAACGCAAAGGCTAGTGGAAGTACTGATTGATTTGATGTTTTAAGTCTATTTTATGCACAGTAAGGTTAATCTGGACTGGACCTACAGTTTCAAGAACCACTTATGCGGGTATCGAACCCTTGATTACAAGCCTGCCGCTGTGCTAACGCAAAGGCTAGTGAAAGTACTGATTGATTTGATGTTTTAAGTCTATTTTATGCATAGTAAAACTAATCGGGACTGGACCTACAGTTTCAAGAACCACTTGTGCGGGTATCGAACCCTTGAATACAAGCCTACCGCTGCGCCATCGCAAAGGCTAGTGGAAGTACATAGTTATTCGAATCTTATTTATTTAAAATATTTAGTTTTTTTTTATGCACGCTTATTGATTTTAAACCTAAAATTAAATAAAATCCGGCAATTATATCCAATTATACTTATGGCTACAACGAGCATTTGCAAAAAAAAAAAAAAAATAGCTTGAGATTTTTTTACCACGTAAACAAAATAGCTGACATGCCAAATATGAACAGGCTATATAGATTTGAGAGAGAGATGGATAAAAAAAGTTAATTAAAATTTAATTTCATGATTGCAACACGGAACTTAATGATTGATTTAGTTTATTTTATTTTACGTTTTGTACCTCTTGGCTAATTTGCGAAGATTGGGGATGAGTGATGAAATGGACATTCACAAACAACCAAGCCCGACCAGGATTCGAACCCGGGACTCTTGGCGTCGCAGCGCAATGTGCTAACCACTCGGCCACAGGGTTGGGCAAGTGTTGGTATATACATAGATCAAAGTTACATGGTTCTAGGCCCCATAGGAACCGAGAAAATCAATGTCTTGGAAAACGTCTTAAGACAAATATCTCAATCTTTAAGAAAGTCGACTTCCGGTATCTCAAGATGTTACTTCCGGTCTGTCAAGAAAATTTTCTTAAGACAAAAATCTTAAGACGTTTTCCAAGACATTGATTTTCTCGGCTCCTAATTGAGCTAGGATGATGATTTTAGGTTTGTTGGATAGGATTCGACGTGAACTATTCGACTAGCAAATAAAATCGATTCTACCCCCTCAAGTTTCGGAAATACAGACAATTTTTTATTTTTTTGAGAAACTTGATTTGCAGGCTTAGTTTTTGCCCTAATTCGAAAATTTTAATAGCATTCGATACAAAATTAGAAGTACTCTACAACTTATTGGAGGGATGATGACTACTGCCTGCTGTTTTCGAGTTATTTTGGATTAAAATTTCAAGATGTAATTTCTAAGATGTTTTGTAATTCATCAACTATGGGTTGTAGGAAAACGATTCTTGCTCTATCTGCTATCGCTCGACGAATACTATAAACATAAATAATGCTTATGGTTTGATTTTTAAAATGGCGAGCGGAAAATAACTATGTTTTCTGAAATTATGATTTATACTTCATATGCCAAGAGGGCTGAGGGTTAGAAAAAAAAAGATTGTTTGGTAGAATTATGCACACATAATATTTTTGTGTTTTCTATACACAAGCTTAATTATTTTTTTTCAATTATTTACAGGATTCATTAAGAAGCAAGAAGTAGCATAAATAGCACACTCCCACCAAACCCAACACCATTGTGAATTATTGCACAGTATTTATTTTGTGGCACTCCACTATATATATATAATAACATACCCACAAATATTTTCAACAAGATGCGCTCCATGAAAAGTTGTCCTGTGTGCAAGAGAACCATATCAAGCAAACGTTTTGCAAGACATTGTCGCACCTGCGTGCCAGGCAAGCATTTGGCTGCCACCGAACCATGTCCCAGGTGCGGTATACATATTACCATTAATAATTTGAAGAGGCATATAACATCATGCAAAGTTGTCGTCGGAGCACCTGTTCCACAACCGTCGACCAGCTCGACCAAGAGGAAAGCGGAAGCCGACTCGCCACCATCCGCCAAACGCGTCAAGCCTGTGACAAAAACAAACCAGTCTGCTTTCCAGCAGTTGTTAGAGGATTTTGTCATCACTTCGGAGGGCTCATGCGACGTGCGTAGCTTTTTGGAGAACGTGCGAGCCGAAATTATTTCCATCCTCGGCGATGCACTGGCTACGTACTCCACCAAATTCTACGCATCGCTACGTTGCCAGTACAAGAAGCCGTCCGATGAGATTTACAGCTTCTGCCACAACACCAAGGCGAAGACGCTGCATCTGGCGGATGTCGACAACCTCGAGGTTATCTACAACCAGTTTACCGATGAGCTGGTGGCAAAACAGGAGGAACATCAAGCTAAAGGCTCGGGGGGTTCGCTGTGTGGCGAGCCTCACGAACTGTGCGTCAAACTTTGTAAGTTCATGCCTCTCTCCGCCTCCAGCTACGTCCCCTTACCACCTACCATTGTGGAAAAGAAGGCCGTCCTGAACATTCAGAACAATGACGCCAAGTGCTTCGTATGGTGTGTTCTGGCAGCGTTGCACCCTGTCGACCGGAAAAATAATCCACACCGAGTTAACCACTACCTACCCTACGAGTCAGAGCTGGAAGTTGCGATGGCTGGGATCAACTACCCGGTGGCGCTTTCGGACATTCGAAAGTTTGAGGTTCGTGCGCGGTTGGCTATCAACGTTTACGGTCTCACTGACGAAAATGCGGTGTACCCTATTCGCGTGAGCGACGTAAACGTTGATGGTGCGCAGGAAATTCACCTTCTGCTCATCAAGGACGAGACCCATCACCACTACACCCTCATCCGTTCCCTCTCTAGACTTGTTTCGAGCCAGCGGAGCAGTGATAGTCACCACGTCGAGGTGTGTCGCAGGTGCTTGTCAACTTTTGACAATCGAGAACAGCAGGATTACCAGCGCATCAGAGGTCCCAACATCGCTGCAGAGAAGCTCGCTCGCCACAAACTTTATTGCAATGCCAACGAGCCTGGGGTGGCAGTCTTGCCCAAACCTGGCACCGTGGAGCGTTTCCACATGCACGGTGCCATGGTGGAGCACCCCGCTATCATCATCGCGGATTTCGAAGCCTTCCTCAAACCCCTGTCCACTTGCGATCCCGATCCCGAAGTTTCCTCCACCACCCCTTACCAACTCCACGAGGCATCCAGTTTCGCATACGTTGTGGTGCGACGTGACCAGCATATCGCCCCCGAGCCCTACGTGTACCGTGGTCCCGACGCCGCCAAACACTTCCTCGAGAGGATGGTTGTCGAGGCCAACGAGATAGGGAAGGTACTGTTGGCCCCCAAGTCTATGCTCCCACTGTCTCCCGACGATCAGCGTAGACACGACGAGGCCATCGCTTGCCCTGTCTGCGTCAAGGAGTACACCGCCAACAACCGTAAAGTCCAACACCACGATCACTTTAACGGTAGGTATGTTGGTCCATGGTGCAACGGATGCAACCTCGTGGCCCGGGACCCGCGATTTATCCCTGTGTTTTTTCATAATGGCTCGGGATACGACTTCCACCATCTGGTGCCTCACTTTGGGTACGACGACATGCGAATCAACGTCCTGGCGCAGAACGAGGAGCGTTACATTAGCTTGAGCAAGTGGGTGCGAATCCCAGGATCACGCTCTACCGTCGAGCTTCGCTTCCTCGACTCCCTGAGGTTCCTCCCGGCCAGCCTCGATGCTCTCGCGGGGAAGCTTAGCGACGAGCAAATGCTCATCACCTCTGCGAATTTTCCGAACTTGGACGCCGGTCTCTTCAACCGTAAGGGGGTCTACCCCTACGAATATATTACAGACCCTTCCAAGTTCGCAGAGACGTCGCTACCTCCTCGAGCAAACTTCTACAGCAAGCTGCGAGGCTCGAACATCACCGACGAGGAATATCACCATGCCCAGTCCATGTGGCGCGAGCTGGGCTGTCGAACTCTCGGGGACTACCACGACGCCTACCTCAGACTTGATGTGACGCTCCTCGCCGACGTGTTCCAGACGTTCCGTGCGACCGCGAAGACTATCTACCAGCTGGACCCTGCCTACTTCTACAGTCTCCCCGGACTGGCGTGGTCAGCCATGTTTCTGGTGACGAAGATCGAGCTGGAGCTTCTTTCGGACGTGGACATGATGCTGTTTGTGGAACGTGCCGTGCGGGGTGGAATGGTCCAGGTGTCGCAGCGACACTCGCACGCCAACAATCACCACATGTCCACCGGCTACGACCCCTCACAACCGTCCAGCTACATCATGTACACGGACGTCAATAACCTCTACGGACACTCCATGATGCAGCCACTCCCTTTTAGAGGCTTCGAGTGGGCTGACCCTTCCAACTTCGACGTCGAAAGCTTCGACGATTCGGAACATGGGTTCTTCGCCGAGGTGGACCTTGAGTTCTCCGAGAAGCTGCAGGATTTGTTCAGCGATCTTCCCCCTGCACCCGAGTTCAAGTGCCCACCCGATTCCAACCAGAAGAAGCTCGTCATGGATTTCGAGTCCAAAGAGCGTTATGTCCTGCACTACCAGAATCTCCGGTGGTTGATGAAGCAAGGGGTTACCGTCCACGCAGTTCACCACATCCTCAAGTTCGAGCATTCTCCATGGTTGAAGCCATACATCGAGCTCAACACCGAACATCGCACAGTCGCCACTACTGATTTTGATCGCGATTTCTTCAAGTTAATGAATAATGCGGTGTTTGGCAAAACTATGGAGAATGTACGGAATCACATGGACATAAAATTGGTAACGAGGAAAGCACAATGTCGCAGGCTCGTAGCAAACCCGTTATTCAAATCGAGGACCATTTATAATGAGCAGCTTGCTCTGGTGCATATGAGGAAGAGTGAGGTGAGGCTCGACAAGCCAATTTATGTTGGTGCCTCAGTATTAGACCTGAGCAAGCTGCACATGTTCGAGACGTACTACGTCATATTACGTCCACATTATAGCCACAACATCTCGCTTCTCTACACGGACACGGACAGCTTGGTGTACCAAGTCCACTCAGCCGATGCATACGGGGATATAGTCACGGTACCATCTTTGGTCAACCTCTTCGACACCTCGGGCTATCCCCAGCCGAACCAGTACGGCATCCTGCCCCGAAACAAAAAAGTGCCTGGCAAACTCAAAGACGAGAAGGACGGTGATGTAATTCTCGAGTTTGCGGGTCTTCGCGCCAAGGCCTATGCCATCAAAGCCGAGGGCGGCGTTACCAAGAAGGCCAAGGGTGTCGGCAGACAGGTGGTTCGGGAGCATCTCGCATTCGAGGACTTTGTCGATTGCCTCAAGACCAGGCCGTCGGTTCTAAGAGAAGAACAGCGCATCCAGAGCGTCGACCATGTGTTGACCACAAACAAAGTTAGAAAAATTGCCCTGGATCCCAACGACGATAAGAGGTGCGTTCTCGAGTGTGGTATTCACACATTGCCGTGGGGGCACTATCGCTTAGCAGAAAGCAAAACCTGCAACATATGTCCATCTTCAACAGAAGATTCATAAAAACAAAACAAAACAAAAAAAATCATGTTGTTAGTTATTACAAAAAAAAAAAAAAAACATTGACTGTCATTACAAAAAACTTTGACTGTATTCTTAAATAACCAGCATGCCTATGAATTTGTTCGGTTTCAAAAAACAGATCATTATGGAAACCATACCAGATCATGAAGTCTTACCTTCCGTGTTACCTAAACTCAACGGTCTGTTGATCATTCACCTCAACAGCATTTGGACGAAACTGAATGACGATGTGGGCAAGATGTTTTATGTTTTTAATAACAATTTACATTTCTACGAAATTCCGATCGACAGGAAACTTCAAATCACCGTGAATCCGGAAAACGCAGGCGAAATCAAAATTTCTACCGGCAAGAACATTTTTCGAATCAAGCACGACAAGATGCTTTCTAACATTACGTACGATGTTTCTGCAGGAGATTATTTTTACGTGGAACTCCTCGGAGATTACGACAAACTTATTCCTCTCTTCGTAGAATTACGAATCGTCTATCCTATTATAAATAACCGTTAACCAAAAATGCCTAACGACATTTTCGGCAACACCAAGCGTGTAGACCACGCAGAAGAGATTCTCATGTTGGACATTCGAGTTAAGAAGTTGAGGACCGATTTGATCGCTTTGCAGGAAACCTTAAACAAAAGTTTAGAGTCGGAAATCGCTACGCTCCAAACGCAATGTCTCGACCCCATTCTGAAAATCGATTCCGAACTGAAAACGCTGATAAAAAATTATGTCGACGTACCTTCTTACGACAGCGTTCAAAATATACAGTTGAGCGTGGATTCGCTTCAAAATGATTTGGCCAAATTACAGCAATTTCAATCGAAAAATGAAGATTTGGAAAAATTGAAACTCGAAATCGAAGAACGAACTTCCGCAATAGAAAAGAATTTCTCTGAACTTCAAACCGTCGTGAGCGATATAGACGCAGAACGCTTGCATGTCGTCGTTTCCAAATTACAAGAAGAATTCACCAGCACGTTGGAAGAAATTAAATCCAAGTTGCAGACTTTGGAAGATATAATGACGAACCTACCATCGTCGGACGAACTGCAGCTCATCGGTAAAAGCGTCGCGAACATAAAAATTCAATTGGAGGCCTATTAAGATTTCGAACACATTCAAACCACCATCGCTACGCTTCAGGCGTCCTTGGAATTGATCAACGAAGAAGTTAAAAATATTCACGCTGAAGCGAGAGCGTTGACGAGCATTCAAGACACGTTGAGCACGGTTCAGCAGAAGATCGAATATTTAGAAAATTTGAACGTCGAAACGAATCTCGCTCATTTTCATCACGTACTCGACAACATACAGGGTGACTTGGAATCATTACGGACGAGCGTGTCTTCGAGCGAAGATTTGGAAAAATTGAAAACGGCGGTGACGGCACTATCCGAATCGAGCGACATCAAAAGTTCATTGAGCGATCTCGAGAGTAAAGTGGCCAATCTCCCCACCTCCAAAGAATTGCACGCTTTGAAAAGGAACATATCTCGAATGCTGAAACGATTGGAAACGGAAACGGCGAACGTGGAACAGATTCGGGACGAAATTAGTTCGCTGGTGTCGACGCTGCCCACTTCGCAGAGCGTCGCCGATCTTCACACGCAGTTTACAGAGATGCGAAGCATCGTGAACGATCTTACCGAGAAGAGCTCGAAATTGAATCAAGTCGAGAACCTTCAGAATATTGTCGTCAACATCAGAGATCAAGTTGGAGTGCTGGAATCAACGCAGGAATCGACGCTGACCTCTTTCGGTGCCAAGTTGCAAGAACTCAACGAAAACTACAAGCAGTTGAACGTGGAAGTGAAAATCAAACCGTCGTTTTCTGCCGTAGCGGATACCATAATCGAGCATTTGCTGCCCATCGAAAATAAACTCGGACAAGTTCACAGTAATCTGCTCGGCGTCGACACTAAATTCGCTAAACTGCATTCTCTGCAAGCCATCGAAATCAACAGCGTTCCCAATCAACAGAGAATCTCCACGTTCGTCGAAGGTAACAAACTGTACATGTTGCATCCTTATCATCCGTACTACAAGTTTCTCCTCGATGGCACGATTCAGATAAACGAATTTTCGTACTGGTCTCACGGCAGAAAAGCTAGCGTTCCTACCATGACTTTGATATCGAATCGTGGTGTCCAGAAAGCAGGAAACATTCCTCTGGCACGTTGGAACGAAACGCGCAACATATATGAAATACACGAAGACGAAGATCTCACCGTTTTCGACGTGAGTGCCGGCGATAAGCTGATCGTTCAAAACACGAGCGAAGTGCCACCTTCTTTGAATCCCATCACGCTTGTGCTTCTCTTGAAACGTAATCTCTAAAAAAAATGTCTAGGCAAGCCATCGTCGAAGAATTGCATAAACCTGCACGCCGCAACTACGAACGTTTGGCTGTGGTAACCAAGGGCATCGACGACCTCTGGCAAAGCGACCTCGTGGAGATGAGCAGTCATCCTACGGTCGAAGATTTCCAGAAAGCATTGTGGAACCTCAAACAGCATCACTAGGATGGGCGTGTTCCATCTCACGAGCGAATCTTCAATCTTGAAACTCACGCTGCACGACGACATCGTCTATCCTAAATCCGTGGCTCTGCGTGCATTCTACAGCATGTACCTCATACCCAATGTTACGCAGCACAACAACAAAATTAGCGTCGGAAGCGAACACATCGTCGTCACGCCAGGACAATACAATCTTTCCACTTTGCAAGCTCAATTACCCAAAGGTACATACCTTTCTCAAAATTCGGTCACGCACAGAGTGGAAATCCTATCCGCGACGGAGACCGTGGACCTGGGCACCATGGGAGAACTTTTAGGTTTCGAGAACGACACCAAACTCGAAGCTGGCATCAAGCACGTGGCAACCAACATTCCTAAATTCTTGGCCATAGAGACTCTGAACGTACACTGCAACGTGGCCGAAGGTATGATCACGAAATCTTCGGACGGATTGTTAGGAAGTCACAAGCAGACGGGAATCATAGCCACTTTCAAACCAAGTTCCGAGTTCATGGAACCGATCATCTACACGCCCTCTTCGCCGATCTATTTTCCAGTATGTCGCAACCGCATAGACGACATAGAGTTGGTGGTGACGAACGAGAAAGGAGACGTGGTGGATTTCGCAGGTGCCACTACGACGGCCATCGTGGAGATCAACGTATAATAAATAACCATACATGTAAAATGGAGCAAATCGAAAGTTACGAATTGCAATCTTTCCCTCCCAACCGTCGCACGTTCGCCAATCTGAACGAAGCGAACAGGGAGATCGAATACGACGTGGACGTAGGCGACGGGTTCGTTCATCCTCACAGAGCGGACCTCTACCTTCAATTCGACGTGGTGAAGAAGGAAAGCGGAGACGCGTTTCCCGCAGCAGCAAACTTGATACTCGTGGACAACTTCGTGCCTCACCTGTTCTCGCAGGTGGAGGTGAGGAAACACAACACCGTCATCGACAGAATAGATTATCCAGGCATCACGTCGACGGCAGTGGGAACGTTGAAATTATCCAAAACGGACGCAGCGTACTACCAGGCCGGGGGATTCGAAGCCGGGACCAAAATATCGACGAGAAGTCACACGGTGCTCTTTCCCATGCGTCTGCTGCCTGGTTTCTTCTCGGACTACAAGGAGATCATGTGGAAGGGAGGACTGCGCGTTACGTTTCGAAGAGCGGCCAACGACAACGACGCACTGATGCGATACTCTACTTTGGGTCCGGACGCCACCACGCCGATAGCCAACACTCTACCCGAAGCAGCCAAGTGCGTCATCCGGAGCATGGAATTGAGAATGCCGGTGGTGGAATACGAAACAAACTACGCCCTCAAGTACAAAGCGGAGATCTTGAAAAGTCCGCAGGTGCCGATTCACTTTCACGGTTACCAGTGCGTGCAGAAGATGGCGTCGGGGAGACACATGGAATTCGACGTGACGACGCAGTTCAACAACATACAGTTCGACATGCCAGATTTCGTCGTAGTGCTCTTTCAGACCGGACGCGATAACGATCAGGAAAAAGATTCCAGCAAGTTCGACGACTGCAAGATCAAGAACGTTTATCTGAAGAATGGACGCAACGAAGTGTTCCCGCGCGAGAATTACAACCTCGACGTGACCAAAGACGATTACCTCAAACTTTACGAAGCTTACACAGCTTACAAACGCGTGACCGAGGGAAGCGTGGACATGTACTACACGCCCAGCGAGTTCAAAGCACGGAGACCCATGACCGTCATCAACACATCTAAGAGAAAAAAGGTTGTGGTCAACGATCGAACCAACATCAAGGTCGTCTGCGAGTTCCACGATGCCTTGCCCGAGGATACCCTATGCAGTGTCATCCTGATTGCAGAGAAGTCCTTCGCCTACGACGTGAAGAACGAGAGGGTCACAGAGCAGTTTTAACAAGTTTTTAACATTTTTTCTTGCACAATAAGAAATTTTCTGCACTAGCACAATCAGTTACAATGGCACAATACGAATTTCACTAGTTCAGATCAGTTACAAATATCAATTTCATTAGTTATCAGTTACAATATCTTTTTGCACTATAGCACGAGACAATCAGAAAATTTGCACAAAAAAATTTGTTGTTGTTTTTACACGTGAAAATTAACAATAAAATTTCTTTTTTATCGTTTCAGATGCTGTCGAAACATCAAAAACACATACACATACACTAGAAAAAAGCATGCAACTTTATTTGTAACACACACATACATTCTCCATCTTCATCAAGAAAATATTATAATAAACATAATTATTTTTATCTATATCTCACAATAAAACTCTATATCCAAAAATATCACAACATCAAATAACACTAGAGTCGTTAGTACACGTTGCATGCATTACGGAGGTCCTCTGTAGGGTTTCATGGAAGTTTGGGGAAAAAAAAAAACACGTGAAACTCTACAGAGGTGCGGTAATCTATAACCGCAGCCATTAGAAAACTTTTACATTTTTGGTTGGGCACCACGCACCCTGGCGAGGTTATAGGGGCCAGGCATCCTAAAAACAACAATTATTATTTTGTTTGTTTGTTTGTGTTACAATACATATGCGCGCGTGCGTGCGTGTGCGTGTGTGCGTGTGTGTGCGTGTGCGTGTGTGTGTGTGTGTGTGTGCGGCACGTCGTTCCCCGAGAGAGGTTTACAAAGGTCGCGATATACAAACATTGGCCCCCGGGAGTTGGAAAATTACGATATGGCACATTCGCTCATTACCGTTCCCAGCTATAAGTTTTTCTCTCTCTCTAGCCCTTGCCAACTAAAAAAAAGTGTAGGTAGGAGTTGGCAGCACTGCGAGAAAATAGAAATCATGCCTTAATGGTTTTCTTGTAAGGCATGATTTCTATTTGATGACGTTGAACCCGTGTAGTGTTCCCATCCATCCATCTCTCTCTTTTACGGCAGTGCCGGCTTTCCTTGTTTAGTATATGTAGGTTGACAAAAATTGCTTTATGCACTGTAAAGCAAACCTTAAGTAAGGTTGCCAGCCCCTTGCTTTAGGTTGGGTTAGACAAAGAAAAGCTGTAGGTAGGCTGTCGGCTGTTTAACTCTTCCCTCTCTCTCCTCTCTCTCTTTTTTGTAAAAGGCTATGGCAAAAGTACCAGTAGGTTGGCAACCTTGCTTTATGCACTGTAAAACAAGCCTCAAGCAAGGTTGCCAGCTTCTTGCTTTAGGTTACGTTAGGTCAAGAAAAAACCTTGGTGATTTTTTTCGAGTAGGTGTTGGCAACACTGCGAGCCCCACTTCCGGTTGCAGAACTCTCAAGCAAGATTGCCAGCTCCTTGCTTTAGGTTAGGTTAGACCAAAAAAAACCTTGGTGATTTTTTCGAGTAAGAAGTTGGCAACACTGCGAGCCCCCTGAGCCCCACTTCCGGTTTGTGAACTCTCAAGCAAGATTGCCAGCTCCTTGCTTTAGGTTAGGTTAGACCAAGAAAAACCTTGGTGATTTTTTTCGAATCAGCAGCTGGCAACACTGCGAGCCCCCTGAGCCCCAAAAGAGGGTGCAGAACCGGGCCACCTGCACTACTAAAGGGAAATTGTAATCGCTGATTGTGGCAACACTGCTTCAGAGCCTCCTTCGGTACTTCCGGAAAGTTTTCTTGTCAGCGAGTTCAGGAACTCCAAAGGACTTTGCAATTAAAACAACTGACGTGGGTTTATTAGCAATCTGGAAATATGGATTTTATATTAATTATATAAATTGATTGATTGATTTAGTTTATTTTACTTCGCGTTTTGTGCCTCTTGGCTAATTTTCGAAGATGGGGATGAGTGATGAAATTGATGAATGCACATTCACAATTAATCAAGCCCGAGCGGGATTCGAACCCGGGACCCTTGGCGTTGCAGCGCGATGTGCTAACCACTCGGCCACAGGGTCCGGCTTATGTAAATTAATACTATGGATAAAAATATTGTATCACAGATTAAGTACCGCTGCCATATACTGCAAAATTTACATTTAGCTCTCGCAAAAAAAAAAAAATATTTTTTTTTGTTCAGTCACCTGAAAAAATAGGCCCACCTAAGATACTGAAGCACTAGTCTACCTGGAATGTGATGTGTGTGTGTAACTTTTCACTTAAATGAGACAGCACCCATAACATCTACAAAAGGTTCTATGCAAAATCCACACAAAACATTCTCAATACAGACACAGAATTACACAAATATATAAGTACAGCACGATAAATATTAAACTATACCCTGTATCTTCTATCTCTGAAGCCAACGAAAATGAACCTCTGCGCAAGCAGTGACGCGAGAGCGGGTGTATACGCTGGTAAAGTAAACGTCACTTCCGGCGCTGTCGCCATAGCAACGGAAGACCTGGCTTAATACAACGCGCTCCCCGCAGTTCGTATGGAAACGGATCGCGAGGGATACATTTTGTTGTAAGTGACAGCGTTTATCAAAGAAAATGATAATATGTATCTTACACCATTGTAAAGATTAGATTCAGAAGAATACGTAATACAGGTTGCTTACAGGCGAGAAAGAAACAAAAACAGGCATTTTACAAGAAAGTGACCGACAAACAATTGACCAGAACTTACTATTTCTTCGGTTTAGTTACCATAGGCTTGCTGGCGAGTAAAGGAACTTGACGTCACATGGTATTTTGTCTGCGTTCAGATATGTATTATTGCTTTGTGTGTGATTGCAAACATTAGGCACATTTCCTGCCTTTGTACTACTGGGCGTTAAAATAAAGTACAATGCATTTTCTCGCTAAGAAGAATGTATGTGTAGGGCTATATAAGTCCATAGTCAATGGATGTCCTCAGACATTTTTTAGGGGTGGTCAGGCTATTGAGAAATTTGAATAGTAGTAGTAGTATGAGCAGTGCTTAAAGTGGTTTCATTCAACAACCGGAATACGAACCACAATGAAGAGACACGACTTTTCCAAATGAACCAACGCGGAATAGCAATGTAAGGTCGTGCAAAGACCTTTTCCAAATTTCCAGAGCCCAAACGAAATCTGCAGATGCAGCTCCAATTCGAAGAATGTGTAAATCATTTAACGCAGTTACAAAATCAAGGTTCCCAGTGGACATCTTTCTAAGCACCCTAAAATTTAAATCCGAACTCCACACCTACTTCAGAAAAGCGCAAATAGTTCCGTAATTACGAGTAGAACAAACAGGATACCCATACAATATGCATAATACCACAAACATCATTAACTAAATAACATTATAGATTTTTAAGTCAACCTTTTGTATTTTTATATTTTTATTAATGTATTTACTACTAAATTCATCTTCTGTTAATGTAATATGAAAGGTGAAGAGCAAATACGTAAATCACTGAATTGCTTACTCTCATTTTTATCACCATGCCTTAGCTTCGTTCAAAGTCTGTATCTTCTCGTAAATATATTAAATCTCATACAATGTAAATCTGTGTAACCATCTTGTTGTTTAGGCAACATTATATACTTGTATACCTTAATAACAATGGTACATGTATATACGTATGTTTTTGTGTGTGTGTATATATAACTTATACTTATGTAATCACAGAGTTATGTATCCATCTTATATACAATATAGCCTATACTCATGTCATGAGAGAGTAATGTATGAATTACATGTTTGTGTCAATTATTCGTATTAAGGTATGTACAACACTATAAATGGGCATTTGCCTGTAGTGTGAAGTTCTATAAATAAATAGCAACCGGTTGTATACAGCCAACATGACCGCACCCATTTGCGCTGTACGTTAGGTTAGGTTAGAAAGCAACAAATTTGCGCTGAAAATAGGAAATAAGATATTCTCACAATCAGAGCACCGTAACTTTCCAACAGCCAATCAGAGAGCAAGAAATGAACCCGCATTCACATGTTGACTCGAAAAAAATTCGCGCGCGGGACTAGCAGACGACTTTACCAGTGTATTGCGTGCAGGGGGAGCGAAGAGCGACCGCAGTTACCAGCCATTCCAGCAGCGTGTACTGTTTCGCTCTGCCAACTCGACCCCCCCCCCCACCACTGCCGTTATGCGCGTCCTTGTTCCAGAGATAACCGGAACAGGGTATAGAGATGTAACATGAAAATAAGATACAATTTTAATACAATAACACAAATAATTAAATAATAATAATTAATAAAGCGCACCAGGAACAATATTTTCAAGTGGTGACGTTACATAAAATATGGCTCACATCAAACCTCACCCTCAACCTCCGGAAGACTTGTGAGGGTGAGGGAAGTCGACGGCTTGGGTGAGTTGAAAGGGTGAGACGTGTTGGGGAGAGGGAAGGGTGAAGGTGTGTGAGGGGAAGGGCGGAACGAAGTCGTGAGAGTGAGGAAGGTGGATTTAAGATGAACACCTCTCGTCGATTCATAGTATTTTCCCTTCCAGAGTAAAATTTCCCCTTAAAAATTCCCTTTGGAGGGAAACTTCAGCCACGTGGGAACATTTGCGCACCATGTACGTGTGTGTGCGAGTGCATTGAAGATAGAGCGTCGCTGGCCATCTATCACAGCCTGCTGGCACCCGGCCAGGACACTCACCCAACTGCCTGTGACAGCCTCCCGCCAAGCTTTGTCCCCTTGTCTCATTCTATATTGTCGTCTAGTGAATGCCCCCCACCCCACAATACCTTCCATTCCTGATACCGACGAACAAAAATTGTTTCTAGGGGGAGGCTAGGGGGCTCCATAAAACCAAAATCCATCCCTGCTTGGTCGATAATGGTGGTCCTTCGGGAACGCTGTATGCAAATGTGTGCTGGTCGTGGGGTCTTTGTGTTCCGAAGACAATAGCTAAAGTATTTTGTGTGGTGGAGTTCGAACGTGGCATTTATCATTTAGTGCTACAAGTTTTCCCTTTAAGCTGGCAACTTTTAAAGGGAGAGAACGTCACGCTGCGGAACAGCCACTTACGGGCATAGCTATTCGCATGGGCATAACTTGGTACATAATTTTAAGTGTGTCAGAATCCAACTTGTGACTTAACTGGTTGTGCAGAACCTAACTTGGGGTTTGACTGGATGTGCAGAATAGAATTTTGGGCTTAACTGGGGTGCAGAATAGAACTTTGGGCTTATCTGAGGGCAGAATAGAACTTTGGGCTTATCTGAGGGCAGAATAGAACTTTTGACTTAACAAGAGGGGCAGAATCAACTTAAGGCATAACTGGGGTCAAAATCAACTTAGGGGTGCAGAATCGAACATAGGGCTTAACTGGGGCCAATATCGAACTTGGAGCTTAACTGGGGCCAGTATCGAACTTGAAGCTTAAGTTGGGACAGTATCGAACTTGGGGCTTAACTGGCGGTAGTATCGAACTTTGGGCTTAACTGTTTGCAGTATCGAACTTTGGGCTTAACTGGATGCAGTATCGAGCTTTGAGCTTAACTGGGGGCAGTATCAAACTCGGGGCTTAACTGGATGTAGTATCGAACTTGGGGCTTAACTGTGGGCAGTATAGAACTTTGGGCTTATCTGGGGGCAGTATAGAACTTGGGGCTTAACTGGGGGCAGTATAGAACTTGGGGCTTAATTGGGGGCAGTATCGAACTTGGCGCTTAACTGGGTGCAGTATCGAACTTGGCGCTTAACTGGGGCCAGTATCGAACTCGGAGCTTAACTGGGTGTAGTATCGAACTTGGGTTTTAACTGGGGGCAGTATAGAACTTGGGGCTTAACGGGGGGAAGTATCGAACTCGGGGCTTAACGGGGGGAAGTATCGAACTCGGGGCTTAACTGGGGGCAGTATCGAACTTTGGGCTTAACTGGGGACAGTATAGAACTTTGGGGCTTAACTGGAGGCAGTATCGAACTTTGGGCTTAATTGGGGATGGTATAGAACTTGGGGCTTAACTGGGGGCAGTATCGAACTCGGGGCTTAAGTGGTGCAGAATTGAACTTCGGTTTTTTGGATGGGGGATCAAAAAGTTTTCTTTTCCATAAAATAGCGCCCAGGATTATATTGCTCAATAACTGTTAAATTTGAAAAATAAAAAAAAATAGTCATTACTTTGTTTCTCAGATCCAAGGAAGTTAAGAAAAGTACAATTAACTTGTTCATATTAATACACCTGAAAATAAATTTATGGGGTTGGGTATGGGGGCAATCACAGTTCCAAAGTCAGAATTACCGCACCTTTCTAGTCCTAATCTGCGCCATAGGTGAAGTTGGAGGGAAGAGGTAGAAGGTGCGGTAAGTGCAAGTTTCAACTCGCTGCAGCGCAATACGCGGCAACTTTCACTTTGTTGAGGCGACATTTATTGATGGGCCAATCTAAAACTCAGTGCTGGTTGGACACTGTATTTTGGAAAAAACAAATGTAAAAGAAGAAATCACTTGTCACATTTTCAACTTAACTATTAAGTAGGTGAAAGACATGTAGCTTGACGCTTGACTTTTGCTTCCGTACTATGCGCCTGCTCTCCACAGCCGAGTGGGTGACGTTCGAACTGACATCTGACGGGAAATGCGGCAACTATACTGCTCGGTAGCCTTTCGATTCGGACGACTCGAACGACAGATTTGGCAATGAGCAATATGGTCGTCCCCTGTTTGCGTCTACCCTATCTTGGGTTGCCACACGATCTCTTTTCCTATATGTCCGGGATGAATTAAAAAAAAGTAAAGTTCTATGTTCTGAGCATCACATAATTTGCATTAATTTAATAGCAGCTGTTCAAAGTTCTAAAATTACTCAAAACTAAAATTTTGAGAAAGAATGGCTTCTCGGAGTAATCACTTTATGACTTTTGTACTCGGAGTTCATTTTAAAAATCCATAATCTTTTAATTAGAAATTTGCCAGTTTTACATTACATAATATTTCCTAGTAGGGGTGTGGGGGATAGGCAATATAACAACGTTCACTGTTAGACCGGAAATTATCTCCATTCTCAGACAAAGTCTATTCTAGAGGGGAAAATATTCAGGATTTGGCAACACTGTAAAAATCTATATTTTTTTCCACATCATTTCCCTAAGAACTGATGGCTTCTCGCATTTCTGCAATTAAAATTCCCACTAGCAACAATTTTCCGACACTTACGAAAACTTATAATACGAGTACTTATAATACGAGGTCATTCGATATTTCGCGATCGTCTGGGATCCTCTAAATTCAGAATTGAAATGCTGATATTCACTTTCGGACACGAATTCTTTGCCGAATCATGCATCTAAATTTTGGAATTCCACATTCCCAGATTTCCTTTTAAGTTATATTATTTACTTTGAACGAATGTGTCCTGCGCTTTGACTACATTTAGGAACACCGTGTCCTACTTCTATCATGTTTCCTTTCACCACTTTCTTAGCTGGACTCTTGAGGCAGAACAATTATGCTCGATTCTGATCGTCTAGAAACAAACAACTTTCCAGCACTTGACGATTATTACTAAGATAAACAAAAATATTACACTCTGTCCTAAGAATCTCTAGAGTGAACGAACGGAAACAAGTCTCTGCGGAAGTATTGACTTGTGAGATGGGAAGTGGGTGCAGCTACCAGCCGCATACAGCAGCGCGCACTGCTTTGCTCCGTCAAGTCGCTTTCTCCCTTTCTCTTCCGTTACGCGCTGCCTTGCTCCACAGATTCCCTAGACGGAATGTATGTCTTAAAGAGGATCTTTCTCCCCCACACACGCACAAATGAAAATTCACTCGGCATTCTGCTGGCAGCATATCACATTGCTACGAAGCCGACAATTCAAGTAAGTACAATCTAATATATAAAAATGGATGTATGTGTGTGTGTTTGTTCCGGCATAACTCTCGAACACCTGGAGCGATTTCAACCAAACTTGGTACACATATCACTTGCAATCTCGAAAAAAATATTGTGGGGGTAAGACACCCCTGGCACCCCTAGGGATGGGGTGGGAACGGGTGACATGTAAAAATAATAAAAAAACGACCGATATTAGTGTGAAATCCATAGTTTTCGGGTTCGCTAAGATGAATAGTGACACTCCCAATGCCGTTCAACTTCAAGACACCCCTGGCACTCCTAAAGGGTTGGGGTGGGAAGGAATGACATGTAAAAATTATCGAAAACAATCGATGTTAGTGTGGAATCCATAGTTTTCGGGGTCGCTAAGATGAATAGTGACACTCCCATTTATATTCAACTCCAAGACACCCCTGGCAACTAGGGGTGGGTGTGGGAAGGGGGTGACATTTAAAACGACCGATATTAGTGTGGAATCCATAGTTTTCTGGGCCGCTGAGGTGAATAGTGACACTCCCAATGCCGTTCAAATGCAAGTAATTTTACACTATAGTTAGAATTCATTATTTCCTGTCTAATAGAAGATTGGGATAAATAAATACACGGGCAACGCCGGGCAATCAGCTAGTTAAGCATAAATCACAACCAGTGAGAAAAAATATTGTAAAACGTAGTGGACATTCACTTTGAAGTGACCGACCAAGGCACCCCAACCCCGCCCCCCAGAAAAAAAAATAGAAACAAACCCTATCTTCCTGCGACGTCTGCGTCAGCGTTCATATTTCTCGCACGTAGAAAAATGATTAACGATCCTTCTGCAGATAGACCAAGTGCGCATGGCAACGTGGATTTACTTTTGAAGAGGGCTGTGATTTACAGTTGGCGAGCAAAGCGTCGAACAGAAGCCAATCTGAATATCAAAGGGACAATTAATTACAAGGTCGCCGCGCTGCTGGTTTTGACAGCTCGGTAATTCGAGCCACTGTGGTAAGTGAGAAGGCAAACGGTTAGTTTTTATTCCTTTATTATCCAACAAAGCCTTTCCAACCGCGGCCATTTTTTGTTTGTTTGTTGTTGTTTTTTTCAATTTTTCAGCGCTTCGATCATCACACCTTCATCTGGTATCGTTCGAGGTTTGCAAAAAAGAATCAAAGCTAGTGGCTGTAGCTTGCAGCGAAACTGACACGTTGGGTGCAGAAAATATTTTTTTTTATAAAAGTGCACAACATGCGCCATATCTCTGCGCTACTTCCCCCACAGGAGTAAATATGAAATGGAATTGCTTTGGCAGCGCAATAGCTGCAGCCTATCTCAAACTAGGAATATCCTGGATCATGTTTTATATTTAGGCATGGCACTTGGTATAGCGCACCTGTGAGAAAATCAGAAAGCATTACTCTTGTGCACCGGATTCAGGGGGAAATTTCCCAAAGAAAGAAAGGTTTCGAAGGGAAGAGATGTGATAGAAGTGGTAGGGAAAGAAAGGAAAACGAACAGAAAAGGGAGAACCGCCGAAGGAGGGCCCTCCTCCACCCGCATACATTCGAGGGTATGCGCTTATATCCTGGTGCCTTTAAATAAACCTGGACGTCAGTTGCTCTGAATTTATCGGTTCCCCCGCTTTTCCTTTCTGTAAATTCTTTATTTATAATATACAATTACATATATATACTACAAAAGTAAAGAAAAGAAATAGAACAATGTTACACACATAATTTGGTTATGATATGTTTTATGTTATAATAGTTAAATGTGTATTAATATTAAGCCTTATTTTGGTATCCAGAACAAGTCGTCTCTGTTAGCATACAGATAGTTTGGAATTTTGTTAATTATTGTATGTATATGTTATTTTGTGTTGTGTTTTTATAATTTATTCTTGGGGGGAGGGTTGCGAGTAAGTAAGTGAAATAAGCCATTCAGGGATCCAGAAAAGTTGTAAATATGTTGAGGGTAGCAATTGAATGAATATATTTAGGTACTAGGTTCGGTGATGTGGTAATTGTTTATTAGTTGGGTTGTGTGAATAGAGATTCGTTGGATTTACACTTTGCAATAGGGTGTTTGATCCACTCTCGTGTCCAGAGTATGTCATATTTCTAGTATTCCGTGTTTGTTTTTATTTTATTTACATGGAGATCAGTTCTGTGGATATACAACATACATACATAATATGATAGATACATACATGTTAACATACAATGTATACTTGAAGAATTAATATAATTCTGGAATTAACTTCATTTTTGGCTCTTTGATGTAAAATATATCTACCCTACTTACCTAATTGTTACAAATAATATTAATGGAATCCAATAAGGTGGAAATAGAACTAAGTCGAATGGCATTATTATGATTAGGATTAGAATGAAAATTAAATTGAAAGGGAGACTTGAATTGAAAATGAAAATTAAAGTGGTAAATGCAACAAGAATTATAATGATTTTGATTTTATTTATTTAACCCATATTCGTAGATTTCATTTATTCTAGTTTCGTGTTTTTATTTAAATAATAATAATAATAATTCATAACCCGATCTGATTCAGGCCTCCTGGGGAACCACTGGTATCCAGCGGTATTGTAGTCTGTCAATGTGTACTGTCAGTTCGATATTTGTTCATTTACAATTTCTGATTTTTCAAGAGTTAAGCAAGAAACTGTCTACTTTAGAAGTGAGAATTTTGTAGGTATTATAGTTATTAATCATGCCTGTTTTATATATTAAATCCCAGGAGATCCGAAACATCACGTGTTTGTTGCGTTATGTTTGGTTAGTTAATTTATTAATTTTGCCTGGGTCGAATCCTGTTTACATAATCTTCGTGCGCCTCTCCTGGCATGCGTGGTGGACGTATCCTCCGTCGGGCGGTCGCCTTCCGTCTCCCGGTCGACACCCTGCAGTTCTGTGGTCTCGATGCTCCCTCGGGCACTTCTTCCTCCTCTTCCGATTCTTGTTCTTTCGGGGTTGGAGATGGCTCCCGGGGAAGGATCTGGCTCCTACGTCCGCCTCAACCGAATTGCGCACACTTTAGATCCAGGATTGCGCACAAATCTCACTGACCTGTTTTGCGCACAGATTTTCATCGAACGTTGCCACTTTTATAGCTTTAAAGTCTGTGCGCAAAACTATTTTTTTCTTTAGACAAGAAGAGAGAGAGAGATTAGAATTAAATAGTAAATCACACCAATTTACTCAAACTCAAAGGTTAGGTTGGGTTAGGTTAATGACTGCAAAAACACGTGTAAATACACACACAGACACACACACAAACAAACAAACACAACAGAAGTGAGAACGGCTTGAGAACATTTCACATCTGACAACATCGCCTCATTTTTTTGTGCGCAATCCTGTACATTGTGACAGCTTGTGAACGGCTTATTAGATGCCACTGATAAAACCGGAAAAGTGTGCGCAATCCTGTTGTAGCCCCTACGTCTTGTCGATCTTCTGGGTAGGAAAAAGAACACACGCGCAGTAAGGGGACAGGGAGAAAGAGAGAGAAGAAAAATAAGAAAAAAAATTGAATTGATTTTTGTTAGCGTTTCTTTTCGCCACTTTCGACTAATCGCGACGGGAGGATGAGTAATGATATTATGAAATTGATGATGGGACCATAAACCACAGGTCCGTCGATCGAAACCACGTTCTGACTTACAACCGCCTCTCTTTGTTGCATTCCTGCTATATATATATATATATATATATATATATATATATATATATAACTGCCCACATCGGAGGTCCTTAATGCTAGAGAAGTAACAGGCTTTTCAGTACTCGAAACGTGACAACTTAATCCAATTAGATTGTACATTTATATATTGATTGACTAGCTGATTGACCGGCGTTGCCCGGGTATTTATTTATTCCAATCTTCTATTAAAGTTGTCGGTGGGAGAAACATGGCGATCTTAAATCCACTCTGCAGTACCCAATAGACTGCCCCTGTGACTTGTTGATCGTGATCAAGAAAGCCAGTGTCTCTCTCTCTCTCTCTCTCTCTCTCTCTCTTTCTCTCTCTCTCTCTCTCTCTCTCTCTCTCTCAAATGTCATCGTGAATTTCACCAATTAGCTTAGCGACTCCGAAAACTATGGATTCGACACTATTGTAGGTCATTTTTAACATTTTATTCTTCATCCTCTCTCACCCCCATGGCGATATGTAATTAACGTGGAGTTGAACGGCATTGGGAGTGTCACTATTCATCTTAGCGACCCCGAGAACTATGAATTCAACACTAATATCGGTCGTTTTACATGTCACCCTTCCCCCCCCCCCCAGTGGTGCCTTGGAGTTGAACGGCATTGAGAAGTTCACTATTCATCTTAGCGACCCCGAAAACTATGGATTTCACCCTAATATCGGTCGTTTTCAATTATTTTTACATGTCACCGCCTTCACACCCCTAGGGATGCCAGGTGTGTCTTACCCCCACGGTATTTCTTTCCAGATTGTAAGTCATATGTGTACCAAGTTTGGTCAACGTGCATGTCACCAATTAGCTTAGCGACTCCGAAAACTATGGTTTCGACACTAATCTAGGTCATTTTTGACATTTTATTTTTCACCCCTCTCACCCTCCCCTCCATGCAGATAGGTGATGAACTTGTAGTTGAAAGGCATTGGGAGTGTCACTATTCATCTTAGCGACCGCAAAAACTATGGATTCCACGCTAATGTTTTCGATTATTTTTACATATCACCCCCTTCCCACCCCCGCCCTTAGGGGTGCCAGGGGTATCTTGCCCTCACAGTATTTCTCTCCAGATTTCAAGTGATACGTGTACCAAGTTTGGTTGAAATCGCTCCAGGCGTTCGAGAGTTGTGCTGGAACAAACATACATACACACATGCATACATACATACATTATAGATTTTATATATATATAAGATAATTCCAGATTCTGGTTTCAGTAAGTACATGCTTTATGTGGTTGAGAAAGCTGACTTGAGAGAGAAATTTCTTTTCTTTAAGACGGAGAGAATTTAGAAACTCAACTAAAATTATCTTTCCTTCTAATCAATGAACTAATCAATTGACGAACGATCTATATGTAGGTTTCATGTGACGTCAGAATTCGCATTGCGGCCGAGTTGTTTATCGTCTGCAAGGAAATACCCACCACGTAGGAGAATGGGATCCATTCTTTTTGCACGTAGCGTTCGTTACACCTGCGCTAACTGTACGTTTGTTCTTAGAACTGTGCAAAATTTCGGTAACATTGCATACAATTAATGACAATATTGTGCCATCTGGAGATGGGGGTAATTTTTCGTGTTCAAGATCTTTGCGCAGTCGACACAAAAAGATATGGAGAAAAAGGGAAGTTTTGCGGTGTAGATCCATATGAACTGAACGAAATGAAATGAAAAGGCGCCTAAACCTTTGGCCAACTCTAGTTCACGTGTGTTTAATTACTTGACACAGCTACCTGGAATCAATTCGTTTTCGTATTTATTAGTGGTTCGGATTCTGCTTCAAATATTTACATCCAGTAGGCTACAGATTTACTAATATTTTCAAGGCTCTGCCATTATCGTCTCTGTTTACCTTTAAGGTTTGTTCAAGCGCTGTAACTTAAAATGTTGAGTTGCTGAAAAAAGGTAATTTCACTCCTTGCTTTAACAATTTTGGATACGCTGGTTCGAATCCCGGTCTGGGCAAGAGTTTTCTTTGTGAGTGTCCCTTAATCAATTTCATCATATCATCAATCAGCCTTTTCTTCACGATTAGCCAAAACTGGCAGAAAAGCGATGTAAAATGAACCAAATCAATCAATCAATTTGGGATACTTTGATGTATCATTAATATGTTTTAATCTAGCAGTGCTTTTTTTCTAACAGTACACAAAGCCTACTACCGGTACCTTTTCTCATGGATCGGCTAAGAATTATTAAAAGTTTGTATTAAATAACGAAATATAATAATCAAGTACAAACGTAAAATTATCAAGATGAATTTAACGTTGAATGTTATCATTTTTATCGTCAAATTTATCGGAAGTATAAGCACCTTACTACCAAACAAAAACAAAGAAATACTACTTGCAAGTATAATTAAACACACCAGCTTGATCCATTTGTGCTAAAAGTCACAGAAAAAGGTGATATATGAACTTAACTGAGAGGAAATGTTCACTCCACAGTCTGTAATGTTTGCTTTGCTCGTTATTGTTGGCACAATTTATTCTCGCCAATCATCTGATCAACAATCTCCGAGTTCCAAGACGTGAAGTGCACCTTGTGTTCTTTCTCGGGAAATTTTAGGATAAACGTGAGTTTCTGTTAAACAACCGAATACTGCACAATGTATTATCGTAAACAAGGGTAAAATCTCGCGTCCGTCCGTTTAAATTCCGTAAGCTTACAAGAACCGGCTTCAATCATGACTGCTCGATCCCACAATGCAACAGTTTGTGACGTAGGTGAAACACACCTATAGTTCTGATCGAAGAATAAGGACCTAACAAAAAGGTTAGTTTTACTTGTAATTAAATAATCCATGCTTTGTAACTTGACACATAGGATTTAAATATAGAAAGTGCCACCATCTATCGGCGAGTTATTGAAGTCTGTGTTATGCTACAGAGCATTCCCTGATATTCGCTACGAGACTCGGAGGCAAGCGGTCCGGCGCCAGAACTTGTCTTGTCCGGTGAACGGGTCTGCGACAGTCGCTAGAATCGGCTATTAAAATTACAGTTCGTCTACTGTAATTCTCCCGATTTCTCGTACAATACTCTCCTTTAACTCACGGATGGTGTGCGGATTGTCTTTGTATACTTTATTTTTTAGATTTCCCCATTTTTCTTTCCACTTTTATTCAGAACTGACCCTGTTACTCTAAACTTTTTTACGAGGTTTAATATAGTGGTCCTATGTGGAACGGGAACACCAGGAAATTTCGTTGCAAAACGTCGTCGTACTTCTCCACAATTCCTCTTTCCGAAGTAACACTCGACAAGATAAATCCTTTGTTGTAATGTAAACTTTTGTGGTGCCATATTAAGCCACAATCTTCAACACACGGACACGACACAACGCAACTTCCGAGGGAGAATTATACTGGCGTCAGTCTGCAACGTCAACAGAAAGGGAAAGAAAGCGAAGGCAGGGAGAGCGATGAAAACAAGACTCTAGCGTGCGACTGTCTCGGACCCCGTTCACCGGGAAAGACAAGCGCTGACGCCGCAATTTTCTTTTAAACATATTTTCAAATGTCTTGAATACAGGAAGTAGTTCCTATTTGAAAGAGATGGAAAGTAGTGAAAGCTTGTCAATGTTTGATGGAAACGCCCTGTATATATCTTTATAAAGAAGGGTTATAGAGAGAGAGATTCCTATGTATACTGTTTATGTAATACAATGACTTGCTGTACGTACAACCACCCAACTACATTCCATCTACATATTTAAAATTCTCCACCCTATTTGGTGGGGGGATCCGAGCTTCAACTCTTACCAAGCGCGTGGAATTCTGGGAACTGAAGAACCGGGTCAGCATCGCCTCGGTAGAAGTTTTTAATCAGACCAATTACAAACTAGAAACACGCGCTGTGCGTGTTGCGTACGTACAGGATAAACAGCTGGAATTGGATGAAGAGGGCGGAGTAACACGTCACGTTCCCAAAAGGCAGTTGATTTACCGTATCTCCGCTGCATTTCGGTGGAGCCACTAGTTGCATTATTCAGTCAAAGCCCGCTTTTCACGTAGGGTCTCACATATCATACTCACCCTCTCTGCACTGGCCGGAAATTCATCGAATATTCCTCTCACACCGGTCCATAGAGCTATACGGCAATACCCTACTGGTACGAAATCAGGCAACGGACATTGGTTTTAGCAAGATGAGGCGATTGCTCTTTTTTCATCTTATTTTAGAGGAACAAAACAGAAAATGGTTTAGCGAATGGTAATGGGTTCGATTTTTGAGAAGTGCAGTGTACTCCAAAGCACTTTTTTTCCGCCGCTGATAATGCCGTGGTCTCTGTTACAAGTAATTAAGTTTTGCGTTGCGTACCGGGGACAGAAAGAGCACAAAGAGAATGTTTTTTTGTCGCTTCGGTAATCTCGTTAACGTGTGTTCGCCTTGCTGTTCCGGCCAGAGGAGAGCCGTGCTTTCCCAAAGGCTGCTTTTTTAAAAAAAATCGACCTGCGCTTGGAATCGGTGTTGTCGGGTCTAGGTATATGTTGCTGCGCCACCTCGGTGGCTGAGAGCGTTCTCTCTCTCAACCAGACGTTGCCGGTTCGAGTCCTGGCCTAGGTTCCTTTACGGGTATCCCTTTATGTTCATATAGAGCAATCAGGACAGTTTTAAGTGAGATCCGAATTACTGTGCACCCGCGATTACAAAAGCTTAATTGGTGAGTTTTGTTTATATTACTTTACTTGTCTGCCTCTTTTGGCTAACCGCGACGATGAGTATGAGTAATGAAAGATGATGAAATTGATAATCGGACACTCACATGGAATCAATGCCGAGGCCGGGATTTCAACCCGGGACGTTGAAAAAAGGTTCCTGGACCGAATTAAAATTGACCTGGTAAAAAGGTGCCTGGACCGAATTGAAATACTTTACAGATAAAAGGGTTCTTTCCGGTCCGGAACCCATTTACGCTTGCTGATTTTCTCTCCTTTTGCCAATGAACACGTCCAGTTGACGCATGCGCACTTCCGTCCATGCTCTCAGCTAAGGCAGCCAGACAGTATCTGCGTCGAGAGCTGTCAGGACACGAATGGAGCAGGAACGGGGGATGCGGACATGAACCACACACCACATTACGTGAAATGTTTGCATCTGCATCTTGTTAAGCTCTTGATGGTCATTTTTTTTCCTCACTTGAGGAGGCGGGGAAGGTATTATTTCGGGCCCATTCAAGCACGTCACTCCCAAGTGCTGCTATTTTACACCGTTTCATCCACTCAGATGTAACACCCACTCCCCCCTCTCATATGCATCAACCCACGATAAAAGAGGAGTGCGATTTCGTTACTCATCGCGGGGAGAAATTCCGCCCACATCGCGTATGGAAATATCTATTCCATTTGCAGACGACATTTCAACCCTTTCTATCTGAACGACGAGGCATCAACCTGTCATCCTCTCGTACGGGGGTAGCGACACCCCCTTCCCCTTCCTCTCACTTTGCGCAAACGTTTCATATATTCTGCAGATCTGTTCCTTCTTTTACCCCAACTGGACCATCAAGAAACGAAAGAACATGAAACGATTATCATAACTACCACTTAAGGTGATGTTCTGTTCCGCTCGTAAATTACTTCTCCTTATACTGACGTTAGGATTTTGTATGTCTTTCCATATACAAGGGTTGGATAAAAAGTAATGGCAACACTGCTGTCCCGTGAAAGGGGTGAGTCACAGAGCCACAAGCGTTTCGTGACTGATAAAGGAATGTCAGACGAGGAAGTATAGTGAGTGGGAGCGATTGTATGTTTTCAGTCAAAAACAGCAGTGCTCTGAAGCAGAGGACGAGAGTGCAAGCGCCCTAACAATATGTTTAGGCAAGAAGAACAACGTCTCTCAGGCAGACGGTCAACGCAGCCTACTTCTGCACCTTCTTGCAACACCACCTTCGTCTCGCATTAAGAAGGAAGCTACGGCACGGTGTCCCATCATTCTGCTTGACAATGCAAGGTGTCACACTGCGAACAATGTGACGGCGCTCCTGCATAACTGGTAGTGGGAGGTACTGGAACATCCGCCGTATTCACCGGTATGAGACCGTGTGATTACGACCGTTTTGTCAAAATGAAGGAACCACTGAACGGGAAGCACTACGACACGCGCGAAGCCATCATACGTGCTATAGGGCGGTCACTGCGGGACATCGACAGAGATGGACGCGCTGACGGTGTACGACGCCTTCCATATGTGTGACAGAAGGTCGTAGAGATGAGGGGCGATTACTTTGAAGGAATGTAACACGTGCTCCTCTCCCAATACAGTCAAGTACCAATTATACCAGTGTTGCCATTACTTTTTATCCAACCCTTGAATATTTCCCTTTGAATGTAGTCAAGCAAAAATGGCAAACGTCGGCGAATTACAATGTTATGTAGAGCTCGGAAGTTGAAGACCTTAAAATAGCCAAAAAAGACATAAAAAGACCTAAAAATATCAAAAAAGGGAAAAAAGGACGTATAAATGTCATCCAAATTAATTAATAACTTCACTTTTAATTACATATTTAATGAATTAAAAAAAATACAAAATTCAGGTGGTATGGAAAACACTGCGAAAAAACTGAAAGCTTCAAAATAAGAGAAAGTTGCCAGTTACAGCGCGACCTTCCAGACAATTTACGGTTAAAGGACCTTGTACCGTACCTGCTTCAGTCGTCCAAAAATATATTTCTTTCTTTCTTTTTCTTTATTTCTTTACTACAGAAAGGATGTTTACGAGGTGATGAACTGATGATGATTCGAATTGAGAATGGGCAGTAGAAACGTAGTCGAAAGAAGGTGAAGTTGCAAAAAAAGCCGTTAAGACCTTAAAAAAAGGCTAAAAAAGAACCAATAAGCCAAAAAACGCCGAAAAAGGCAAAAAAGGACAAAAACCCACCTTTTTCTGGCCTACAATACCCCAAAATTAACATATATTATGTTGGGCCTCGTCTTCGGACACTAGGAAAAAAAAAGGATTTTTCCTCAACTTCCGAGACCTACTTATGACCAATACATAAGAACTTTATGCTACACATTTTGAGGTATATTACATATTTTCCATTTAGAGTACATATTTTTACATAAAATATGATTTTGTGCCATTTCTTTGTTTTATTGAGTGATGTAGATATTTGCGGGGAGGTAAAAATTCAAAATATGGGTTGAAATCAGTAGCGGCTATGCTAAATCTTATCTACAAAGGGAAATGTACTGTCTTTGCCCCCCCCTCAATTTTTGCACCTTGCCCCCCAGTTTTTGGACCCAATCGCCGCCACTGGCAAAACTAATTCAAAATATGATTTCTCTAAACTCCTCTGTGTATTATCAGATTGTGACAGGTCTGTCACCAAGGTCGCCTGTATATTTTTTTCTCGAGGGGGGTGGGGGGGAAAGCAATGCTGAAAGTGTGGAGAAATATAGAGTGATGCATTCCCTCAGTTAAGAAAATTCCCATAAAGCATCCCTCCTCGAACAGAAACTGGCCAGTCATGTCAGTGTACATCCTGGTTTCCTTGAACTTTCAACACACTTCTCGTGGCCAGAAACTGCTCCTTCCATGCTTTTATGCTGATTATGTGGTTGTGTTTCCTTCCCACACACACAACAAAAGATACACTGCACTTGCACAAAGAAATTCATCTCAGCACAACATCACACGGCTTGTGGTTTCTCTCTGAGACGTCATTTTTTGCGTGGCAAGCACTCTGAGAAGAATCCTCATACTTCCTATATCTAATGCAATGCAATGCATAATGTGCATTCATCATTGTGTAGTGAATTGATTGATTGTTTGAGTTGGTGTTTTAAGACCACTTTTAGACTGGCTGACCATATATTCCTACATAAAATAGTGAATGGCAACATCAGAAGTGACCGCCTTCTTCAGGAAATTCATTTTAGTGTGCCTGCACGCTCAACAAGAAGCACTCAACTTTTTGCTTCTCAGAAGCCCAGGTTGTGCCTCATCCAGCGCTCTCTGTTCCATAGACTGCCCACTGAATATAATAATCTAGGAAGCCAAATAGACATTTTTTGAAAATCTGGACAGTTTTAGAAGAAAGTTAACTAAAAGTATGTAAGTCTCTTAACCACATGTAATTTTTTTGTTATTATTTTTGTTGTATTATGTTATTATTTTTGTCCTTATGTTCTATAAAATCGTTCCAAGGTAAAATGGCTAACGCTGTATTTGGAATCTTCTATTAATTAATTAAATAAATAAATAAAAAGGTTAATAGGGACTGGACCTACAGTTTAAAGAGGGGTACGAACCACTGTGTGCCTCCAGCGGGTATTGAACCAGGCACCCATTGATTTACAAGGCGACGACATTACCACTACGACACCGGGTAGGCCCATGTAGTGAATTGTAGCAGTTAGTTAATTCCACTGGCGTACGCAGAGGGGGAGTTGATGGGGCTAACCTCATACTTGAGGTTAAATTGCATATTCAGCCCTCATTAGCATATCTGCACATCAAGCTATCTCTAAATGAACTTCGAGAACCATTTTTGGTCCTCTTCTTATTTGGAACATAATGCCAGTGTTTATAAAGAAACGAGGGAGTGACAACACAGGCAAGAAACGTCGCGAAATTGCGAGGAGTCATGCGTTACGTAAAGCCCTTTGGGAAGAATTCCCCCTCCTCACGCAGCGTGTTGCTCGTTTCTCTGCCGGGGAACGGTAGATGCCGCCATCTGGTGGGTTTTCTCCATTTTCGGAACAAAAAGAAGAAATGTGTGTCTCTCTGTCTGCACGGGAGTTTTGCGAAGCGTTAATGAACAGCTGGCTTCCTGCGCAGCGCCAAAAACAGCGCCTCAGAACATTTATCCATCGTTAAGGAGATTATTCCATTAACCGGAACGGAATGGGGGAAAGAGGGAATGGGGAGAGAAATCGCGGAACAGAGGGGACTTAATGAGAAATATGGAAATGAAAAAATAAGGGATTCGTGAAAGTAATACTGAGTGTATTCCTTGCAAAACAAGTTCGATAGAACGTATGTAAAAAAAAAAAAAAAAGATTGTCGAATGCTTACTTTTACACCAGAAACCACCACGACAAACCTCCGATGTGGTACTTTTTTATATATAGTGTGGTCCATAAGTACAGAAACACATGCCTAAAATATTTACGAACAGTGAAACAGGAATAATGCAGTCCCAAACTCCACGGGCCCCGGGTTCGAATCCCGGCCTGCGCATGAATGTTTCTGAGTGTCCATTCATCAATTTTCATCACATAATCACACATCCCCATCTTCGCAAATTAGCCAAAAGTGGCACAAAGAGCGAAGTAAAACAAGGCAAATAAATAAATAATGTTGAAATCCGCCATCTTGGATTCAACTTCAGTATTTTAAATGGAAAGGTTGGCGAGATGGAGGATTTCAAGATGGCCGCCATATTGGTTCCATACCTTATCTCTGTATCGTGTTTGGGTCTGTTTCACTGTCCGTAAATTTTTTAGACGGGTGTTTCCGTACTAATGGGCCATCCTGTATGTTTCGTATTAGTTCGGACCTTCGAGGCAATGCTCGCTACAGCGCCAGGAGTTCCGGGTTCGAATCACGGTCTTGGCGTGGGTGTTATTTGGTTGAGTTCCTTCAACAATTTCATCATATCCTCATTCAACCTCATCTTCGCAATTAGCCAAAAGTGGCAGAAAAGCAATTAAAATGAATCAATCAATCAATTTAGGTGGTACCGGAGACTGAGCTCGGTTAGTAAAATTTGAAATGAGAAAGAGAGCATATCCTTCGAGATGAGAACGAGACAGACTTGATTTGATTTGATTTGATTTAGTTTATTTTACTTCGCGTTTTGTGCCTCTTGGCTAATTTGCGAAGATGGGGATGAGTGATGAAATGATGAAATTGATGAATGGACATTCACAAACAACCAAGCCCGACCGGGATTTGAACCCGGGACCCGTGGAGAACGAGACAGACGTCTGTATAAACGAAACGAGACCGAGTGTCAGTGTCGAAATATCTGAGCCAAATTAACTTCCTTATGCGACTTACCAAGACGATATCTACAACATAGTTTATAGATAGGCCATGCCTTATTGACAGTAATTGCAAATTCAATCCGTAATACCTAAAACAAAAAGTATATCCTGGTACCGCTCCCGCCACTCGGTTGCCTCTCTTCTCCTGGAAGACTTTGGCAGATGTCACGTGAGCGCTTCCATCCACTAACAGGAGCGCTCGAGAAAGCACGTGCTTTCGTCTCCGCCAACGAGAGCTCACCGTTCCCTTTGCAAGAGGAATTTGAACACTTGGTTGCCTAATTCATGGCGGAGCGTAGGTGAAGGCAACAGACACAAATAGAGCAGGTATTTCAGATGGCGAGAGAAAAGTAATTTTACCCTTTAAGGGCTTGGATCATTAATATTATTTGCTTTCCCTTTCGAAGGACTCGTGCAACAACGGTGAACAAAACATACGTTTGCCAAAAATGGTCCGCAGACAACAGACCCCTTAGTGACGGAAACGATACCGGAACAAACTTTCCGGCCTGTGACGCGTGGTTGCGCACACATTAAGGGAAATGTTCATCAAGGGCTCGTAACGTCACAAAACACTGAGCCGTACAAAAAATATTATTTATGAAAGGTTATTAAAATACCCGTACACTAAGAAAGTATAAACTTACCCCCCCCCCCCAGAAGGAAATTCACGATTATTCCGTTCAGCCTAATCTTGTACACCCAACGGCGAAAGAAACAGTAGGCGAATTGTCCACCACCATTTTCATTCTGTCTGTATTACACAATGTGATTATTATGAATTGAAATAATGACGTCAATAAACAGAGAACAATGCCTGCTTCGAACCAACATTGTTTCATTCCTTAAAACAACACTAGATGCAGAATGAAATAGTAATTAAAATAGCGGTGGACAATTTGCATACCATTATCTTTGCCGTTGACTGTACTAAAGACAGTTTAGTAACAAATTATTTTTAAGTACCGGTAGCATAATTTTGTTAAAGAAAGAATGCTCACGTAAGTCAAACCCTACTATTTTGCAGAAAAATTAGGCACAAAAACTACGTCGAATATGCGACGAAATACAGTAAACCGAGACAAAATGTATCACCTGGCAACGCATTTCATGACGCTGCACAAAAATCACAGACGGGAAAGATGGGGTGAGGGTATTATCTATATGTCTCTCCCTTTATCGTTCCCTGCAGCCTACAGGCGGAAATCAATATAACAAAAACTGCAGGGAAGTGAGACAACACGGGGAGATATGGCCTTTTCTCTTCCTCGCTGTCTCCTGTAGAAGCGTTGACTCAGCCTCTTTGGGCGGAAACGGTCGGCGGGGACATCCGCTTTGTTCCCAGCTCATCGCTTCACATGATTAATCAAACAATGGAGCCGTTTTCTGTATCCTCGACCGGTCTTTCCCACATTTTCTGCGTGCTATTGCAGTGACTTAATTATGGGATCTTCTGATGATGAGCGCTGTCGTCAGTGCCCGGTGTCGTATGAACTTCACCTAAAGCTGCTCGCAACGTGAATGTTGATTTTTGAGATGAGTTTAAAGGCAGTTAGAACCTGAGGTTTTATATTTTTACACAGACAACTACAATTAGACGATAAAGCCGTTAATTGAACTTGACCCTCCTGAATATTTTCACCTAGCGACGGGCTGAGTCGGAAAAAAACAAGAGGTGGGGAATCGACAGGAACGTGGGGACGCCAAAGAGAATGCAAGAATAGTGTTATTGGTTTGCGTTAATTTTGGTATCATTCTACAGATACGAAAATACAACCTTTGATCAATAAATACGGGGAATTAATTGCTGGCGTAAGGTGTAGTTGATACTACTGATTGACATTCAGATCAGTGAACACATAGGTCTGTCAGTCATCGTTCGCGAAGCCGTGTGGTTGTCCAGAGGTGCAGTTCTTGTGTACGCGTTCTGGAAGTAAGGTACACTGCAGCGACGCTGTTATGGGTGAAACGGAGCAAAGTACGAACGTGAAATTCTGCTTCAAACTGGTATCTACTGCACGATAATGCACGCCCCATACCGCCATAATCGTGCAACAGTTCCTGGCACGTAAGGGGGTTGTTGTATTCCATCACCCCCCTTATTCACCAGATCTGGCCCCTGCCGATTATTTCCTTTTCCCTCGCTTGAAGAAACACTTAACTGTTTTCGGAAATTGCAGACATCCAACGCAATGTGAACGCTGAACTCAACCGCATCACACAGGCTGCCTTCGCCCAAATTATGCGAGACCTCTACACGCGTTCTCAGAAGTGCATTACCATTGGAGGCGATTATTTTGAAGGACAATTAGCTGTAGTCCTGCATACATGTACCGCCTTTCCTGCAAATAAGTCATGAAATCAATCATTCAATCTTTCACCGTATTTATTGATCACACGTTGTAGTATTTACGTACATAAACTTTCTCGTAATCCTGTATGTACTTGTGATATAGTGGGTTGTGATTTTGAAAAACTCTTAAGAATTTTTATTTTCGTTTCTTCGGGCATGAAATGTCAAAACTAGAGAAACGTTTATAAATCTGTACGTTGCTTGTAAGTTCATATACTGTAGATGTATCCGATTAATAAATAAACTTTGTCTAACTTTGAGAACAATGTTGTGTTTTAACTTAGCAAGCCCTAGAGAGTTAAATAGTCTTTCAAGTTCCCGTCACAAGGAGTAGCGAACTAACTTTCTGACGACTGGTGTTCAACTGGAGGGCGTTGCAAACGTAAGAACGAAATAATGGAAATTCGGCATACGGTGGTCGGAAGTCGGCTCAAAGACATCAAGTATGTACAGTCACGGACACTGCTGGGTCGTAATGATTCCATTGAAAGTCAATGCATTCATTACAGCCCAGAACTGTCCGTGACTGTACAAGTCACCGACATTAACCCTTCATCATCCGCGTCCTCATAGTAGCACAATGTCCCGCGCGCGGCGCTCTTGGCCGCCATATCAAGACCAATGTTATTTACAGGAATTATTGATGCAAGTCGATGTTTACACTAGCTTTTACTGGAAATCACGCGAAATATACATGAACGCAAAAATGTCCATTTCAGATATTTTTATTAGCTATAAAAAGAAATAGATCCTAAAATACTCGGCTTCCCTGGAAGGCTTTATGCGTGTTGCCTAAATCTACGGCGGTGATATAAGATGCCATTGAACGTAGAGTTAGTCACGGACACTTCTCCGTTTAAATATCCCATTGATGTAGGTCCAGTCCCGATTAGCCTTACTGTGCACAAAGTGGACTTAAAACATCAACCCAATCTCAAAATATCCCATTGAATGTCAATAAGCTCTTCGGTCGTGAAAATATCCATTAAGATAGTAAAAACAGGCTCTAATTTGGCGAAAATGGGAAGTACAAGGTGATCAAAAAGAGACGCAACCTTATGGGGAAATGTAGTTTATAATTTTTACTATATTTTTACTTAGGTGGTGAGTAACAGTCAAAACTGCATTAATTGAGGCTCTAAACCTGATAAACAGCTGATTAGACAAACTTTTTAGACACTTTCTCAGGAATTGCAAGCAAATATTCCAGACAGCGTTGATGCAGTTTCAAAGCAAACGTTAAGAAATATTTAGAAACATGATTCACCGTATTTACTTGTGAGAATCTCACAATTGCTATCACTTCCAGCAATTATTGTAAATATCCCCATAAAGTTGCGTCTGTTTTTGATCACCCTATAGATGATAACGCTAGCTATGATAATAGTGTCAATACGTATAATAAATCAGAAATGGAGCCTGAGATATGCAAATGCCCATTAGGATAGTGAAAAAAAGCCCTAAGGTGTTGAAAATAGGCAATACAAGATGGAAACGCACAAAACGAAATGTGTACATGATAATGAGATGGAGATGAGCAATACATTAATCAGGACGATGTCCCAAACGTGGAAATTGAACGTAGTAAGATATGAAAAACGTACAAGAAAGCAGGAATAAGCATTCCGATATGAAAAGATGCATTAAGATGACCTCGAAACAGAACAAAGGCGAAAGGAATTACTTTCAAACTTAGTAAGTGCGAAAGAATGACCTCATAGAAACAGAAAAGAAATAATGTCTGGGAATAAACAGCAACCGAAAGCCCGCCAAAAGAGGGAAAAGAAACAGAAACCTCACTTTGGTACTTATATCATTCGTTGCCGTACATTCTATATCATAAAGCGATTTGAGCAAAAAAACACTAACCACCCATGCATATCGCGAAAAAAAGGGACGACACAAAAATCGTTAAAATCCACGCTCAACCACATTTATTTTCCCGCGGTCAGCTTGGCTTTAATATTGATGATCCTATCGTTAACATCCGCTCCCCGAGGCAGCACATCACATCGGCCCATGTATACTTTATCCCCCCGACCGAACTTCATGTGACGTCATGTATGCCATTGGGCGTAGCAGGTAGATGTAATGGCCGAGCAGAATTTATGCCGGCGGCCACTATAAAGCCACCTCTGGTCGAAGCGTAAAACCGAGATCTATAACAACACACTCTAACCGGAGATCAAATGATGCAACGCCGTTCCGTCCAATCGCTGAACTTCAATTGCTATTGAAGTTTAAGCACGTGTACTATATGCAGACGATACTGTTTATAACCATCAGTCTCGGCTTCCATCACAACCAAATTTCGACGACGACAACAACCATAATAAATATTATTATTACTATTATTATTTCTTAGCCAACATTTTTAGTTTTAATGCTTGCTATTTTAATTGGTTCACATCTATATTGAAATCAAATTGAGATCAAATATGCTATAGATTTGAATTTGATTTGGTTTTTGTTATTTAGCCTCGCTCTTCTTCCGCTTTTTGACTAATCGCAACGATGTGAATAAGTGATGATATGATAAAATTGATGAAGGGGCAGTCGCAAAGAACACCAATGTCCAGGCTTGGATTCGAACCACCACTAGCGTTGTAGCTCGCTGTGCTAACGTCGGTACATGCAATAGAAATTTACGGTTGGGAGGAAGAACTGTTATTTGCGTACGTTATAGTTCGTGTATTAACAATAAACCTGTCATTCGTCTCGTTCAGTCACTTTTCGGCTTACAACACCCTGTAACTTCTGTTGGAACGGGCAAAAAGTCCCACGTATCGGGACGAATGTGGAGACCTAATTATAATGCATGAAGTATAACGACCGTGCGTAAATACAGTTCTTATCGTCACAGGGTACACAACATGATGCCCGGCATCTCCACCACGTATAAAACCACACCGGGTTTTTCAGGATCGAATCTAGGCTATGCCAGCCTGAAGCTACTCGCTTGTCGGAGAGGTGCCTTTTATATGTAACGGGACTCGCCCCTGTGAAATAAAGACTACACGAACGACATTCACTATTTAACGCATCTATTGACAGGACATGGCAGGTTATGATAACAATAGAAAGGATGTTCGTTTACCTGTAGATTCCTGTAGAGATCATCGTCTACGCTGATTTGGATGATAAGTCACGGTCCTGAAATGAAACGTCTTTGGGGAGCGCAACTCCCCGTTTCTAACTTAAGACTAGGCTAGGATTTGGGGGGAAGGTTTCTGAAGACTAGGACCCCGGGCCTCGCCCTGCAAAGAGGAAAACATTGCATTGAAAATGGCCACAAAATTAAAAAAAGAAAACAAACAAGATATTTAGTTACGTAAAGAAAATACTGGTAGTAATCTGACATAACTTGATCTACCGAATTTAAATTGTGCGAGAAAAATGGAGCGGAACCAATTCGAATTTATTGGTTTTTGATCTTTAACAACCCGAGCACCATCCTCTGCGGAACTCGTGTTTTCTCCTGGTTGTGTGTGTTTATTAATTTATTTGGTTTATTTTACTTCACTTTTCTGCTAATTTGGCTAATCGTGAACATGAGGAGGAGTGATGATATTATTAAATTGATAAATGTTCACTAACAAACAGCACACGTACTTAAGCCGGGATTCGAACCCGGGACCCTGGCGACGTAGGGCACTACTTCTCGAACTGAGATCGGCACATGTATCAATTTCTTCTTGCAACCTTCTCATCTTTGCAATTAGCCAAAAGTGGCAGAAAGGCGATGCACCAAAACAAATCAAACCAGGGCGCCTCCTCGATGGCGTAGTGTTGTAACGTCGTCGCCTTATAATCAAGCGATCCCGGGTTCGATACTTGGTGGAGGCAAATTCTACAGTGGTTTGGACCCCACTTCAAACTGTAGGTCCAGACCCGATTAAGCTTAAAGTGGACTTAAAACAAAAATTCCAAATCATATCACGTCACAGAAAAATAACTTATACTACTCTGTCCCAGGAATGTGTGAAGCAAGCGAACGAATACAAGAGAGGCCACTCGAGAGGGCTGGACCAATGAGCGTGTGAGAGGGAAAGGGAATGCATGGAGGGGGCAACGCAACTGCATCCACCAGCCATTTGCAGCAGCGCGCAATGCTTTCTCCCCTACTTTACCGTTATTGCTGCACAGACTACAGAGGCAGACCGTAATCTAAATGAATGAACGTAGGAATTACGCCCCGCTGCTTTGTGGCTGGAAACACCGTCCCGCTGACTGACTTCTCCATTGTGAAGCAAAGAGTGCAGCGGGGGAAAGTGGGGTAAAGGGGCACGGAAGGATGAAAAACGAATGACGTGGAACAGAATCGAGAGCAGCTAATATGAGAGGCCATCCTGAACGTGGAGCTCGAAGGGCGCATTGATCTATGTCCCTGCGGCTTAGCCAAAAGGGAGGGGGGGAGGGGGGACGTCCGGCGTTGGCTTCTCTCCAGCCTTCGGCTCACCTCAACATGCAGCGGAGGATTGCGAGCGGAGAGGGAGGGGGTGGACAACAAAGAATTCCGACCAGGATTAGATTAGTTTGCGAGGCCGAACGCTAAAAGCCTACATGTTGCTAAACTCGAGTGCGGTGTCGAGTCATCAAAACTTTGCGTTGGTGCGGAAGCAGAAGCATGCAATTGCTAAGGTGCAACCTGTCGGATAGTGCCGAACAGGGACAGACACTTCAAAATAGATTTTGAGCGAGGGTACACTATATAGCCAAAAGTCACTGGACACCCAGTGCTGTTCATTCCAAAGACACCAGCCAGGTAACTAATAAGATGCCGGACCTTCCTTCGCTAATATTACAGCATTTACTCTTCGGGGTAGACTTTACACTAAGTTCTGATGGATTTTTCCCCCATTCGTCCTGTAACCTCCTGTGGGTGTTTCTCGGTCGAGTGGGTCTGCCACGCAACCGACGCTCCAGTTCATCCCAAGAATGTTCTATGGGGTTCTAGTCGGGGCTTTGAGCGGTCCATCTAAGCACATCCACCTGATTGTCCTCGAACCACAATACAATGGGCCCTGCTTTATGGACAGGGGCATTATCGTGCTTATATTTCCACAGTGTGGGCAGCATGATATTATCTCAAATATGTCCTCATAAACGCCACTGTTCATGTTGTCATTGACCAAAACTAATGTCCCTAGCCCAAACCAGGAAAAACACCCCCAGACCATGACACTTGGGTGTCCAGTGACTTTTGGCTATTAGTGTATGCCTTCTCCGTGGCTGAGAACTTAGTGGCTCTTCAAGGACCAGGGACATGTCTAATTTTGCCGTCTTTTCCTGTCTTTGATGTTATTTCTTTTGGCATACTCTCAGTATGGGGGTTATGTACAGTCGGAGAAAGAATTACCTGGGCCACGGTACCTAGAATTTCGTAACGTCTTAAAGCCTGTTGTTTATGCAACCCAAATAACAAATTATTCGCTTAAGTTTGTCTGGTGGATCTGAGTTCTCGGGAAGGATTGAGCATTGATAGCATGAGTCACATGACTCATGCCCCAGCAACAACAAACAACAGCTGGGTGCTACGTGGCCTCAAGAAGAACATTTCAGCAACTGGTTTCTTAACAAGATCTACTCGTAAGAAAATATTTTTCGAGTGATACTAGTCATTGTCAAGAAGGTTCACTGAAATGATGGTTCTCATCACAGGCCACATGCCACACGCTAATGGTGTAAGTCCACTTTATGCACTGGACCTACAGATTAAAGTGGGATCCGAACCAAATGTTCCTCTATCTGGTATTGAATTCGGAAGCCTTTGATTACATGTCGAAGACGTTAGCACTACGCCATCGGAGAGGCAATGGAACGCCTTGAGAAAGAGACGAGTGAAACCATATTTGACGTAAATTTTAAAAATAAGACAATATTTTGTGGCTACAGTTTCGAACCGTGGGAGGGGCATATATATTATTTTGTCCCATCGTCCATTTCACGAGTTTATAATTCTTCCTCACCGACACGATTAACGTCAGTGGGAGAAGAAAAGCGAAGTAAAATAACTGAAACAGAAATAAAAGGAAAAAGCGAAACAAATTTTATCCATAATATTCTGCAGTCACTTCAGTCGTGTTCAAGGAATCCTACCTTTAAAGAGAGCCGTGGTCTCTAACTTGTCTTTTCCCCTTCCTTTGTGCTCTCGATTCCCTCTGTCACGATTGGTCTAAAACTAATTAATGCGACGTTAATTAAACAATCCAAACAACGAAACAATGCACAATCAACTGCACAAAACAACATTCCATTTGTTTTCGAACCGGAAAACAATTGAGATGCTGTAAAATGAAGCAAGAAGCAGTAATAAACTGGGAATTTGGTACGGTATAGAATTAAATCGGTGAAGATGTTCCATTTGATTAGATTTTGTTATTTAGTGTCGCTATTCTTTCACTTTTGGCAAATAGCGACGATGAAGATGAGTAATGAGTGATTATATGATGACATTGATTAACGGACACTCACCAAGAACACCCATGGCCAAGCCGAGGTTCGAACCAGGGGCCCATGCTGTCGTAGCGCGCTGTGCTAACCACTCCGCCTCGGAGGTTGGTTAGGAGTGGACATTATACCATATTTTGTGTGCGCAATTGGGATCAATCAATCGAAAGACTAGGCATATTATATTATTAATATATTCATATCATAATATCACGTCATATTATTCGGCACGAAGTAACATCATAGACATTCAATCTTGCATTATTGCCTTTCAACTATTTCTTCGACTTCAGGTTAATAACATCAATAAGATAAATTATGAAACAAATGATAATGAATGTGGGATATTGACAGTTATTTCGAATTACCTGACACAAGCAACATTAAGCAGACTCGGTGGGCAAGCTCATTAAGTGGTCAACCTTCGATCTCGTCACCAAAGTTCCCGGATTTGAGTACCGTCCTTGTCACAGGTGTTTGAGTATTTCGTCATTAATTTCATGTAATGGTCAGTGGTCCACGGCTGGGAAGAAAAGTGATGTTACGTAACAAAACTAATAAAAATAAACATGATCGAAGAGTACTTATTTCATATCTCACGAAATCTCCTATAAAACCGGGATATATGAAATATATGTATACTTTTTCGATTTCTATATGTAACTAGCCGAGACCGAGAACGGGAGAGCAATTTTCAATTCGAGAAACCGAGAGACGGATACATTGTAAAGTCTTGTTTCTTTCTTGACATCTCCCTAATTGAGTTGTTGTTCTGTTCGTTATTGGCTTTGTATTGGCAATTATTATCATCATTCCTCCCCTGGAGGTAAACCATAACGACGATTTATGATTAAATACATTAAAGCAGATAAAAGGGCAAGAACAAGAGAGTCATGCGTGCCCGGGACTTCAACCCAGAACCTTAAGTAACGAGATTTGAAATTCTGGAGAAGGCATCTGTGTTTTGCTTGGCTTTCTCTTTCCTCAACTTCTGTTATTTTATCATGCACGTATAATTAAAATGGATCTGAGAAAATACGTTGCCATAATTGTGTTGGTTAGATGCTATAAATGTGAACTCCAACATGGAATAAATTATTCCTTTTGTATGTGGTTGAACATGAAATTTTCTTACACTGTGACAATTTCTTTTTTTTACTTTTTCTGCACAGATAAGCTAATCTGGACTGGACCTTCAGTTTAAAATGACATACGAACTACTACGTGCATCCACCGTGTATCGAACCTGGGATCCCTTGATTATAAGGTGACGACGTTATCATTACGCCATCGAGGAGGCCCCGTGAGAAAATATTATTTACTCGATCTATACAATAATTTATATAAACATTTACATTTTCGTTTTCTTCTTTCTTTTTTGTTAACTACTCTTCTACGACTCTTTTTTTGTCTTGGAATTGTTTCTTGTTTCAGGAAAAAAAATAATACATGCAGGCTGTATACCCCCCCCCCTCCCATACAAATACATAGAAAGCTCACTCTCGAGAACTAATTTATTAATAACGTAACCATTAGGAAACAATTCGAACGTTAACTGATATAACTGCAGATGAAACAATACTTCCAAACTCTAACGAAATATCTATTCTTGCTTAAGCTTACAGACAACAGGTATCTGGTGAGTCATTCACTCTTGCTAACTACGAGCGAAGTTCACGGAACCAAAGGGTGGCAAACAAGCGTCTGCTCTACGAAACTAGGGGTAGCAGACGAGGCGTGTTCCTGTTATCAATGACGTACGAAATAAGGAGGAACACAGCTTTCATATCAAACTAGACCCTTGTTTTGGTCCCGTCATTGCATGTAAACACTTTTTCGTCGTGGCCTTGAATCCCTACCTAAAGGCTTCTCTGCAAGAAAGAAATCTTACCATTGAGGGGAGGAAAAGTGTGTGTGTGTATCGAGGTCCTTCAACTTTCGTATTCTTCTTCATTTCAGAACGCGTGCTGTATCGTCGATTTAATCCAATCTAGCCGTTGTAGGTTCTGTTTCTGTTGGGTAATTTCACATTGTCTTCCTGCTTATGTTATTCGCGACGGAGCTTCTGGTTTCAATAATCTGGACGATAACGGGATTGTGTTGGTTGGTTGATTTGGTGTCTTAAGTCCACTTTATGCACAGTAAGACTAATCGGGAATGCACCTACAGTTTAAAGTGGTATCCGAACCACTATGTGCCTACACATTACTTTGTTGCTAGATATTTGCATGCTAAGATCTAGGAAATGCTACATTTTCAGTGTGTGGAATTGAGAGTTATTTCGGATACGAAGAATTGGAGAATGGAGTAGTGAGAAAAGTATCACCTCACATGTTTGAATTATAGCCCCCCCCCCCCACACACACACAGGACATCGGCCGTGGTTTTTATAACGAAATATAACATGAATGAATTGTGTCAAGAAAAACTGGAGCCTATTCACATCCCTACGGAACTTGGAAGAAGTCCACATAGAAATTAGAAAGTTCTGTTCCGACAAAATCGGGACGTTTAGTAAATGAAAGAGCAAAGTGCTACCTTGTGCTTTGCACCAAGCCATGAAGGCGTGTAGGGGGTGCGGAGTTAGGGTCCCACACTTTCTTGTTACGGCTGAAGGTGGGGATAATGTGATCAGCACCACACCCCTGGCCGCCTTTACCCCTTCCCCCCACAAGTTTCCTAGAGGTACCCACTTTATACGACGCTGGGTGGGCGCCGGAGCCACTTGAACAGGTGGACAAAATTCCAATTCTCCCCAGTCGGAGATCGAACTCAGATCTCTCGCATGGTAATCAAACTCCCAAACGACCGAGCTACCGCGTCACATATAGTATAGTAGCCTTTGTAATTAAGGTAAGAATTATTTTAGCGTTTCGTTCAACGGTTTTAGGGGAATCATTTTCGGACATAGGCTATAACTCTTGTCGGTTCTGCGACCTGGCTTGAGAAAAGGCGATTTTATGACGAACAACATTCCACCTGATGTCACGTGACTTTCCTACATTTCCTGTGTCTGTTGGCTATTGCATAAAAGACGAGTTGGTCCTTGAGACAGACAGAATCACCCGATCACCTAAAGGTGCAATGTGTGTTGCCTACCTTTCCGGCATTATTTACTGCCATTAAAGTCTTATGGGGAAGAACTTTTTTCCACCACTGTACCCCAGGAACCTCCTTGTGCACTCCACTTTCGAGGACTCTAATTTCGAGTCCTAGGCATGCCAACCGTCCTGGGATGGTTGAGAGTCTTCCGGAATCGAACTCACTCTCCCAGTCTCCCGGACAAACTTGGTTATCTCCCGAAATGACGATATTTTGTTATTATTATTATAATTATGGTCTCCTTTGGTATGCATTTGCCGGGCGAGGATATTAGTTATTGCAAGCCAAACAGTAATATTTTGTGAAGACTAGTGATTGTGTAAATAGTCATTGTTTAAGTAAGTGGAGTGGAGAAATAGGAAGTTTTAACACAAAGCGTTTACACAAGAGCTGCAGAATGCAATGACAAAGGTATTGTTGCGTCCAAGTGTCTTCTTTATTTCCCTCCACCAAATTTTACACAATTTTTGTATTTTGTGAAATACACACAGACCCATATTAGTTGGCATCGTTCTCCGTGTCACTCAACAATATTATGGCGTCATGTACGGCTATATATATATATACATCTTCTAATATATAAAAATGGATGTAGACTATATGTGTATGTGTGTGTGTTTGTTCCGCCATAACTCTCGAACGCCTGGAGCGATTTCAACTAAACTTGGTGCACATGTCACTTGCAGTATGGAAAGAAATACTGTGGGTAAGACACCCCTGGAACCCCTAGGGTTGAGGGTGGGAAGGAGTGACATGAAAAATAATCGAAAACGACCGATATTAGTGTGGAATCTATAGTTTTCGGGGTCGCTAAGATGAATAGTGACACTCTCAATGGCTTTCAACCTCAAGACACCCCTGCCACCCCTAGAGGGTTGTGCTGGGAAGGAAGTGACATGTAAAAATAATCGAAAACGACCATATTAGTGTGGAATATATAGTTTTTGGGGTCGCTAAGATGAATAGTGACACTCCCAATGCCGTTCAACTCCAAGACACCCCTGGCATCCATAGAGGGTTGTGGTGGGAAGAAGGTGACATGTAAAAATAATCGAAAACGACCATATTAGTGTGGAATCCATAGTTCTTGGGGTCGCTAAGATGAGTAGTGACACTCGTAATGTCGTTCAACTCCAAGTTCATTTACACTATAGTTAGAATTCATTATTTTCCTGTCTAATAGAAGAATGGGATAAATAAATAGCCGGGCAACGCAGGCCAATCAGAATCCTCACAATAAGTTTGTTGTTAATAATGTTGTTACGTTAGACAATAGGTGATTGACCAGGCCTTGGAATGCAACAAACAACACATGGTATATGTCCGATGGACGTTCTCGTCTTTTCACGCACATATGCCACCGTGCCTATCACCTATTGCCTAATATAATACTATTGTGTGCTGTGCCTAATATAACAATATTTCAAACTCTTTGTGAGAAGTGTGTGTGTGTGTGTATATATATATATATATATATATTTATTATGGAGAAGATAGTACCATGCTATAGGTCCCGGGTTCGATCGCCGGCCGGTTCAAATCCGGGAACTTTTCTAACGTTGGAAGCGGCCCCGGCGCCCACCCAGCGTCGAATGACATGGATACCTGGGGGAAACCCTGGGGGGTAAAGGCGGTCAGGGGCGTGATGCTGATCACATCACCCCCACTCATGACCGGATCAAGAAAGTGTGGGGCGTTACCCCCACACCCCCTATACGCCTTCATCGCGTGGTGCTAAGCACAGGGGAGCACTTTTTTCTTTTTAACACCAGGACTAACAAATAGGAGATGAACAATTTCTCACAAGTGGCTTGCATTTGTTAACAGTGTTTCTTAAAATACATTTTCGAGTGTCATTATTCCCATAGACCACAGTGTCATAAAGTGACGTGCGAATCCATTCACCACGCTTCATACATGCCTCATTAAGCTACTTGAGCTTGGATATTCAGGATCACGCAGCGAATCGATTTCCAGTGGGCAAGTTAGCCGTCTCAATCTTGCGAGGAAAGTGAAGGGTGGTGAGGGGGGGTAGAACATGGGAACGTACTCCCGCCGTGCTCTGGTTTTGACGGACGGGAAGGCTAATATTATCCAGGGTCTTCGATTGCCCCTTTGAACGGGAAATGAGTGGAGGTTTTACGTTAAACTTGGCTACCCCAACGTGGTTGGTGCATTATCTCAGCCAACCACATGCAGCTGTATCTTCATATTGTTCTTTACTACACACTGTTTCTGGATCCTGTGGAACAAGGCCGCGCATAACGGATGAGAAGGGGAGAAAGCGAATGGTTGGAGCAAAGCAATGCAAACGGCTGGTAGCTGCAGTCACGTTTCGCCTTCATGCACTCATTTCCCCTCCCACGCGTTCATTTGTCAAGCCCTCTTCCGTAACTACCTGCGCAAAGGGCGTTCCCTTGACCTAGAGATTCTCGGGACAGTGCGTATGTCTGTAATAGCCTTGAATATTTCCGATTTTTTTGCATTTGTTATAGTTGGCTGTGTTGCAATCGGGGCTCCTGCCTAGCAAAATGTTTAGCGCAGTCGAAATTGAGGCAAGAGACTCCAAGAGCGATGGGGGAATCGAAAATTTCGGCGACGACCAATTAGGGAGGGGGCTGCATGAAAGGAAGTAGCGGACTCCTGTCTCAGAAGTCTCCGAAGCCGGTTATATCATACGAACGCTCCAGCCTATCCATTATAAGTCCACGCGTTTACTGCGTTAACGTCGAAGAACTAAAGAAATCGACCGCCACAAACGTGGATGGGGATAAATAGCGGGCGAGTTGTTTTCGTCCAATGACACTCAACCTTCAGTCAATGGACGCAGCTGTCATTCTGCTCGTCTACTCCACGTGGCGTCTGTCACATGACTGCGGATACGCTGTTGCCGTACTTTGCAACTTCAATGTGGTGACCCTGGGAAGGTGCTTGTGCGCGGAGGGACAAGGTGGCGTAGAGTAGATGTGGAGAGTAGATGTGTGGCAACACTGTGCATTGAATGTGATTGTTGCAGCTGGTGGGCGCGCTGCGTGTACTTCAAAGACAGCCAGCCGTTAACGTAGCTAGCGCGTCGACAACAGTGCGTAGTTAGAGATCGGTTACTTCATCGAACTCTCCAGCCTAACTGTTGCCTATTTTTGTATGAAAAGCAGGAAAAGCTTTGTAAGTCATTGCCATGACTCATCACACATAAGAAGACGCTAGGTGTCGGGGCTTGCTCCAAGTTGGTACCTTCCTGGAGATGAAGCCTGCTCGAAAAGGGTCTCAGAAGCCAGATGTGAATGATTTAGTTAATTTTACATAGTTTTCCTGCCACTTTTGGCTAATCGCGAAGGTAAAGAAGAGTGATGATATAGATCCACAAACTTATTTGAAACCCTGGCCAGAAACAAGTGGCGCTAGTGTCGAATGTTTAGGAGGGGAGCTCGGGAACTCTGGGGCAAGGGAAGGGATGGCAGAAACACGTGTTTTCCCCCTGTGTTGCCAAATCTAGAAGTGGGCGTGTGCCGTGAAAGGTTTGCAAGTAAACAAATATCCAGGCCGAATATTAAGTTTCGTTTCTAGATGTGGTCATTCAAATAACATAGCATAAGAGAAAGGAGGGAGGGGGACACTGAAGTTAAAAAACGCCTGCTGTCTCGCAGAAGGATATCAACAATTTAAACACATAAGATTAATATTCTAAATTATGTAAACTATAAAAAAAATTATGTAAAAAAAAGAAAAAAGCATGAACCCAAGTTTCATCAATGTAAACAACAGGCCTCCCTTCGTTGCGGAATCTGTTGATCGCACGAAGATATCTTGCTCTCCAAACCACAATGTTGCTTCGTTCAACCAGAGCTAAGCGAGAGTTTCTACATTTTTTAAATTTAAAGCCTATTTGTTTCATAATTTCCCGTAATGTTTCTCGCCCCCCCCCCCTGATAATTAATTTCTTCCTGAGCAATAGCTAAAAGTTTCAGTATTGTAGGAACTTCTCTTTTCACTACGTACATTTCATGGACAATTTATGGTCAGGGGTTTGTAAATCTTTTTTCTCTCTTTTCAGTTTTTCAAGCAATGACTCCGACCGTCCCGTTAGATATACTGCTCTCTTTAGGGGTTGATCGCGAGGATAATTCCACCCGTCTCTTTTCTCTTCTTCACACTTCTTGATGATTCGTAGTAGCAAATTTCGGTTACTGCTGTGCACAACTTTCAACATAATTAAAAACACGTCTACGCACATCAACAACACTCCTCGAATTCTTGAAGAGAGTAAAATTAGCAACACTGTGTCAGCGGAATTGGGAAGGTCCTTGCCTGACCAGCACCAGAGCAAACACCGGGGGTGAAAGAAGGGGTGGGGGGAGGCCGGTTAGTTCGCATATTTTCCGAGGTTTCAGAAAGCTTGGTGGATCTATATGATGATACTCCACGTAGCCAAGTGGTTAGCGCTGTCGCCTTTGGTGCTAGCGGTCCCGGGTTCGATGCCCCCAAAATTTCGTCGTTGACCCAGCCAGGAAACGCCAGCGATGGGACTCTATGCACTGGCCACGCGTCGCACAATGAAAAATCAAAAGACATGGCTTTCCAATGCCGTATCATTCGTTACTACCTCCTTTTCATCTTCTTTATAACTTTTACCTACTGATAACGTCGTTGCCTTGTCGTGAAAGGGGCCTGCCTAGTGATATCTAAGTGAATAAAGGAGACTCAAAACTCAAAACCAAAGGCACATAGATTCCCGGGTTAAAATCTAGTCCAATGCATTGTTGATCCTTGTGAAGGTCCCTTCAGTAATTCCATCTGATCATAACTCATTCTCATCGTCGCGATTTTCCAAAAGTGTAAACATAACAGAGATGAGAACAATATTCGAAGTAACGTGTTAATTTTTCGAGGAATGTATATACGAGTTCAATAAACTTCCCGCAGAACTTTTCAAAAAGAAATCATTGTACACCGCAAAATGCAGGCAAGTGTCCTATAAGCAACTTTTTAAATTACGAAGAAAAGGAAACTATTTTCCAAGATGAAAGTCTATTCCAAGTGACGCCATATTGGAATAGTAACATGTACGTCACAGTTAATACACTGCGGAGACCTCTAGTTTGATATTTTTAAACCATACAACCAACTAAACGTTAAGGGGACAAGATACGTCACGTTTGCGGTTACATGCGTGCGCGCACGAGTCCATAAACACAATGTGGGCCTCATCCATAATGTTTCTGCATTTAACGGCATCCAGAGCCAGCATGGGCCGTACACGTAGAGTTGTTAAGCCGCTTATACGATGGAATTACTGCTCTGTTGACGAAAATGCATTGTACATTATTGCTGGCATTTTCAGCATTGATAGTCATTGAAGTACCAGGGGATGATTCATTTTCAGGTCGAACGGGGGCGGGGGGGATATATACGGGTTGTTAGTCTAGTTTGGTTAGTTTATTTGTTTCGTTTCAATTTTTGCTTGTGGATGCTAATTTACTTTGAAAACACTAAACAGCAATGGCAATTCAAGTATTTCCGATAAGCCCTAGCCCTAGCCCTAGCTAGCCCTAGCTATTCGCTGTAGCAATTGCTCTCTGGTGTTGATCCTTACTTGGTACACCCTAGACTTAATGAAACTCGAGACAAAACAGTTCAGGAGAGTCAAGTCTGAGAGAGAGTCGCCCAAAGCCTTGGCCAATCCACCTAGCGGGGATGGTTAAGCGAGGTAGTCCCGAACGTTCCTGGCAAAATGGGGTGGTGCACAATCTTGCAGGAAAGCAACAGTGTCATTTATCCCATCCTGAAAACCATTCATTAGCAATATAAGGAAAATGTAAAGAGACTTTTGGATCACCCTGTGTTGTAAAGGAGATTTCAGACCGATGCGACAAGAGACACGTGTCGCTTGGAAGCCTACAAGCCCAGTATAATTCGCTGCACTTTTTGACTCTCTCTGTTCTCACGCATCAAGTTGGTTACACTGTGCAACACCGACTACGTCTACATCAAGTAGTGTATTTGGTTGATTGATTGAGTTGGTGTTTTAAGCCCACTTTATGCACAATAAGGCTAGTCGGGACTGGACGTATAGTTTAAAGTGCGATCCGAACCACTATGTGTCTCCACCGGGTATTGTATTTGGTGTTTGCACCACGTTCTGGAGCTATGTAATGTGCGGTGTATGGTCACGTGGTGCTACCCAATCAAGTGAACGTTTAAAGCAAGAGACAAGAATTTGTTGAATCTTCTGAATTTGAACACCGTTATTCATCTAGATGGTTGAATGCAATTTCCTTGCACCAGCCCGACGCTGGGATGGATCTACACTACACCGAGTGTCAGAAAGTGCAGGGGACTAGACGGGGCTACAACTAGTGATGTGCCGTAGACTATAAGTTTACGTCTACATGCGTTGTCTACACGTAATCTACGCGTAGATTACATTGGGTTGTAGTTTACATAGACTACGTAGACAATCTAAAGTGCATTAAAATTCATTTTCAAGGCTTTCATGAAAAGAAAGTGACGTTTTCAACTATATTGGTTCCTAACGAAAAATCCTATTTACAACAAAATTTATCTTCTCTTCTATCATCAACTATGCAAGAAGATAAATAGTATGCAAAAAGCAACAACAGATGGCAGTCGTGAGGTAAGAGTGGTCTCTTCCCCATAAAACACTAGAATATTTCCTATATTAGGTTTCTTCTTAGGTGAGAAATTGTTCGAATTTGGAAGAAAGAGTATGAAAAGTTCTCTTCACACATCAGCAACAGATACGCAGTATAATTTTATTTTAATTCCACGGCTCCCTTTGCTAAGTTATCACCTTTCGCCATGTTGTTTACATAGATTACGTAATCTACGTGTATAACATAGTCTACGTGTAGAATGTAGACTATCGTTGTTTACGCGTAGACGCACATCACTGGCTACAACCAGTGATGTGCCGTAGACTACAAGTTTACGTCTACATGCGTTTTCTACGCCTAATCTACACGAAGATTACATTGGCTTATAGTTTACATAGTCGACCATGCAAACAACAGGGAAGAAAGAAATCCCAGTGGTCTTTCAAAGAGAAAGTATTTTTTTCTTTAAACGTGTCGATAGTCTGGGCCTATAACCAACTTAAGACCATCTGACGTAATCAAAGTTGTCGAATTTTCACTAACGAGGGGAAAAGGGTCTACCGGAAGAAAAACAAATGACAGCCATAGTGAAAACTGACATTATTTTTAACACTGACAAAAGGTAAGGCTAAAAATATTGTTTTATCTTATTACTGCATAGGAAAGTGCATGTGTCTTTAAAGCAGATTTCCCACGTGTGAAATAGTGGAAACAGAAGTAAAACAAATCTTGTCATTCTACGGACATCGCATTTTGTATTTATTATTATTATTATTATTATTTTTTTTTGGCATGTCGCGACAAATTCTTAGTGAATTGGTTGAGCGTAAATAAATACTTAAAACACTTATTTCTGGGCAGTGGAGTACTTCACGCTCTCTATGTCCACCTGCTGATGCTGGTTGCTGCTTCTAGAACGATGTGCGTGGCTTGACGGAGGACGCCGAGCGCCATGTTGTCTACGTAGATTACATAGTCTACATTGTCTACACGTAGAATGTAGACAATCGTTGTTTACGCGTAGACACGCATCACTGGCTACAACCTTCCGAACAGAAGCGACACTACAGGCTGCACTTGTCGCTCAGACTGGACCGTTTTCTCAATACGGTGCATTGTGTCGCCTCGGTGTGTTCACGCATGCGCGGTGAATGTTTATCTTTAGACTGAAGGGGTCCGTGACGCTTGTTGCCTGTTGCTTGCAGCTCGAAGCTTCGGTCTGAAAGCTCCCTAAGGTTTTCCATCATATTTTTCATTATCTATACGCTTTCATCATGGAAGTTGCCTATTACGTTTAACAGGAAACTTGATTCCTCTCGGTTGAATAGTTATTGACTTTTAAAAATGTGAAGTGACACGTTGTTTAAATCTCACTCGGCCGCCATTACTACACCTGCACTCGTGACCTAGAGGTCGCTTCTGATTGGCTATGCTACGAAAAATGCTGTGGAAATAGGACCTATTCTACCCTTGGGAAATGCGTGAAATATGCTAAGGAAAATGCTTTCGTCTAAAGCAGGCCTAGCAGTGTTTTGTTTTTTTCAATTTGTTACATTATGTTTACGATGTCCGATCTTGCATACCCAAGTCACATCCATGTGGAACGAGAGAGAAAGACCCCACAAGATAAACCCTCTACCGTTCCGCTCGCAGGGTACGCTAAGCAAAGAAAAAAGAGGGCAGTGCCTCCTAAATTTCCATTCGAAAGCAGGGCCCCGTCCAATCTGGCTCTTTTCCAACATGTTACAAGTTACAGCCACCGAATCTGGTCGCCAACTTTGTCGGGGACCTTCATTATGGCCACTCGTTCATAAAATACAATTGCGCGCACACGCCATTCAAGTTGCAGGGGGGCCTATAAACAGTTCCCCCCGCTGGCATGGGTTGTCCGTTGCACTGCAAGTGACGTGGATTGCTTGAATATAGACGCATTCGCTGGCATGCTTTCATAAAGGCTTGGAACAAGGTGGCGTAATAAGCTAGGCGGGGAATGCCCGCGAAACGGACCAATCGCCGCAAGTAATAAGACGAAATAAAGTATCCCGTGGTGAGAATAAGGTTATAAGTGCAAAGGGTAAATAGCTCTAAGAAAAGATGAGAATCTCAGAGAAATAATTCGACCGTAGGATCATCCACTGACACGAAATTACAAGAAATGGTTGGGATGCAATACCAGCGAAATGGCTTAACACCGATCAAAACTCACTGAAGCATCAACACATAACCCTAACCCCTGGACCTGGCAACATATACTGGAAGTGACGTACGAGCAGGATTGCCAACCGTCAATTTTGAAATTGTTCACATTTCTCAGGGTAAAACTTTTCCTGTAATCCACCATCAACGTGCTTATTGTTCCTTTACTGTATTTTTGAAGAATATAATGTGTCTTCTTCTTCTTTTTCTGACCCTATCAACTGTTAGTCGTTTTTAGTCATCCTTCTGAATTTTTGGCAAAATATATTTAGTTCACTATGCACTTATTTTTTACAAGAAAGAAAGAGAGAGACGAAAATAATTATATTATATATATATATATATATATATATATATATATATATATATGCTGTTTGCTAGATCGTCAAATTACATATTCTTTCATATCCATAAGGAAGCCATATAGTGGGAGGAATGGGATCCGTGGCAATTAGAGATGTACGAAATGGAACTCCATGACGACGCAAACCATTATATAATTTGCCTCGTTCTCTTTCGAAATTAGGACATTGTAAAAAAACATGTGTGGAATCTTGATTAATTTCTCCACATATGCAGGCTTGTTTTGTTGTGATATGTAATCGTGATAAATTATCATTACTGCGAACATGACCTGTAGACGTATTATAAAAATAATAACTGATCTTGAAAGATTAAATGAGTAGTACCAAGTTTTATTTTGTGAATGTTCTGCAAACCATTTATATGTATTGCCCGCGGATTGAAATTGTGCTATACACCACTGTTTCTATTTATCTTAAAGTTTATATTTAACTCTTGGAAGTAGGTGTATGGTGTATGGTGTATGGTGTATGGAAGCCTCGCAAGTGAAATATAGATTCCGATGATCGGGCAGCTTTGGCATATACGTCCACTCGTTCATTTCCAGTATTTACTTGATGAGCCTTTACGTAACTAAACTGTTATATAATGTTAGTGTCAAGACTTTATGGGGTACAGCAGACATACCTTGTAACTATAGTGAAATATGCTGCTAAAAAATGCGACGCGAAAATCTATCGTTAGATTGCAACGCATCCTCAACAACCCTTCCGCCAGATTTGTGATGATTGCATAGCATTATGCTTAAACTTTCTATGAACACACACGGGCAGCCCAAAACACAAATCCTATAGAGGATTTTATTGGTTATGAGCCCAGACACCAGAGCCTCGCTGGCCTGCAAGTCTGTATTGCAAGGAAGAGAGGTTGACAATTGACTGTATTCTTACACCCCTTTCAATTTTAGACATATTTTACGATACCACCCTGTATAACAGTGGTTCAACTTCAAGAAATTGAAGTCAAATCTTTTCGAAAGAAGACTTGAATCCAATAATTTGTTATGTCTTGAAGGCTATTGATCAATATTTCTTGAATTAGATCAGTTTTTCACATAGACACAGGACGACCTAGTATAAGAGTCTATGAGCGCTCCTACAGATCATTTTTATTTAGTTGAATCAAGTCATTTGATGAGTCAGACCTTTTTGAGGAAAAACTTGAATCGAGTGTTTTTTATGTCTTGAAGCTTCTTGTTCAGTATTTCTTGAGTTAGATAAGTTTTCATTTTAGCCATAGGACGACCTAGTATAATAGTGCATGACCTCTCCTACAGATCATTTTTATTGAGTTCAATCAAGTCATTTGATGAGTCAGATCTCTTTGAACGAAATGGAGAGATTTGTATGTCTTCAAGGCTCTTGTTTAATTTTCCTTGAATCAGATAAGTTTTCCACTTAGCCACACCTGGTATAACAGCGTATCCTTTAGTTGATTCAAGCCATTAAGATTGTCGAAAGCTGTTGTTCAATATTTCTTGAATCGTGTTGGGGGAAGAGGCTTTATTGAAAGCGTCATGGGAACGGCGAGGTTAAACATTCCGGTTGGTGGAAACCCACAACCAGAGAGCGAGAACACATTGCTTCCGTTTTGATTTTCCCATCTCAATTTGTAGACACTCGCAGCGGGCAACAGTCCTGGAAGTTCCAGGGGAGTTATTTGAAATTTCCTTCGGAGGGAAAGGTCTTGCTGGAAGTTTGGCAAAGCTCTGGAGATTTCTGACCGGCCGGCCAGGAATTAGCTTCTCCGTATTCCATTATTCATGGCCGAAGCTCGGCTGGGATCTAATCCTCTCCCTCGGGGGTTTCCATCCCCCCAACCCTGTCCACGCTCTTCCTCTCCCCTCGGCGCCGAAACTCCTGCGAGGGCCTAAACCGCACTGAACCTCGAACCCTGGTGTTGTGGGTCCCAGACGCCCTGGGTGACCCCCAATTGCCAGCTCCTTTGAGACCGGTGCTTCCACCTGGCGTGAAACTGTGTAACTGCCTTACACTTTGCCGCTGCTCGCAAGGAGATTGAGTGTGCTTGTGGGTTTGCATGCCGCTGCATTAAAGGGGAGATTCGAGATTGAAATGGCTGAAGCAAATAGCGATTGTTGATCAACATTGTTGCACGTTTACTCGCCCACGTGCACTTCAAAGGAAACATTGTAATATAATTTAGCATGGTTGTATTTATGGTTAACCCCCCCCCCCTCCTCTCCCCGAATCTTCTGGAATGTTGGATTAATACAAGTTACAATAGCCTGAACGTTACGTTACAATTGGGGGGCATTCCATGTGAAAGTGACCTTGAACTTCAATTTTTAAAATTAAGTGCAAGGCTGTAACATTATCCTATCTTGTGAATAAACAATCTAAAATTGTCATTTGCATAAAGATTAAAGCAGTGGCGGCGATTGGGTTCCAAATTTGGGGGGGCAAGGTGCCAAAACTGGTGGTGGTGGGAAGATATTGTGTCATTTCCGTGATCAGCATTCAAAATGCTTCCAGAATGACCTATTGGTTTGTACACAACCGAAATTTCCCTGCATAAATTTATTTTGTTGCGTTCTCTAATAGATGTAATGTAATGGCGAATATGAGAATTTTGATTGTGAAATTGTGAAAAATCCTGACGTGATGGAGAAGAAATGGGTGTCTTTTCCGTGATCAGCATTCAAAATACTTCCAGAATCTCTTGTTGATTTGGAAATAACAACTGATTTTTTAATTATTTTTTTTTTACTTCCCAAAATGTTTATGAGTGTTATCAAGAGAGAGATCCATAGGCACTTTTGTACTTGTTGTCTGTGCAGTCACCACTATATACTTTCTGAGGTAACAAACGGTCTGGTCTGTACATATTATTCAGTGTTTGTTTGCCTCTACCTCGAAATTGTTTGCCACGGACGAGTTTCACCTGGAACTTCCTAAGGCAACCATCATGGTTTGATCCGCTCAAAGAGATTGCGCCAAACAACATGACATTGTGCAGTTGGCATCCGTGATGCGTGTGTGAGAGAGAGAGACTCGCTATCCTGCGGCGAAACGGACTGACGGTTAATATGCACATTTGAATAACAGCTACCAACATCCCGAAACGAGATGTGCTTTGCCAGCGCAAATATTTACCTTTGTCATTACCAGGATTTACTTTGGGCGCTTCCAATATTTACTTTGGCATTAACAAAATTTGCTAATGGCTTTCCCTCCATTTACTATCGCAAATATTTACTTTCCACGCTATACAATGTTAATTTTCGAGTTGTGAATACTTAGTTTTCCCATTACCAATCTTATATGGGTGTAAGGAGATGATACCCACATGTCAACCTCGCTTCCACTTGGTACGCCCTGGGCTGTAGGCTAAGGAGGCTGTAGTGCTTGCGGCCATGACAATCCTCTGTGCGACGTACTATAAACATTTTTCGAGCAGGCCTCATCTCCAGGAAGCTATCAACTCGGGGCAAGCTCCGGCACCTAACGACCTCTTGGGTGAGATGAGTCAAGGCAAGGATACTATAAACCTTTTCCTGCTCCCCCCAAAATAGGCAATAGTTAGGCTGGATAGTTCGATGAACTAACCGATCTCTAACTATGCACCAGAGGCGTATATTCAGGGCTATCTAGGCTATCTGCGAAGCCCAGACTCGGGGAATAAAATACAGAAAAAAAATATCTATCAAAAAATGTACATAAAAATTTTCATTTCAATAAGAAGATGAACCTATTTCTTAGAAGTTGGAAACATTGCCCGCTTTCTTTGAATTCGCGAGACGGCTGGTCCAGCTGGCGGGCAACTGCACGGGGGTGACGGGCTCCGGTCAATGTTCCAAACCAATTTTTCCCACCATGTAATTTCCGAAGGATCGGGGAATTGTGGGGCCAAACTGTTACAGGAGAGAGAACAGGGTTGTATATGGCGCGGAAAAAGCCCACTGAACTTCCTCAACAGTCTGGGTCAATGTTGCAAATCAATTTTCCCCAGCACGTAATTTTCCCAGGAATGGGGAATTTAGAAGCCAAATTATCGCGGGCAAGGGGAAAGTGTCATCTGGCAGGGACAAGAATATCATTGAACGCTTGCAGAGGAGTTGAAAAAGAGGTCGTTGACCTTTAAACAACTAGAGATACAGTGGGGAGTAGAAAATTGTTGACTGAGCAGGGATGGTTTACCGAAATGAAAACGACCAGTTCTAGTCTAGATCGTGTTGAGTGGTCTTGGTGCGTGGAATTTATTTAGAGGCAGCGTGTGAATACAGTAGTGAGTGGATTGTATTTTTGTGAATGATATATGCTGTGTGTTGTGTAGTGAACTGAAATGAGGGGCATAATTAACAAGCTGTCTTTTCGGCTTACGATTTACGATAAGCTCCAAATCGTTGTGGATTTTTCTTATATGTCCACTTTATGAACAGATAAGCTAATGGGGATCGGACCTACAGTTAAAGTGGTATCTAAACAACCATGCATCGATCCCGGGACCCCTTAGTTTCAAGGCAACGACGTTATTACTGCGCCAACAAGGAGTACCCGAACTTAAAATCGTGAAGATAGGTAGGCTGAAATTTTATTTTTATTCTCGTATATAGGCCTACATAATATTTCACAATATGGGCCTCTCATTTATGCAAATAAGAATGAAATTCTTGAAATCCTTTCCTTACTGACAGTGTACATTTTCATGTTTTATTTATGAGGTATATATATTTTTAATCACAGAGTGACATCACTTCAACCCGCCACCCCAAATGAGTTAAAAAAACAGAAACACCCCCACCAGCAAATTTTTGTCCATTCGAACACTATGATATGGTGCGATAGCCCAGGTTCTTAACCCAGTATACGCCACTGCTATACACGTTTTCTGGAATAACAATCCTCTCTGCGACGTGTGCTGCCCAGATATGTTTGTGACTCCATCTAGTTCATCTTATCATCATTCTTCGGAATTAGCCACAAGTAGCAGAAACGCAAAGTAAAATAAGTAAAAACAAACCAAACCTTGTAATCCAAAGGTTATATGTTCAATTCACAATGTGGTGGGTAGTTAGCATATCGTGCTATGTAGTCTAGGGAACAACGAGGGAGAGTCTGAAAAAAAGTCTGCCATCTGCAGAGAGTTTTATTCTGGAGAAAGAGCGCGACATGAGCAGAAAGAAGCGTCATTACTAGGACTGAGCCAATCGGTAAGTATCAGTTTAATTTTCTTAACCAACACCTGCCAAAGATTTTGAGTGGCTAGAAGAGCGGCCAAGAGAAACAACTCGTTTGCCACGATTTGATGTTTTCAAAGGTTCGTTCACCCTTCCTTATGACAGATTGTGGTCCCGCACAGGAATTCCATGTACATATCCGAGAAATGATGCGCCCTCCTGGCAAGCAGATTACTACAAGATCAAAGGCAGGACTGAAGTGAAAGGACTGCACCCAAACGTGACATTGAAGGCATGGGGTCGGCAAAACAACCGCGAAAGGGATTAACGACAAAGTGAAATTTTCGTGGTTAATTCGTTTGACGGTTGTTCCTCTCGCGCTTATTCCGGTTTTCAATTTTGGTTTCGCGGTTATAATCCGTTTCGCTGTTATTCCTTTCGCGCTTATTCAGGTGTTCAATTTTGGTTTCGCGATTAATCCGTTTCGCTGTAACTCGTTTCGCGCTTATTCCGTCTCACTTATATTCCTTTCGCGTTTATTCCTGTGTTACGTTTCGCTGTAACTCCTTTCGCGCTTATTCGGTTTTGCGCTTAATCACTTTCACGGTTGTTCCACCGCCTCAAGGCATGTAACTGCCTTGGAAATAAGCGAAACCATTCGTTGCCAATTGTTGCTTGCAAACTCGTAGGTTAAGAACGTGACGATTTCAAAAACAGATTACTTTCATTCTTGGCTCGTTCTGGAGTTATTGGGAAAGGGATGAATGTCGCTGTGGTAGGGTTGTACATTTTCTTCTTGTGATGTACCCTTCTGTGTGATCTCATACTGACACTGTAGTGATTTGTTTTTATTGCAAATGACAAAGAATAATGTACAGCAGGGCATATACAGTGCCGGCAAAATGAGCATCATTATATATATATATCTCTACTTGTATATATTTTTACGTCTTCTTCCTCCCTCTCCAGGTTAACCCAAAAGACAAGAATGTCGTTTACATGAAATTAAAGCAGTTACACTTATAATAATCCACCGATTTCTCGGTGTAAATGCAACACTTTAAAAAGGCTTGCAACATTTCAAAAACTTCTTCTTTTTGCATCCACTGGGGGTAGAAAGAAGTTCACATACAATGTCACAAGACATTTCAAAGTTCTGTAATCCTACATGATAATAATTTGGGAGTTATTTAATGTCATTAATAGAATGTGATGAGTTTTATGACTCAGTAAGGCCTCCCCGATGGCGCAGTGGTAGCGTCGTCACCTTGTAATCAAGGGGTTCCGGGTTGGATACCCGGTGGAGGCACATAGTGGTTCGGATTCAACTTTAAACTGTAGGTCAAGTCCCAATTAGCCTTTCTGTGCATAAAGTGGACTTAAAAACAACAATTCAATTCAATTATGACTCGGTAACTAGCCTTTGTTATTTAAAACTGGAAATATACAAGTATCGGCAGAGCCCTAACCATTGCACTATTTTTCCACACAATCCCCAGCGACATTCCGGCACTTGTTGTACCGCTTCGTAATTTTCAAGAAACCCCGTTCGTAAAACGGCGTCGCGAAAGTTCCGCTCAGTGAAATATCCGCTCACATTTCCAAGAATCATTACTGACCCTCACCCACCCTAAAAAAATATATATATATACGGTATTTAATATGTTATTCCTATCATACTTTTTCCAGGCTGTGTACTGGCTAAATAATTGAAAGATCATTCAACACACCATCGTCATTACTTTTTGCAAGAAAGCTTTTCAAAATCTAACTTTCTTAGGTTTCCACCCTGGCACAGCTTCCAAGATGTCCTGAAATAGTCTTACATAAGTATCCTTCTTTTTGTTCGGCAACAAAGCAAATACGATCGGATGTATGTTCGTCTCTTCGTTGCTGCTCCCAAAATCAGCGTGAATTGTGTAAATTGGGCAGAACTGTTTGCTTGAACCTTTAAACGTTCCGTCCATGAAAAAGTTGTCATAAATCTGTAAGCTCCCTCTTCCTTTTTCTGTGCTCAGAATAGTAATTCTTTCACCTGAAGTATCCTCTCCTAAAATAAAACTGCTTCCGTCTCTCATTTTTAACAATTCTGCCTCAAACACGATTTCCTCCCGAGTCTTCGGTGACGAAGGGGTGCATTGCTCTCAGCGGTGAGTCATACACAGGTGCGCTTCTTTCCATTTGAGCGGAATTTTCACTGAGCGCGTTTTTCATACAATCTAGTAAAACTGCGTCTCCTGTTTACGAATGAAGTTCTGCACGGCAGCTTCCATTTCTGCCGTTGTGGTGAAACGCTTTCCTCCCAGCATAGGCGTGCGCACACCCTCTGCTTAGTGGGGGGGGGGGGGGGGGCAAAAGCCGTGATGAAAATTCAATCGGGAAAGAAAAACCTCATCCCATCTCACTGTTTTGGTTTTATTTTTATTGGTGGTTTTATATGTATGTATATTGATATAAATATAATTAAATTCAGCAACATGGAGGCAGGATAATTAGAATGTGAGAACGTTAATAACAACAAATTTTCCAGAGTACGAAGCGGTATAGTTCAATTACATAGGTAATAGTGCATCCCCTTCGTTCGTAGTTGCGATGAACTTCCATCAGCTTGAAAATGCTTAATTTTCTTTGAGAGTATAATATCGTTTAATAACGGCGATAATATTCCTCTAAACTAAATTTCTAGATGAAAGTACAATAATATAGGGGCATGTACGTCTGGAAAGAGGCGGGGAGCAAGGATGGTCACATCTCCTCCTTAGAAATCGATCCAATACGTCTCCAGATCTTGTCCAAAACGGGATATCAAAAACACATCCAATTCTGGATATCCAAAACATATCCATGTCTTGTCCAAAATGGGATATCCAAATGCATCCAATTCTGGATATCCAAAACATATCTAGATCTTGTCCAAAACTGGATATTCAAAATACATCCATTTCTGGACATCCTAGACATAGCTAGAACTGATCCAGAACTGGATATCTAACAATGAGCATAAATATTATCTGTTTCGGATAGTAGAGAACGATCATAGTATCTCCGCTATGTATCTACTTTTTCATGCTGTATCGTGGCATTGAAACAATAATTGCATTGAAGCATTAGCTCACTGTAGCCTCCAAATTTGAATTAAATCCATGGGACCGTTCTCGATGCAGGGCCGGATGGGTGAAGCGAGTTGCAGCCCGAGCTGGCAACCATCTGGAAAGATGGCCTTTTGGTCGGGTTCGCATTGCGATAACAGAAAGGCTTTCGCCAAAGGGACTGTATTTCAAATATTATCTTTCGAGGCACATATTTAAAATTAGAAACCTTTTTACGAGTAAGTTGTTGGAATCTGTCATCAACTTTTGAAAAAAAACGAATTTACCGTGCCGCGAGCTTATGAATGTTGAGAACCACTACGGTAGGCTCTTGTCCCCTTTGTCGCCAATTCGAGCCGCCACTGAAAACACGGAACCAAGCACGGATGAATCGGGGAAACTCCACAGTCTATATCGGCCGCAAAGTCACCATCAAAGTAAGGTGCCGGCCAGGATAGAACCTTAGCCTCAACCCCCCCCCCACCTCCTTCCTCTCTACCCCCGTTTGCGGCGTTGACCAAAGCATTACGAGGGTTGGGGAACCGGTGGAGAAGCTCAGGAAGACAAGGTGTTCGGACAGATTATCGGTTTGCCGTAACCAGTGATGGTTTCAGCTGGGGGAGAGGAAAGGGGTAATTCACCCTCCTCCGAGAGGATGGACGCTTCTGTTTACTCTCAGCTGCTCCACCCCATCCCCTTCTGCGGCCAACCTCTCTCTTGATGATCTGTTTTTTACGATCTTGATCACCATCCCGAAAGTCCTCTGCCTCGCGATAGAGTCCTCTATATCTTCCGCAACGTTAAGTGTTACGAACAAGCAGGCTGAAAACTTCGCTAATAATGTATGCCGCTTGATAATTCGAGCTAGCATTGTTGCGCGCTGTGCAACAATCAAGATAATGGCAGTGCCACGTAGCAGATGGCTCCAAGTATCGTAACATGGTGGAGATGGTGCGTTAATATCAATTACGTTTTCTTTATAGGATTCCTGTTCGATAGGCATAATGCTGGTGACGGTGTTGCTAACTGTATGATAAAATTCCTCCTTCTTTCTGCATTCATTGCGTATCAATCCATAAGATTATATTTAAAGCCACTCTGATGCTTCATGTTGACAAGGGCATTCACTTGTTTATCTTAGTTGTCTCACGTGTCATTCTACAGAAAGATGGGATCAGAATTAATCAATGGGTGATGTAACTTATTCATCCTTCATCCTCGATGATGAGAGCACTCGTCATTAACATGACGAGTTAAACGCTTGGCAGTGCGAAAGGCACAACTAGAACTAAACCCCTAGCAACTAAAACTAACAACTAGAAAAGACAATGGTCACTCATTGGGTTTTATGAACCTTTGAACCTGAATCATGGCTGAGTTAGGCTAATCACCTGTCTATCTGAAGAGTGAAGATAAATTCGAAGAATAAAATAAACTTAAGGCATCGTTGCAGGCTCCTTCCTAAGCTCCTCTCTCTCCTCAATCCAAATCAAAAGTCAGTCCCTTCTCAGTCTGTCTCACCCCTATATCACCCAGGCCATGGAGACCTTCCTCCATGCCGAATCGTGATTTTTACTGCCTCTATTGCAAACAGCTGACTCCATAGGCTGATGGAACTTCCTATATCCTGAATACCTCAGGAAGTTTGCAAAGCACAACACTGTGCATTATTTACATACCACAGAGGTTGAGACAAATGAGATAAACAAGTGAATGCCCTGGTCAACACGAAGCATCATCAGAGAGGCTTTAAATAAAATATAATCTTATGGATTGATACGATTGTTATGGAAGTAGATGTAGTATTATCACAGATTTCTCCAACGTTTGATCCCCACCGGCAAAAAAAGAATAAAATTATGTATATATATTGATCTGAAGAGATGAGAGGAGAGGTACTTTCTCAAAAGTTAGTGGTAGAATAGCATGATGGCTATCGGTCAAGAATGTCAAGAAAGTCAAGAACAAGTCAGAAAATTATGCATTTGGTCAAGAATATTTGCTATTTTTTAAATTTGATAAATTTGAATATTTGGAAATTTAAAATTGTATTGGGTTCTGGTTTAGATTTGTTCGCTATGTTTCTTCAGAATAACTTGAGCTTCAGTTTTCATCTTAACGGTTAAGCCTTGTGGTAGAGGTTTTTCATTGAATAAAAATATATATTTTCTTAATTTTGCAACTATACCTAAGCAGGGGGTGATTAAATAAATGTTAAGAAAAAGAAGGAGAGGAAGGGTCAAGAAAGAGTCAAGAATTTTGGATTTGTTATTTCGGTAGACACCCTGAATAGGTAAAAATAGTAGCAGCACTAGAGTGGATAAAGTGAATTGGAGAAATTGTTCATGACAATAGAAGAGTTCCTCTTTCGAAAATTAGTGTTAGGATAGAGGTAGTAGAACACTATATGAGGAAGAGTGTCAGTTGAAGATATTGTTCAAGCAGAAAAGATCCTATCCTTTGCCATCAACTCCTTCCTCCACGTGATTTAGTTCTATTTCGCTTGAAATATTTCATACAGTCTGGGGAAGAGAAATGGGAAATCTTTAAAAGATGGGCTTTTCAGTGCATTCAATTTTGAAGTTCACAACTCTTCAAATAAATCTAATAAGAGAACAAGTTTTCGGATGCTGGATGAGCCTGGATATAATTTTGCTTGTTATGGATGGAGGGAACTGTTGCCAGCAAGAATGGAACAACTTTTGAGCCTTCCGAATTTCATCCCTTACTCCTTTCTTCTCAACGCACCTCCCTTTGTCTAAACAATTTTGAGAAACACGTGAAACGAAACATTCTCCATCCTTATAAATATGTTAATTACAATGAGTTTATTTTGCAATTCGGTGCAGGGTTGAAGAATGTCCATAAATTGTAAATATAGGGGAGACCGGGGCACTTTGTCACAATTTTCACATTTTATTTTTTTGTGGCTCTCACGTAAGGCCGAAAATTATAATTTTTTACATGCAAATACTTAGTTATCTTGTGCACAACATATGTTCCTCTGTACAATGTAACTTATCCTGAACTGGACTTATTAACTCTTCTTTATGATCACTACATTTGTGACAATTTACCCCATATGCGGGGCAAGTCGTCACAATATCTGGGGCAAGTTGTCACATGCTATTTTAGTGGCAGTTTCATTAAATAGGTATATATTATTAATGCAACTTCTAGAAAAAGACTGCCAATGTTACTAGCACTAAATACTTAGCATGTAAAAGAGACTTAAAAGCTAATTAAAATAAAAGATAAATTAGGCTAGTTAAATAGGAAATAAAGTAGGTGGGCCTGTATATTTTCTTCATCCCAAAAGTATCATATATTGTTACATCAATCTTTGTAGGTAAACCAGAACTTTCATGAAAACAACATTAGCTTACAGAGTAGCTAATGAATCAAAACTACAAACTTAAAGTTTACAGAAAACTATTTCAGTAAGAACATTTGCAACAGATAGGGCCTACACTTCCAACACACGAAATTTGCCAGTGGCATTCAACTTTCTTGTGATTTTAGAGTTAATAAATTTCAAAAATATTCCTATATATATGTCCGAAGCTTGTTTTAGGCATGATACTAGTAAGTCTTCCTCATGTTCCGCAAATACTGTTACATGTTGAGTAACCCAATGTGAATGAGCATTGCCCGGACTGTAGTTCACTATCTGAAACACGTGCACAAAATCTCGCCAATGTTCTGTAGTGGACATGAAATTGTTTGGCAGCTTTACGTATTGATACGGTGTTGTCGTTTCTTTTCACGGCTCTTGCTGCAGCCAGTAGGTCTCCCATGGGCGGGACATTCCTCTCAGTCTTTCTCTTGTATGTTCTCACCATCTGCGAAGCAACAGAACCACTTATTAAAAGAGGAATACATCACTTGTATCATGACTCACACACAGTGGGGCACATTGTCACAGTGACAACATGCCCCGTCTTATTTGTGACAACTTGCCCCACGCGTCGTAGTTCCTCTTTTTTAAAAATATCTGTACCAAGCAATAAGATTAAGCGCATTCAGAGTACCACATTATGAAGCTCTATTTCTAACCTACATAACACACACGAAAATACTTACCGCTCACGCTTTCACGAACACACAGTAGGAAAATTCCAGGAATTCAAAAATTTACATTGAAGCACTGAAAACAGACAAAGCTCAACTGACTCAGCCACGTGTTTCCCGCACACCTCTAAGCGAGTACAGTTGGAAGTGATATCTAGTAGGTAAAAAGAGAAAGCAGCACCAGCTCGCTGTCGTTTAGGCTTTTCTCAGAATTGCTACTGTGACAACGTGCCCCTTGTGACAATGTGCCCCGGTCTCCCCTATTCAATTCCGGTCAAGGAAAGAAATTCAGCAAGCGTAAATGGATTCTGGACCGTAAAGAACCTTTTTATGTTTAAAGTATTTCAATTCGGTCCACGAACATCTTTCTCGGTTCAATTTTAATACGGTCCAGGAACCTAATTTCCCGTATCAATTTAAATATGGTCCACAAATCTTCTTTTCCGGATAAATTTAAATACGGTGGAGGAAAATTTTTCAGGACCAATTTAAATACGTTCCAAGTTTCGTATTGAAATGAAACTACGTAACTTGGACCGAATTTAAATTGTGCGTGAAAAATGTTTCCGGTCCTGTTACGGAACCCAATAGAATCCATTAAAATTGATGGGTCCCTGGACTTTTAACAACCCTGGTTTTAATATAGACATGTGCGTGTACAGTCACGGACACTTCTGGGTTGTGTTGATTCCATTGACTTTCAATAGGATCATTCCAACCATAAATATCCGTCACAGTGCCTCTAGCAGTTGTCGAGTTTTGAAGAGACTAAAAGATGTATCATATTTCCACCCAGTTCAGTTTAACCGACCTTCCATATCGACATAAGAAGTGAACCCAGCCACAACATTTCAGGCAGACAGAGTTCTTTATCCGAGCAAATAATTTGAGTGGGCTTTCTACCATTACCCTTCACTATCCTCCAAAAGTCTATTATTAGCAATAATAGATCCCGAGAAGAAAAGTAGAGACAATGAGCAACAAAGAGAATAGGGGAAAAAATGGGAAGCTACTTCATCTCGGGCCTTATAACCTCATTAGCATTCCATCAATTGTAATGAGAAATTGTGGAAGATCTCTTTGGTAATTCCTTCGCTCCAAGAACCACGAATGAACTTAATAGTTGATTTTGTAACTTCTTGCCTTTCCCTTCCGCCATATTTAACAATAATGTCCTTAACGCTCCTGTTCACACGCTCTCTTCTCCTCTTTCTTCAATACTTACCAGACTTTCTAATTTCCACTTCTCGTCGCTGCGAGGAGAGGCCGTGCTACCATAGTACCAGCTCATACGCGTAAGTACAGCGTAATGATAGCGTTTGAAACTTCCTTTTTGTCACAATCAGCGGACGCGCTCGAGCAAGAGTTGATATTAGCCGAGATCTGTGTTAAGGGGACTTTCCGGCCAGGATAGATCTCTATCTTAACTAGTGCTGGGCGATATATCGTCCATACGATACATCGCAATATTGAATAAAGTATCTTCCAGGCGATATCAACTAGACGATATATCGTCACGATATTTTGGCGATATATATCGTGTCTGCGATATATGATTGATTGATTTAGTTTATTTTACTTCGCGTTTTGTGCCTCTTGGCTAATTTGCGAAGATGAGAATGAGTGATGAAAAGATGAAATTGATGAATGGACATTCACAAACAACCAAGCCCGACCAGGATTCGAACCCGGGACCCTTGGCGTCGCAGCGCGATGTGCTAACCGCTCGGCCACAGGGTCGGGCTGTCTGCGATATATCGTCACGATATTTTGGTGATATATATATCGTGTCGGCGATATACCGGGTGGTCCAAAAGTCCCGGAACGGTCACATATCGTGATAAATACACATCGAATCGGAAAACGAAAAAATGCGTGTTTAATAAGTGAAAGAAAGCTATTCAGTGATATCACACTTGATTCCCCATCCCCGCCCCCTGGGAGTGGGGTGGGGGGCAACTGTGAAATTTTAAATAGAAACCCCCATTTTGTATTGTAGAATCGGAAAGAGGACTTCATTCCGAGTCCAACGAGCTATCAATTTTAAATTTTCGCGCAAAAAAAAAAGTGAAAATTTCATAAAACCCAAAAAAATTTCAAAGGGACGCTCTGCCCTTAATTTAGCTAGTATGAAAGCGATTGCAGATTCGGAATCTGTACGTCAAGACCTTTCAATAGAGTATATGGTAGACACCCTTCCCTTTTTTTTTCCCCCGAAAATTTCAAATCGCCATATCTCCGTTCCTAATTGAGCTAGGAGGATGGTTGATAGCTCGTTGGACTCGAAATGAAGTCCTCTCTCCGATTCTATAATACAAAATGGGGGTTTCCATTTAAAATTTCACAGTTGCCAGGGGGCGGGGGTGGGGAATCAAGTGTGATACCATTGAATAGCATTCTTTCACTTATTAAACATATTTTTTTCGTTTTCCGATTCGATGTGTATTTCTCACGATATGTGAACTTTCCGGGACTTTTGGACCTCCCGGTATATCATGGCGACGATATATTGCCGATATCACGATACGGAAAAAAATATCGTATCATCTGTGACGATATATCGCGGTATCAAATTTCCGATGTCGACCATCCCTAACTTTAACCCTAGCTTACCCTTGCCGTACAAGAAACGTACTTACGAGAAGGAGGCTCACAGACCCACACTTCCTTTTATCACTAAAATTCAAGACACTATTTTGTTATCGAATCACTGCTTCCTTTGTTAATTGTATATGTGCAGTTATGTATTAAATATAAAAATTATAATCATAAGAAATAATAACGAATTATTACATGAGTATCACACATATATTTTACCATTCAATAAAACTCATGAGGCGCGACGTAGGGCCATCTACCAGATAGGTATATTTGCACATCCGAATATCACATGTCATATTAATTCATGTACACAGCACAGCTCACTCTCATCATATGATCTATTACCTTTACAAACGCTATTAAAAAAAATCATCAAACCATACCCGATTCTTGGCAAAGACCAATACATACTTTGTGCGTTTCTGGTGCATAAAATATATTTGATGCAATTAGTTTTCTCTGTGTAGAAGCAGAGAGGGGGGAAACGAGAGAGAGGGGTAGGGAAATCCTTATCAATGTTGCGGTATATAGTAACAAAAATTAAGACGTATCTTGTCAGTGATCTTTGTGTGTGGCAGATGCCCACTACGCCAACGGATCTCCCCAATGACGTACACTTCGTTCTGGGAGTATGTGAAGCAACGGTAGAGAAGGGGAGAGCAAAGCAGTGTGCGCTGGTGCAAAGAGCTGATATAGGTCTTTTCAGTTCTTACGGCGGGCGCTCTAGAAGCTGGCAAGTGAAGTGGGGAGCAGGAAAGTGACCAATCGAGCGCGATAAGAAACGCAGCAGCCTGTAGTAGGTACTTATTTCCGCCACGTCGTATCTCTCGGCGCCATCGTTGTTGTCTGATTGGTCTGCTGCGAATTCCCTGCTTCCCACTTCCCGTGACATCTTCTAGAGCGTCCGGCGTAAGAACTGAAAAGACCTATAGATGCAGCCGCGTTTCCCCTCCATGGATTCACTTCCCCTCTCACGCGTAAATTGGTTGAGTCCTCTCGAGTCACTAGTCGAGTAAAGGACTTGTTTTCGTTCGCTTGTTCCAGAGACTCCCGGAACAGTGTGTAATGATAACGCGCCATGTAATCAAGCAGTCAATGGGTCGGAAGCACACTGAGCACTGGCTCTGATTTTTACTTTAAACTGTATGTCCAGACCTGATTAGCAAATCTGACCATATAACTGGGGCTAGAGGAAATTTTAAACCTTTTCAAGACGTCATTAAAAATTAAAGGAGCCTTGGTTGGTTCTTGATGGAGCAAATCCGAGGAGAGTGGTTGGGTTTCCCATTGAGAACATCCTCGTGACGTCATCGCGTCAAAAGCTACCGCGTTCCATGAGCGAGTTAATCACATGTAATCCCCCGGATCTGGCCATGCTTTGCTGCAGACAAATGCTTCCAATTCAATCTGCTGAGTTATTGTGTACATAAAGCTCGGTTCCATTTCCTCGTTACATTTTATTATGCAGACCGCAATTCATGTGGATACCTTTTTTTGTTGTTGTTATTGTTCCGTTTGATTTGTCTGTTTGTCCAGTGTGTAGTAAATTCAATATCGCTGCATGGGAAACTAATCAAGCAAATAAACGAATCCTACCCATCGGTTTGTCTTTTTTATTGGTTGGTGCTGCCTGAATTAAAAGGAAGCGGTGTTTTGTGTTTAATTAAGATATATCAAATTGAAAGAAAAGTCGTGTCCAAATTTGTTTTCCTTTGTGGTGCATTTACCTCACGGATTCTTGAAAAAGGAAAGGACAAATACGTCACAATTATTCTTTTGACGTCATGAGTTGCCACGGCGACAGTGGAGACTCCTGGTATTGGTTAAGGGTTGGTGATAATATTTTCAAGTAGTGTGTATCTCGCTAGTCATGACTGCTAAGATCTTCTCTTACCTTCTTCTCCTGTCTCTCGTTGTGCTTAACCCCTATTTACTTCCTTTTTATTTTTTCCTGTTCTCGTGTCTTTCTCTCTCTCTCTCTATCTGTCTCTGGCCCTGCTCCTTGCTAAATTATTATTTACTACTATTTTTCGCCTCTCTCTCTCTTTCTCTCATCCTACCTCTGTTTCTCTCTCTCTCTTTTTCCGTGCCTCTGTTTATATCTCTCTTTTTCCCAGCACCTGTTTCTCTCTTTTTCCTTGCCTCTGTTTCTCTCTCTCTCGCTTTCTTTCTCTCCCTATCTAACTCTGCTTGTCTCTCACTACCTCTGTTTCTCTATCTCTACGTATGTTTCTCTCTCTCTACGTAAGTTTCTCTCTTCTTATGTCTGTTTCTCTTCTCTCTCTCCACTTCTGTTTCTCTCTCCCTGCCTCTGTATCTCTCTCTCTCTCTCTCTCTCTCTTTGCTTCTCTCTCTGTGTCTCTAACTCTGCTTGTCACTCACTACCTCTGTTTCTCTCTCTCCCTACGTATGTTTCTCTCTTCTTATGTCTGTATCTCTTGTCTCTCTCTCCCTACTTATGTTTCTCTCTTCTTATGTCTGTATCTCTTTTCTCTCTCTCCACTTCTGTTTCTCTCTCTCTTTTCCCTGCTTCTGTTTCTCTCTATATTTTTCTCTGCCTCTGTTTCTCTCTCTTTTTCTGTCTCTGTTTATCTTTATCTTATTCCCTGCCTCTGTTTCTCTTTCTCTCTTTTCCCCTGCTTCTGTCTCTTCTCTCTCTCTCTCTATCTTTCTCTCTCTCTCTCTCTCTCTCTCTCTCTCTCTCTCTCTGTGTGTGTGTGTGTGTGTGTGTGTTTGTTTGTGTGTGTGCCCGCACACGAGAGTTCCAGCTCAATTCAAACGATTGGCCCTGTGTCAAAATGTTTCTTGACCAAAGCTCGTTTCAAGTCCAGTTCATGCTCTGACAATCTAACCGCGATTGCACCTACAGTTTAAAGTAGGATACGAACCAATGTGACGTGCCCCCTCCGAGGATCGAATCCGAGACCCCTTGCTCACAAGGCGACCGCGTTACTACCTCACCATCATGGTAGGAGTAGACCTAGTGGCCCGGTACTGGGCCATCATTTGCGGCTCGAATCATCATTTGTGGCTCGTCGTAGCCTTTTATGATGTATATTTTGAGGGGTAGAGTTGGCAACACTGTGGGCCCACTGTAGCCTTTTATGAGGGGGTCTATTGCCCTCTGTTTACATCTGGTAACACTGCCGTAGTTTGACAGTGTTGTTAACCTACTGGGTTTTTTTCACTGAGGCTCGAATCATCATTTGAGGCTCGTCGTAGCTTTTTATGATGTATATTTTGAGGGCACAGAGTTGGCAACACTGTGGGCTCACTGTAGCCTTTTATGAGGGGGCCTATTGCCCCCCCTGTTTACATCTGGCAACACTACCGTAGATTTTTTGACAGTGTTGTTAACCTACTGGGTTTTTTTCACTGTAAATTTTCATCAAAGGGCCTGAGGGGTCCATGTATTTTTTATGTCTGGCAATACTGTTGGGGGCCTAGTGTTGGCGACACTGTGGGTTTTTACTGTAGCCTTTTATGAGGGGGGTCTATTGTTTTTTTTTTATATTTGGCAACTCTATTGGATGTTTTGTTTGAGGCTTGGGTTTTACCAACCCATCCGAAGAAAATTCCACTATATGATCTTTTACTGGCTAAGCTAACCTACAAATAGAAATTGGCAACACCGACGAGCCTCAAATAATAATTCAAGACTCGTCGGTGTTGCCTACCCACTCTACAAAAATTCTACTATATGATTTTTCACAGGTTAAGCTAACCTACAAATAGGAGTTGGCAGCACTGACTTATAAACCCACTGGGTTCTCTTGGCATGTTTTTTCATAATGTGTTGCTAGGCTATTGAGCATCTTGGCGTATACAATGTATATATTTTGAGAGGGGGTTTATAGCTTTTTATGCTGTACGAATACTGGAAGCTTGACAGTGACAACCAACAGAGTAGGTAAACCTACATCCAGGAACTGGCAACACTAGTTTCTGACAGTGAATTTGAAATAAAATATTAAACAAAATACATGAGTAAGCACTGTGATTACAAATAGTACCAGTGTTATGCCCCCAACTCCAACTGGACAACTGGGGAAGATAATTGTACAACAATTTGTACCTAATTGTAAAATACTTGTACCTAATTGTACAACATATACACAGACATAAAAGAAAGAGCCTTCCCGTAACTTACTTCATGTACAATTTATATGATTTTACAACTGTGAAAAGAAAGCATATGTGTTCTGTATGCACACATTTATTCTTATTTTTCGAAGTTGAATGAAAGCACATGTTTTTACGCTCTCGTAATACTAACCTTGCTCCACTGATTTTAAATTGCTTCCATCCGCTTTTTTTTCTGTGTTATTTCCGCATGCACGCAACATTCGCTTTCAATAGACAGAAGGAATGTTAGTATAGCAGGCTCCGAGTTTACAATTTATTAAATTAAACAATAATTTATGTAAGAATATACTTGTACTTACCGAACACAAAATAATAAAAAGCACATGTGAATATTTGCGTGTGTTTATGTTATATGACGACTGAGTAAAAAAATAATGTTGACTCCCCGAAAGATAAAAGTTCCTAGTTCGACATCAGATGCATGCAAATTTTATGTTTTGCTCTCCAAAATCTTGATTTTTATGTTTGTGCTATTTGTCATACAGCAGAGGAGAAGAGGGGAGAGGGAGGGGAGGGGGTACTATTAGCGCCATCTATTAGCAAACAATAGAAATAAAAAGTAGGGTCAAACTTTTTCAACACCCAAACATTTTAAACGTCCTCGCGTGGTAATACGATCTAGCTGAAGATGTTTAAAAGAGTACTCTTAGTCGACGAAGCTAATTGCTAGGGCCCTTATATTACTAAAATATTCTTTAATTTGCATATTTCTCATACCGCCATATGTTGTTCTATTTGACTTCTTCCAAAAAAATGCTAATTAGCGAGAGTTAATTAAGCAAGGCAAGTAAAAGAAGCAAAATAGAACAACATATGGCGGCGTGAAAATATGTAAAAAATTCGATTCAAAGGTGGATCGAATTAAAGTTGGGGGATATTTTGCATTTTTTCCCTATAATGTACAAAACATTTACCGTACATAATCTTTTCTATTTACAACAGCATAAAATAAGAGGAATGTGTGACAATATCCATATTAATTAGGAAAGTATGTTGTATGCTAGGTTAGCTAATTGTGTCTTCTACAGCTTCACTGTATAGAGGGAAGATGGAAAAAGAGAGCTCTACGGAAACTGACGCTCTTAACAATATTGTACGTCCGTGAAAATTACATATAAATAAGACTTAAGCGTATTATCTGCTTTCATGTCAGATTTTGCCAACCTGTGAGCTGTAGTGTTTAGGTGACAAGCGACCTGCTCAAATATGATACTGTTGACAATATTGTACGCCCGTGAAAATTACATATAAATAAGACTTAAGCGTATTATCTGCTTTCATGTCAGATTTTGCCAACCTGTGAGCTGTAGTGTTTAGGTGACAAGCGACCTGCTCAAATATGATACTGTTGACAATATTGTACGCCCGTGAAAATTACATATAAATAAGACTTAAGCGTATTATCTGCTTTCATGTCAGATTTTACCAACCTGTGAGCTGTAGTGTTTAGGTGACAAGCGACCTGCTCAAATATGATACTGTTGACAATATTGTACGTATATTGTATTGTATAGGAGACTAGAAGCATATAATTTGGCGAAAAAAAAAACCCAAGTAAGGTCATAGAAAATAGTTAAAAAAAAAGTGAGCAATTATATTTTGCATTGCACAGCATTAGGTATTAAATAACATACCCCCAAAAAATCTCTGCATTATGCGTTCTGTATAAAATTGCCCTACGTGCCAAATTGCTGTGTCAAGTAAAACTTTTCAAAGGCACTGTCGTACTTGTGTGCCGGGAAAGCGAATATGTGCGACCAAACTGTGCTCTAAGTGTGGAAAAAAATTTTCTATTGTCAACTTCAAGCGACACCAGCTTACTTGCAAGAGCACTGGAACATCTCTACCGCAACCTTCCAAGCGAAAGGTAGAAGTAACCTCCCTCGATGCATCGCCACCTGCCAAACGCGTCAAGCTGGCGAAGAAAGCAGACCGATTTGCGTTTGAGCATTTATTAGAAGACTTTAACATAACATCAGACAGCTTCTGCGATGTGCGTAGTTTTCTGGAGAGCGAGCGAGCTAAGATAATATCCATCCTCAACGATGCATTGGCTACATACTCCACTAAATTCTATGCTGTGCTATGCTGCAAGTATAAGAAACCGTCTGATGAAATATATAAATTCTTCCATGCCACAAAAGCAAAAACACTGCATCAGGCAGATATCACTGACCTCGACAGCATCTACGAACTTCGTCTGAAACTTAACAAATTCCTGCCACTGGCAGGGTCTAGCTATATTGCCCTGCCACCCGAGGTTGAAGCAAGGAAAGCTGTTCTCAATATTCAGAACAAAGACACCAAATGCTTCCTCTGGTCGGTGCTGGCAGCATTACACCCTATACCTAGGGAAAACCACTCGTACCGTGTTAACCACTACACGCAGTATGAGTCGGAACTGGAGGATGCAATGGCCGGGATTGCCTACCCTGTAGAAGTCTCGCATATTCGCAAGTTTGAGGTTCGTGCTCGTGACTTGTTGGGCCTACAATTAGCCATCAATGTTTACGGTCTCACCGAGAACAAAAATGAGGTCCACCCCATCCGGGTGAGCAACGTGAGCAACAACAACGAGGTACGAGAAATCAACCTCCTGCTCATCAAGGACGAAACCCATCACCATTACACCCTTATCCGTTCCCTCTCTCGGCTTGTTTCGACCCAACGGAGCAGTGATAGTCGCCACGTCGAGGTGTGTCGCAGGTGCTTGGCTACATTTCATAATCGAGAACAGCAGGATTACCGGCGCATCAGAGGTCCCAACATTGCTGCTGAGAAGCTAGCTCGCCACATGTTCTACTGTGGTACCAACAAGCCTGCACGAACTATCCTGCCCGAACCTGGTGCAGTAGAGTGTTTTCGCATGCACAGTGCTATGGTGAAGCATCCTGCCTATATTGTAGCAGACTTCGAGGCCTTTCTTCAACCTCTGTCTAACTGCGAGCCCAACCCCGAAACATCCTCTACCATTCCTTTCCAAATCCACGAGGCCTCGAGTTACTCCTATGTTGTGGTGTGGCGAGACCAACATATTGCCTCCGAGCCCTATGTGTATCGCGGTCCCGACCCGGTCAAACACTTCCTGGAGAGAATGCAACAGGAAGGCATCAAGATAGGGAAGGTGCTGTTGGCCCCCAAGCCCATGCTGCCTCTGTCTCCGGAAGACAAGCATCAGCACGAAATGGCTCTAAATTGTCCTGTTTGCAACTCGGTCTTCACTGACGATAACAAAAAGGTCCACCACCATGACCATTATGGGAGCGGAAGCTACATTGGCCCGTGGTGCAACAGATGTAACTTGAGAGCCAGGGACCCGCGCTTCATACCGGTCTTTTTTCACAATGGCTCGGGATATGATTTCCATCACTTGGTCACACATCTAGGGTACGACAATGCGAGAATCAATGTCCTGGCACAGAACGAGGAGCGTTATATTAGCATCAGCAAGTGGGTGCCGATCCCCGACTCAAGCAGCAGCATCGAGCTTCGGTTCCTCGACTCTCTGAGGTTCCTCCAGGCAAGCCTCGATGCTCTTGCTGGGAAGCTCAGAGACGACCAACTAGCCATTACCACATCAAGTTTCCCGAACTTAGATGTCGCACTCATCAGACGTAAAGGGGTCTACCCCTACGAATACGTCACCGACCCTTCCAAGTTCGAAGAAGAGTTGCTGCCTCCCCAGGATAAGTTCTACAGCCAACTGAGAGGTTCAGGTATTACCGACGAGGAGTACAAGCATGCTCAGTCTATGTGGGTCAAGTTGGGTTGCCGAACTTTCGGTGATTACCACGATGCATACCTGAAGCTTGATGTGACGCTTCTTGCCGATGTGTTCCAGGCGTTTCGGGCAACTGCGATAAACATTTACAACCTGGACCCTGTATATTTTTACAGCCTTCCTGGACTGGCATGGTCGGCCATGCTCCTGCTGACTAAAGTTAAACTTTCACTTATCTCCGATAATGATATCATGCTTTTCATCGAGAGAGCTATCCGGGGCGGCATGGTCCAAGTGTCGCAACGCTTCGCACACGCCAACAATCACCACATGGCCACTGGTTACGACCCCTCCCAACCATCAAGCTACATGTACACTGATGTGAATAATCTTTACGGGCACTCCATGATGCAGCCACTCCCAACAGGACAGTTTAAGTGGGTTGATCCTTTATACCACGACATCGAAAAAGAGTGCGACGAGTTTGGGTTTTTTGCCGAGGTGGACCTTGACTTCCCCGAGAAGCTGCAGGATACATTCTGTGACCTTTCGCCTGCTCCGGAATTCAAGTGTCCACCTGGCTCGGATCAACCGAAGCTCGTCATGGACTTGGAGCCCAAAAAGCGTTATGTGCTACACTACCGGAACCTCCAGTGGTTAATGCAGCAAGGGGTCTCGGTCAAAACAGTTTACCACGTGCTCTTGTTCAGGCAGTCTCCATGGTTGAAGCCGTACATCGAACTGAACACCAACCATCGCACTGATGCCACTTCGGAACTTGATCGCGATTTTTTCAAATTAATGAACAATGCGGTATTTGGGAAGACCATGGAGAATGTGCGAAATCGCGTTGATGTGAGGTTGGTGACGAAGAAAACACAGTGTCGTCGACTTGTTGCAAGCCCGCTGTTCAGGTCTCGAACAATTTACAACGAACAGATGTCTCTGATTCACATGAACCGGGGCAAGGTGCTACTCAACAAGCCCATCTATGTGGGAGCTGCAGTTTTGGATCTGAGCAAGTTGTGCATGTTCGAGACATATTACGGCATACTACGTGCACACTACAACCACAATATCTCGCTCCTCTACACAGACACAGACAGCTTGGTGTACCATGTTCGCACGGCCGATGCGTATGGTGATATAGCCAAAGTTCCAGCTCTTGTCAAGCTCTTCGACACATCGGGCTATCCCCAGCTAAACCGATATGGAATTCTACCCCGGAACAAAAAAATACCCGGCAAACTCAAGGACGAGAAAGACGGGGATGTGATTGTGGAGTTTGCTGGACTTCGTGCCAAAGCCTATGCGATCCGGGCTGAGGGTTCTGTAACAAAAAAGGCAAAGGGTGTAAGCAGGCAAGTGGTTCGGGAGCACCTCAAGTTTGAGGATTACCTCGAGTGCCTCAGAACAAAATCGCCCATTCTACAAAAAGAGCATCGTATCCAAAGCGTCGATCATGTGCTTACAACTAATATTGTCATGAAAGTTGCTCTGGATGCACACGACGACAAGAGGTGTATTCTTGAATGTGGGGTCCATACACTTCCGTGGGGCCACTATCGCCTCCAAACTAGTAAGACCTGCCCAGAGTGTAACAAAAAGTAATAGGCAATGCGAAAAAAAAAAAACAATTTTAATTTACTTCCACTTCCTCGATTACATGCATGCATGGCACAGCAAAATTAAACTTCTGGAAACTACTAATTACAATTTGTACTTATATATATAAAATTCCACATTTCTTATTGTGTGCTATTTTTTTTTTTATTTAAAACTGTTCAGTCACTCTTTCATTCTTGACGTCATACACAAATGTTTTCTCTGCAATAAGAATGACACTGCACAGAGTATCTGCAGGCAAGGCGTCGTGGAACTCGCATACAATCTTGATGTTGGTACGATCGTTGACCACCACTTGCTTTCTTTTCGTGGTGTTGATGACGGTCATGGGTCTCCGTGCTTTGAATTCGCTGGGCGCGTAGTACACGTCCACGCTTCCTTCGGTCACGCGTTTGTAAGCCGTGTAAGCTTCGTAAAGTTTGAGGTAATCGTCTTTGGTCATGTCGAGGTTGTAATTCTCGCGCGGGAACACTTCGTTCCTACCGTTCTTCAGATAAACGTTCTTGATCTTGCAGTCGTCGAACTTGCTGGAATCTTTTTCCTGATCGTTATCGCGTCCGGTCTGAAAAAGCACTACGACGAAATCTGGCATGTCGAACTGTATGTTGTTGAACTGTGTCGTCACGTCGAATTCCATGTGACTTCCCGACGCCATCTTCTGCACGCACTGGTAACCGTGAAAGTGAATCGGCACCTGCGGACTTTTCAAGATCTCCGCTTTGTACTTGAGGGCGTAGTTCGTTTCGTATTCCACCACCGGCATTCTCAATTCCATGCTCCGGATGACGCATTTCGCTGCTTCGGGTAAAGTGTTGGCTATCGGCGTGGTGCCGTCCGGACCCAAAGTAGCGTATCGCATTAGTGCGTCGTTGTCGTTGGCCGCTCTTCGAAACGTGACCCTCAGTCCTCCCTTCCACATGATCTCCTTGTAGTCCGAGAAGAAACCAGGCAGCAGACGCATGGGAAAGAGCACCGTGTGACTTCTCGTCGATATTTTGGTCCCGGCTTCGAATCCCCCGGCCTGGTAGTACGCTGCGTCCGTTTTGGATAATTTCAACGTTCCCACTGCCGTCGACGTGATGCCTGGATAATCTATTCTGTCGATGACGGTGTTGTGTTTCCTCACCTCCACCTGCGAGAACAGGTGAGGCACGAAGTTGTCCACGAGTATCAAGTTTGCTGCTGCAGGAAACGCGTCTCCGCTTTCCTTCTTCACCACGTCGAATTGAAGGTAGAGGTCCGCTCTGTGAGGATGAATGAACCCGTCGCCTACGTCCACGTCGTATTCGATCTCCCTGTTCGCTTCGTTCAGATTGGCGAACGTGCGACGGTTGGGAGGGAAAGATTGCAATTCGTAACTTTCGATTTGCTCCATTTTACATGTATGGTTATTTATTATACGTTGATCTCCACGATGGCCGTCGTAGTGGCACCTGCGAAATCCACCACGTCTCCTTTCTCGTTCGTCACCACCAACTCTATGTCGTCTATGCGGTTGCGACATACTGGAAAATAGATCGGCGAAGAGGGCGTGTAGATGATCGGTTCCATGAACTCGGAACTTGGTTTGAAAGTGGCTATGATTCCCGTCTGCTTGTGACTTCCTAATAATCCGTCCGAAGATTTCGTGATCATACCTTCCGCCACGTTGCAGTGTACGTTCAGAGTCTCTATGGCCAAGAATTTAGGAATGTTGGTTGCTACGTGCTTGATGCCAGCTTCGAGTTTTGGGTGGTTGTTCTCGAAACCTAAAAGTTCTCCCATGGTGCCCAGGTCCACGGTCTCCGTCGCGGATAGGATTTCCACTCTGTGCGTCACCGAATTTTGAGAAAGGTACGTGCCTTTGGGTAATTGAGCTTGCAAAGTGGAAAGATTGTATTCTCCTGGCGTGACGACGATGTGTTCGCTTCCGACGCTAATTTTGTTGTTGTGCTGCGTGACGTTAGGTATGAGGTACATGCTGTAGAATGCACGCAGAGCCACGGATTTAGGATAGACGATGTCGTCGTGCAGCGTGAGTTTCAAGATTGAAGATTCGCTCGTGAGATGGAACACGCCCATCCTAGTGATGCTGTTTGAGGTTCCACAATGCTTTCTGGAAATCCTCGATCGTAGGGTTATTTATTTTAGAGAGAAACGCGAGCACGGAGAGGCAGAGATGGCCGCAGTTCACGTCTCCGAAATTTTGAATGCGTTCGTCGTTGTAGTATATAGAGGTTTTGTTCGTTTTCAGATAATGAATTAAATTTGTAGGTGGAACACCTCCGAAAGAATCGAAAACGAATGCTTTATCATCATTTTTGTGGTAACATATCCAATGCGTGCCTGGATTTTTTTGATTGTCCAAGTTGACTACTCCACATTCTCTTCTTTTGACGGTTGAAGGTAACGAGTCGGACATGAAAACTCCTCTGAAGTGTTTGATTCGTAACGGTCCGATCAGAGATTCAATGTCTCGGTTGGTGAGTGCTGTTGTTTCTTTTTTTAAAACTTCTTCATCACGCCCTTCCCCCCTTTCTTCTCCATGGCCAGGTTGTGACGTTTCTGTTCTTCCAATTTCGCTTTGTTCTTCTTCGAGTCGATGACGGTTTTCGCGATGGCGGCACTTCCGCCGGCCAAACTTCCCACGGCCCCCAATGCTGCCAGGATGGCGGGGATGCTGAATATGAAACCTCCGATCTTTTGCTGTTTCCGCGAACGCTGCAATCTTTTCAATTGAGGTGTGCTGAGCAGTAATTTCATTCCGTGTCCTTTCGACAAGCAAGAACGTTTCTTCTCGCGTTGTTTCTTGGTGAGTAACCCATCGAGAGCACCTAGATTTTTTAGATTGGAGTATGGTATCTGGTACACGACACCCTTGGGTTTCATGTTGATGCTCTATGTGTTATTTTCACGGTATGTTATTTATATATATATTCTGAGATTTTTTCTTGTGTAGTTTTTTACGGTATGTTATTTATATACCCCACCCCAATTTTTGTTTCGTGTTCATGGCGATGGTGGTACCCAGTGCGGCGACCCGTTCACCCAGCGATGCGTCTCTGCTCACGAACCTTTCGAAAGCTGCATGTTCCAATTTTTTGTCTGCTTCGTGACGTGCGTCCAGATCCGTCTGCGTGGTGTTGTAGGCGATGTCGTGATCTTTGCATGCCGCGTCCAACGGATTCACACCCTTGTCTCCTCTCTCCAATCTTTTCTCGAGTTTGGTACCCGGTCCGCAGTACTGGTAGCCAGGTAGATGCATCTCGAAAGGTAACTTGTTGATGATGTCGTTCACGAGTCCCTTTCCTTCGGCCACGTTCCAAAATTTCGGAGGCAGCGTGTTGATGATTTTGATCAGGTAACCTATGCCCTTGTCGTCGTTCACGATGAAGTTGGAAAGTTTCGTGCTGATCATGTCCACGATGCCAACCTTCTCGTTGTAGAAATTACGGTTACCTGCATTCTCTTCGCCGGCTATCACCAACAATCGGTCCACGAGTTTCCTAACGTCGTCCACCCAAACGAATTCTTTGGGTAACGTGTTGTAGCGTTTGACGCCGCTGCCTGTTTTGACCTGGTTCCAAATCGGTTTGATGAGATTCCTGTACTTCTCGCCGCTGCTCGATTTCACCCTATTCTGCGAGGCGTCGTTGTTCTGGTACAAGGCATCCGTCATGATCAGAATTTCCTTGTAACTTTGGTAATCTTCGTCGGTGTAATCTTTCGGCTGCTTTTTGGCGACGAGTTCCCACAGTCCCACCGTACCCGGATACCTGTTCCAACTATCCTTGTCGCCTAAATTGACTTTAATGTCGTTGCCTTCGAAGGTCACCTTCGATTTCCCAATCTTCCACACCACACCGCCGCCTTTGCTGGTTTCCATGCTGGGATACAATCCGAACACTTCATCCTTGTCGAATTTCCCCGTGCTCAGGTAGTCTCGTGCCAAAGGTCCCAACTCGATTTTATCCGAAGACGTGCTGCCTATGGCTCGACGTCGTGCCGGTGCATCCTTCAGTTCGAACGGCGTCGAAGGAATGCTCGAAATAGGCGTGGGTACGGCGTAACTTTTAGCTGCGAGCGGTACGAGTTCGTTGATCAAATTTTTATTTTGTTCCGTGACACTTTTAATTTCCTTACCTAGACTGCTGATGGCATCGATCACGGGTTGATCCTGACGTTTCTTCTCTTCGTAGAATCCGCGATTCTCGGATTTCCAACCTTTGAAGCGTTTCGCGAGGTAATCGCGAAGCTTGAGATTTTCGTCTTCGATTTTTCGTTTCATCATGACGTTATTTATACACGTCGTTTCTCACAACGTTGCAACGTTTAGAAAGTCGTTGATTTTGTTTCTGTATTTTCCGTCGTTGGGTTTCCTCGTCATGTCGATCGTCGCGAATCCGAAATCGTCACCGTTCCAGCAAGTAGAGCAGCAGCGTTCCGAAAATTGATTGTAGTTCATGTCTCCGCCTACGTAGTCATCGTACGCGTGCTTGAGGTTGGTGTGATCTTGACGAAACAAACATATGAAATTAGCGTTGTCGCGTACTAACTGTTTTGGAATTTTGGAAAACGTTTGAGCTAGGTAGAAGCAATCCATTCCTTTGTGACGACCTTGCGTGAAAAAGTTGCGAATTTCATTTTGATTTTCCAGGATGGCGTCGTCGAACACAACGACTGAATTTTCACGACAATCGTCGAGTGGTTTTATTTCCGAGGCAAACGTTGCAATGTCCAGACCATCGTACAGTTTCATCAGTTGCTGGTATTTGGATTGCTCCAAACTTTTCGAGAACACGTACAGGTGCCTGTTCTTCCAATCTAACCAATTCGGTGCGAGGAGAAAATTGTCCACGAGCAGTGTCGTTTTCCCACACCCCGAAGGACCTACGATCAGACAGCGGATGCTGTCGGGAAGCAACTCGCCGTTCTTTTTTTTTCTCGTTTGACTTTCCGGATCCGGTAGACGCTTCACCACGTTCCACGTACTTACAAGATCACTTCGTTCGCGTCGATCCAACTCTTTTCCGGAAGTCCCAGCCATTTGACAAACAGTTTGTCACCTTTCCTACGCAATACTTTCTCGATGAGGTACGTGTTGGGGTGTTTTGTTTTAGAGAGTTCCTCTTCGTAAAATCTTCCTTTCAAAATCTCGCCGCTACTATCTTTTATTATATACGTGTGTCGGTTTCCGGGTAGAACTCGAACCACCGTAAAGAGTTCCGTGCTCCAATTTTTTGTGAATCCCTTCTCGAAGGTGCGTTTGAATTTGCTGATCCTCACCTGGTCTCCAATTTTGTATTTAGCTTTTTTTGTCGTGGGTGTGTACTTTGGACAGTAAACTGTAGAAATTAAACGCTGCTCGTCGGACTTGGTAACGTCGGCTGGCTTCATGCCTATTGTTCTGTGTACCGTATCATTATAGGTGTCGACGAGTTCCGGCAGGATGTCGACCCATTTGTAATTTCCCCGAAGCGTGAATCGTTTCCACATGTGTGTTTTCAAGGTTCGATTGAATCTTTCCACGATGCTGGTTTTGATGTGACTGAAGGTCGAATAATGTTGAATCTTGTGTTTTTGAATAAACTTTTGGAATACGGCGTTGTAAAATTCTTTACCGTTGTCCGTTTGCAGAAACCGTGGTTGTCTGCCGCCGCTTTCGCGAAAAATTAATTTGAATGCTTCCGTGACGCATGTTCCCGTTTTCGCCTTCAAAGGTAGAGCCCATGCGAATTTCGAAAATGTGTCTATGACGGTGAGGAGGTACTTGTTGCCCTTGTTCAATTTATGTACGTTTTTCAAATTGCCGCTACTCATCTCCACGAGGTCGCTTTGCCAGAGGTCGTCGATGCCCTTGGTTACCACAGCCAAACGTTCGTAGTTACGGCGTGCAGGTTTATGCAATTCTTCGATGATGGCTTGCCTAGACATTTTTTTTAGAGATTACGTTTCAAGAGAAGCACAAGCGTGATGGGATTCAAAGAGGGTGGCACTTCGCTCGTGTTTTGAATGATCAGCTTATCGCCGGCACTCACGTCGAAAACGGTAAGATCTTCGTCTTCGTGTATTTCATATATGTTGCGCGTTTCGTTCCAACGTGCCAGAGGAATGTTTCCTGCTTTCTGGACACCACGATTCGATATCAAAGTCATGGTGGGAACGCTAGCTTTTCTACCGTGAGAACAGTACGAAAATTCGTTTATCTGAATCGTGCCATCGAGGAGAAACTTGTAGTACGGATGATAAGGATGCAACATGTACAGTTTGTTACCTTCGACGAACGTGGAGATTCTCTGTTGATTGGGTACGCTGTTGATTTCGATGGCTTGCAGAGAATGCAGTTTAGCGAATTTAGTGTCGACGCCGAGCAGATTACTGTGAACTTGTCCGAGTTTATTTTCGATGGGCAGCAAATGCTCGATTATGGTATCCGTTACGGCAGAAAACGACGGTTTGATTTTCACTTCCACGTTCAACTGCTTGTAGTTTTCGTTGAGTTCTTGCAACTTGGCACCGAAAGAGGCCAGCGTCGATTCCTGCGTGGATTCCAGCACTCCAACTTGATCTCTGATGTTGACGACAATGTTCTGAAGGTTCTCGACTTGATTCAATTTCGAGCTCTTCTCGGTAAGATCGTTCACGATCCTTCGCATCTCTGTAAACTGCGTGTGAAGGTCGGCGACGCTCTGCGAAGTGGGCAGCGTCGACACCAGCGAACTAATTTCGTCTCGAATCTGTTCCACGTTCGCCGTTTCCGTTTCTAGTCGTTTCAGCATTCGAGATATGTTTCTTTTCAAAGCGTGCAATTCTTTGGAGGTGGGGAGATTGGCCACCCTACTCTCGAGATCGCTCAATGAACTTTTGATGTCGTTCGAATCGGATAGTGCCGTCACCGCCGTTTTCAATTTTTCCAAATCTTCGCTCGAAGGCACGCTCGTCCGTAACGATTCCAAGTCACCCTGTATGTTGTCCAGTACGTGATGAAAATGAGCGAGATTCGTTTCGACGTTCAAATTTTCTAAATATTCGATCTTCTGCTGAACCGTGCCCAACGTGTCTTGAATGCTCGTCAACGCTCTCGCTTCAGCGTGAATATTTTTAATTTCTTCGTTGATCAATTCCAAGGACGCCTGAAGCGTGGCGATGGTGGTTTGAATGTGTTCGAAATCTTGATAGGCCTCCAATTGAATTTTTATGTTCGCGACGCTTTTACCGATGACCTGCAGTTCGTCCGACGATGGTAGGTTCGTCATTGTATCTTCCAAAGTCTGCAACTTGGATTTAATTTCTTCCAACATGCTGGTGAATTCTTCTTGTAATTTGGAAACGACGACATGTAAGCGTTCTGCGTCTATATCGTTCACGACGGTTTGAAGTTCAGAGAAATTCTTTTCTATTGCGGAAGTTCGTTCTTCGATTTCGAGTTTCAATTTTTCCAAATCTTCATTTTTCGATTGAAATTGCTGTAATTTGGCCAAATCATTTTGAAGCGAATCCACGCTCAACTGAATATTTTGAACGTTGTCGTAAGAAGGTACGTCGACATAATTTTTTATCAGCGTCTTCAGTTCGGAATCGATTTTCAGAATGGGGTCGAGACATTGCGTTTGGAGCGTAGCGATTTCCGACTCTAAACTTTTGTTTAAGGTCTCCTGCAAAGCAATCAAATCGGTCCTCAACTTCTTAACTCGAATGTCCAACATGAGAATCTCTTCTGCGTGGTCTACACGCTTGGTGTAGCCGAAAATGTCGTTAGGCATTTTTGGTTAACGGTTATTTATAATAGGATAAACGATTCGTAATTCTACAAAGAGAGGAATGAGTTTGTCGTAATCTCCGAGAAGTTCCATGTAAAGATAATCTCCTGCAGAAACATCGTACGTAATGTTAGAAAGCATCTTGTCGTGCTTGATTCGAAAAATGTTCTTGCCGGTAGAAATTTTGATTTCGCCTGCGTTTTCCGGATTCACGGTGATTTGAAGTTTCCCGTCGATCGGAATTTCGTAGAAATGTAAATTGTTATTAAAAACATAAAACATCTTGCCCACATCGTCATTCAGTTTCGTCCAAATGCTGTTGAGATGAACAATCAGTAAACCATTGAGTTTAGATAATACGGAAGGTAAGAGGTTATTGAAATTTGGCGGTGCAGTCTCCATGTTGATCTGTTTGCGGAAGCCAAAAAGATTCATTGTCCTTGTTAGTTATTTAAGAATACGGTCAAAGTTTTTTTTTGTAATGACAGGCAAAGTTTTTTTTTTGTTTGCTTGCGTCACAATACAGGCACGCGCGCGCGCGTGTGTGTGCGACACATTGTTCCCGAAAAAGGTTTACAAAGGTCACGATATATAAACATTTGGTCCCACAGTTGGAAAATTACGATAAGATGCATTCATCCTTCAAGGATGAGAGAGTGCATTCGTCACAATACACGCGCGCGCGTGTAAAAATTATACACCGTGAAAAGCTACGACGAGTTGGAAACACTGCTGGTAGGGTTAACATACACCATAAAAGGCTACGCCTCGCCCCGAGTTGGCAACACTGCTTGTGAGGTTAACATACACCGTGAAAGGCTTCAAAATATCATATAGTGGAATTTTGTTGTAGAGTGGGTTGCCAACACTGACGAGTCTTGAATCATCATTTGAGGCTCGAATCATTATTTGATGCTCGAAATCATCATTTGAGGCTCGAAATCATCATGTGGGGCTCGTCGGTGTTGCCAATTTCTATTTGTAGGTTAGCTTAGCCAGTAAAAGATCATATAGTGGAATTTTCTTCGGATGGGTTGGTAAAACCCAAGCCTCAAACAAAACATCCAATAGAGTTGCCAAATATATAAAAAAAACAATAGGCCCCCCTCATAAAAGGCTACAGTAAAAACCCACAGTGTCGCCAACACTAGGCCCCCAACAGTATTGCCAGACATAAAAAATACATGGACCCCTCAGGCCCTTTGATGAAAATTTACAGTGAAAAAAACCCAGTAGGTTAACAACACTGTCAAAAAATCTACGGTAGTGTTGCCAGATGTAAACAGGGGGGGGCAATAGGCCCTCCTCATAAAAGGCTACAGTGAGCCCACAGTGTTGCCAACTCTGTGCCCTCAAAATATACATCATAAAAAGCTACGACGAGCCTCAAATGATGATTCGAGCCTCAGTGAAAAAAACCCAGTAGGTTAACAACACTGTCAAACTACGGCAGTGTTACCAGATGTAAACAGAGGGCAATAGACCCCCCTCATAAAAGGCTACAGTGGGCCCACAGTGTTGCCAACTCTACCCCTCAAAATATACATCATAAAAGGCTACGACGAGCCACAAATGATGATTCGAGCCGCAAATGATGGCCCAGTACCGGGCCACTAGGTCTACTGGTAGGTCTCAAAACGTTTCTTGGTGTTCAAAGGCTCAGACACTTAGCCCTTCCCGATGGCGTAGTGGTAACGTTGTTGCCTTGTAATCAAGGAGTTCTGGGTTCGATACCTGGTGGAGGCACATGACGCAGTGGTTTGGATTTCACTTTAAGCTGTAGGTCCAGTCCCGATTAGCCTATCTGAATACAATGCAAACTCAGACACTTCGGTCATGTAGTGACTCGATAGGGTGCTACCAATGAACACGTGTGAGGGCACGGGATTGCGTGAATTGGGGGAGTACCGACTGTGGTTACCAGCCTTTGCAGCAGCGTGTACTGTTTCGCTTCACTCGCTCGCTTTCTTCCCTTCCCTACCGTTATATGCGCCCTTGCTCCAAAGATTCCCGGGAGAGGGGTAGGCAGGAGAAGGGTGGAGAAGGACAATTTCGCGGTGGGCTGGAGCCCCCTCTCTCCCACAATATAAGCTAGCTGGCACAAACCTCCATCCTTTCAGTAATTAATGGGCGCCAAACCGTGAAGTTATTTTTAAATATTGCAATCTTTCGTAGCCTTTGCCAGATCTGGCAATCCCTCTCGTTACTTCAGCTCTTGGTCATCATCTGTTGCGGACAGAGGGCACTGGTGTGCCTCCAGTTGCATCGTTTCCCCTTGGAGTGTATGATGAATGTGCGGGATTCCCTTGCCGTTATAAGAGACAAATAGTCCACTGGACAGCTGAGCCAAGGTCCACTGGCAAGGGTCCAGTCCGAGGGAAGGACCAATTTCACGATGGCGACGATTCGGCGATATGTATGGATGGTCCTTGCCAATGCTTTTACAAGAGAATTTCGGGATGGTCTTTTTCCCTCTTTCCACCATGGCTTCTTGAGAGACAAAAATTTGCAGACGATACAACTACTGGCAGGAGCAGAATTGTCGCTAGATGTCGCCAGCTGATCTCTTCCTGGGGTGAACTCATGTGGAAAATTTTTAAAAGCCCTGAGAGGGAATCTTCTTTTGGGATCAAAGTGTCGCAGCATCTTATTCTAGTTTGACAATGATTGCTAATATGCTGCTCAGAGTTATGTCGCCGATATTTCAAGATGAACGAAGAAACCATTTGGGATATGATTATTGATTGGTCGTATCTCAAGCGGTCTGTTTTCTGCCAAAAGTTGCAGAAAACCTAAGTAAAGTACAAGGTGGACTAATAGCAACAATGCGATGTTGTTTGAGTTTTTTTAACTCCATTTTTGTGCACAGAAAGGCTAATCGGGAATGGACCTACATTTTAAAGTGGGATCCGAACCACTATGTGCCTCCACCGAGCTTTGGCCAAGAAACATTTTGACACAAGGTCAATCAATCGTTTATATTGAGCTGGAACTCGCGCTTGCGGGTACACACATAAACACACACACAGAGAGAGAGAGAGAGAGAGAAACAGGCAAGGAAAGAGAGAGAGTGTGTGTGAGAGAGAGAAACAGAAGCAGGGGAAAAGAGGGAGAGAAATAGAGGCAGGGAAGAGAGAGAGAGACAGAGGCAGGGAAAAGAGAAAGAGACAGAGGCAGGGAAAAGAGAGAGAGACAGAGGCAGGGGAAAAGAGAGAGAGACAGAGGCAGGGAAAAAAGAGAGAGAGTCAGAGGAAGGGAAAGAGAGAGAGAGGCAGAGGCAGGGAAAAGGAGAGAGAGACAGATGCAGGAAAAAAGATAAAAAAGCAGGCAGGGAAAAGAGAGAGACAAAGGCAGGGAAAAAGAGAGAGTCAGAGGCAGAGAGAAAGAGAGAAAAGCAGGCAGCGAAAAAAAGAGAGACATAGGCAGGGAAAAAGAGAGACAAGAGGCAGGGAAAAAGAGAGATAGAGACAGAGGCAGGGAAAAAGAGAGAGAGGCAGAGGCAGAAAAAAATAGAGAGAGAAACAGATTGTGAAAAGAGAGAGGGAGAGAGAAACATGTTGTTATAACGTTATTGTTTACGGCATCCGGCACTTGAGGACCAAAAAATGAATTTGATGTGCGGACAATAAAGCTAGAATGTGCGATGTTTTTGTAGGTTCACACTTCAAATCCCTCTAGAATGAATTAATTATATTACCATAGAGCGAATTCACCGCGATCTTCTTTGCGAGGTGTAAATGAAACACATCTGTTAACTATAACGCTGTATTGTAATATTGATATGCACAACACGTTTTACTCTTTCCTGCACTCCTGTCTAAAAGAAACCGTTTATACGAGGTTGGTAGCAGGTGTTACAATAACACGCCAATTAGGATTACGAGACGTCCTCTTTTACCCGGACATGTCCTCCTTTTCGGGTCTTAAAAATGGCCCGGGCGGATTTTTAGGAAAATTGGGAAATGCCTCTTTTTGGGGTACAAACAACTGCATCAACTTCAAGATTCGTAACAAAATTTTACACTTGTAGATAATTGTTAATATTGTTTCCGTGTTGAATTGCAACGTAAGGAAATACAACATTCTTAGTTGCAAGCGCAAAGACAAGAAACTTTTCTTCCAACAAGGAATGAATATAGTTTATGCACTTCGTTCTTCATCTCTTTTAGGTCCAAATTTTCTCCCATCAATTTATGTTCTTTTAAAGTTAGAGACCAAGTTTCACAAACGTATAATACTATCAGCGTAGCCAGTGGCGGCGATTATAAGGGGCGAGAGGGGGCGGTTGCCCCCCCCCCGCAGTTTTTGCAACTTTTGCTCCCGCACTGTGCTACACTTTATGTATCTGGGGAAAGTAAACGCTCCTTGCCCCCCCTCAGTTTTTGGACCCAATCGCCGCCACTGAGCGTAGCAAATAAATATTAGAATATTAAGACATTTGCCTCTCATGAAGCCTATTATTAGTTATACTGAAACGGTGTAAGATTACTTTATATTATAGGGGTGTGTGATCTACAAGCTCACCAAAGCACCAGTAAACACGAAACTTGTGTTCGAAGTGCTGCCTCTGAGAATGTTCTCCTTTTTAAAGTTTGTCTTCTGGTAACCCTAATGCCAGTAGTTCTTAAGTGAAATAATATCGAGCACTGTAACGCTCCTGCGAGAATCAATTATGTTTTACTGCACTACACTGAAATGCCACAAATGAAAGGTAGCCACGTTAGGCCTACGTTAACAATGATTGTCCGCGACGTCTGTTGCCCGAGTGGCTTCTCCAAGAACACTAAACCTGAAGAGTGCGAAGATATGGCGGCAACAAGACACCGCGCCCAGAAAAATTCGACCAATGGGAGTGCAGGTTTCTTAAAGCATTAGATATACACAAAAGAAACAATTGAAGTTACATAGAAACAAATGAATTGCAAAATAAGCATCAAAAAGCTTCTGTTATGCTGAATTATTACAGGTAAAAGAGAGATAAATCGTGCTTACCTTTTTAGAGATAAACCTTCAACAGTTTTTACTGTGGGAAAATGCCGCAAGTATTGTAGAAACTGTATTGAACTGATTAAGATATATTAAAAGGTGAAATACTTGTAAGATTAATGTCAGTGCAGGGGTCAATGGTTGAACTTCTGACTGACTTCTATCGCACAAACAGATGAATTATTACCACACAACATGTGGTAAAGTGCAAGTAAAACAATGACAAATTTCCCGGCAATTTGTATTTAAAAAAAATCTCCCTTTTATCTAATATTTGACCCAGATTTCCCTACACCAAGGAAATTTCCCTTAAATTCCCAACCGTAAGATAACACTGCCACTGCCAAGCGCGGCACAGAAAGCATGAAGGAACAAGCAGTGTTCTCCCGCCGTTTCCAACTGTGAACTCGAGTGTTTTTAAATAGCCACTCGCTTCGGCTCCCTCGCCCTCCCCTTACTATCGGGGAAGAAACCCGGTTGTTACAAGGGTGCGTTGGACAACGATCAGTGGCGTACTTAAACGAGTTCTTTGAGTGCTTTAATTAATGTACTTAAATTCTGGTTTAGAAGCTTGTATTAATAATTTACGTAATACATATATAATGAGCATTTAAGAGGTGGTCTGATCGGTAAGGTGTCTGACTGTCACGCGGGAGACCCAGCTTCGATTTCCGGGGTGGATGATCTAAGGTCGTAATTTGTCTGGCCTTGTCCCCGCATATAGCGCCATAGTGTACAATAACTCATTGGTTACGTATTGAAGACGCAATATACATGTGACTAAGGTAGGGTATGCCATTGCCTAAGCTTCTGCGCTGGGTGAGCGAGGAGTTTAGCGTGGCAGATCCTTGCCGACTGGGGAAGACGTAGGACTAACTGGACACAAGCTGAGTATACTGTTTTTCCGTGTATCACCCTTTCTGGGCCTGCATGGCCTGGTGTAGTTTGCCTAACGTTTATATGGTTATTTCGACCTCTTGAAAATGCTAAAGAAGAAATTTAATTTTTAAGGGTAGATTGTTCCGGGTCATGTAGGCTGTGGGGGTTGCAGTTGACTCGTATAGCCGTTACGTACTGACTTTTGACGATTTAATTGGACGGACTGATACAATTTAATGGGGAGATTATACATGGTTATTATTGTTGAATAAACTAAAATGTTGTTCTTCGGTGTTTAGATGGGTTGGGAATGAACTTTGTGATACATATATAAATGTGGAAAGTATAATCTGATTTGTTAATAAATATTATGGTTGAATGATTATTAAGCTTTACATTAAATAGTTTAATTACCTACTGAATGATAATTAACTTCCACTGCGCCGATAATATAATCCACGTCTCACTTCTTTATTATTTATAAAGGGGAAATAAGAGACGTACAGGATTATAAGCGGCTCTGGGACTCACCCGGCCTCAAATCAGTGGTGCTTGGGTGGGGTAAAGGCAACCGGAGCCTGGTGCTGATTACATCACCTCCAAAATAGCAGAGATCGATTGAATGTGTGGGGCTCTGACCCCACATCCCTCCTAAACATGCCTCATGGCATAGTGCAAATTGCAAGGGGAACTTTACCTTATGTGCCTGGCTGTTGCGTTTTTGAGAACAACCAACCGTCGTCGCCTTCCGGATCTTTCTATTGTCCTCCGACAAGAAAGAGAAAGATATAGGGGGGTGTATAAACAAACGGAAAGACATTCGCAGTCTGCTCTGTGAAACGAACGCCTCATTTGCCTTGACAGCGAATTCTGACTAGAGGAATACGCGCATGGGCAACAATGGGCTATGCCACTCCTTCCCTCCCCCCTACGTCATGCTCATGAAGTCGATGTAATTTTTTGATATGTTGCTTCCTCGTCGGCGCGGAGCGGCCTGGCGTCGCAGATAAAGTCCCGTGTCTCCTCCGCGGGGAATGAAGTGGGCGCGTAATCTATGGCTTCCTGCGAGCAGAGGCATCGCTATCTGCTTCTGCACAAACAGAGTCAATTGAACGGGTCCAAACGGTATGAGAAGTTACGCCACTTACTCAAAGTCCCTTCCCTGCTCTTAGTTTAGCAGTTCTGCCGATGGAGGGCAGGCGGAAAGGTTTGCGTCGGGAAATGAATGCATTTGACTGTGTCTTGCGTTCAACCGATTTTAATCTATGGCGCTATGTACGAGGGGCGTTTGAAAAGTGGACGGACAGCGCGCTGTCTCTGGGATATGTGGAGCAACGCCGCGCATAAGTGGCGATAATGAAGGAGTGGAGCAAAGCGCTGCTGTAAACGGCCGGTGGCTGCATTCGCGTTTTCCCCTCCATGCACTCCCTTCCCCTATAATTTAGCACATAAAAATACATTTTGAATGCTGCTGTTGTCGAGTTTTGTTATTTAGCGTCGCTTTATCGCCACTTTTGCTAATCGCAACGACGAGGATGAGTGACGATATGATGAAATTGATGAAGAGACATTCAGATAGAACACTCATGCGCAGGTCGGGAAAATTTTGAATACATTTGACACTCTAAGGAAAATGGCAATTTTTTTGTAACCAAAAACTCAATATGCTGACCAAGGCAGAATTTATTTTATTATAAAACATAAACTAAACGTTACGTTACAACCTTCTAGCAAGGTCTTCTTCAGACTCTGTAGCAAATACAAATTAAATTAGGTACGAAACAGGAAGATATATATACACAGAAATCACTCCCCTCCAGACACAGGTTGAAAGAACATAGGGATGATGTACGACTTAAGAGAGAGAGAGAAATGCGATATTTAAGCACATGAGAGAGACAGGACATGACATGGAGTGGGATGAGGCTAAGCAGATAGGAAGGGACAAGAGAGTACTAGTGAGAAGATGAAAGGAAGCCAGATAGGAAGGTACAAGAGAGAAAATGGAAGGAGGCCAAGGAAATAGAGAAGAAAGGAGAAGTTGACACAATGAACTGGAATGGGGGACTGAAGATAAACAAAGAATGGAAAAGGTGTTAGATAGAGTGGAAAGGACAAGAGCAAAGGAGGAGAGAAGAAGAAAGAGGAATGAAGAAAGAAAAGATAAGGAAAAAGAGCCTGAGATATGGAGTTCAACCACGTTCCAGATGAAAGGAAATGTTTATCTAAATCGTCTCTCAGTTGAAACAACAGTTAACTGGAGAAGGCCACCTGTTGGAACACCTGGAAAGGAATGTTCCGAATAAACAACTTTCTAATAATCCTGTGTCTGTAGGGGAGTGATTATTGTGTGTGTGTGTGTATATGTATATACAGGGTGGGCTATATTGATGGGACTCATTTCAAATGCATATGTGGAGCATGTAGGAAGCAACATTTATTACCAAATATATGGAAAACACTGCCAAAGGATGGGAGTTTTGCACTGTGTTCAGTGTTTGAAGATTACATCCCTGAGATGGACACCACCTTGACGAGAACATTCTTTGGCTCTAACAGTCATATTCAGCATAGTTTTGCGCAGGGTTTCGGCTGGGATGGCCGCTATCTCCCTTCGGATGTTGTCCTTCAGTTCATTTATGGTAGTGGGCCTTGTGGTGTACACCTTGTCGTTGAGGTAACCCCACAGGAAGTTGTCCGATGGAGTTAGATCCGGGGATCTGGATGGCCAATGGACATCACCGAATCTCGAGATGAGCCGTCCCGGGAAGTGTCGTCGAAGGATTGTCATTGACACTACTGCTGTATGACTAGTGGCACCATCCTGCTGCAGCCACATGTCCCTTAGGTCAGGCCGTCTCATTTCGAGTATGAAGAATGTTCGTAGCATCGAGTTGTACCGCTTAGCGGTGACTGTGACGGTGTCATTCTGTTCGTATTAACAAATGTTCTCGTCAAGGTGGTGTCCATCTCAGGGATGTAATCTTCAAACACTGAACACAGTGCAAAACTCCCGTCCTTTCGCAGTGTTTTCCATATATTTGTTAATAAATGTTGCTTCCTACATGCTCCACATATGCATTTGAAATGTGTCCCATCAATATGGCCCACCCTATATATATATATATATATATATCTGTTTTGTACCTTATTTCATTTTTATTTGGTACATAGTCTGAAGAAGACCTCGCTAGAAGGTTGAAACGTAACGTTTATTATGTTTTATAATAAAATAAATTCTGCCTTGGTCAGCATATTGAGTTTTTGGTTATCATGGAAACAAGTCCTAATGGTGTCATTATTTGTAACTATTTTACAAGTTGACTACATTATGTACCGAGAAGTTTTTAGCCAATTAGAAAGTTTTAATTACATTCGTACCAATCAACTTCCATTAATAAAGTTTCTACTAATTCCAAAGCTTGTTAATTTGCATATATTCCTATTTCCCTGGTCTCCGAATGCTTTCCATTATGCTTTTAACACACATCAAACCTTTTAACATGCTCTACATCTTCTCAAAGTAACTTTGCAATATCCACCATAAACAAACATCCACAAAACTTTGACCTCAGCTCGGGACGAATTGAAAAACAATGAACAGTTTTTTTAGCGGTGCAAACGACAGACTCTATTAAAATGGGATTATGAGAAAATGTGCTAATTGGTGACAACGTAAGCTCCCCTGCAAGTCTGTCGTTCAAATCCTGTCGCTTAATTAAATTTCCCCCAGTGCCCCACGGCCTGGCAACTGTAATATCTTCCCCACCTGGAAAACCCAGCGGAGCGACTCGCTTTAATTGATACAGTTCCTGTAATATGTGTCTGGAATGAGACACGCTCAATTACAGTCTACCAGGCGGTTTCTTCCCCTTTCTGTTTCCTTTGAAAAAGACAAGTTTACAGAGCTGTTTCCATGCACACTGTCATAATCACACTTTAATTTTTTTAAATATCAAATAATTTAACATCTGAGTTTGTGTGTATTTTGTTTTCCAAGATTGTGCTGTAATGAGAAACACATATTATGGGCTGAAACGGCCGATTCAGCATTATGTACATTTTCGTCTCCCCCTCCAACCTCTCTGATAATTCTTGTTGATAAAACTAATGAAGTTTTATATGTGTAAATATTGTGTTGATGTGTAACCATGGAGCTTAAAAAAGTGTTTTACAGTTTCTAAAAGTATTATTTTTACTTAATCAGAAGATTATGTTACTGAGCTCAGTGTTAATTGATTATAGGGCTAAATCCTCTGACCGGTTGGATGTTAAATATTAATTTTAAAATTCTGAGTTAAGAATGGAGAAATTTGTGTTACTGGGATAGACATTGCTACCATATATTTTGTATTTTTAGTTTACTTAATTCAGTGACTTTAATTACAAAAAACTGGATGAGATTTGAATGTTAGTTATGTCTAGGGACCTGAATCCCTAGCGCCCTGTGGAAGATGAAGTTGCCAAAAAAGGAGCATCGTTAACGAGTTGAGAAGGTGGGCTACAGCGTGCCATGAATATTCTTAGCGCACATGAGGAATTTCCAGAGTAATATATTGCAAGAATCACACAGAGGGATAAAAGAGAAAGAGAAGGGGAAAATATGTAAAAAGAATAGAAACAAAGAATTGAAGAGTGAAATGCAAGAAGAAGAAAGGGAAAGTAGAGAAAAAGGAAGAGAGAAACAGAGGAGGATGCTTTGAGAGAGAGAGAGAGAGAGAGAGAGAGAGAGAGAGAGAGAGAGAGAGAAATAGAGAAATAGAAAAAGAAGGAATAAGGAGATAGAATAGTATAAAAAGAAAGAGAAAGAATGAAACTCAGGAATAGGGTAGAAACAGAGAAAAGAAAAGAAAAGAGGGAAAGAGATGCTAATGATAAGAGAAAGAGAAACAAAGAAAGAAACAAAAAAGAAAGAAAGAGAAAGACATAAAATAGAGGAATAAAGAAAGGGACAAAAAGAGGAAGAAAGAAAGAGACATAAAATAGAGGAAGAAAGGGAGAGACATCAAATAGAGGAAGAAAGAGAGAGACATCAAATAGAGGAAGAAAAAGAGAGACATAGAAGAGAAGAAGAAAGAGAGAGACATAAAATAGAAGGAAGAAGAGAGAGAGACATAAATAAGAGGAAGATAGATAGAGACATAAATAGATGAAGAAAGAGAGAGACATAAAATAGAAGAAGAAAGAGAGAGACAGTGTGGAAACATAAAGAAAGAAAGAGAAATACAGGAGAAATGGTAGAATGAAAGAAGAAAATAGAATAACATGGAGAAGTAAAAACGAAAGAAATTAGGAAGAAGAAAGAATAAGTAGGATCAGAAAAGAGAAGGCATGAAGCAAGAAAGGGAGGGCCATAAATAGTCTTAGTTATTATTACTATATCAGTACCAAGTTTAAAAAAAAAAGAACTTTTGTGTTAGCACACAAGCGTGGGAGCATATTTACCAATGTATTTTATCCTACCGTGATTCAAACAGAAAGGCTAATAGGGACTGGGCCTACAGTTTGAAGTGGGTTCCGAACCACTGTGTGGCTCCACCGGGTATCGATCCCAAAATCCCTTGATAACAAGGCGACGACACCCCCACTGCACCAACGGGAAGGCCGTGATTCAAGCACTAGACAAGGGTAATTGAAACAGAGAAGAAATAATAGATTTTAATCCAAACCTCAGGCTTCTATTATACATACGGTATATAGCATGTAGGCTTACTTTCGGGTTGAAAAAGTAGTTGGAAAATGTTTTTCTTGTTTAATTTTATGAGCGCATAAATTTATAGAAACTTCAACTATCAACTTTACGTAAGAAACTAAAATCTTGAATGAACTTCCATTGATTATCGAATCTGTAACCATGTCAATTTAATGCTGATATAGCATCATAATCAGTAGGTTTAAATAGAATAGATTGAGGATATGTAGAGGTATACATACGTGCAAACTATATGTTTATTAGCCTTTTATATGTGCTGCCATCTACATGTATTTCTTACAGTTTCGTAGATAAATACAGATTGATTATGAACTTGCAGTGCTTCACTGGTTTTGACATTTTCCGTAAATAATATCTCACTTTCAAGTACCTCTTGCATAAATATGTTTCTCAATCAATGACATATTATTTGTTTCAGTATTTTCTTAGCAGTTTAAATTTACGAGTGTTCAAATTTCAGTATTGTATTGCATTTGGACGAGGACCGTAGAAGGATAAAATTGGCTTTTGGTTTCGACTTGATTTTGTGTTTTAGGTCCACTTTATGCACAGTAAGGCTAATCGGGACTGGGCCTACAGTTTAGAGTGGGATCCGAACCACTATGTGCCTCCATCGGGTATCGAACCCGGGACCCCTTGATTACAAGGCAACTACGCTACCACTGCGCCATCTGGGAGGCCCAAAATTGGCTTTGAGAACATATAATTACTGTATTATCATCGCGGTGTAAAGAATGGTTGTGTTGAAATAATTGTCTTGCATTTCTGAAATGAAGTGTTGCAACATGCCGAATGAATATTTCGCCAATAGCTTATTTTAGTGCGTGTATTCATCACGATGCTATTTCTTATCACATTTCTCTACAAAAACTAAATATGCTGACCAAGGCAGTAATTTATTTTATTAAAAACATAAACTAAACGTAACGTTTCAACCTTCTAGCAAGGTCTTCTTCAGACTCTGTATCAAGTAATACAATTTCATCTTTTTCATGATTTGCTGCTTTAATCTGTTTTACGGACAAGAGATATTTTGGAAAATAGCTTCTCAATTGTTTAGGTCTGCATTAGAATTGGTTACTTTGTTAACAAGAGAGTGAAGGCCACTCTCTCCTTCATCCTTCCAACCGATGCTACTTTCTCCTCTCAACACACTGCCTCTCAGTGTTACCAATCTATTGTTTTTCTTTATAGATTTTTATTATTACAACAAGTAGAGAATAATGGAACAAGGAGTGATACATTTCATTTTGCTTTCTATGTGTATGCATTTAAATACTTTTTACTTTTTCTTAGCTCTTCCTCCATGTTACAAATTTTGAAGTTAACAATTTAAGTAACTGTAAAAGTAACTGTTGATAAAGTTACTTCAATTTTAAAAAATAGCCTTGTTTCAGTTACTAATAAAAGTAACTAATTACCGTTGGAATTCCGAAAGGAAGTAACCGTTACTTGTACCTTCGTTACTAAACGCACGGCCATGACAATAGCTGGCTGGGCAGAATTGTGCTGGTGCTACACATGGAAAAAAAGTCGCTGGTTCCCGCGCACTGTGTGGCAACGTCAACCGGGCTGCGTTGCCTAGTTGGAGCTTCAGACCGACCTCTCTCTCCGGGGCACTTTGATGTCATCCCTGACCTTTCAAGCAAATACTGTCAGTTTGTATCACATGGATTACAAAGACCAACTCCACAACGAGATCTTTCATTTCCTTAAACACACGGGATAATGCTCTGACATGGCAACAGCGCGAACTTCTGTCACCCGCCTGATTTCATGGGCATGCGTTTAGTAACTAGTTATTTCAAAACACGAGCCATATCGCCTTGCAATGTTCAGCAACTGCTTGGATACACTATTTTGGGTGTATAACGTGATATCTTGCCTACCGGCTGTGTGATTCCCCAGGGTGCGCGGCGCTCAGTTCTTCTGTAGTTTGTGGACGAAGTGAACCGTACATCTGTGCTTCGTCGGAAAAGAAATTAAGTGTGAAAGTCGAACAGCGTATCAATCTGAAGTTTCTTATCAAACTCGGAAAATCCGCCACAGAAACTTATGGTTTGTTGAAGGAAGTGTACGGAGACGATTTATCACGCCCTCAAGTATTTGAGTGGTTTCAAAGGTTTAGAGAGGGACGAGAAGTGATTGCGAACGACAAGCGTCCTGGACGGTCTTGCAAATGTCGGTGAATTGATTCGAATTGTGTACCCGAAGGTCAACCTGTCAACCAACAATATTTCATTACGATGCTGACGAGCCTTCGTGGGCGAGCAAGAAGACGACGACCTGATTTGTGGAAAACAAAGTCATGGATTCTTCATCAGGACAATGTTTCTGCCCACACGGCATTGTCAGTCAAGGCTTTATTGGCCAAGTATGGGATCCCAGTGTTAGAACATCCACCCTATTAGCCGGATCGCGCTCTGTGCGACTCTTTTTATTCCCAAAGGTCAAATCAGCACTGAAAGGAACCAGATTTAAGACCTTAGAATGTGTGAAAACAAAAGCGACGGAGGTCATGAACATGATTTCGATAAATGATTTCCAGCACTGTCTCCAGCAATGGAAGATTCGTATGGAGCGGTGTATCAATAGCGCAGGGGAGTACTTTGAAGGGGAAAATGTTCATATTGTACAAAATAACCAATAAAAGATTTTGTAGCAACAGTCCGGTTTTTTTCTAGCCACACCTCGTATGTGCGGGTATTAAACGAACGGTCTTAAGATAGATGTCTGTGTGTGGAGATAAACCACGATTTGTTCGTACTTGATCATAAGGCTAGTAAAGTGATGTAGCAATGGTGAGATAGACAAGATGGGTATGAAGGGTTGTTTATTTGCCTTTCATGCCATTCCGGTGAGGAGCTCATTAGCTTAACTTATTCCTCTTTCCTAGACCCCTCGTTGATGCTTCGAAAGTCAAATTGCAACCGTAACTGTTCCAAATGCGTGTCAGCATCTTTCGACACCCAAAGGACCTGCGACCTTGGTTTCCGAACTCATTACGCTAACCACGAACCCACCGAGAAGCTGTATTGCACCGTCTCGTGCCAGTTTAGCCTTTACTCTGCCGAGGGGGGTCGTCTGAAAGTAACCCCGGTTTCGCCGATGCCTTTAGCTTGAATTTTGAATTCGTACACTTATTTAACAAAAAAATGTTTTAACTCGTAGGCTATTTGACCAATCTACTTCGGGCAACTTTTGTTTTTCAGCTACGATATTAAGGCATGCAGCCGTGCAGAAATCAAAACGCCAAAGCTAAGAAGAGGGGTTGGGTGGCCCACGGCTCCCAACTTTCAATGAAAAAATCATAAAAATGGGGAGTTTGTTTCACATATTCGATAGTGTAATGCACCCAGGAACATGAAATGACTTTCATTCGGTTGAAAAAGGACAATTCTTTGAAAATAATGCAAAAGTTTGCTTTTTCTTCCGAAAATAGCGGGGGAAGATGGGGCAAAGTCACCATTTTCATGATTTTTTTCGTTGAAAGTTGGGGGCCGCGGCCCATCCAACCCCTCTTATTATCTTTGGCGTTTTGAATTTTACATGGTTGCATGCCCTGGTGTTTTAACTGCAAAACAAAAGTTACCCGAAGTAGATTGGTCAAATAGTCTCAGAGTTATAACATTTTTTTCTCTAATAAGTGTACGAATTTAAAATTCGCGCCACCTTCCATACGTAACTTTGGACTCGGGGTGTAGAGGGTGCATCCACATGACGTGCCAAAGCTTCGCTTAAGTGTTTCCGACCGAACAGAAAAGTATCAATAATAAAAAAATAAAAAAAAAATTGTAATCAGCTGCATTGTCGATATATCGACCAAAATGCGAGTAGCAACTTTATATTCGATGGTCGATATCAACCAAATTACGAGTAAAGGTTAGGAGTCCGAATGTGGTTTTCTATATTTCAAAATTAGACCACACGCGAAACTCCTTCGAGGAGTCGTCATGATAGTCTAGAATTATACGAAGCGGTAAAACTCCACAATTCTGACCAAACTTGTTATGGTCTCGACTCACTGTTCTGACTTTGAGTTTCTTCCTTGTTCTTGGTCCATCAGTTTCACGCAGTGTTGCCAGATTCTGTAAATGAAACTCTTTGACATCTCTTTCAGACAAAAAAGAAACATCCTCCCTAATTTAAAGGTTGAATAAGAAACAATTTGGACACCACTTGAGCGATATATTGTTCAAAAAATAAAACGTGTGAACATGTAACCATAACTTCCCACTGTGTAGATTTCATTCGTGGTAATACAGTATCTATATTATAAAAATATTATTATTAAATTTTGCAGTGCCTTCAATTGGTTATTGTGCCATTAGACTGAATCCTCTGTAGGAGCTCGAAGGACGTCGCTTGCCGGCGGAATTGGATGCACACCAAATACATTTTCCAATATCTATTTTCATTATATTTTTCTGAGATTAAGAAAAAATTAAGCAATTTCAGGGAACGACTTGAGCTTTAATTTCTTCATGTGAACACTGTAATACAGTACCCAGTGGGGAAACGATACAGGGTGAAGTTGGGGCAAGCAAGAACTTTGAAAACTCCCTTCTTCTTTCAATCTCTACCTCAATCCCTATCTCTCTCTCTCTCTCTCTCTCTCTCTCTCTCAATTAATTTATCTTTACTTCTCACTCTATCGCTACATTTTTCTTTCTTTCATTCTCTATCTCACTCCCTTTCTCTATTTCGTTTACTCTCTTTACTTCTCTCTCTATCACCCCCTTGTTCTTTCTTTCTCTTCCCCTCTCACACTCGCTCCCTTTCCCTATTCTTCTTCCTCTCTCACCTTCTATTTTCTCACTCTCTTCCTCTTTCTTTTTCCTTTCATACTCCCTTTTTCCATTTCCTTCTCTCTCTCTCTTTCTTACTCCCTTCCTCTCTCTCTCTCTCTCTCTCTCTCTCTCTCTCTCTCTCTATATATATATATATATATATATATATCACTCCCTTCCTCTTTCTCTGTCTCTCTCACTTCAAGTTTTCTTTCTTTCTCTCTCTCTCTCCTTCTATCAATCCATTCCTCAATCTGTCTCTCTCTCCCTTCAAGTTTTCTTTCTCTCTCTCTCTCTCTCACTCTTTTTCTTTCCCTCTCTCACTCCCTTTCCTTCTCTCTCTCTCACTGCAACCTTTCTTTCTCTCGCTATATCACTCCTATCTCTTTCTTTCTCTTACTCTCTCTCTCTCTCTCTCTCTCTCTCTCTCTCTCTCTCTCTCTCTCTCTGCCTGTGAAAGAGGAAAAATAAGAATGCTAGAGAAAAATGAGACAGGCCATTGCAGAAGATAAATAGACACAGAGAGAGAGAGAGAGAGAGGAGAGAGAGAGAGAGAGAGAGAGAGAGAGAGAGAGAGAGAGAGAAGGAGACAAGAGGAATGGAGAGAAAGGAAGATAACATCGTTGCAGTGGTTTCCTACAAAGATCGGTGTCATATTGAATTTGAGCAATATCGAACAGTAACTTTCACGTTGGCGCAATTTCAACCCACAAAACTTCGGAAAACACACCAGGAGAGATACTTACCGATTGTCTCTTATTGCCATTCCGAAAGTCCTGCCGAGCCAAGCCGCGCAATATCTCCCGTTTGTTTTCTGGTCCATGAAATCTCCATCTCTTTCGCTACAGCACATTACACGTGTCAAATAAAATCCGCCTGCTGTCCTTAGCATCCTACCTTAAATTGAAGACCGCGGGAGAGGCAGCTGCGCTCGCTCATCTCCTGCGGTGCTTACGGAGTGGAAAAAGCCTGAGTTGCAATTATATGCAGGAAATTATTCTCGTTGTCACCAGGAAATGGGTCTCCAAGTAATTCCGAGAGAGGAAGCTTTCAAGTCGGCAACTTGTGCCTCACTCACAGGAAATCCGACACCGTGACAGTCTTGATTGTGTCATCAGGGACGTAAGAATTCCTGGCTTAATGTTTGCCTACAAATTTCCCCGACTCCGTCCTTTAATATCCTACAATGGGATCCCCCATTAAGAGGGGAAATCGCCGATTGAGGCAGTGTATAACTTTTCTTCTCTTTCATAGCAACTGCAGGGTTTATAAAGTGGATTCAAGGTGTCAGAGGAGTATTTGTTTCCCTATTAGCCTCGATCTCAAAACCCTCCCTCCTCTCTCTGCAAAGTTCTCGAATCGAGAAGAAATATGGTTATCAACTTGATCTGCCTATTTGCCTGATTTATTCATTTGCTGGAAAACTTAAAGTTGCTATGTGTTACCTTTGCTGCTTGATTCCAAGAAAACATAGGCTTAAATGTTTTAAATTTGTTACATTGTTGCCTTTGTTTTTAATTTGCAGGAAAATACATACTTTAATGTTTCATATTTGTCACATGTTGCTTATTCATTAATTTTCAGGAAAACACAAACTTCAATGTTTTAAATTTGTTATATGTTGCCTATTTTATTCATTTACAAGAAAACACAGGCATTAATGTTTGAACTTTTGTTTCATATTGCCTATTTTATAAATTTTCAAGAAAATATAGGCTTTAATGTTTTAAATTTGTTACACGTTGCCTATTTTATTCATTTGCAAGAAAACATAGGCATTAATGTTTCAACTTCTGTTTCATATTCCCTATTTTATAATTTTAAGGAAATATAAACTTTAATGTTTTAAATTTGTCACATGTTGCCTATAATATTCATTTGCAAGAAAACATAGGCATTAATGTTTCACCTTTTGTTTCATAGTTCCTATTTTATAAATTTTCAAGAAAATATAGGCTTTAATGTTTTAAATCTGTTACACGTTGCCTATTTTATTAATTTGCAATACAACATAGGTTTTAATTCTTCAAATTTGTTACATATTGCCTATTTTATAAATTTTCAGGAAAACACATACTTTGATGTTTCAAATTTGTTACATGTTGTCTATTTTATTAATTGACAGGATTTATATAGGTTTCAATGTTTCAAATTTGTTACGTGTTGCTTTTTTTCTAGGCTCTAATGATTTAAATTCGTTTCAACTTGTTCCGAACCTTCTAACACATTTATGTAGTGTCCACAAATGCCTATTTTAAGGTTCAGTTCCTACTTCGCATTCTTGTGTAAAAAGAAAGCCGTTATTCGTTATTTTAACTTTCTTTCACTTACTTTCACTGTCTCCACAGCACATTGTAACTTATCTCTACTTCTTGGTTCTTCCTTTTCTATTTTTCTTCACTTTCAACTCTTAACCTTATTCATTTTACGCGTGTCATATACTTACGAACGTACATGAAATGTTTTTGTTTGCAAGAAGTACGTTTCGCCGTCCCGAAATGTTGTCTGATTTCGGCCTCAGCTCCAAATGTTGCGTGTTCGCTTCCCATTCTGGGTAGGGTGTTCTTGCTGAGTGTCAATTCATCAATTTCACCTAATCATCACTCATCCTCATTGCAGCAATTAGCCAAAATGGGAAGATAAGCGATGATTGATAAGAAAACTAAAGATAGAAGGAGCACGTTCAAATTAAATTGTTCAATATTAGAGTTTCAGGTATGTGTCACGTTGGGAGGGTGACTTTAAACAATGAGTTGAAACCGAGCAACAAAACGCTACAGCAAGTACTATAGGTATTTTCTACTCTTACGGCGGGCGGCCTATATGCTGGCAAGGGAAGTGGGGAGCGGGTAATACGCCGCAGACCAAACAGACAACAGCTGTGACGCCGAGAGATAAACGGTCGAAGAGAGGAGGTGCAGCGCGCACCTCGTTCAACAGGCTGCTGTGTTTCTTATCGCGCTGGATTGGTCGCTTCCCCGTTCCCCACTTCCCTTGCCAGCCTGTAGGGCACTCGCCGTAAGAGTAGAAAAGACCTACAGAACGGAGAAACTAATTTGGCCCCTAGCACGACGTACAACAGGCAAAACTGCTGCGTGTTCTCGGTTGCCTATCTGTAAGGATAGGGCAGCAGGTTTACCAATATCCTTGCCTGTTTTTGCTGGCGATTGTACAACTTTTTATGGCCCGCACTGTACACTGTCTCGTGCAACGTTTGTCGTTCCAGAGTACGTCCAGCGTTCTTTAATAGGAGCCGTCCATAAATAACCTCGAGCTTGGTGGAAAAACTCGCTAACTACATCGAGCATTGGCTTTCGAGAAAGAAGTCCGGAACAAACAAGAACAATTGTTCCAGAAGCAGAAATTCCATCTTAGTTCGATGGTGATTGGTCCGAGGGAAAAGCGTAAAGGAAGACGCGAGCAATGGGTTTCAAGAAGTAACTACAGAGAAACCGGCTTTAAAACAGGACTGTAAAAAACTGAACGGCACATTTATTGCTGACCGAAATACAACGGTGCCTAGGAGGGAAAAGTTTCTGTGCAAGGTTTCTCTTCTGTAAACTTTTCATTCCCCCCTACCTCTATTTCTCTATCCCCCTCCCCTAGCTTTTCTCCTGGCAGAACAGGTCGTGATGAGCTCTTTAAAGTGATTTGGCCTCGAGCCAGCAACAACGAAAAGGCTAACGGAAGATGGGGGGGAACTTGCGGTCTAACACACACGCACACCGAGGACAGAGAAGCGTGTCTTTTGCCCCCCTCCTCAATCCTGGGATTCGCCGCTGAAGCGAAAGGTAAGGATCCCGTCCCATTCGTGTTTCAGAAACGAGCCATTTTAGTCTCGGACGGAGCCAATTTCTTGCCGGAAGACCTGTAAACACTGTCTCGACAGAAAGGTCACCGCCCCGGTTCCTGCGAAGACATAATACCTTAAGGAGCAGTGTTGCCAGTCGTGTAAGATTTTTAACAGCATCAACTTCCGGCCTTAAACTCCAATATGATTTATTTTTCTTCTCGTTACAACATTGGTTATCTTCTATATATATATATAAATGGATTATGTTTGTGTGTGTGTGTGGGTGTGTATATTTGTTTGTTCCGGCATAACTCTCGAACGACTGGAGCAATTTCAACCAAACTTGGTACACGTATCACTTGCAATCTGAAAATAAATACTGTGGTGGTAAGACACCCCTGTCACCCCTAGGGATGGGATTGGAAGGGGTGACATGTCAAAATAATCGAAAACCACAGATATTAAATTCCGCACAGGCAGACAGCCGTGACTCTATGCAATCCGCACAACGATAGTGTTTCTCGGGTTGTCAAACATTCAGGCTGTATTGCGAATGGAATCCATAGTTTCCGTGACACTCCCAATGCGGTTCAATTCCAAGTTCATCACCTATCGGCATGAGGGGTGAGAGGAGGTGAAAAATAAAATGCCACATATAACCTAGATTAGTGTCAAATTCATAGTTTTCGGAGTCGTTAAGCTAATTGGTGACATGCATGATCACATTTGAAATTAGTTACATTTTACACTATAGATACAATTCATTATTTTCCAGCCTAATACAAGATTGGGATAAATAAATACCCGGGCAACGCCGGGTAATCATCTAGTTGCATTATATTAGAAGAAGGAGCATTTCAAGAACAACTATGACGTCATGGGATATCATGTGTACGAAAACACGCTTTCGTAGCTTTGCATGGGGTTTCTTTCGCCATCTCCAGACACCCAGTTTTCAGAGTTTGTATCCCAGACTGGCATGGATGTTCTTTGCGAGTTCCCCCTTCATCAATATCATCCATTCATCACTCATCGTCACCATTATGAACAAACGACAGTGACATAAAGGTAATAATAAATAACAAAAATACAAATGCATTATTACATGGCATTACAATTGTTTTCAGACAAATGAATTTAAACTTTTACGAACCGAAAGAATTTCTAAACTCCAACTCCACACACAGAAAACTGAATGCATCAAGTGTATGTGATACACCAGAAACTCAACCATTGTGATGCACTGAAGTGTGGATTTTGGCCTTTGCCAAGAATCAGGCTTATATCGCAGTGTGATGCATTTTTGTACTGTAAATGTAAGGTCAAGATACATCATATGATGCAAGTGAGTCAAGTTGTATTCCAATGCATCAATTGGTGTATTTTTTGATGTACCTACCTGCATGTTTCTTGATGATGCACTTCGACATTTGATCTGAAATACAGACTTTATGCATTTCATGTTTAAACTGATGCATTTACTTTGCATTTCTTGTTTGACTCATTTAGTTGTCTGTTCCATTCAAAAATCGTAACGTTTGATACTCATGGTTACTAAGATTATTTCACACAGCAACGGGTCTATGCTAAGTTTTAGCAAACTTTCCAAGTCCTACATACAAAGATCTACGTGATTAAAAAAAAAACAAATTGACGTTTTCATTTGGCTATCCCTCGTATATATTAGAGATGGGATCGATCTGAATGTTTTTCTGATATCAGTAATGTACTTATCCAATATAAAAGTGCAAATATTCCTTTACATGAATGGTTATTAAAATTGTAGATAAGCAGGTGACTTCAATGGGTTTTCCCCTTGAAAAACTGCATATCCTTAAATTTGCTTTAAAATCCAAGGCTACATTTGTTTATATTCTTAAGCATAATAGCAAATGGTAGAATTAGAACTAAATCAGAGGCTATGTATAGCTACTCGTATATCTGATAGGTGAGTTTATCAGCAATCTTACCAATAAAACAAAGCAAGTAAAAGTCTATATTCGCTGATACAAGTAGAGTACCGACGCTCTTAATGGTCCAGTCGGATGGGTAGAGCCATTAAGCGTTTGCGAGGACACATGACAGATAGAAAAGCTACTTCCAAACTGGGAATTCAGTTCCAAGCAAGACATCAGATTAGTTTGAAAAAACATTTCGGAACATAATCTAAGATCTGCGGTGATCAGTTTGAGAGCTCAGAGTCATCTGATTACTAGGAAATAAACACAACCAGTATTTTATGGGAGAAGATATGCTTTAGCCTTGCCAGTGCGTATTTGTTTCATCGATTTGTGTTCCTTCGCTTCTCCTTCACTTGTGGCTAATCGCGAAGATGGGGAAAGTAATGACGTAATGAAACCAGACCTGGATTCGAACATGGGAGCCCCGGCCCCAGTAGCGGAGTGGTTAGCACATCGCGCTACGATGACAGGAGTCCCGGGTTCGAATCCCTGCCTGGGCATGGATGTTTGTGCGTGTCCATTCATCAATTTCATCACATCATCACTCATCCCCATCTTCGCAAATTAGTCAAAAGTAGCACAAGAGGCGAAGTAAAATAAAGCAAATCGAACATGGAAGCCCTGTAAACTCAAACGTTTACTATACCCTGTCCCAAAATATATCTGGAGCAAGGCTGCACGTAGGGCCAAAGAACCGATCGAGTGCGCTGAGCGAAACAGAACACGCTGCTGGGAAGGCTGATAACTGCAGTCGCTTTCCCCCCTCCACGCGATCCGATTCCTCTCACGTGTTCATTGGTGGAGTCTTCTCGCGTCACTACTTGCGCAGAGACTTGTTTTCGTTTGCTTCCTCCAGAGATAACTGGGACAGAATGTAGACACACAAACTTCTCTGATATCTCCCTAATGTCTTCCTCTCAAGGTGAATTTTTGGCCTCTGAACTAATTTTCTCATTAATCATCCTGTGAGCTATACAACCAAACCAACAGTACTGCTATTTGGGTTGCCTATACACCAGTGTAATAGCAAAACACGATGCACTCGACCATTCCATTCAATTGTCTGCATTCCAATCTACAATGTTCTCTTATCTCTGCTGTGGTTCTATGCTGAACCTCTACATACAGGGTCAGCCAAATTAGTGATCATGCACGTTGAGTGGTCGACTCACGATGTCCCCATCGAAGATTCCGAGCTAGAACCCTGGCCTGGACAAGTGTATATAATTGTGAGTGCGGTCATTTATACTGAAAACAATAATAAAATAGGTACAGTCATGGACACTGCTGGGTTGTAACAATCCTATTGCAAGCTAATGGTATCATTACAACCCAGAAGTGTCCATGATTGTACATCAAGGCTCAGTCCAAGACCCACACAGTGGCGACACCTACCGAGGAAAAAATCAGTGTCGATTTCAAATTTTCGCACTGTGTATCTTTGCTAACTTCGAGTACTTTGAGAAGCCCTCTTTAACGCTTGCTTAAACAAATTACACATACTTCATTCTAGAAAGGTAAATATGTAATTTAAAAGACTAATGTACTCTAGACTGACATCTGGCTAAACACACATGCTGAAACTGAAAACTTGGGGCTTCCTTTTCCGCATAAGATGGGGTATGACGGGTCCAATGCTTTTAACGCGCGAAAGGTCTATTCCTGTATTTGCTTTCTTAGTTGAATCGGGGATGAAAATCTATTTTCACGCAAGGACAAGGTGGAGAAAGGTGTGAGAAAACTTTAATGCGCCATCCAAAAGTTTGGGATACTCACCTTTAAGAACTCATTGCTGTGACTGAAACGAAAACGACAGATACCTGATTCCTTTGAGTGACAGAACAGAGAGATGCCGGTAAAAAGCAATAGAAATGTAGAGTTTAGACTACGTACAGTGTCTCTCAATAGTTTTAGGACAACGACATTTTAAACTAGGCAACCCAATTTACACAAGGCGTTGGTGGGTTGCGTGTAGAGTTAGGCTCAATTTCAGGGTTGCCACATGCACATTAGATATTTATAAAATACGCGAAAGAAAGATATCCAAATATTATTGCATAAAACTAGAAAAAAATCAGTATTACATTTGTTGCAATACTCTCAGAAAGAAACAACGTCGATTTTCTAGTATTTCATTGTTGATGAGTCTACGCAAAGGAAAAGTGGAGAGAGGAAACGAAAGGGAACAAAGGAGAGGAAAAAAGAGAAAGAAAAAGGAGAAGAGGAAAAGTAAAAATGGGAAGAAAATAGAGGAAAGAGGAAGTGGATAGGAGAAGTAATGAGTGGAAAGGAAAAATATGCGAGGAGAGATGAGGAAAATGGAGCAAAGAGGAGAGAAGAGAGGAAGGAAAGCGAGGTGATAGAAGAGGAGGAAAGGAGTTTGGAGAGGAGAGGAGGAGAAGAGAAGAGGGAAGTGGAGAGTAGAGTAAAATAGAGAAAGAGAGAAGAACGAAAAGATGAGGAGAACAGTGCCGTGGAGTCGGAAATATAAGACAGGAGAGGAGATAAGAGGAGTGGAGAAGAGTGGGATGAAGACAAGTGGCGAGAAAAGTAGGGAAGGCGGTATGAGATAAAAATAGAGGGGAAGGACGGGAGAGAAGAAGGAGAAGGAGAAGTTAAGAACAGAAGGGACTGGAGACGAGAGGAGAGAAGGGGTAGTTGCAGAAAATACGTCTCGGCGTCAAGAACTGATGCATTGATAAAATTATCGACATGAAACATTCATTAACATTTTATAATGTATTGGAGAATGTATTAGATCGGTGCGAAATTCCTTTTGGCCGAGTTCAGAGCAAGATAAAATCTTCCACGTAAGATCTTTGATTTTACCTGCGATTATACCACTAAAATCATGAATGTAATTTTCATATTTATAAGAATTATCCAGTTTTTCTCCTCTTCTCGGTTCGTTGAAATTGAGATTTTGTTATTTAACATTTCCCCTCCTCGCATCGTTAATTCCAAACTGAATCATTCCGTTTCATACGGCGTGGACAATGAACACAATGGGATATGTCTAAAACGTACGAAACGTTTCTGCCACCGGAGGGGTTTGAACCTACGACCATCAGATTATCAATCCTTAACGGTAACCACTACCCCAGAAGCTATCGCTCCTGAACACAGGTAGAAGGAGCTGACCAATGTGAAATGCAGATCCAACCCTCCTCCTACATGTCATGTGTAAAGAATACTTGTTTGTTACAAAGAAAACGAAGGTAATACGACTCGGCGAAAACATTTAATGGAGAATTGCACATGATGGAAACTTTTCAGTCGATATTTGTGAAGGTATCTTTGCATTGAACTCGAGTGGAAAAAGGGGTAATATTAGTGTGTCCTGAATTGCCACAAATATAAATGGTTATTTCATTAATATTTGTCAATGTCTTTGAAGCAGAACACAATTATCGTTAGAGTATCATAATTCAAGATCTGATACGTGAAAATATCCCTTTGAACGTGTGTCAATTCATTTATTTGTTTATTTTTTTAGTAAATTCCAGTTTTAGGACAATCTAGCCACTATACACTATTATTACAAATAATGTTGCCATGCTCTTGTTTAATAGAAGAAGAAATATTTTTAAAAAGAAAAAGAAAGAACACTTCGTATGGAGGATCAAACCTAGGACCGCTTACAATGCTCTCAAGAACTCTAACCAATACACTACGTCCTTAATTATTCTGTCGCCTCAATATTGTAAACGTTATCCTGGAAAAACAAAATCAATACTCTCATATTGCTCTGTACTTCTATAATTACTTTATACACATGCATTTGAAATCTTACTCTGAATTTCTTTCTTCGTATTAGTATATTTAAGGTTGTGAATATATTTTATTTGTAATTTCATAACGGTTACATGAACATCTACGAAATAGTTCCTTATAACTTGGTATCTGTAAAGAGATACATTCAAGTTTTCAAATGATTTTAGACCACTAGATTTTGGCAAGGGATTATATGTGATCCGTGTCCAGTCATCATTGCTGAAACAAACGTTTGAAAACTCTGTGGAATTTTCATTCTGAGATAAGTTGCCTTACTTGCTACATGTATGCGAACTACACTCTGTCCCACTTATCTCTGGAGCAGGTGAACAAAACAAGTATCTGAGCAGCGATGAACTCATGAGAGGAACGGGATTGCGTGGAGGGAGGAGATCCACTGCAGTTACCAGCCTTTCCAGCAGCGTGTACTGCCTCGCTCTGTCCACTCGATCCCCCTTCCCCTCTTTCCCCTTCTCTTCCGATTTGCGCGACTTTGCTCCAGACATGGTGGAACAGGGCACAGTTAAATGTGTGCCACACATATAATTCTTACTCAATGTTGTCAATTTGCATTCAGGGGGTAGTTTCACAGTTACAAACTATTTTGGCCTTGATAAGAAGTTTAGTGTAAACAGTCATTTTGTTTATATATTATTATTATTCATCCTCATCCTCGCGATTAGCCAAAAGTAAAATAAGAAAAGTCCTCCTCCGTGATCGCGCGGTCTAAGGCGCTGTGCTTTGGACTCCGACTGCGGGACGGCATGTGTTCGTGTCCGCCTGAGTTCAGTCTCTGGGTTCTCGGCCTGTATATAGGACCGGTGGCAACCCACCATCGTGAGGAAATTGGGGAGCTACGAGTGAGTAGCGTAACCCGGTCTCGTAAATCTCCTATGGGGGATGTTCCTGCGTAAACAAAAAATAGTCGATCAGACAATTCGATTATCGAAGGCGATAAAAGAACTTCCGGTTTGACCAAGTTTCCAATATAAGCTAGTGGAATAGAGATTGTCTTCGAGCTTACTTTGTTAAAAAGGAGCGGATACAAAATGGATCACTTGACATTTTTAAGTGACAGAGAATTAAAGATACCTCGAAGAAATTGACCAGTTCCCGGAGCCAATGGATGAAGATTTATGGAACAATAGAAATCTTTACTGAGACAATGTTGATCCTCTACCAATGGTTTCGTTTTTTTTTTGTTTTGAGTTGATGTTTTAGTCCACTTTGTGCACAGTAAGGTTAATCGGGACTGGACCTACAGTTTAAGTGGAATCCGAACCACTATGTGCCTCGACCGGGTATCGAACCAATGGTTTCGTTGGTATATACATTAAACAAGAAAGTTGATTCGCTTATAAATTAAGTAACAGACTTTTTATATTAAAAAAGAAGTAAATAATAATAAATTCTTAAAGGTAAAAGGAAGATTAAATACACCCATTAAAAGAAAGATATTCTGCTTAGCCTAATAGTTATAAAGTGCACATTTTATTTCTCATTAATAAAACCACAGATCAATTTTTACATTCGATATCTGGTGGAGGCACAATGTGGCTTAAACTCTAGGTTGAGTCCCGAATAGTCTTACTGTGCATAACGTGTACTTAAAACAAAAAAAACTGAAATGTACTCTGATTATATCAGAATGGATAATTTTTCGACATTGTGTATCACTAGAACACAGCTCTCTTAATTGTTCTTTCTTCCACAGATAAAAACATGCATGGTTGTAAAAATTTACATCTTTTAAATTTGTTATGCCAACATATGTGTGTTAGAAAATTATAATTTAAAAACACTTAAATATTTCATAGGTTTTATTTAACGGCGATGAAGTGACGTGTCTAGGGCCTACTTTCTCATGTCGTGGTTCACAGTTTTTTTGCATTACTGCCTGAATCCACTGAGTTTTCGTATCTGGTCTATCGAAAAAAGATTCACAGATACTTGAGAAAAATTATTCGTTCTGGACCTCATATTGCAACCAACAGCCACGCAATGATTGTCGTCTTTTCTGCAAGATATTACCCTTACATCTTTATAATCCATGTTACTCTTTCAAAACCAGAAGTAGGGTCCCGCCCGTGCCGAACAGGAACGAAATTGTAAACATCAGGTGAATAACCCATAATGGTTGAGGGTTCGACGTGCTGACCCCACGTCACTCCATCTGGTTGAAGATCACTAGGAAGGATTGTGGGAGGAAGACTGGCAGTCGGGAGATAGGCCAAGGCCCTTCGAGAGCTGTTGACCCATGCGTTATTGTTATTATTAAAATAAGAAAAACAAGGGAATGAGGAAAAATTAATAAAAAAAATATTTATCTATATTAAACCAACCATTCAATTTTATTTTGTTTTTCATGGATCGGTTGCCCTACTACGCGGTAATCCCAATAAGTATCTTACATGTTACACGATAAAGCACATATTACTTACTATCCGAGTACTCTTTCAATAAGCATTTTTGTTTGCCAGGAATCATTACTTATTGCATGTTGAGCTAGTGCCCACCTAGCCGCCTCTGATGAAATCTATTATTCTTCAGATTGTCTTTAAAATTCGACTCTGGTCACTTGTAATTTGCTGGGTGTAGACGCTGTGCATCGACCCACAATGTTTTGCGATAACAAGCGACCTTGTGAAGCGTGACTCATGAACGCGAACATGCTAGGCTATCAAGCTTATCTGCCTTTGAATACCAAGTCATTTTTTTAACCTTTCCCGAACGCGATTCCTACTGTACAAGTATATATATATTATCTCAAAAGAGCAAGAAAGGAAATTCAACCAATGTTCTCCCGTCGTATAAAACAAAATATTATCTATTAAACGAAAAGTTCACGATTGTCAATAAACGGTTTAACCAATCTGAGCTTTCAGGAACTTTTCACGCATAATTCCACTGTCTAGGCCTATGACAGAAAAGCAAGCAATACTTTTATTTATTCTTTAAATCAATTAAAGGAATGTGTAAGTATTTATAAGAAATAAAGAGCGGAACGGAACGACTTTTGTTCTACCTTAAGAATTGTTGTTCTTCGAAATATTAAAATAAGAAGGATTTAATCCAACAACTTAACACACTGTTCCACGACTCTCTATTGACTAACACTGTCAAATGTGATGTGATTTTATGAATACAATTTTCCGCCTGTTTACGTATAACGTCTCGCACATTTGGCAGTTCGCAAACGTTTTTGCAAACGCTGTAATTATTTCGTGTTACCATACGTAACAGCAAATACATTTCATAAGACTGTTCTGGACACGAGACTTGCGTCAGAAAACATGCATTTCGTATGTTGCAGTATCACAAGAAGAGAACATCGCCCTGCAATGTTCTAGACTCAAGATATTTTTCATTAATAATATCTAATCAACATAATAAGTTAGGTGAAGTAACTAGCATTTTCACAACAACTACCAATATTCTTGTTTTTCTTCATCACTTCCAAAATATATTCTCGAAGATAGCTGCTATACTACAAGAAACAAAAAAAAATTCAAAATTAAAGTAAAATTCAACTACATGTATATCCAAGGACATTTACAATATTGGAGGAACAGAATACTTAAACATTGTTGATTCAACGGACGGTAAGGGCGTGGTGTAGTGGTGGAGTGGTTAGCACATCGCGCTATGACGCCGGGGGTCTCGGGTTCGAATCCCGGCTCGGGCATGGATGTTTGTGATTGTCTGTCCTGAAATTGAGAATTGAATGAAATGATATGGGCTGCTAGCGGTCCCAGGTTCGATCCTCCATACGAGGTGTTCTCTTTTATTTAATTCTCCTTCTATTAAACAAGAGCAAGGTGACATTATTTGTAGTAGTAGTGTAAGTGGTTACATTGTTCTACATCTGGAATTTGCTAAAAAAAAAATAAACAAATAAATGAATTGACACACGTTCAAAGGGATATTTTCACGTATCAGATCTTGAATTATGATACTCTAACGATAATTGTGTTCTGCTTCAAAGACATTGACAAATATTAATGAAATAACCATTTATATTTGTGGCAATTCAGGACACACTAATATTACCCCTTTTTCCACTCGAGTTCAATGCAAAGATACCTTCACAAATATCGACTGAAAAGTTTCCATCATGTGCAATTCTCCATTAAATGTTTTCGCCGAGTCGTATTACCTTCGTTTTCTTTGTAACAAACAAGTATTCTTTACACATGACATGTAGGAGGAGGGTTGGATCTGCATTTCACATTGGTCAGCTCCTTCTACCTGTGTTCAGGAGCGATAGCTTCTGGGGTAGTGGTTACCGTTAAGGATTGATAATCTGATGGTCGTAGGTTCAAACCCCTCCGGTGGCAGAAACGTTTCGTACGTTTTAGACATATCCCATTGTGTTCATTGTCCACGCCGTATGAAACGGAATGATTCAGTTTGGAATTAACGATGGGAGGAGGGGAAATGTTAAATAACAAAATCTCAATTTCAACGAACCGAGAAGAGGAGAAAAACTGGATAATTCTTATAAATATGAAAATTACATTCATGATTTTAGTGGTATAATCGCAGGTAAAATCAAAGATCTTACGTGGAAGATTTTATCTTGCTCTGAACTCGGCCAAAAGGAATTTCGCACCGATCTAATACATTCTCCAATACATTATAAAATGTTAATGAATGTTTCATGTCGATAATTTTATCAATGCATCAGTTCTTGACGCCGAGACGTATTTTCTGCAATTACCCCTTCTCTCCTCTCGTCTCCAGTCCCTTCTGTTCTTAACTTCTCCTTCTCCTTCTTCTCTCCCGTCCTTCCCCTCTATTTTTATCTCATACCGCCTTCCCTACTTTTCTCGCCACTTGTCTTCATCCCACTCTTCTCCACTCCTCTTATCTCCTCTCCTGTCTTATATTTCCGACTCCACGGCACTGTTCTCCTCATCTTTTCGTTCTTCTCTCTTTCTCTATTTTACTCTACTCTCCACTTCCCTCTTCTCTTCTCCTCCTCTCCTCTCCAAACTCCTTTCCTCCTCTTCTATCACCTCGCTTTCCTTCCTCTCTTCTCTCCTCTTTGCTCCATTTTCCTCATCTCTCCTCGCATATTTTTCCTTTCCACTCATTACTTCTCCTATCCACTTCCTCTTTCCTGTATTTTCTTCCCATTTTTACTTTTCCTCTTCTCCTTTTTCTTTCTCTTTTTTCCTCTCCTTTGTTCCCTTTCGTTTCCTCTCTCCACTTTTCCTTTGCGTAGACTCATCAACAATGAAATACTAGAAAATCGACGTTGTTTCTTTCTGAGAGTATTGCAACAAATGTAATACTGATTTTTTTCTAGTTTTATGCAATAATATTTGGATATCTTTCTTTCGCGTATTTTATAAATATCTAATGTGCATGTGGCAACCCTGAAATTGAGCCTAACTCTACACGCAACCCACCAACGCCTTGTGTAAATTGGGTTGCCTAGTTTAAAATGTCGTTGTCCTAAAACTTTTGAGAGACACTGTACAACACGCGTTGAATTTAATTGTTAAAACAATATATCTTAGTAATTTATATGTAATAGTTTTTTAAGACACAGTAAATAAATTTTCGAGCCCGGCTTCGCGACCCACCAAACGCCCCCTCGGGACCCATAGGTTGAGAAACGATGCTCTTCCATGACTGCATATGCATCTACTCCACCGATATCTCACTGAGTTGAGCTTCTGGTAACTCAACAAAAATTTACCTGGATAGATGGGATGGAGATACGGTCATGCAAGACTTTTAAATTGGCTAGGCGCGCTGGTGTACGCAGGGAAGCTGAAGGGGCTGCAGAACCCAGAAATTTTGAGAAGAAAAAAAAAAAGAAAATGCAATGAAAGTTGTACGGAAAATCTCCTTAAAATAGCCCCCCATAACGATTTTTGTCTTGGAATAAGTTTTGAAACGAAGGCTTATAAATGGTAATTGGAGACAGAAAAACAACGAGTACCAACACTGTTTTCTTATTTATGTAATTAAAAGAGAACATCATTGTTGAAAGTCGGATGCGGGGCACACGCAGCCGTTAACACGTCGCGAGAATGGGTTGCCAATAGCCCCAGGCACATATCTAGAAATGCATTTGGGAGGAGTCCAAGCAGGTGCCTCAATAATAATACTACTACTAATAATAATATAATTAGAATAATAATATTTGATTAAAATAAAATATTAATTAAATATGTTAATTAATGAAGACTTTATTATTATTATTATATGAATAGGTAAAAAGATGATAAAAGAATAGATAACAGCATTATCTAGCTTACTTGTAGTTAACATCGCCAAAATTTGTATAGTAACAATTTCCATGGCAAGGAAATTAATGTCAAATAAAAAAAAATATTTATTGACTAACAAAGAAAGGAGTTTGATCTAATTGTAAAAGAATAATTATACGCTGATGACTTTTAATTGCCTGTTACAATTAACGAAAAGTAAAGTTGCTGATTAATTTTTTATGCATATTAGTAGCAGAGTGCATAAATCTTTGGGATTGTCCTTCAAAGCCGTATGAGCCAAATTCCTTGCCTTCCAATGATTTCAGCGGTAATAAATAACCATCGATTATACAACAAGGAACGCTGTAAACCAGGAAAGGATTCGAACCCGGTACTCCTGGAGTGCTAACCACACTGACACACAACGAGGAGGTCCCAGTGTGAAAAACTCAATATTCGCAGTCTGGAGGTTAGGGTCAATTATGGGTCATTTATCGTAATTTTATCTTTATGCATTTCATCAGTCTATGATTTAATCTCATCCTCGCCTTTATCCGAGAACTGTACGAAAAATATAAAGTAATGTGATTTGATATTCTTACGTCGCGTTTGTTTCTTTATGCTAATCGCGACGATGAGAGAGAATGAAAGTATGTGAAATTTTGATCTTCAATTTGCATGGATTTTTAAACTGTGTTCTTATTACTCTAATTGGTTTAACGTTTATGAAAAATCGTTGCAGTACACCGTCCGTAAAACTTCAGCTCAATGGGTAGGCAAGAAAGGTTCTTTAGATTGCAATATCCATGTCATGGCGATGTAAATTAAGTTGACAAAGAAAGCTTTTTTCCGTGCTTTATTATTCGTACAACTACTCCTAAAATATTTCTGTAGGGATCCCGCAATCCCTCTCGCGACATATCCTACCATCAGATCATTAGTAATATATAGGCATTTCTTCACAAAATGTTAATTTTTAAGACAACATATAGTAAACATTATTTCCTGTTTGAGAATATTTTCTGGGATCCCGAGCCCGACATCCCCATTGTACACACCTACACGTGTATTTATTCATGGAGAAACTACGCCTTACCGATGGCTTAATGGTAACATCGTCGCCTTGTAATTCAAGGGTCATGTTCCGGATTCGACACCCGGTGGTTCGGTGCGTAACGTGAACTTAAAACAAAATCTAAAAACTCATAGAGAAACTTGCGACCATCTACTATTAATCCAGTTAACTATTTGGTGATTGACTTTTAAAAATGCAATTTATGACAGGAATTTCACAGAGAATTAACCATGGCCTGGTGAGGATTCGAATCTGATCTGAAATATTCAGTGGCGAGTTGGTGCCCCAAAAGCGACAAATTAAGTTAAAGAAAATAAAATCAGTAAGATGTTTTAAGTAAGTTTATAGGTAAACACCACGTGGCACTGAAAGACGGTCCTGGCCATCTTGATATCACGAAATTTAGGCAACAAGTTCCCTTGCATCGTCTAGAGTATAAACTTCGTGACATTAAACATTGCCTACCTGAATGTATTCCAGAGACTACGAAATAACTCGAAGGGGAAGAGGAGAGGAGAATTTAAAACACAAGGCATATGGCAACTGAGCGCGGAGATAATGATGAAAAACGTTCCAATGAGAGAGAATTAAGATGATAAATGGAGTCTGTCAACAGACGGAAGGAGAGGGATGAGCTTCTGAGACGCCAAAAACTCCGGCGCGGCCAAAGGTAAGACTACTTGTGCCGCTGAACAAAAGCGAACGAAAGTTACGAACAGCAGATTAATCTTCGTGAATAATTGGTCGGATTCGCTTTGCTAGGAATTCGCCCCCTTTTTTGTGCATCGCGAAGGAAATGAGGCTGTGGGAAATTGAGGACTGTTTCTCGGATGGAGAAGCGATCTAATTTTCGTAATTTCTAATTCATCCTCCGTTGCTGTGCATCGGAGTGAAGACATCCGAATAACATCACGGTTCCCCCTTCGCAAAAATGTACGCTGAGACACTTGAAGATGAAGCTAAAGTTAGATTGGGTGTTGGTTTGAGGTACAGTCACCGGCAAGAAATGTTACACTTGAATCCTGAAATACTCGCCTTCCTCTGAGGTGTTATGTGTGTTGCCTAACTCAACGGCGATAAGAGGATTTTAATAGCGTATCACGCCAAAGGCAAGATTCGAACCCGGGACCTCTGGCGTCTTAGCTCGATAGACTAATCTCTTCGCCAAGGCGTCCGGCCGAAGCGCTGGAAGTAGCGTGATACAAGCATATTAGAACCAGTGACCTTCAGCGGATCTGAAAACTCCACAGGAAATCGTTGAAATAACGCAACGTCAGCCTTATGCAAGAAAACACAGTTAACGACAAAACGGAACTCGCCCAACGGCTTTAACGATCGGAAATTTGAAACCCTCCTTAAATAACAGATCTCGCTCTCAGATATAATCAGAAAGTTATCGAGTGCACAGTTCTTGCCTCCAATTTATAGTCGGGTTATCGACTGATACGAAAGAAAGTTACAGCGAGGGGTGTTGTGCTATCAATGTTTCATTTCAGGTACCGTGCCTTATCATCCAAATCAGCGGAGACGAGCTTCACATTTTGATCTACAGGTAAACGAACATCTTTTTCTAACACATCTTGACCTTGCCAGACCAGTCAATCGAAGCGTTAAATATTGAATGTTAAAGTTTACTCTTTATTTCACAGGTGCGAGTCCCATTACATATAAAAGCTACCTCTCGTAGAGGCGAGTTGCTACAGGCTGGAACAGCCTAGGTTCGATCCCATAAAACCCGTAGGAGTTGTGTTAGAAAATGAGCAGTTGCATTGTCTTTCTGCCGCAATGAAAAAATTATTATTATTATTATTATTATTATTATTATTAATAATAATAACCCGTAGCGCAACAGCTCTAGAAGGCCAGGACCGTTTGCCGGCTTCACTCCCGACTGCCAAGGTGGGCGATCATTCAACCTGTTACGGAGTTACGTGCGGTCAGCACGACGAACCCCCAGTCGTAGGTTTACATGACCGAGTTACTCTACTCATTCGTATCTCCCCAATTTCCTCACGATGGTGGGTGGCCACCGGTCCCATACACAGGCCGAAATCTCAGAAGAAAAGTTGTTAGCTTCCCCCAGAAGACTCGAACCTGCGCGCGTCCCGTATTCGGAGTCGTCTTAGCCACGGTGCGGGAAAATGACAAATTATTGCATAGCTTAATTTTAATCCATCTTTGGTCCAGTTGGTTGAGCCACTTAGGGTTTCTAAAAAAGCACACCGTAGTTGAAGGTCTAGTAGGGAAATATGGAGAAATAGGGAAAATTAGATCAATAGCTACACACACTTATTAGAAAATGGGATTTCCAATAAGTATGTGTAACTATTGATGTATCATACCCTTCGGTATGTGGGATCGAGACTCATTCTCACTATTGGCATCCTCGCTGTTCATGGTTAGCTTGTTGGTAAGGTGCGAGAGGTGATAACTAATATGAATGGCAAAACACAACACTTGATCTTTGTACACCCTAAGATTGGATCAACATGGTAAATGGAAAAGTATACCTGTCTCAGTATTATGATCGTGACTGTACGATGGAGGAGAGCTCGACTTGCAACTCCACCAATGTTTCCTCGCTCAATCGTCGTTCCACCCCTCTCAATTCGCTCTATACCAATGGGGGCCTCCCCGATGGCCAGTGATAGCGTCGCCGCCTTGTAATCAAGGGGTCCCGGGTTCGATAATCGGTGGAGGCACAAGTGGTTCGGATCCCACTTTAAACTGTAGGTCCAGTCCCGATTAGCCTTACTGTGCATAAAGTGCATTTAAAACACCAACTCAACAACATATAACTGACCAATGACCTCTCTCCTCCCAGATATTTATTTTGATCGATTTTATTTAGCAAAATTTCGAATCTGTTACCTGTGGCCTCTTCTTGGGTTTAACCTGTTTACATGTTTACGCCGTTGGTGACCCGGAAGACCTTTGGTAATGTCTGACACTGCATTCTTGATTGTGAAGTTCCTGTCTGGAAAATTATAGCTACTGTCTGGTATTTGGAGCTGTTTTAATCTGATATATTTCCAATATTGAGGATTCTTACGATGTAATCTTCTCTACTATCCCATTTTTTCCTACTAGCCCTTCCCCTAATTCTGAGCCACCAGCCGCTGCTGCGTTTGCCTTCTTGTTCTATTCGCCACTGATATAAAACAACAGTGTTCCCACTATTTGTAAACGTCCGGACACATCAGGACACGCTGTCCGCCAGAGCGCGCGGAATTCCATTTCTCTCTTTACCCATCTCAACGACAAACACACAGGGATCTCAGTCCAGGCCTGCACATTGAGCATCCAGCGCCAGGCCATAAAGAAAAGAGACCCCGTTGCGTCCCTCGACAATAAAAGCACCCTTTGTGACGGCGATAGCAGCGCCTCTGCCGGGGAAAGCTTGTCAATAAGAAAAGGAGGGGGCAAAGAGCAACTGTCAGCTAGTCGGGATGATGCTCAAGCCACGGATCTATGACACTCGTTTAAAATTCATCAGGAGAGGCCCCTTCTGTTTAAGGAGCGATCTCTATTCATCTGCAGTGTCCCTGGGAAACTATTGTGCGTGGAGACGCGATGAGAGGATGGAGGGGAGCGGGCATCCGGCGATGAACAAAGAGGATTTTGGATCTTGAGAGTGCGCTGTCGGTTTCGGCCATTCAGCTTCCTTCGCAATGCTTATTTCTGTCTGCACACGTCCGATGTTCGAATTGGACAGAAGGGGCGAGGGAGAAGCGTCAGAAATGTATTTTCCATATTTAAATATATGTTAAGTGTTATGTTTTGATTAAAGTTAGGAATTTCTTGTAACATGCCGTCAAGGTAGAGTACGAGTCCTGATTCAAACGCCACTTCGTTATTTTTGACACAGCTCTAGAGGAAGCCGACCGCGTATCTGGTTTCGTGCCGGCACCTGTTTTTCTGAGAAGCGATATTGTCACCTTTACCTGCAGTGTTTAGACATACAACGCGAACTGCGACGAAGTTACCGTATGCTCCCAAAATCTCCATATTGTATAATAATAATAATAGAAAATAGCACAACAAAATAACACAACCTAGCAAAGATATCCGCAACCTCGCGTTATGAAATCTCTAAAAAACAGAATTGGCAACATCTCTAATACTCCACGTGGACTTGACAAGTGCTATCAGTTCCTGAAACGGACGCTCTTGGTCGGAAAGGTTAAAAGCGAGGATTTACTGGACTCCACGTGGACTTGAAGTATGGTCGTTAGAGGGAAACCGATCTTTCGAAACTTTCTTTGAAGTCAAGTGGCGTTCCAATCAGGACTTTAACCATATATGGAAGAGTATGAAGGTATATGATGAGGTGATGTTGTCAGCGCCACTTTTGCTTAATCGCGAAAACGAGGATGAGTGATGATATGATGATATTGATGAAGAGACGCTCACAAGGACCACCTGGAACCCGTAACGTCGTAGCGCGGTGCCTTAACCACTCCGTCACGGAGGCCGGCTTACCGCAAGGTTTTCCTCAGGTGTCCATTACTAGAGATTGAGTGAACCCCAGAGCCACTTCACGCAGGGACACTGCTGGGAAAATTCCCACCACGCGACTCGAACCCTTGGTCTTCCACGTGCCAGTCATACGTAATAATGACTGAACTTCAACGTTAAGCTTCACCCTTATCAATGTAGTATTTTGGTGACGGTGCAATACGTTATTGAACTAAATATAAGTATACATGCATGTAACGAAAATGATATGGCATGTATATGCTATTTGCTATCTTATCGTATGTTAATCTTATCGTGTCTTGAGCGACATATGGCTCTGATAATATGTAACCTTAAAGCTCGGCTGGACGTTTGGCATGCAAATGGGCGAATATTTTCAAATTTTCCTCTCCATTCGAAAAACCTCTTGGATATTTCAAAATATGAAACATTGCATCAGCTTAGAATTCCTTCTAGAACATTGACGTGAATTTTCATGTAGTTTTCTTTCATTGTTGTCTAGATGTTATCAATAGTTTAATAGACTTATGTAATCACAAAACTATTGTTAATATCTAGACAACAATGAAAGAAAACTACATGAAAATTCACGTCAATGTTCTAGAAGGAATTCTAAGCTGATGCAATGTTTCATATTTTGAAATATCCAAGAGGTTTTTCGAATGGAGAGGAAAATTTGAAAATATTCGCCCATTTGCATGCCAAACGTCCAGCCGAGCTTTAAGAGCGATTAGTTTTTTAACACTGCTATTCCATACGGTCCGTTTGCGGTAGTCGCAACCATACATCCTTCCCCCCCCTTTAAATCTTTCTTTATATCTCATTCTTTGTCTCTACCAGTCTCTGTTATCGCACACATTCCCTCTCACTGCCCATCTCTCTATATATTTCACTTTCGCTCTTTCTCTCTGTCTTTATCTATTCTCTCTCTCTCAGCATTTCTCCTCTCCGTCTCTTTCTCTCGTTTTGTCCTCTCTATCTTACTCATCTCCGTCCCTCTATCAAATCTCCCTCACTTTCTCTCGGGTTCTTCTATTTCTACTCCTTCCTTTCTTATCTTACCTATCTTTGTCTTCTCTATTTTTCTGTCTCCGTTTCTCCTTCAATTTCTCTCTCTTAACTTATCTTTTCTCTCGCACACTCTTTTTCCCTCTCTTTTATCTTTCCTTTGCTTTCACTTTCCACACGCCATAATCACTGAACTGAATGCTCATGATGAGCCGCGGTTGCTCAGTCGTTCGGGCGTCTGACTACCATGCGAGAGACCCGGGTTCGATCCCCGGCGAGGAAGAACCGGGATATTTTCCCACCTCTTCAAGCAGCTCCGGCGCCCACCCAGCGTCGTATAAAGTGGGTACCTGGAGGAAACTCTGGGGGGTAAAGGCGGCCAGGGGCGTGGTGCTGAACACATCACCCCCACCTTCGGCCATGATCAAGAAAGTGTGGGGCCCTAACTCCACACCTCCCATACGCCTTCATGGCCTGGTGCCAAGCACAGGGGAGCACTTTACTTTTACTTTTATGCTGATTTTATAAAATTTAGCTTTCCTGGCGACGTGATTCGAACAAGTGTTCTCTGGTTACAAGCCAGGTTAAATCGGTGACGCTAACTCGAGAAGAAGGCTCGGGTTAAAACATGGTGAGTGACATTTTGGCCATTTTAAGTTACAAAGCAAAATGTGATATCCTTCAATTTTCGAGTGAAATTACCATGTCGTACAATTTGAATTGGACTCAGTGAAGCCTTCTGAAATTGGTAAACACAACACGAAAACAATTTATCTACAGTATAGCTTCTAATAACCTTTTATCTTAATGAACTCAAAAATGACCAAAATGTCACTTACCATGTCTTACACCCGAACCCTTCAATTGTCCGAATTTTAATGCTCATTGTGCAGATTTGACTTAATTCCTATAAGAATTATTAAACCACAAATAATCTATAATTGAATCAGTGAAATTGGTTCATTCAAGTAAAAGGTTTTATCCAGCCCCCGTGGCGGAGTGGTTAGCACATCGTGCTACGGCGCCAGGAGTCCCGGGTTCGAATCCCAGGCTGGGCATGGATGTTTGTGAATGTTTATTCATCATATGATGAATCACTCATCACTCATCCCCATCTTCGCAAATTAGCCAAAAGTGGCACAAAAAGCGAAGTAAAATAGAGTAAATCAAATCAAAGTAAAAAGTTTTGAAACGCAAAGCTTTGAAGGCCGTCACCAGGACAAATGAATAAATCCGCAGCCAATGATGAAGCCGCATAGCACTGAGCTTTCTCATGCGTATAAATGGCACAAAAACAAAAAGCAATCGCATGTCGAGGACAGGCATGTTTTCGTTCTGCTGCATTCCGAGGGAGACGTGGGGAAAGATATGGGTTAACGCTAGTCTGCCTCTGCCCTTCGCGGCGTGAAAAATGTTTAATTTATCCTTCCCATGTGATGGTTTTGAGTTGCAAGTTGACACACTGGGTGGACACAGCAAACAACGATCACACACACGCACACTGTGTTTTGTGGCAGCCATGTTGACTGTTTTGTCCCTGCTTCCAGTGGCCGAGCAAACAAGTAAACGAATTAGGATAATCCAACCACAATGGAGTGTCGGAATCTGTCCTTTGATTCTCGCGAGCGCCTATTTCTGAATCGTCCGCGTCATTGTGGCAGTGTTGCCAACTTCTGGTGAATCTAGGGTTAAGTCAGATCGAGGTGAAAATACGATCGCTAGATGGAAGATGGCTTTATTGATGTCACAGATAGGGCAAATGCTACCAGGGTGATTGGTTTTGGGTGGGAAAACAAACTGGAATTTCCACCATCAACGCACAAATACAGAATCATCATAGATAATTTTCAAAACTTACCCACGTCACAGTACAAATACAATGAAGAGATTGCGAAAAGTATTACTGCAGTTAGAACAAATCTCTCCCTCTCTCTTTTTTAAACTCTCTTTTCATCTCTTTCTTTCTCTTTCTCTCTCTTCTTCTACCTCCCTCTCTGTCAATTATGAATGTAATAAGCATAAGCTAGGTTGTCAAAATGTCCTGAACAAAGTTTTATCCTCAGACCGTTCCGTCACTACAGCACAACTCATAAACATTACCATTGTTCAAAGTGGTGTAATTTTAGCGTACTACACATTTACACACGAACGCGTTGCTTTTTTTATAAACTCCTGCTTTTAAGAGCTTTTAACCAATCCTCCTCGGTTGGCCAGTTCAATTTGAAATTTGAAAGTTTTTTAGGGTCAGGAATCAGATTAACGCAACTGGTAGATAGTACAGAATCGTAAAAAAATGGAACAACTTTCATATGCGTTTACATTGCAAGATCTGAAGCCTGCTACAGAAAAGAACAAAAAAAATCCCTGATAATAAAAAAACGGGCAAACCTAGTCCTAAGAAAAGGAAATTTTGCACCAGGTTAAAACCTAAGCTGAAAATAAAACAGAGCTAGGTTGTTGTTATTTCCTACGGAGAACTGCGTTTGTACATTTTTAACGTGTGCAGATAAATTACAGTTCAACGATTACCTTATTTTGCATTTTGGAAAGTCTCCTATATACTAGGTGAGAATTTCGCGAATCGAACGCAGGCTCGTACCGTTGTCATGCCACTATGGTGTGAAACGTTGCTGCTGAATAGATCGTTTCCAAGCAACAGGTGACGCCTGTTGCTTGTCGCTTTGATGTGAATTCTCCCTTAGCTAACTTTCAGACCGAAGCAACAAGCGACATGAGCCCCTTCAGCCTAAAGCAAACCATAGACTGTGGCGACACGATGCACACCATTGAGAAAACACCCCAGTCCGAGGAACGCGAAAGCCACAAGAGGCACATACAGCTTGCCGTGTCATGTGGCACCGTTAAGAAAGGTTGAATGTATTACTGAGTGTTCTGTTCCAAGGGACACGTGTCGCTTTTCGCTTTGGCCTGAAAGCTCCCAGTAACATTAAGGAAATTTTCAGACCGAAGCGACATGCGACGTGCGGTACTTATCACTTCGAAATGAACCAGAAATAAATTCAACCTTTCATACTGGAGTGGCACGACAACGTTTGTTGCTTGCGTGTCATTCAGACTGGACAGTTTTCTCAGTAGCAAGCAACGTGTCACCTCAGGAAGTTGGGACAGTGAATGCTTTTGAACAGACTTTAGAGGTAAGTGTATGCAGTTTGTGGTCGTGTCCCTTGTCGCTTCGGTCTGGAATTCCCAAAGAATTACGAACCGCCATTGTAGTGTAAGACAGATATCCAATACCAATTTGGGAACTTGAAGATACCTTGTAATTTTATGGCTGACAGAAGAACTTACTTTTCGAAGTACGTCTGTAAAACTCTGAAAAGTTGCATGAAGACCTGACAACGGAGTTCAAACTGAGAAACTTTCATGGTGGACATTTCACGACCATCAAAAGAAAAGAAGTTACATAAACGAACGGCAGTAACGAATAGGAACCAAATACTGCTCTGATATAACTTCTTTCGTATGGCACATCTGAAGAATCTGAAAAGAGACAAGGAATTTTCTTCTCGCGAGGGACGCGTCAAATATCCGAGCAGTGCTCACTCGTTGAGCGAATTGATCAGTGCTTGGCGATTTTCATGTTCTTGTTCCTTGATATGTGAACATCTTTACATTCTTAGAAATTGCATACATGAATTGATTTATATTGAAGAGTGGCGCCGCCAGATATGTTTTATGGGGTCACGGGTGAGCCCTACTTCTGTAATCATGGCTGCCAAGATTACTTTGCTTCTCCTTCAATATTTATTTTCCCAATTTCTGCCTCTCTCTTACATACATCAATTCTTCCCATCTATATATTTTAATTATTTTATTTCTGTCCCTTTTTCTTTCTTCGATTCTCTGTTTCCCCTTTTTTCTCTATCTCTTGCTTCTCTATTTATTTCCCGTCCCTATCTTTTTGCTTTCTCTATTTCTCTCCCTTTGTCTATTTCTTTCTATTTCTCTATTTCTCTCCCTTTCTCGGTTTCTCTTCCTTTTTCAATTTATTTCCCTTTCTCTATTTTTTCAGTTGTTAGCATATGCAGATGATGTAGACTTATTAGGGGATGATATAAATACAATTAAGAATAATGCTAAAATATTTTTCAAAACTGCTAAAGAGATAGGTTTGGAAGTTAGCAAAGAGAAAACTAAATATATGCTTACAGGCCGAAACCAAGTGTTAGGTAATAATCAAAATCTAATTATTGATAACAACTCGTTTGAACCAGTTTCCAAATTCAAATACTTAGGAGTAATATTAACAAATGAAAATTATATTAAAGAGGAAATAAAAAGTAGGCTTAATTCAAAAAATGCATGTTACTTCTCTCTTCATAAACTTTTGTCTTCTCGTTTAATATCTAAGAAACTAAAAGTTAAAATATACAAAACAGTAATTTTGCCTGTAGTATTATATGGGTGTGAAACTTGGTCCCTTACATTGAAAGAGGAACATAGATTGAGAGTATTTGAAAATAAGATCCTTAGGAAAATCTTTGGACCTAAAAGGGATGAGGAGACAGGTGAGTGGAGAAGGTTACATAATTTAGAAGTACATAATTTGTATTCATGTCCAGATATTATTAGAATAATTAAATCAAGAAGACTTAGGTGGGCAGGCCATGTGGCACGAATGGGAGAGGAAAGAGTAGTTTACAGGATTCTTGTTGGGAAACCTGATGGTAAGAGACCTGTAGGAAGGCTAAGACGAAGATGGAGGGACAACGTTGAGATAGGGATGGAAAATAGTATATGGATCTTGCTCAGGATAGAAACAGATGGAGGGCCTGTGTTGCTGCAGGCATGAACCTTCTGTTTTCAGAAGGCTAGAGAGTTAGTTAGTTAGTTAGTTTCTCTATTTTTTCCTTTCACTATGTCATTCCATTTGCCTATTTCATTCCCGTTCTCTATTTCTCTCCCGTTATCTATTCCTTTCCCTTCTCTATTTATTTCCATTTCTCTATTTCTCTCCCTTTCTCTATTTATTTTCCTTTATCTATTTATTTTCTTTTCTCTATTTCTCTCCCATTCTCTATTTCTCTTCCTCTGTCTGTCTTTTCCTTTGCCTATTTATTTTCCTTTCCCTATTTCTCTCCCTTCCTCTATATCTCTTCATTTCTCTATTTCTATCCCCTTCTCTATTTATCTCCCTTTCTCTGTTTCTCTCCTTTTCCTCTGTTTCTCTTCCTTTCTCTGTTTTCCCCTTTGCCTATTTCTTCCCATTCTCTATATCTTTCCCTTTCTATGTCGGCCAAAGTTAAAAAATTAACTCTTTTTTTCATTCATACTTATGAAGAAAATACTCTGGTATCTCCACTCTGGTAATTCACACCCGTATAACTGACTATTACCAATGTTGCTCTGATTTGCGGCTTCATGTCCCTGCCTCATCTTGGCGGCCAATTTCTATCTGAAGTCATCGCTTTGGGAGCCGTTATACACATCCACGCGCGGCTTCTCGGAGGCCTGTATACCTCTGGAAAGCTGTTCATCCCTTCGGGGATATATTGATCAACCTGGCTGTCAAAACGGCATCACCAAGGATCCCGCTTCGGAGGGAATCTTCGGTAAATATCTCCGCCCAAAGCTTCACTTGGCGGTTTATTTTCAGGCGGGTGTTGGTGCTGCCAGATTTTAATGCTGAAGTTATCCTTTTCAGAATCTTCTAAATATTATCGTCATCAACAACAACGTATTTTCGTCACCATTCGCTTAATTTCCTATTATGTATACCAGTGAAATCAAATTCACCGGGAATGGCCCTGCACTTTAAAATGGAAGGTCAAAATTTAAAATCTAAGATGTTTTTTATCACTCATGGGCATAACAGTCGGGGGCAAGGGGTGCACTTGCCCACCAACATTTTCAGATTTGTTAAAATTTACAAGTTTATCTTAACCTCCAGGAATCTTATTAACATAGAAATAGTGATTCTTATGATTTCTCAATGTAACGGCTATTTAGCAAAATTGTCCAAAACACTATTTCTATGGGATGGAGAACTTATCGATTCCGGCCATGTCTCCACAAAGTTAACCTGCAACTTCGCCCCAACCCCGATAATTGGGCCCCAAGTTACACCGAAGGTCCTCTATATGTTCAGTTAGGCTTAAAGGGATTGTACTACAGTTTAAATTTGAATCCGAATTACTGCACTGTGTGATTGATAGATTTTATTGATGTTTTTTATATATGGGCTCATAAGCACATAGGCAATTTTTGCCCATCATGCAATACGGTGATAAGCACCTTAATATGGGATAAGGCCCTAACAAGGCAATAAGATATTTGTTAAAAATTTCCTCACTAAATGTTTAAAACTAATAGTCATCGATTCCCTTTTGTTTACCAGCTATCTATAAATAGATACCTCTAGGTATATCCTTGTTTACCAGCTATCTATATATAGATACCTCGACAAGGTTGTAGTTTTTGCGTCATAATGTCGATATTTATATTTGGAGTACGATTTGTTTTTTATATATTATTGTTAACACATATATTGCACCGTAAGGACTGTTGCACATCTTCTTCTTCCATAAAAAGGCGGGAAAATGGCGGCTTTCGTCGTGGTGGCTTCCTCTGAAGAAAGAAAGCATTGTGCCCAACGAAGACCGGAATTTTTGTTCCACTACAATAGGGCCAATAGTGCAGTTGAACCTCAATTTGAAAATAGTTTGCTGCGATCATTTCCATGTGTATGTTGACAATGTCCTGTACTTTTTTATCCAGGCACGTAGGGGGTGAAGGGGCATTTTTCTTCAGAAATTTTGGAATTTTCCGGTTCCTCCCCCCCCACCTGCATCCATATTATAAACTCATTGTCCATAAATTTTGTATAGTCCGATTCTATTGTTTATTCCGCGTATAATGGTACTTGATTCGTCCGTCTAGGGCAATTAGCTTCGGACCTACAGTCGTTTCAAGGTAACAGCGCATTAGGCTGAATGGCTCAGTGGCGCACAGACATATCGTTTTGGGGGTACAAGTCGTGTTGTATTGTTCACATCATAATAGTGCAATTATTTTCTTGTTCTAGACATGCCAGCGATCATTTCCATGTGTATTTTGACATTATCCTGTACTTTGTTGTCCAGGGGCGGAGGGGGGGGAAGGGCATTTTTCTTCAGAAATTTTGGAATTTTCCGGTTCCTCCCCCCGCATCCATATATACACGCAATGTGCACACATTTTATATAGTCAGAATCTACGGTTCATTCCGCGTATAACGGTATTTGATTCGTTCGTCTAGGGCAATTAGCCTCCGAGCTACAGTCTTCTAAATGAAACTCTGCATTTTGCTAAACATTGGCCCGGTTTCAGCGTGCTTACCTGGCGAAATGGGCTCGGTACACAAAAGGTTAAAGAACTAAAAACAAACACTATCTGTGAGGATGCAATCTCCCTACTCACGTTAAAAGCTGAGGCTGAAAAGAATCACTCAGCACAAGGACAAACGCAGGACAACATCGTAACAATCTGTAGAATCTTTGAAATGTAAAGCACAAAGAACTCCGAACCCCAGACATTTAGCCATCACCTTTCCAGACGGGAAATATCTAGAAACATCTGAGGAATGCCTTGTCAGACATTGCCGAGCTTCCTTGATCGCCATCGTTGTAAACAGGTGTAAACAATCGGAATCAAGGAAGAGACTACAGGTAACTGATTCGGTATTATTTAGTAAATTCGATTGGAATATATGTCTGGGAGGACGGGGATGAGTGGTCAGTCAGTTTGAGACCGAAGATTGAGAGGAGAGTTATGACCATTAGATGAAGAAAGGGAGAAGCACGATTGGAGGAACGTGTTAATGAGAGTCGTTAGTCACTCTTTGTACAGTCGCGACCATAACCTTTCATCGGAGATCATCAACTGCCGTGTAGAGACAGGTATACCATTTTCCACTAAGCCATGCTGATCCAGTCTGTAGGGGTATAGACTCAAGTATTGTGTTTTGCCATTCATATGTGTGTAGTTATTACCTCTCGCACCTTACCATCAAGCCTACCACAAATATCGAGTTGCTCAATAAACGGGGAAAGCTCAATGAGTTGCAGCAACCCATTCGATCCCACATACCTAAGGGTATGATACGACATGACCCCAAAGGTGATTATCCTGGCTGTGGGTCCTGGCGCCAGAGCCTCGTTAGCCCACAATATTGCAGTTATCTACCAGTGGCGAAGCGTGAAATTTTTACGTAGTCATCGCAAGATTTGCCAAACGTCAGAGTCCATCTTTCAACGGAGTGGGGGGATGGGCACAATATTTATCTGCGATAGACGACAAGGTCACTGCCAATTCAATGTAAAAGCTCATACCACAGACCTTACGACTACAAAAGGCACATAATTCTATCCCATACGACGAGAATTATTAAATATGATGGAAACTGAAATGCAAACACCTCAATTGACGCGTTAAAAGGTAAGAACCTTTATGGTTCACCGCCAATTGTTGTTTTGATAATGAAAAGCAGATTCATATCGTTCAATGTGTGCTTTTCCTCTTAACAAGTGGAAATAGCAGACATTCGAGTGGTGTGCTCATAATTTTCGAAGAGGAGGGGGGGGTTTAAGTGTACTTTTTAGTAGTCATTCCTGAAGTCCTCATTTTGCCATCTTTTCCTGCCTTTTCTTTCTTCTTTTTTTCAAAGAATATTGAGCCTGAACAGAATTATGATCCTCATAACCCCTCCTCGAGCACGCCACTGGACACTCGGAAGAATCTTGACGACTGCAGACAAACCCTGCCGTGGCTGTAAACATGGTGATGGGGGCTGAAAAAAGGGCCTGTTATGACCCCAGACCTTCAAGAGTGGGGGAAAGTACAGGTCGTTGGACCTGTCTGCCTGTTCGGAAGCGTTCGGCTGTTCTCGGCACCGGCAGAGACCAGAGAGATTCGCACCATTCTGCGATGAGCTGGGCCGACGAACACCAGTGCCTTCAATATGAAACTTGGCGGGGGAGTTCGGCGCGAGGGGTAGTGCTGGGGCCTCATTTCGATGCGCGAAGATTAGCGAATCACTTGCGTATTTCGAGCTGTTTCATGCTTTGCTTGACTTATTTCGCACAAATATGCGAGTATTTTGACTTATTATTTTTACTGCTTCTCTAAAATATATAAAAATGCAATATTTTTATTATTTTGCTTGGTCATCGCCGCCTCTGTTTTCTTCGTACAACGTGGAAGTGAGGTTGGCTTTTGGGTCATCCGTTACATCCGACTCTACCGGAAATCGAACCCGGGACCGATCTATGTCATCGAATAAGTCCTAAAATAGGAGACACAATATACAGTGGTTAGAATTCAATTTGTGCTGTGTGTTCAGTTCGGATTAGCCTATCTGTGCATAAACTGGACTCAAGCGAACCTTTGGCAAACAAGGAAAGTATCTATCATGTATCCTGTCCATGATTGTCTGTGATTGTCCTTTCATCAGTTTTATATAATCATCATTCGTTTTCATCGTCCCATAACTGGCATAAAAGCGACGGAAATAACGGCAAATAAAAAAGATATAAAGTCACCCCGGCATCCCTTCTCAATTTCTTTAGATTTCTCATATTCTCTCCCTTTCTCTATATCTTTCAGTTTCTCTATTTTCCCTATTTATCTATGTGTCCCTTATGTGTTTCTTTCCATTTCTCTCCCTTTCTCTAGATCTTTACCTTTGCCTATTTCTATCCCTTCTCTATACCTTTCCTATTCTCTATTTTTTGTTTCCCTATTCCTATCCCTTTCTCTACATATTCCAAGCTTATTTCTTTCCTCCTGTATATCTTTCTCTATTTCTCTCAATTTCTACATACCTTTCCATTATCTATCTTTAAGTTTATCTATTTTCCCTTATTTAACTATTATTCTCTTATGTATATCTTTCCATTTCTCAATTCTTCCCCTTTACATATTTCTATGTCGTCTCTCTATTTTCCTCTTCCCTATTTCTATTTTCCTATTTCTTTTCATTCTATATATTTCTCGTTCTATATTCTTCCTTTCTCGATATCTTTCGGTTTGTTTGCCCATTATAAATCTTGTGTTACATTACGATTTAATGTTAGTTTCAGATGTATCAGGGAATGAGGGGAGGAACTGACTTAATCCCCTACAGACATTGCACACACCATGTTGATTTTCGGATTATTGAAAACCCTCTGCCAATACAGAAAACTGCAGAAAAATATCGACTATACATTTCACTGAAATAAAAGCAAATCCCCGTCTTTTTATTGGCTCAGACTTGGGTTCCAGTAGCGATCCGTCACGTAGGGAACTGGATCGTTTTAATTGGAGCATGTCAATCAATGCGTGTGCCGTACGCTGGTGCGTGTGTGCTTTTCAACCAGAGAACTTTGTGTGCACACTCAATTAGTAAGCATTCCCTGGCCACACATGAACCTGCCTGTTATTTGTCGCGCCGCCCGCCGACAGGCGTCCGATCACCAGGAGTGCGATTCGAGAACCGCCTTTTCGATTCCTCGAGAGTAAATAATCTATGTTTGTCCAGCGTTCAAAAAATAAACACTCTTCTGCATAAAACATGGACGTTAATTGCGATTTTGGATCCGCGGTGTTTTGGCGCAGACAGCACATTATTTTTTATTTTGAACATTACCCCCACCTCCCCCCTCTTCATAACTCTCCCTGTGAAAGGTAATTTGCAGTGGAGGATAAAAAAAAAGTCGGAAAAAATTGGCTAAACTGCACAATGTCCACACACAGATCGGTCACTTTGGAATGGTTAACATTACAGGCAAAAGTGACTTTGGGGAGTGGGAGAACCTGAGTTTGTGGACAGTAGAACATGTGTTTACCTAAACATTTTCCTGTTTTGGGGCTTCTTCTTGTTTCAGGGTACGTTCTTATCTACTTTTGATCTTTCTGACTCCTTGTCATCCATGTTGGGAGATGATGACAGTGTTTTGACCAATGACTAAGATTCTGGAGAAATACTGGCTTTTTACACTGTCCCTGAAGTATTATTTTCGTGCATTGCCATACAAATACAGTATGCGCCAAAAAATACAGTACTGAAATGAAAAGATGAACAAAAATATAAGACATGCTACAATATAGTGACTGGTCTATATGCAACTCAAATAACAATCGTGCCTTTTGGGTTGCATAACTGTCAGGAAACCTAAGGTTAGGTTAGGTTAGGGCATGTGGAGTGGACGATTGTCATTTGGGTTGCATATAGACCAGTCACCTTTTTCAAACTCGGTCCACCTTCACGACCGCTTCCGTATGAGCGGAAATAATGCTCAACTATGAATACTTTCTCCTCCGTCGAGAGACCCATTTCCAACAACAACTGCACAACACAACTTCCTTTTCACTACTGCGAACACGTGCAGCTGGAGCTATGCCCCGTCGACAAACGCAACCACGTGTTCGAGATGCGCGAGTTTCAGTACTGTATATTTTGGCGCATACCGTACATAAATTAAAGATGGGGTTCAACGTACAGAACCCCAAGGACGTCACAATACATAGTTAGAATTTAATTGTTAGTATTTATTTATTGAAAATATTTCTTCTTCTTCTACCCCTTGCAAGTCTGGATGGGTAAACAAAGACCGTTCTGCGACTATAAAAATTGATCATTCAATCGACGATATGGTCCTCCTAAATGTATTTTTCCTATTGGCCTGACAGTTAAAATTTTTTGGAGGCAAACGGCATCTGCCATCCTCAGAACTTGTCGATTCCACTTTAAATTATATTTTTGAATTTCTTCCACTATTGCTTTGACCTTCCATTTATTTCGGATTTCTTCACTTCTAATTGTGTCTCGTAAGGTTGTACCACTTGGAGACCACGAAAAATCTAATTTGTGATTCTAGTTTTATCATGTTGAAGAAGAGTCCTACATTCGCTACCATATACAGGGTGGGAAATAACCTTTTGCTAGGGGTCTGCAGGAAAAAGTAACAACAATTAAGAAATTATGGTAATACCAAATGTTTACTACGACAATTGTGGTTACAAAAACAAAATTAAAAGTTAGTTCACGACAAAGCACCTTGCTTCAAGGCAAATGCTAAAACCAAGACCTTCTTTGGCGAAGTGGCATTGACTTCTTCAGCAGTTCTGAATGGCCGGGTGCATCACCGGACCTGAATGCAGCGGAGCACTTTGGGGCTATTCTGAAGGACGCAGTTGAGTCCTTGATGATAGTGGAACGTGGACCGGACCGCTATTCCCGGCCAACATTCCTTGCACATCTGGAACAAGTCCTCCCTGACATGGAATGGAATACGGACTTGTTTGCAAATCTTCTGAGCTCCTACCCTGATCGTCTTCGTGCTGTGAGAGAAGCAAACGGCGGACATACTAACTTTTAATTTTGTTTTTGTAACCACAATTGTCGTAGTAAACATTTGGTATTATCATAATTTCTTAATTGTTGTTACTTTTTACTGTGGACCCCTAGCAAAAGGTTATTTCCCACCCTGTAGAAGAACCAGTTTAAAAATTACCTTATTAACTGGAATTTCTTTTGTAATTTTTTCTCAAACTTTCTTATCAAAATTCCATTTAATATACTATATTTTATTAAATTTTTCTAAATGTTTGCATTGAAATTAGAATTTGGCTATTGTTTTTAAAATGCTTTGTGTGTGAACAGTTGAGATACCTATCAACCAACCTAGTGTTTCGACCAATTATGAGATGTAGGATTTCATTAAATAATTAGTTCAAAATGCTTACTAGGGGCCTGGATCCATTAAACCCTCCCATTATATACGAACAGTGGCGGCAATTGGGAGGGGGCAGTGTTCCAACACTTTTGTCTCTCAGTATGGCCTCTTGTCTACCAAGAGAAAGTAAACTGTCCTTACCTCCCCCAGTTTTGACACCCAAGCGCCGCTACTGTACACGGCCATGTTTTAATACCCCCGAACCCTTTTAATGTTTTGTGCGTTACCTGTGTCACGAGCCGGGAATAAAATGCTTTGTAATCAAAAACGCCAGCAGTCCCCGGGTGACAAGAGGTCGCCGGGGAAGTCTTGATCAAGAGAGCGAAGTGCGAGTGACAGTGTTTAAAAAGTTTTGGGCGAACCCACTGAGGACACCTTCGATGCACCGACACAGCGGCACGTCGTGACTCAGCCGAGGAACCACGAAGGAAACCAGATACAGTGGTCACACTCAGGGTTCATCATTATCAGTGTTTAGATATCTTTCTGGCTCGTGCGTGATCATCCTCCCTCGCTTGTGTGGATTCTATTAAATATTGGTGAAGTGCAATGAGCGTCATTTATTCCATTCCCCATACACACATTCTCTCGCAGCCAAGCAGTTTAAGCCGGCGAACGGCCTAAACGTAACATGGTGGAGGTGCGGGGCATGATCAAATTCTACGTCAATGCCAGACACACTAATTGGTCCGATTTCTTACCAACAGCGGTCTCAGCTATCAACAACACGCCGCATTCATCTGCACGGTACTCACCTACCTATTTACTGATGGGTTATCATCCCCCTCGCCTTACCGGATGCGATTTTTCAAACACCGCCGCAGCATGTGAGCAATTATGAACGGCTGGAACATATGATGCTTTCGCGCCGATTGGCACAAGAAAATCTCCTCAAACGCCACAAAACGGACCGACTTAACACTGTCATTCGCTACACACTTCGCGCTTAGCTCTCTCCCGGGGACTGCTGGCTTTTTTATTACAAAGCATTTTATTTCCGGCTCGTGACACCTGTGCTGGCCCCATAACAATCTTGTACTTTTAATTTATAGAGGCATTCTTAGATAACGGGTTTTCTCCCCTTATAGTGCATACGTGCTAACGCACCTATTAGGATTGAATCATTCATTCTTGTTTCTTCGGGAGGGATGTCAAAATAGTGGTCCATACGCATTCTGGTGTCCACATTTTCAGAAGCATAGGTGCATGTTCGCGTTGACTAAGAACATATAATTTTAATGCTGAAAATATTTGAAATCTTATTATCCCTTAATAGGCCTTCATGAGCATATTTCAATGGATATGGCCTAATTTCAAATACAGTTCTATTCCATAGTGCCGCCTTGTTTCGCTCAATATTGACAGGCATGAGGAAGTTAAGAGTCAGCAAAGATTACAATGGGGAGATGTGACAGCAGATTGGCAACGTGAGATGAGAGAACGCCGCGGTTGTGACAGATAGCGAGGAAGGAGTTTAATGTCGAGAATTCGGTGGCAACATTCATGTCTTCAAAATGCAAGTAACCTCTAATCTTACACATTGCGTCAAATTATGATTGTATCTATAATTGTGTCTGTGAGAATTGCATATTCCTTTTTGATCCTTGAGAGCTGATTGTGCACTACTTGGAGCGATAGAAAGCTACGGAGAGGAGATTGGTTCCCTATTATAGGTCTTTACGCTTAAATTAAAATATACAGCCAATAGAATAACCTTATATTATGAATTAAATCAACACATTTATATGAGAAGGAAAACTGTTTTTTTATGACGGTCGTTATGTAGTGTACATTGTCTACACTTGGAAAGTAGACGCACATTACTAAAAGCAGACCAATCGGGAGTGTTTACGATATTCGGTTCAACAAGCGCTGCTTATTTCAGCTTGTTGCCGCCTGGTTTTTACACACAAGGTAAGTAAACAAGAAAATGGAACAACTTTACATGCAACTAATTATGATAGAAATCAATCAAGGCCTCAATATGAAGAAAAACTCTTGAAATTTTACTCCCACTTGACGAGCTTATGCTGCTTTGCCGCTACTCCACCAGGATCGCCAATGTCCCAAAATGGCGAGTGACTAGTAGATGGCGTATTGTGTGTTGGACCTATCGAGAACTGATTCGATCACAATGCTGAAAAAACATTTCCTCACTTCTTTTGGTAGTCAAATGGCACTTTAAAACCCCCGTTAAAGGTGTGGAAATATGGGACAGAAACAATGTACAGCAAATTTTACGATAAACCATAAAAATGATTTTTGGAACATCTTTTATTGTTATGAACTGAAACCAACGAACTTTGAAAATAGTCTGTTTTCATTGTTGAAGGAGACAGGTGTCATGATAGCTTCCGTTAACCGATAACACGTTGAGTGAATGAGCATGCAAGTGTTTTCTTTTGAAAAACTGTTTCTTTACGGAAGTTTTCGCCTTTTCACCCTCCCTTCACGTTCTTTATCGCTGGAACATCAAAGAAGAAGAAAGAAGGTGAATACCAATATAAACATCTCGACAGAAGGAGAAGGAAAAGAGATACAGTCCCTGCAAACACCGAGCGGCAGTCTGTTCTGTTTTGTCTCGAAAACGATCTTTCAATTTCGTTGTGATTTATCTCCGAGGCTGCTGACGTAAGAGTACCCCCAACCTTCTCTTTCCTCCGAAAATCTTGTTACCATTCGATACTCCGGAAAGAAAAACATTCCCGAGTCGTTTTGCGAGTGGAAGACAAATTCAATACCGGACATAAAAGTGCCTGCATCGACCTTCCGAACCTACGCGTTTTCCCGGTGCTCACTTCCCGCCGGTTTAGCTGTCTCCTGCCAATGGGGACTTGGATCTAACATGGCGGATAAGGCCAGGCTCCCATTTCATGGGCCAGAGACCAAGCGTGAAGTGTCAAGTTCTTGCCGCTAGAGGGAAGATCGATCGGCTACTCATTTCTGGTACAGACTCCCACAATGCGTTACTTTGCTTTCTGTGGGACGATACAGAGAGAAAGACTAAATTATTATGTTCAGAAAAACGATTATTCTGTCTCGTTTAGGCTGTTTTGCACTAATGAAATGCTATATTATTTCGTGCTTTCCCGTAAGTTAAGTTTTTCTCAAACATAATTAAGAATTGAGGTTTGAACGTCAGAGCACAGGTTAACTAATAGCGCAAATATTTCAGTGAGTTATTAAGGTTATGCATGCCTGAGAACATTGAAACAGCAAGACAGTTCAGTTCTTGCTTACCTTATGTATCTTAGCTAGAGCGCTGTACGTTTCTTCTGATTGGCTACTCGTTTTTTCCATTTCACAATGGCTAATGAACAACCGTTAGGCGATACTTATGTTTCGTGTATGCTGAAGTTCGACTCCCGTGTGAAATGTTAGCAGGTGCTATGTTATAAAGGAAACAAGTTACACATTTCTTGTCTTAAATTCACAGCAAACTTTTCCGAGACAAGAGCAACTATCACGTGCGTGCGTTCATGCTTACTACATGCGCAGTGAGTGTTTTCTTTACAGAATAGGTTGTTGAATGTTGAGTTGTTGTGTTAACTCCACTTTATGCACAGATGGGCTAATCGGGACTGGACCTAGAGTTTAAAGTGGGAACCGTAGCACTATGTGCCTCCATCAGGTATCGAACCCGAGCCCCTTTGATTACAACGCGACGGCGCTACCACAACGGACTAGATATCCATGTTTTTTGATCTGTTTTGAGTTGGTGTTTTAAGTCCACTTTATGCACAGTAAGGCTAATCGGGACTGGACCTACAGTTTAAAGTGGAATCGGAACCACTATGAGCCTACAACGGGTATCGAACCCAGGACCCCTTTATTACAAGGCAACGACGAGATATCCATGTAGTTCGTCACTTTGTAATTTCGGTGTGAAACGCCGGACCATGTGGTCGAGTGGTTAGCACATCGCTGCGACGCCAAGGGTCCCGGGTTCGAATCCCGCTCTCCCTTGGTTGTTTGTGAATGTCCATTCATCAATTTCATCACTCATCCCCATTTTCGCAAATTAGCCAAGAGGCACAAAACGAGAAGTAAAATAAACTAAATCAATCAATCGGTGTGAAACAACCGTGTCACTCGTCACCAGTGTTTTGGACGAAACTAAAAGTAACAGTTACTTTTTGAGAAATTCTAACTGTAACTAGCGACTTTTAAAAGAGTTAATTTTTGCAATAGCAGTACTACTATCAACGGTTACTTTCAGTTACTTTAGGATACTTCGATTGTTAAATTGAAAATTTGTAAAGGGGGGGAAGAACAAAATTTGGCAACTCTGTTTCCAACAATGTGTCTTCTCTGGATTCTGCGGTGAAAAGATTTTGGTGAAATCTTCGAAGGCAAGGAAGCTAGGCTTCGATGCATGCTAAATTTAGAACATCCATGCTGTATTGCAAATCTTCATTTCTAATTGTGCCCGGAGACTCCATTGTTTTGGGTACATTGTTGCATTCATTTGGAACGTGATGGTCGAACTTGAGAGAAGTCATTGTGGAGAGAGAGTGTATCTTGTTCAGTTTGGATTGGAAGAGAAAGAAACAGGTGAAATAAAACTGATGGTATCACATGAAAAGTTACGTGGCCGGCATATGAACAATTTATCGAATTAAAATCATTCAAAGAAAGCAGATATCTTATTCCACCCTTTTTCTTATTTATTGTAATGTAAATAAATGAACACTTATTATATGTACCAGGAACTAAGACAGATGCAAGTTTTCATATTTATTTCATTACAATTAGTAATTACTAATTCGTGTAATTTGTTTACATGAAAATTTCTAGCTGATAGTTACTGTGGATGTAACATACAATTACCCGTACGTGTAAATAAGTTACTTTATATATTCAGTAACTCTAACTCAGTCACTTTTTGAACCAAGTAATTGTAATTCGGATACTTTTAAAATTTAACTTTCCAAGCAGCGAGGAAAATGTAGTATTGAATACTGAACCTACAGTTTACAATGGGATCCGAACATCTATGTCAGGTGCCTGCAGTTACGTATCACTCCTTGCTTTCGTTTTGAAGCCAGTGGGCGGAGCTTAAGTTTGTCTGCGTAAGATGGTCGCATCTACTTCAACCAATGACTAGACAGACAGAAGAACATCGCATCGGCTGCTGCAAGCGCACGCGGGCTGGAAGTAGGCTCCATCTACAAACGAAAACTCGAGGTCTTCTTTACACTTAAATACTACAAAACAAACTATATCTAGCTTTATTTGCTTATGGAATATAATTTCTTCAGGTTTCCTGTCGCATCTCTTAGTACCGCCGTGTGTTGAACAGGCACCATTGCTTCGTAAATCTTCTTCAAAAGTACACAAATTACATGCTTTCTTACGGCGACTTCGAATGTTTGGGTCTCACTTCTCCGGTTCTGTCACGTGACCCGGCTTCAGGAAAATCACTCTAGCCTTCCTCCTCCCCCTTCGTATCTCCATGCTCTATGTAGCTCCACTGGGTATCGAACCCGAGGACCCTTGATTACAAGGCGACGACGTTACCAGTACTCCATGGGAGAGGCCCCACAAAGCCACAACTATTGCGTAATACCGTAATGGAAATTATTTATACTGGCAATATAGCGTCAGCTACATAAGTCAAAACCTTTCTTTTTACAATGAAAATTAAGCAATCGTGAAAATTTGCTTTTTGTGACGAAAGAATACAGCGAAAGGAACATTCCTGGTGAATTCCTGAAATTGAAAAAAAAAACTCCGGAAGGGTCCAAAGCTGATTTCCTGCCCCGGTAAGATTACTTCCTCCCTCGTTCCGGAAATATGCAGCGCACTTTAGTGACGTCATAAACGAGGGCCTGCTGATGGCTCTCATCAACGACCAGGTCCTGGCAACGGTGGCGATTACAGCGCTACGACGGTCGCCCGGGCTAACTGCGCACTAAAACACAACCTTTAAAGACGCCATCATGGCCTCCGCGTGGACAACAAATTTCCGACGGAATGGTCCCCCAAGAACGAGGAAAAAACCAAGCGTCTTATTTTCCCCGTCGACCTGAGCAACATAATTTTCCCCGGAATCATATTTGAAGTTTAATGCTGCACTGCAGATTCCCTACCCCCAGATATTACGCAGTCTTTCCAACCATAAGCCTTAAAATTTTGGTTGCAGTGGAACTGAAGTTCAATTAAGCGAGGCAGGCAGTGGCGTGCCCACGATATTCGAAAGGGGGGGGGGGGGTTACGTATACTTTTTTTTAGTAGTCAGCCCTCATTTTGCCATATTTTCGTGCCTTTGGCGTTATTTTTAAGGAACACTGGGCCAAAGGGGGAGAAGGTTATGATCAGGCACTTAGCCAGGGGGAGGGCTCAGGGGGCTGAAGCCCTCTTTTCCTCGAAATTCAACAAATATCTAATTTAAATCGTGTATTGTGGTAATTAATTTAACTTCCTTAGCCGGATTAAACATCTTGCATATTAAGTTATGATATGCTGACAAATTCATCTTCAAGGGTTTTACCACCCCCTCCCCTACTGTTCCGCCTTTTAATGGCGGCTGCTGATAAGGGCTGAGCCCCATCCAAATAAAATTCTGGCTACGGTGCTGGTTATAACCCTCACCCCTCCTCCCTTGGGCACGCCACTGGAGGCATGGCATCTATATCATTTTTGCCTGAACAAGAACATATGAAAGTACAAATGCATGAAGTTATCCATTATATTATCGTCAACATTAAAATAATTTTAGTGTACTATGCAGGACTCATGGGCCGCGTCCGAAAGGTGCAAACCGTACATTCAAGCGAACATCCTTCAAGAATGGTCTCGTACCATAGGGCTCCGACTCCATGTGGCTTGGGGGGCTCGAGCCCCCCATTGTTAACGATGTGGGGGCAGAGCCTCCCAAATAATTTTGCTTAAGAGGTTCTAATGTATTATTTAGCTTCTCTTGTAAAGTTTACTTTGAATTGTGCCACATGAACTTAACTTTAAATACACATTTGCAATGTTCTATACCATCAACTTTGGGGGGGCTGAGACCGCTAAACCATCAACTTTGGGGGGGGGGGCTATGACCAGAGACAGCAAAACAGATGACTTATTACTTTATACTTAGTATGTAATTATGAGTATTGTTAAATTTTTTACAAAAAAGAGTTTCAAAAGACGATGTGCATGAACTAGGGTAGTGGATGGGACGTTCGGGGCTTTGGGCTACAAATGGCTCTCACATGATATTCAGAACGAGATCATTGATATGTTAGGGAGATCTGTTTTATGCTCCGTGGAACCAGATATTAAAAGTCGGGAATATTTTGCTATTATGGTTGACGAAAGTTGTGACATATCCATCCCTGGACAATTAATATTCTGTATTCGAACTGTGAATAAAAATGTTGATATTTTTGAGGAATTCATGGGCTTTTATGAGATTCCGAACACTGAGGCCAAAACTTAAAAAAGGAAGAGAGTGAGTCATTCATTAATTTAATTTATTTCAGTGATCAGAGTCCCCCAATAATTTTGACAAGTCGGCGCCCCTGTCTCGTACTTCAATCTTTTGAAGCCTTGGACAGGAAGCGATAAACTTTCGAATTGCACTTTGACTGCGGAGCCTAATACAGAGGTTGATTCATTTATATTGAGCCGAATTCGAATGTGCCACCTACCTAGGAAATGCAGTGTTTCCACCACCAGCTGTGTTCGATCTGCAGGCCACCACTATTGACTATTGCCCGGCATCGGAGTTTCCATTGCATTAGACTGCGTTGCAGCTGGACCATGGGTATTGCATCCCACTCCTCGTTAGAGGCTTTCCACAGGCCGGAGACGGTGCGGACTCGGCGATGGGACAGGCGCCGCTTGAGGAGTCCGAAAGCACAATAGTCCATTGCGTTGGCAACTGGACTCTTGACACGGATGTCAGAGAAGGGAATTGCAGAAATTCCATTTTTTCTGTTCCACTTCCACCGATCACCCACTTTATGACGTTCAGTTCCTTTTTCGCTCAGCCACATGACATGGTTTCAGGGCATGCACACTGCTCTTGCGAACAACCTTGAGGCGTAAATCCCTGTGAATCGCGTGGTTGATTGTCGCCTGCGATGTGCGGCATTTGCTGGCCATCGCACGCTGTGTGGGGATTTTCGGAGGTCGCCATACGCCGAACAACATGCAATAGCGGCGGGGTCCTCTTCGCGGGAAGCCGGTTTCTAGCTGCTCGCGTCGGTGTGGTGGGCCCAGGACTCTGTGCCGCATATTTCCGTATAATACGAATCTCAGTGGCACGACCTACACGAAAATTACGCACTTTACACATTTCTACGATGCGCGACGCCATGAACTTGCCGTCGGAAAGGGCAACAAAGTACCCCTCTCAGAATCTGTTGTGTTTCGCCGGCATCAAACTATGCTCGACCACATTGCTCTACTGCGTGACTAACGAGATACTGTTGCTTGTGTCGGGGCAATCTCACGGCGATGCTTTGCGCATGCGCAGTACAGTCTCACATTGAATTCGGCTCAATATAAATGAATCAACCTCTGTATGATCAGTAGATAAAACTAAGAACACACTGTTTTTTCAGCTTTACAGAAACTTACTTTTCACCATTGAAATCAACGCATTTGAAAAAAATTCTTATAAAGGGTGTCCCAATAAGAGCGAAGGATTTAATATGCTTAAGAAAATACTGTATATTTACAAAATGACAATTTTTTTTACATCATTACAACGGGTAAATGTTCCAATTTAAGAATGCCAAGTTTGATTTTCGCAACATGTCTTATGGTTGGGTTGGTAACACTGTTCTTACAAGTTCCTTTATCAGTGATTGTTGAAGCTTAGTTGACATGGAGCGTTACACAAAGGAACAACGAGTTTTGTAGAGCAAAATCATTACAAGGATGGCGAGTGTTATGCAGAGAGTGTTAGGAAGCTTCGTGCAATCCTTGGACGTGAAAGTGCGCCTAGTGAGAGAGTACATAAATTTGAGGAAACAGCTTCGACAGCAGACATTAAAACACCGTGCTCTCGATCTAGTCGGGGGACATATGCGGCTGTCATCTTTCATTCTTAAATCGGAACATTTACCCGTTGTAATGATGTAAAAATAAGTGTCATTTTGTAAATATACAGTATTTTCTTAAGCATATTAAATCCGTATCCCTTATTGGGACACCCTTTACTTACATTTCCATACAATTGATGAAGTACAACCAGTGACTGGCTAACATGTGGCTTCCAGGACAAGCGAACAAGTGAAGTAAACGAGTGTGCATTGTCGCGTACTGCATGCTCCCGGCTCGATTGGTTACGTCACTACAACAAGTGACGTCATTTCCGTCAAGACCGTAATTCAAGCCTGCTTTTTGGACCTTTGACACGCACCTTCTGCCTTTAGGGCTTTATGTTAGTCGGTTTTATCGGACTTCTCAAAGGCTTCTAAGGGTTAGTAGGACCAAGCCCTTGCGAGGTTTGTGGTGCAGGATTTCTTTTTAATTATCACCTATGTAGGTTTGAAATGAAAGATCATTAAGATATTTTACTCGAAGATTTATTTATACTTCCGATGATATACAAACACTTTTCAAACAGACAATTCACCCGATACAACTTGTAGGCCTAAACCTATTAGTTATACCGAAGTTTATAACCCTGGTCTTTTTGATGATGCAGGAGAACGCCTTATTCAGAGTTGGGTGTGTGGAATATCTGCCAAATGGAGCACAAGTACACCAGCCAATCCGAAGATTGAAGCAAGATATTACCCAACGCCCCCTGAACCATCAGCCTATCGGCAACCAGGAGAATGTCCCGTAGGCTTACAAAAGTCTAGCTCTTTTATATCATAATTTTGTTTACAATGTACCATGGTTACTACATAGTTGTTTTATATTTCCATAGTTTCAACATGTTTTCCTGATTTAAGTTAAACAATTCATTACCTATTGTAAAATTAACAATAACACAGTTTTAAAGAAAAGATTCCAACGTAGATGAATACAAAATAGATTGAACAGTTTTGTGCTTGAAAAAGCATGTGTTGACAGGGGCGACACACCTTTCGGACACAGACATAGACACCGATTACAAGAGGGTAAGGCATTGTACCCGCGTCCCCCTAAACTCATGAAAGAGGCAGAGTCTGCCCCCAGTATCTACTGTTAAGTAACGTTTCATATATTTAAGTTAATATAGCGAATATATACTATATTTAACTTACGCTTTTTCATTTTCTCTACTTGCAGAGGTTCGTCAGTACTACGAGGTGAAAGTCTACAACGTGTTCGTCATGCGAGGCAACATCGCAGTCTTGAGGTGCGGGGTTCCCGCCTTTGTGAGTGACCAGGTGGTGGTCACGGGGTGGCTGAGGGACGAGGCCATTCTCGGGAGGACAGCCCTTCGCCCAGGCGGCAGGTAAGTTAAAGACAGATCCAGAATTTAACCACGAGAGAGTTGCTGGAAGAGCAACAATGAATATTGTTTAGGTCCCTCCAATACTGTTCCATGGTTAGTTTATACACAGGGTGTCCACAAATGATGTATACAATTTTGGATCGTAATAGAAATAAAACTACAATGAAGAATCAAGAATCATATCTCTACTCCAAACTGTGGATGTTTTATGTGACATATTCAGTAGACCTCCACATTCGCTCTGTTAGTTACACGGATGGTGTTTAAACAATAATCTAGTTCCACTCATGCACGCTGCAAGATGTCAGGTGTTACCTGTTGAAAGGCGTCAGCAATGCGTGTTCGAGCGTCCATTGTTGACGCCACCCTTGTATTGTATACGGTGTCCTTGATGAAGTCCCAAAGAGAGAACTCACATGAAGTAATATCAGGGGAACTGGGTGGCCATTCAATCGGAATACCGCGTCCAATCCAATTACCCTTGAAATGTTGGTTTAAACAAGCTCTAACTTGCCGAGACCAGTGGAGGGACGCACCGTCCTCTTGGTAAATGATGTTGTGAACTTTCTGGATTCATGGAATTACAAATTGTTGCAACATGTTTAGATACGTCATTCCTACAAAGGAATGGTCGTACATATTAAAACAATTCCTGATTCTTTAAACATCTTAATCCACTGACCAATACTCTTTCGTGTCGGAGGCTGTCTGTTCTACAATATTTTGAAATTTTGCTGCACTAAAGTTAGAGATTTTGTCTCCGTAAACCACAATACACAAACACACACACACACACACACACACACACACACACACACACACACACACACACACACACACACACACACACACACACACACACACACACACTACTTTTACTGTGGAGAGACTATTTCTATTGACAATATAACTAGCGCCGCCACTCACCAGAGTCTTGAACTAGCGCAATATTGTCAGTCTATAAAGAAACTTCAACAGTCTCAAACTATTTTATCATGACAAACTATTTCCTTCATTTTTTACACTGCGAAGTTGTTTACTTCACCTCGGTACACACTACAATATAGAGATTCTGTGCCATTCATCAATCCATTGCCAAATTCCATTTTTAGAGGTGAAATATTAATGTTCTGGGAACAAATTTTCGGAGGGTTGAGTTTACCTGTAATTAAATTAATCCAGTATTATATACAGCCAATCTACATATATATATATATAAATGTATGTATGTATATATGTATGTTTGTTCCGGCATAACTCTCGAACGCCTGGAGCAATTTCAACCAAACTTGATACACATATCATTTACAATCTGGGAAGAAATGCTGTGGGGTAAGATACAGCTGGCAACCCTAGCGGTGGGGGTGGGAAGGGGACATAAAATAGTATTCTGTTGCGTGACCTTTTCGTGTGTCATATCCTGCAAGTTATGCTTTCCACTACACAGCACGGCGAATTTGGTTGCATTCACGGAAGGTGCGAAATTGCTATGTAAATCTATCTTCTATATATTTTTTTACATATATAAAAATTGATGTATGTGTGTATATATGTACGTATGTATGTTTGTTCCGGCTGTACACATATCACTTACAATCTGGAAAGAAATACTGTGGGGGTAAGACACCTCTGGCACCTCTAGGGGTGGGGGTGTGAAGGAGTGACATGTAAAAATTATCGAAAACGACTGATATTAGTGTGGTTGGTTGGTTGATTTGGTATTTTAAGTCCACTTTATGCACAGTAAGGCTAATCGCGACTGGACCTACAGTTTAAAGTGGGACCCGAAACACTATGTGCCTCCACCGGGTATCGAACCCCGGGACCACTTGATTACAAGGCGGCGACGCTACCACTGCGCCTTCGGAGAGGCCGATATTAGTGTGGAATCCATAGTTTTCGGGGTCGCTAACATGAATAGTGACACTCCCAATTCCATTCAACTCCAAGTTCATCACCTATCGGCATGGGTCTGAGAGTGGGTGAAAAAAATGTCAAAAATGACCTAGATTAGTGTCGAATACATAGTTTTCGGAGTCGCTAAGCTAAGATACCTGGTCAACGCCGGGTAATCGGCTAGTATACATTATAAAAGTCGGTTTGATAAGCAAGCATTTTAAGTGGTCCTCTTTTGGTCTCGCTGTCCAAGTTCCCCTGTTCGATTCCCGGCCTGGAAATGGGCGTTATTTGTGTGTCACTCTCCTTTAGCCGAGAGTGGCTTTACAAACACTTGCTTTTCACTGTAGAAATGACATAACCTTTTTGAAAAGTTCTTACACTTACATTTCAACACATTAGAAGAACTAGGTAAATATCTGTTATATCGGAGACACATCTCTTCATTTTTACAGAAGAAACTACTTACGGAAATGAGATTCTGTAGCATTTTGAAAGTTCGTGGAGGTATTTTCTCACAACAAGAAATAAGCAGTGTCGATATAATAAACTTGCATTTTCTGCAAAGCGACAACGTTATGCCGTTGTTTCCATTATGTACATGCAGATGGCGCGAGCGTCGAAAGTCACGCGGTCTCGCCAGTGTTTCCAAACATGCCTTTTTTTACGAGATTTTTTTTTAAACTATGCTTACCTAACCTAACCCAACCTAATCTAACCTTGCCGGAAATGGTCTGTGGGGCTATCGTGAATGGTTTTTGGGGCTATCCGTCAATGGTTCGTGGGGCTATCGTGAATGGTTTTTGGGGCTATCCGTCAATGGTTTGTGAACACGAAAGTAGGTATTTTTCGGTTAAGAAGGTTGAAACACTGCATACCCCACTCCAAATCGACAAAACACAAGCACGGCGCGCGTTGATCCGCAGCTGTGCACGCCATATTGTATGTTCCGCAACGGAAGAAAGAAACCAAAAGAATTACTCGTAATGTGAAAAATCGAAGTTATTTTCATGTAAAAATCCTAATGGCACCTTGAACTATGTTCCGCAATACACAATTGGTAAGTACGAACCATCCGAAACACAAAATATCCGATTTTAATGTGTCTCCGATATAACAGGCATTTACAGAAGAACTACAACCAACATCTGGCCGACTTTCAAGTAAATGATAACAAGTGCACGAGTCAAGTATTGAAGCCTGAAAAGATGTGTGTTCCGTGCTACGGTCTCGATTGCCCATTTAACTGGTGCTTTTGAACTGCTCTAGGTGACGCCACTTCCGACAAGACCGTACTTCAAGAATGCCTTTCGGACCTTTCAGACAGAGGCTGAGATCTCTTTCTCACAAGTTTCAGGAATTCCAAACGTTTAAAAATTCTCGCTCGATATTCCCAAGTAAGAGTTTTCCCAGTACTGTTTCCCTGTTCTTGTTGTAAAGCTCTGAATAAGTATTCGAAAATGATTTGAAAATTTTGGTTCCTGAACTTTGAATCTTAAACCCCCATTTAAATACGACCATGGCCGGAGGGGGTTGCGAAGGGGGACAGTTCTCCTGAACACCGAACGAACAAAAAGAGAAAAAAAATGGAACAGAAACGTCTTGGGTTTCCCAAAAAGTATTATTGTTGTAAGTTTGGACAAATTAAACTTTGAAACAAGTCTTGCTTTCTTCATTTTTAATGCAGTGGTTTCTCTAAATCTGCAAAAGATTTATATTGCTTAAAAGCAGTTACTGTGAACCATTTTTTCATCATGATGCGATAAAATGGTACCGCAAATGACTAAAAACTACTATTTAGAATATGTTGCTGTTATCTTGCACAATTTCGAACGCTTCCTATACGCGAAACTGAATTTCAAATTACATTAATAATCAGGTCAGGTGTAGGGCACAATCAACTTGCAACAAAAGCTAAAACTAAATGCTTAGCGCTCTAAACTTGGCCCTATTCAATTTCAATTTTATGATATGTGTAATAATAAACGGTAATATATATATATTTATATATATATATATATATATATATATATATATTCTTTCATTCTTTCATTATTTTCTGCCTAATTGGCAGGTTTTTCACTGCAATCTCCAGCTTTCCCTATTCTCCGCCTTACGCTTCGTAATAGCATACGACCCAGTTAATTTAATATCATCCATAAGCTGATATATCTTTCTTCCAGGGATTATTCCTCCTTCAACCATTCCCTCCAAGGCATCCCTTAGCAGGCAGTTACTTCTTAGACAGTGTCCTAACCAGTTTCTTTTCCTCTTCTTGATGGTCTCCAGTATAGATCTTTTTTCACCAACTCTTTTCAGTACGGCTTCGTTTCTTACCTTGTCCGTCCATTTTACACGCTCCACTTTTCGCCATGTCCACATTTCAAAAGCTTCGAGTCGTTTCTCTTCATTTCTTCTCAACGTCCAGGTTTCTGCACCATATAGTGCTACACTCCACACAAAACATTTCACTAATCTCTTCCTTACACCTATGTCCAAGGGTCCACAAAGAAACATTTCTTCTTCTATTGAAAGCTTCTTTGATGTTGCGATTCTCATTTTCACTTCTTTGTTGCAGCTCATGTCACTGCTTATAGTGCATCCGAGGTACTTGAAGCTATCCACTTGCTGGATTCTTTCACTGTTTGCTCTCACATTAATATTCCTTGGTTTCCGTCTTATAACCATTGCCTTTGTCTTGTTTGCATTAATCTTCATCCCATACTGCTCATATATATATATATATATATATATATATATATATATATATATATATGAAGGATGACTTGAAATCTTACTGTGCCCCACCTCGAGAAAAAATCCTGCAGGCGCCCCTTGTTTGCCAGTACAATTTATATACCGGTATATAAAAATTGACCCCCACTTTTAGCCACTTTTGCAACCGCACTATACTAAACTTTATCTACCAAGGGAAAGTAAATTGGCCCTGCCCCCCAGTTATGGCACCTTGCCCCCCCCCCCCCCGCTAGTTTTGGAACTCAATCGCCGCCACTGCGGTACAATGTATATGCTGGTACAATTTATTAGTCTTTTCGCTACTTTTGTGGTAATTGAGAATTTACGTTTGCTTTTAGATATTTCGGACTTGTGCACGTCATTATTCATTATTGTTGTCGGTTTATTGTTACTTGGTGTATTTCCTCTTCTTGGCACCTTAACCCGATAACAACAAAGCGAGCGCAAGATACTAATATTTCAAGGTCAGACTGCATCACCGTTCAGGAATCGTTAAAGATTGAACGTAATGGCTGCCAAGGTATGCGCATCATGGCGGATTTCATTACTATGTAAATTGTGAGGGAGTAAATTTCCTTCCCGTTCGTTACCTTAAGAGCTACATCTCTCTGGGCTAAAACGGCTGTCAAGGAGCTTGTTTTATGCCCGCCGCCTCTCTCAAAGGCCGTGTTAATGGAGCTGCGAGGCGTAACCTTTAGGAGGTCATTCTCTGCTGGCTCCCAGAGTTAAATGTCAAGCTTGGAACTGTCGACATTAAGGAAACTTTTGAAAAACGGAAAGAGGCGTGTTTCTTTAAAAGTAGCACAGACTCCTTAAGAATCCCCCCGAGTACGTTTCCGTAAGAAAAAGAAGAAAAAAGAGGCGAGGAATTGTTTCCACGTTAGAATGCCTATCTGGAAGAGATCGTTCGAAAGAGTAGCATATTATCAGTGCTGACATCTGTGCCTGAGCGCTACACTAATTTCAAGAATAACTCAGTCTTTTTATTCCAGCTGAGATTTAAGATCAAAACAGAAATATAAACAGTACATTGATTATTATTAATAACTATCTGATTGCCCGGCGTTGCCCGGGTATTTATTTATCCCAATCTTCTATTAGACAGGAAATAATGAATTCTAAGTATAGCGTGAAATGTAACTAATTTTATTTACATGTCAATGTCATCGTGAATGTCACCAATTAGCTTAGCGACTCCGAAAACTATTGATTCGTCACTAATGTAGGTCATTTATGACATTTTATTTTTAACCTCCTCTCACCCCATCCCAATAGTGATGAACTTGGAGTTGAACGGCATTGGGAGTGTCACTATTCATCTTAGCGACCCCGAAAACTATGGATTCCACACTAATATCGATCGTTTTCGATTATTTTTACATGTCACCCGTCACCCCTTCCCAGCCCCACCCCTAGGGGTGCCAGTGGTGTCTTACCCCCACAGTATTTATTCCCAGATTGCAAGTGATATGTCTACCAAGTTTGGGTGAAATTGCTCCAGGCGTTCGAGAGTTATGCCGGAACACACATACTCACACACACACATACATACATGTTTATATATATATAGATTCATAACATCAGATTGTACTACAGTAGCAAGAATTAGAACGATTCTAATTACAGGGTGAGTCAAAAATGACTCCTTTTAATTTCAGAAACGGAATGAATAATGAATTATCTGAGAACCACACAAACAAGGAAAAGAGAGAGAGAGAGAGAGAGAGAGTTTACCTTTCGTGATATAATCGCAACGTTGCCGCCATCTTGGATTCAGGCCAAGTTTTTAAAATGGGACATTTATTAGTAAAAATTCGATATCAGAAAGCAACTAACTTTCCGTGACTACCCTCTCCCTGACGATATCCTCCAACCAGTGCCAGTTAATGCATGTTCCAATAAGCATACAAGAAGCGATTTTCATCTTAATCTCATATTCCTTCGTAGCGTCATCAGCAAAAGGGAAGGAATTTACTTGGAATCAACGAAGCTAACATTCCAGTGGTGCCATCTGGTACGAAGATCGAAGATCGTCTTCTTTTATGTTTGGGACACACATGGTTCCAGCATTGATCGTTGACCCCGTTTTTATTGGTTGCAACTTCTGAAATTTCCGCGACCTCCTCTTCCAGTTGGTTGCTTACGAAAGTATCCCCATACTGATCTGCGAGAATAATTAATACACGTCTAAGTAGGGGGTGCTCCAGGCGGGTGCGAAGGGGTTTTTGCACACCTCTTAATTTTCTTCCGCACCCCATTTTCAAAACCAATTTTTCAACCGAAAATGTTGTTAACTCTTCACAGAGGAAAAGTTTGTAATAACCAAAAAAATTTTCTGGCAACACTTGTTCAAACAAACGACAAATAAATGATTATTCACCAGTACCAGTGGCGTCGATTGGGGGGGGGCGTGGGGGCAGTGCCCCCCAACTTTTTGCCACTTTTGCCCAAGCACTATGTTAAACCTTATGTACCAAGGAAAAGTAAACTGGCCTTGCCAACCTATAACCTGACCCAGCTAACTGTGGAGCAGGCGAACGAATTCAAGTCTCTGCGCAAGTAGTGACGCGAGACGGCTTCACCAATGATCACGTAAGAGGAACGGAATTGCGTGTCAGGGGAGGAAAGCGATTGTAGTTACCAGCCATCGAGCAGCGTGTACGGCCTTGCTCCACACTTAGTTGGGACAGGGTATAGTTTTGGAACCCAATCGTCGCCACTGACCAGTACTAAATGCTCATCACAAGGGTAGGATTTTTATGACTTAGCATTTTTTTTTTCGTAAGGGTGATGAATTCCCTAAATATATAGAAATTCATATTGTGAAGAAACTAATTGAATGAAGGTCCTTTTTAAGGGCACATTTTGGCATATTTGGCCATTTATACGTGATAGAGCATATTTTGATGGATTTTCGGTCATATTCAGCATATTTTCGCTTTTTCAAGAAATATCTTCAACAATCATCTTCTGGAGTCAACTTACCAGTACTGAAAACAGGGAAATAAAATTAAACCTTCGTGTAAACTTGTAGGACCAACACCCACAGACTTTTTCTGTAATTTGAGTATGTTTGTTGTGTGTGTATGTTTATGTTTTACGTGAATTTTTTAATTTTCTTAGTGTGTGTGTATTTTTCTGTTTTTATTTTTTATGTTTTTTTGCGTGTTTTTCTTTTATTTTTCTTGTGTTTTTTTCTGTTTTTGGTATCTCAATGTTCTTAGTTTTTATATATTTCATTTTTTGGTATCTTAAGGTTTTTAGTTTTTATATATCTCACAAACAGTTAGCTATAAAAATCAATTTATAAAATGTAAAGTAGAGATGGTTAAGTGGAAGAAGAAGCTTGTGCCTTAACTTCGCCATCCAAAACAAGGAATAAATAAATAAATAAATAGTAATAACCCCTAGATGGTTAGTCCTGGCGCAGCCGCTGCTAAGTAATGACGGTACAACACAAATCAAATTAGAAATGGGCTTTGTTAATTCCTCTTCACGCGAGAGTCTGTTACAGCACCGGATTCGTAGCAAAATCACAGGTCTGATATAGGTTCGATCCTCACCGCCGACATAAAGACATTTGTTCATCTGAAGACAAGAGAAGAGGTTCTCTCTCGAAACGTGGTGTTAGAATAAGTATAGTTAAAAGCAGTTGCGACGATTGGGTTCCAAAACTGGTGGGGGGAAGGAAAGTTTAGTTATCCTTGGTAGATAAGATTTAGCATAGTAAAAAAAAGGGGGCAACAGCCTCCTGCGCCCCCTAATCACCGCCACTGGTTAAAAGCACTAAAGAGTGAATAATGTCCGATTAGCATTATATGCTGATATAGAACTATTATCACTAATATTCAGAGACAAGTATCATATAAATTTACTAAATAAATAATCCGTATCAGTGTAGTAATCATGGTTTAGGCAAAAACGATAATTTCAATATTATTTATTAACACTCCACGTTACAAAAACTCCATAAGCGATAATTTCAATGACAAAACACAATCTATACCAAACAGAGCCTATCTTCACATGTACTTCTTTTTCCTCTGTCAATCTGCAGTGGTCTTCAACAGAAAAATAAAAATATGTGTTAACAAAAATAGGGACATTTTTTCATCCCGACTGTAGTCAGAAAAAAAATCAGGACAGGAATTGAAAAGGAAAAACTTTCCCGACTAACACAAGTTGCAGTCTGGATTAGCTTATCTTTGCACAAACTGGGTCTCGGTTTATATCAGTCGTCCTGATATATCTTCTCCGCGGTACTACGCCAGAGGTACCGGGTTCGAATCCCGACCTGGGCATGTGTGTACTTTACGATTGTTCCTTCATTAAGTTCATCATATCATCGCTCATCCTCATTGTCGCGATCAGCCGAAAAGCGAAATAAAAACCAATGAATCGGTTTGAATCTAAATATTGTGAAAGCTTATACCTAGGTAATTTGCATATGGCTACACTGCTTAAATAAAGTTCGGCATACACGAAGCAAGAGCGCGGATGGCACAAATGGTTCCACTCCGTGAGTTCCTTGGGATGGTCATTGCTTCTTTCTTTCCTTCTCCGTATTGTCCCCTTCCTCCAAGGCCTGCGCCCCCCTTTCTCCTCCCCTTAAGAACAATCGGAAAGCATCCTCCGGTCCAGAATCTTCCATTTTTGCTAACTTCAGCTTCTTCTCTGCCGTCACATGCTACGAACGTACGAATCTACAGTATCGCACTTCATTTGGCAAAAGGGGGCTTTCCCCCTCTCTCCCCTGACCCCCACGGCCAGATCAATTGAGTCAGCTGTCACATCTATATGCGCGCAGATCGTCCGTGGAGCCACTCTCCCTAGAGATCCCAGGGCCGGTTGTAGTCGATACAAACTGCCCACTCAGCGCCTTCCCCAGATGCTCCCAACTGAGATAAGACTGAATTTGCTGCTTCTATCTCTCTTATTAGCTTGGATCTGTGCTCTGAGAGCTAACCCTTTGGAGGGAGAATCCGTGACATGTGAACTTGACTTTTCATCAAACCTGAAGCTCTTTTCCTGTTCTTTTGCTTGGCTTCCAGCCAGGGATTCAATTTATGATTCCTGTTTCGTAGGTTCCTTTGCATGGCGGAAGTAAGGATGCTCGTTTCTTTTTCGTGCTTCTCTCTCCGTGTTTCCCACTCTCTGTAGCACACAGCCCGTCTCTCCCATCCCTGTTTCTCCCATCCCTGTTTCTCCCAGTTCTCTCTTTATTCCTGTTACTCTCTCTCTCTCTCTCTCTCTCTCTCTCTCTCTCTCTCGTACACACAGCTTCTCTCGATCTTTTCTTATTTCTTCTGTCACTCATCCTCTCTTTCCCCCAGACTCTCATTATCTCTCTATTCACGTCTCTCCCTCTTTCTATCTCTTCACGTCAATCTCTTTCTCTCAATTTACGTCTCTTTCTTTCTCCCTATTCACGTCTCTTTCTTTCTCCCTATTCACGTCTCTTTCTTTCTCCCTATTCACGTCTCTCTCTTTCTCTCTATTCACGTCTCTCCCTCCTTCTCTCTCTTCACGTCAATATTTATCTCTCAATTTACGTCTCTCTCTCTTTCTCTCTATTTACGTCTCTCTCTTTCTCCCTATTCACGTCTCTCCGTCTGTCTATCTCTTCACGTCAATATTTATCTCTCAATTTACGTCTCTCTCTCTTTCTCTCTATCTACGTCTCTCTCTTTCTCCCTATTCACGTCTCTCTCTCTTTCTCCCTTTTCATGTCTCTCTCTTTCTCTCCATTCACGTCTCTCCCTCTGTCTATCTCTTCACGTCAATATTTTTCTCTCAATTTACGTCTCTCTTTCTCTCTATTTACGTCTCTCTCCATATTTACGTCTCACTGTCTTTCTCTGTATTCACGTCTCTCTCTCTATTCACGTCTCTCCCTCTTTCTATCTCTTCACGTCAATCTCTTTCTCTCAATTTACGTGTCTTTCTTTCTCCCTATTCACGTCTCTTTCTTTCTCCCTATTCACGTCTCTCTCTCTCTCTCTCTCTCTCTCTTTCTCCCTATTCACGTCTCTCTCTTTCTCTCCATTCACGTCTCTCCCTCTGTCTATCTCTTCACGTCAATATTTTTCTCTCAATTTACGTCTCTCTTTCTCTCTATTTACGTCTCTCTCCATATTTACGTCTCACTGTCTTTCTCTCTATTCACGTCTCTCTCTTTCTCTCTATTCACGTCTCTCCCTCTTTCTATCTCTTCACGTCAATCTCTTTCTCTCAATTTACGTCTCTTTCTTTCTCCCTATTCACGTCTCTCTCTCTCTCTCTCTCTCTCTCTTTCTCCCTATCCACGTCTCTCTCTCTCTCTCTTTCCATTTACGTGTCTCTCATTGTCACTATTTTACGTCTCTCTATTTCTTCTCTCGCTCATTCATTTTCTCCCTCTTTTCTTTCTTTTCACTTTTTTTTTCTCTCTCTCTCTCTTTTTCTCTCACTCATCCTCTTTTTCTCCCCGACTCTTTTCTCTCTTTTCAAGTGTCTCTCTTTTTCTCTCTACTTCTTATGTCACTCATTCTCTTCCTCCCGTCTCTCATCTTCTCAGCTCATTCTCTATATTTCTTCTGTCATTCATTCTCTCTCTCCCATGTCTTCATCTCTCTCTCCATGTATCTTTCTCTTCCTGTCTCCATATTTATTCTTATTCCTGCCTATCTACTTTTCTTTTTTCTCTTTCTCCATCACTTCTCTGCGTCTCTCACTTTCCCTTTTCCCCTTTAACCCATAGTTTAGCCATTTCTTCAACACAAAAATACGAGGCTCTGTGGGACCACGTTCTTCTGTGTTTCTCCTTGTGCTGAGCGTCCCTTTACAGCCTCAACTTTTAACTAGGGTATGGAGATTTTATCCTGGGACATAATATATAGTTTTAGTTCTTGATAAGTAACGAATGAATGTATTAGTCTTAAAAACTGAGTTAGGAAGGTAATAACATACATACTTAATTTTATTGTTCAGGCCCTTCTCTCAATTTTGTTTGATTTAAAGGGCTTTATCCCATATTGTATGTCTGGCCAAAATAGGATGTGTGCTGACGTGTCCATAATATCGAAATCAATGTGTCAATCAATTGAAAACAAAAACACCTTTGAGTTGGCCATATTGAGCCTCCAAAATAAAGATAAACATATCAGGTTATGATATTTTGTGTTTCAAACAACAGGAACGTGTTTTCATTGAGATTCTGTTGAAAACGAATGTTGGTCCGTCCAAATGCTGAGAGTTCAGAGTTACGTAATTGTTTCCCTCCTGTTTCCTGGAACTCTTAATTGAAACCCTGTGCGTTGTGTGTGTGTGTGTTTGGTTGGGTTACGTTCGCGTGGGTGATTATTAAAAAGAATAACGATGTCTGGTTAATTAGTCGAAAATTTAATGACCAATTAACACTGTAAACATTTTAATACACCCGGCGTATGGGAAACTTCAGATTTACAATTTTTAATTGTAATGAATATGTAACATTTTTATACAGCTAAAAACGAATGGAATTTATTTAATCAGACAAAAATGTTATTTCTCTTAAGATTCAAATGCGTACTTTTGTAATGTACGTACACTCAACGAATTTAGTAGTAATGTGTAATTCAAACAGATTTTGTAAAATTAAGTAGAAAGTGTTCTCGTTATCTTGTGGACCATCCTGTATTACATTTTGTTTCATATATGTCGCTTGTATACTTTTTTGGGTTAGTTTTGGCGACAATGACGTTTCGTGCTAAGAAGACAGAGGTTCCAGATTCGAACCCTGGCCAATGAGTAGATGTATCATTGTGTTTTTCTGATGATCCATCCGTTCTCAGTGTCGTGATTACAACAAGAAGTAGAAGAGCCACGTAAAATAACCGACATGGAAGTATAAGGGCGGACGATTATCAGGTGGAAGAACAAACACGAAGCGCAGTGTGTACTGTGGATCGAACTCGAATCCAAAGCCATTTTAAAAATATTTCTTTATTTTACGTGATTTTCCGCCACTTTTGGCTATTCACGGCGATGAGGATACGAGATACTAAGACGAAATGGATAAAGGTTTTGCAAAGATATATACAAGTCCAGACCAGGATTCCAACCTGGAAACTTCGGTGGCGAGACCGGAAGACAAGCACCGAAACATCATACCCATCATGGGATCAAACTTTTGGGGGGGGGGTCAAAATCGAACTTTGGGCTTCACTTTGGGGGGGGAAGGGGCAGAATCAAACTTAGGACTTAACTTTGTGGATCAAAATAAACTTGCGACTTAGCTTTGGGGACATAATCAATCTTGACACTTGATTTGGTGGGGGGGGTAGAATTAATAAGTATTCCATCCCATAAAAATAGCGCCCAGAACTATTTTGCTGAATAGCTTACATTTGCATAATCATAAAAAATACATTTCAATACTCAGCTACTCAGATCCCAGGAGGTTAACATAAATAACTTTTACAGTTAGTAGCCTGAAAATTTTGGGGGGCAAGTGTCCCCCTTTCCCCCCGCCAAGTTACCCATTATAGTAAGATATAGAATAATTAGACGGACCTTGCCGGTAGCGTAGTGGTAACGTCGTCGCCTTGTAATCAACTAGTCCCAGGTTCGATACCCGGTGGAGGCATATGGCGATTCGGAACCCAGTTTAAACTGTAGGTCCGGTCCACATTAGCCTTCCTGTGAATAAGAGCTTAAAAAACTCATTTCTAAGAAGCAGACGAAGTAAATTTATTTTTCTTATTTGATCTATTATCTAATTATTGTAACACGTAGACCCGACGTGCGGAACGCACTGTATTTGTGAAAGGACGCTCTCGTGTGCACATCTGGACTGCAGAGGGAGCAGCGATACTGTAGCATTGTAAGAGGAGGCTTCGTCGGTTGCGCTCGTACAGTGGAAAAATTCTCATCTGATTTGTGAGTAAAGGTACAGCGTGGCATTGTAACCATGGCACAAAACCTAATGGTAGTTTCGTGAAAAGCAGGGTACCTCCCCACCTCCATTAACCTTACTGGCCTCGAGTTACAGGAAAGAAACTCGCACTGCACGGAGTTCTCCCTGACCCCCACAAGTAATAAGAGTTGCCCAAACCTGAAATGCAGTATGAGAATAGGTGATAGAAACACGTGCTGGAACTATCTTTATAACTTAAAATCATGTGACTCTTAAAATAGCAGTCATTTATTTCAATTCATACGTCTATAGTAGACGGATTGACATATCTCTATTTATAATTAAAACAGACAAGATGGAAACACTTCATCACAGCTACATACTTATGTGCATCACATAAATTACTCTATTGAGGTTTTGTGAAACCCGTAGTGTGAACAGGGACACTTAACAACAACCGTCATTTGAGTATTTGCATTTTGGAAGTATATTTTTTCTTTCATTAACCTGGCAACCCTGCTCTTACTGCTGAAACATCATATACCCTGTTTTTACAGGCCAAATCCCTCTATTTCTGTGCACTCAATTTTGTGCACATCCATTAGCGGATGATACGGATCTCCCCCGGAGGGTATAAAAAGGTTTACTTTGTGTACAATGAAACAGCAATTTGCAGAGAGTCCTCAAACATTACCCGGCATGCTGGTGGAAGTAAAAATTTCATGTAGCAATTGTGCCGCAATGGAACAGGCCTGTTTCGTATGACGTCACATCAGTGCATTGTGAGGCCTGCTCAGATGGCCGCGAATAAAGGGGGCGGATAATGGAATGTCAATTAGGTCGGTGCACCATGTTCAGGGGTGGCCTTACGTCTGGTTCATTTATATTCTGCTGAACGCCGTGTTAAGCTGTTACGCCATCTAGCTGTGGAATTTGGAAGAGATTTTCCGAGCTGCAATGGATGAATTGATGGATGATTTGGTTGGCCTCACTTCACCATTCCTTTCGATAGCCTTTGTAGAGTGGGACGCATAAGTATTACGAGGAAATTGTCCCATCACCGTGATTTAAGAGTTTCAATTTGTACTTGAATTTGTGCTTTTGTTATTTATACAAATTCAAATACGAAATAAATCTCTCGTTGCTTAATCCCGCGTAGCCAAGTGGTTAGCGCTCTCGCCTTTTGGGGAGCGGTCCCGGGTTCGATTCCCGGTGGTATAGGTAAAATACCCGTGCATATCGCACCGTGTCATGAAAGCCCATTTCGGGTATATGGGGATAGGGCCACATTCTGTCTGGCTGCCTTAGCCGAGACCATGGACGGAAGTGCGCATGCGCCAACTGGACGTGTTCATTGGTAAAATAGGGGTGATGGCACTTTGATCAGGAAGCGGGTTCCCTAAAAATGGTCTGCTGTGGAAACAACAAGGAAGATTTAAATGTAGTAACATCGCCGCCAAACTACGTAGAGATGTTTACGAATTATGTAAGGGTATAGAATGAAAAAAAAATAGCTATCCATATACTATATAAGCAAGCAGAATATGTCAGGAAAGTATTCAACATGTCACATTAGTAGATAAACTTGTTTGTAAACATGGAACTTTACTTTGTGTCATTCAATGAAATTGATCTTCAGTAAATATTATAATTAGCACAAATGTGCACAGCAGTAATCATAATAGTATTCACTAATAATAGCATTATAAATATAATAAAGAAAATGTAGTAACTGAATACTTTGTGGCATTGTGTATTGTATCGAGGGCATTTTGTAGAATGTGCAACAGGGACCAAAACGTCAATTTTCTTTGTTCTACTCCGAAACGGTTTGTTACGAATTGCAAGAGACATCACAAACACAACACAACACAGCAAGCAGTAATAAACATAACAAGCGAACCCATACAAGCAAAATGCCACAGGGTGGTTTCGTGAATGTTCTACCTGCTTCCCCCTCTCGCGTTTGGAATCGTACTTCCCAGCTAGTTTCGTTTCCCTTGGCTGGAATTTACATTATCGATCTCACACATCACCATTTTGGAGATGATGTGATCAGCACGATGCTCCGGCCGTCTTTACCCTTCAGGGTTGCCCACAGGTAGTTATTTATTTGAAACTGGGTGAGCCCCAGAGCTGATTTATGCAGCTCTTAGATCACCCACCAGGAATCGAACCCGGGCCCCTCCCGTGGCAGTCAGGCGCCATACCGGCTAGATCACCACGGCCGCGATTCACTATTCAGATTGGAGCTCCCAAAATGTTGATGTCGATCCAGGATTGTGTGGGTAATTGGGGAGCTGCTTGAAAAGAAGAAGAAGCGGACTTCTGTATCGAAAGCCAGGAAACAACAGCGACGATGGGACTCGATGCGCTGACCACGCGTCACCCAACGAAAAGCCACTTGCAAGGCCTTGGCCCTTAGGGGGCTGCTGTGCAGTATTGGAGCTTAATAATTTAACGTCGCTTTTATTTCACCTTTGAGTAATCGCGAATAAGATTAATTGACAGATTTAGTTTATCTTACGCCGCTTTCTGCAACTTTTGACTAATCGCGACGATGGGGATGAGTAGCACTAATATGATACGGATGAGAAGACAATCTCAAAAATATATGGACGACAGAACGCAAGCCCTACAGGGAATTATACTGCCTATAAGACCAGACGCCAGAGCCTCATTAGTAGAGCCCGGATTTGTATGTAATTACATATTCTATTTCTTTCTAGATACATCCCTTAAACAGGAAAATGTCAACGAATTATATAACTGACTTGATTTTGCATAAGTTTTATTACATATTTTTACATAATTGCCAGGATATTACATATTTTACATATTTGCAACTTTGCTTTGCATAAAACAAAAAAAGATTTGTATCTCATGTGACGTCATATTTTCTAATCAATGAGATGCATAATGCTTATGGGCACCTGAAATTGACTGCCAAGTTGAAATTCAGGCTGCAGTAAAAAAAAAAACAGGAATTGTTCTATCGAAATATGCTGTGAAGTTTGTCCCCCCTCCTTCTCTGGTTACATATTTTATATTCGCTTTTAGATTTAAGCAAGACATCTAGAAAGTTGGCATCGGTGGACAAGAAAGCTAATTTACTGTACGAAGCAAGTTACACAGTAAGTTCCCTTGTACACAAAGTATAATAGTAGCTATATATTTTCATTCGATTGTTCTTTCTGTGGACTTTTATTTTACAATTTGTTTCGAAAGTTACAAAGAGCTCTCTTACATATTTACATATTCGGTACTACTTTACTATACCGGAGACACTTGTCAATGATTTATTTCGCACTTTTTTACATTGCTAACGTACTATTCTCCATTCCGGAACATTTATTTAGGTGAAATAATGAATTTCTAACGAAAATAATGCCTATTTCTTACATTTACGAGTACTTACTGTTCTTCCTTATTTCCACACAATATGGCGATAGCTTACCCGTTCATCGCGCGTTGTGCCAGTGTTTTGTCGATTTGGAGTGTGCATGCAGTGTTGCAACCTTGTTCACCGAAAAAATACCTAAATTTTAAAAAAATAATTAAAAACACCACGATTTTTTTTCACGAAAAAAGTTCAATTTTTTACATAAAGAGTAATTATTAAACAATTGACGTTAGCCCCAAAAACCATCCACGGGTAGCCCCAAAAACCATTGACGTTAGACCAAAAATTCACTATAGCCCCACGGGGACGAGGTATGCCTACTAGGTTAGGTTAGGCCTGTTAGGTTAGGTTCCATTAGCACTCCTTTCGTTCAATTTAGCATATACGGACAACGGCACGTCATCTTATAGCGAAAAGACGGCGTAGGTTGAAACACTGACTAAGGTATTGACGTCATCAAACACATGGAACATTGTGCTCTCATGCAGAAAGCAAATGGCGACAGCAGCAATAGGGCATTAAAATGGATGAAAACTACATTACCGAACATCAACAACGCTACAGAAAATGATTTGCGTAAGTACTTTATCCTGTAAATTTGAAGAGATCCGTCTCCGGTATAGTAAAGTGTTACCACATATTCTATAATAATTTGCGATGTGAAACGTAATTAATAGTTGACAAAATTGGATTTTTAAATATGTACACGTTGCTGTGCTTTTGTATATATGACATATTCCTGAAAGTATTTTATTGATTCTGTGTCAGATTTATCATGTTTGTCCACATTTTCCACCAATAGTGTCGGTTCAATATCTCGCTTCCAGCGTGGAGATCACACACTCATAGAAGCGACATGTTAGCCTGTGTCCAAACATCGTAAGGATTTGCAGTAGAGATTACCACTCTAGTGAAATGGCATTATCTTGTATGTACATACCAAATGAATCCCACGATTCCGCAGCCTCGGGAGGGGAAGGTTGAAGGGGTGGGGGTCCTAAAGCAGATTGACGTACAGGATGGGCGATAAAAATATTTATTCCCAAGCGCGCCATGTTGGAAAACAGCCTTTTATCCGTGATAAACGAGCAACTCCACCCTCCCACAGAGTATAGCAACATATCAAGCAACGCAAAACGAAGAACGGGTGATTTACTTGCTGTAGCGAGTCACACAAATCACGGTTACACACGCAAAATATGATGGCCACAATAGGCCGCTTCGCTGTTTGTTTCTTTACGCATTGGAATTCCGTTGATACTTCAGCGCATGCGTAACAAAACTCATTTCACTGTCGCAGAGAAAAAAAGAGTCCCCCCAATCTGCAACAAATCCGCATTAATATCCGCCTAATTGCCGCATCAAAACGCCATTTTTTACCTTTTGTTGACAATATTAAAGGCGCGAAATGTGGCCGTGGTGCAGCAGTGGACATATTTCACGACCGATTGGAAAGTAGGTCGGGTCAGTGCTGCCAGGTCGTGCGGAAGGTATTAATATGGGAACACTTACAAATGTATATATCTTTGGCTAATTCCTATGTTTTCTTTCTTGTTTGAAAGAACAGAAAGTGTTAGATTTACTGTGAATGATGTGAAAGATGTTTAAGAAATATTAATTTGTGCATAATTCCAAAGAATATGAAAGATAAAGGAAGCCGATGTAGTTATTGGAAATATTAAAGTTCTCATACAAATATAATGTTTGGTTTTTGTTATTTACTATCGCTTTTCTTCTAGTTTTGGCTAATCGCGACAACGAGGGTGAGTGATGATATGATGAAACTGATAAAGGGACACTCACAAAGAACACCCATGCCCAAGCCGGGATTCGAACCCGGATCCCTAGCGTCGTAGCGCGCTGCGTTAACCACTCCGCCACGGAGGTGAGCATTAATAGAATGCGAACATAGGCACGTGCAATATAATTCTGAACACCAAGTCGCAGTGTACTTTAAAATTTACTTTACAAGGAAATATGCAGTCATGTGGAGTCTTGCATGCACAAATTAATGTAAAATAGTGTCTTCCGGATGACGTAATGGTGACGTCGATGGCTTTTAATGAAGTTATCCCATTAAAATTTCGGTAACCACCAAACGTCTCTAATTCTTTTATTTTCGTATTTTTAACATTGATACTTACATATTCTGCATTCGTAAGGATTCTTCTATTTCGCGTTTCGTTTTTTGCAGAAAAATAATCTCAATTTTCGAAATATGGAGTATTTTTATTTTCTTCGCTTTTGCTTGCGTTACACGCGATATGGCGGAGAAATCTTGACTAGCGTAGTCCATGATCAGTGGTCATGCAGTGTTGCGACCTTCTTCATAGCAAAATATCTAGGTACTAGTATGGAGAATACGTAAGTATGAATGTGGAAAATACGAAAATAAGGGAATTAGAGACGTTTGGTGGTTACTGAAATTTTAATGATATGGATAACAACATAGGCCTTTAGCCTAAAAATAAACTTCAGTCCGCTGACGTCAGAACGCAAGGTAGCAAGAGTGTTGTGCGATAAGTGATTGAAATAAAACAAAGCAACTGAAACCATTGGCGCGTGGATAGGTTAGTAGGGCCACGCAAAGGTTTCAATAGTGAAAAAGATAGCCCCACGAACCATTGGCGCTAGCCCCACGAACCATTGGCGCGTGGATAGGTTAGTAGGGCCACGCAAAGGTTTCAATAGTTAAAAATATAGCCCCACGGACCATTGGCGCGTGGATAGGTTAGTAGAGCCACGCAAAGGTTTCAATAGTTAAAAATATAGCCCCACGAACCATTGGCGCTAGCCCCACAAACCACTGGCGCGTGGATAGGTTAGTAGGGCCACGCAAAGGTTTCAATAGTGAAAAAGATAGCCCCACGAACCATTGGCGCTAGCCCCACAAACCATTGGCGCTAGCCCCACGAACCATTGGCGCGTGGATAGGTTAGTAGGGCCACGCAAAGGTTTCAATAGTTAAAAATTGGTTTCGAAAAAAATATTCGTAGCCCCACACACCATTCTCGGATAGCCCCACGAACCATTGGCGCTAGTCCCACGAACGATTCACGGATAGCCCCACGAACCATTCACGGATAGCCCCACGAACCATTCACGGATAGCCCCACGAACCATTCATAAATAGCCCCACAAACGATTCACGGATAGCCCCACGAACCATTCATGGATAGCCCCAAGAACCATTCACAGATAGCCCCACGAACCATTCACGGATAGCCCCACGAACCATACATAAATAGCCCACGAACCATTCATAAATAGCCTTAGAGATACTGGGCGAAAGGGGGGGGTTATAGCCCCCATCAACCTCACATTGAGCACGCCACTGATCCTGTGCACGTCATGTTGTCGCAAGTTCGTAATCAGAAATGATGAACAGTAACTCTCGTTTATTTACGTTCTAGAACTGTTACACAGTTACAAAACCGCGTATTTGGAAACACTGACCGGTTGTTACGTCATGAAACGCTCGCAAATATTTGGTTCACGTAGTAGACGGACATCAAGGGAACAGCTTTCGTGCATTGGAGTGACATTAATGTCGAAAATTACATGATTTACCGGCAAAAAAATTTCAACGAGGTGAAAACAAACTTCCAAGACCTTCCTAAAGTATAAATAAACCCATTTCGGTAAGTACTTTCTCCTGTAAAATTGAAGAAATACGTTTTGGGGATACGAAAATTTTACCGTTATCCCTGGCTCGATAACCAGTAGAGGCACAGTGATTCGGATTCCACTTAAAACTGCAGGTTCAGTCCCGATGAGCCTATCTGCACATAAAGTGAACAGAAATGTAATGTAACTATAATAAGAGCTAATATAGAAGATACTAGGCATATTACGTATGCGGTTTATCTTATGAATCACAAACTTACATGTTAAAAAAGACAACGTTTTATGGAAATTCCTTCACGGTCACTGCTACCAGAGCATGGAACGACCTCCTCAATGGCATAAGAAACTCTTCTTCCCTCGGCCAATTCAAATCAAAATTAAGAAATCATCTTCTGGAGTCACCTTACCAGTACTGAAATGAAAACAGGGAAATAAAATTAAACCTTCGTGTAAACTGGTAGGACCAACACCCACCGACTTTTGCTGTAATTTGAGTATGTGTGTATGTGTGTTTTATGTGTATTTTTTTACTTTTCTTAGTGTGTGTGTGTGTTATTTGTTTTTATTTTTTTGCGTGTTTTTCTTTTCTTTTTTCTTGTGTTCTTCTTTTTTTTGGAATCTTAATATTCTTAGTTTTTTATTATTTATTTTTTCTGGTATCTTAATGTTTTTAGTTTTCATATATTTCACAAACAGTTAGCTATAAAAATCAATTTATAAAATGTAAAGTAGAAATGGTTAAGTGGAGGAAAAGGCTTGTGCCTTAACTTCACCATCCAAAACAAGGAATAAATAAATATAATAAGCTGGAGAGTGGAGATTCTTGTAAAACATTAAAAAAAAGACAAGATATGAGAACAAACTTAAAACAGAAAGCATAACATAATAAAGAAGAAACAAGAATAAGATTATGAGGACATGGAAGAAAGCATTAAATAGACCAGAAGAGCAAAAGTGATGAGGAACAAAAAGAAAAATGAAATAAAATTATGGGATACGGAAATAAATTGGGTAGAATCATGGAACAAAAGAGGAGGAATGGTAGAGAGACAGAATAGATTTGAGTTTTGCTTTACAACAAAAAAAATAATGAAAATACTTATAATCGGGGGGCCAAGGTGCCAAAACTGGGGAGGGGGCAGAGACAGTATATTTCCCTTTGTATATAAGATTTAGCATAGTGCAGGTCCTAATCGCCGCCACTGCATCTGTGTATATGAATCTACAATTCTCTGTTTTGTATACATGATTGAATATTTGTATAACTTGTTTATGAAACAATCCGTACTGGTATTTGATGAAATGGAATTGCATAAATTCGATGCCATTTCGTTTTTTATCACTTCTGCATTTTAACAATGGGACAATAACTATGGAAACGACATTCACTACAAGAATGAATAATTTGTTGTTGTTGTTTCTAGGTTTACGGTAACGTCTTCGGGAGCTTTGCACATTCGAGACATCTCGCCAGAAGACGGGTATGCTAGGTTCTCGTGCCAGACGATGCATCGACTGACAGGCGAAAGACGGCCAAGTCTTCCCGGGCAAATCGTCGTTACAGGTGAGTTCTCCTGACTTTCACAATTTTGACTGAATTATACGTAGGCTATTATGTTACGACCGCGCTCGGTTCATGCCCAAACTCTGACGGGCTTACTGTCAAAAACCGCACAGTCACATTAGGTTGGTACTGTCAGACACTGGTAGGAAATATCGGCACAAGGCTTATTGTTAAGCTTCCTTTAGGCCAAGGAAGAGACTTACTACGATGATTATAGATGTAGATAGGGACAAAAAAAGAGACAGTGATGAGGGGGATATAGTATGGGTAGAAAAACAGAGAGAGATAATGGAACAGATGGACACAAAGTGGGAGACAGTTTGAGATTGAAGCAAGAGAGAAAGGGGAAGGGAAAATTTAGGTAGAGACAGAAAGAAGAGAGAGAAAAGGGTATAAACGAAATAAATAAGTGAAGAGACAGTAGAGGACAAAATTAAGAACAGTGAGGATAACAGATTGAAACCGAAAGAGAGTGATGAAGGAACAATATAAGTACACAGAGAAAGGTGTGTGGAGAAATGTAGGTAGAGAATGGATGAGGGGATTATGAGAGGATATAATATAGTTAGAGACAAAGAGAGAGAGAGAGATAGAGTGATGGAAGAAAGAATGAAAGAAGTAAACAGACAGATTGAGACAAAGTGAAGGACCGTGAAGGTAAGAGATTCAAGCAGAGACTGTGATGAAGGAAAATATAGGTAGAGAAAGAAATAGAGTAATGAGATTGAAGTACAGTTAAGACAGAAAGAGAGAGATATATAATGAGGACAATGAGAAAGACAGATGGAGACAAAGTGAAGGCCAGTCAGAGTAAGAAAATGGCAGGGAAGAAGTATGGGGTAGGGGAAATATAGGGAGATGCAAAGGAATAAGTGGAAGAAAATATAGGCAGAGAAAGGAAGAATGGAGAAAGAGGAAAGAGACAAAGTAAAAAAGATGGAAGCAGAAAGAGATAGTAATGAAAATAACATATAGGTAGCGAAAGAAAGGGAGAGTGATGAGAGGAAAAAATAGACACAAAATGAGAGGGAAGCAGGAAATAACGAAGTAGAGAGAGATGGACACAAAGTGATGGGCATGAAGAGTAAGAAATTGAAGAGAGAATGTAAGCAAAATAGGCGAAGGGAGAAAAAAGTGAAACAGAATTAAGAATGATGATTGAAGTAGAGGAGAAGAAAGAAAGATAAAGATGGAAAGAGACTATAATATATAGGATAATGGGAAGAACGAAATAGGTGGGATAAGATGGGAGAAAAAGAGTAGCAGGGAAATTTAAAAAGAGAGTGAGAAAGAAAAGAGAGAGGAAGAGGAGAGAGGGAGACAGAGGGGATTGAGATAGAGGAATTATCAGAAACACAGAACAAACGACGCATTCAGCCTTTGGAGTCAGTCGCTGCAATAAATTTCTCGCCAACGCAATGGCTATACGCGGCAAAAAAAGTCACTTCTGAATTGAGAGCTTACAAAAAAAAAACACATATGGTTGTTTCTCTGTCATGGGGAAATAAAACGGTAAAAGAAATTATGCAAAATCTGATTGGAAGGGAGATTTCCATATTCCACATCAGCTATATTCCGTAGCGCAATGTGGTTCTCTGTACTTGCTATTTCATTGCCTTAACAAAAAATAGCACCATTTTGCAAATAGCTTTGTGAACACAAAATAGAAAAGAATGGAGTGTGTTTCCCTAATAGGGTTCTTGTTTCAATTTTATTGTAGTAAAATCTAATTCTTTCCCAAAAATAGTGTTTCTCCAAAATAATATAATTTCAGTAGCAAAACAACGGCTTTAACGCAGGTCTAGAAACATGTATATTACAAACATTGTATTCATTACATTATTCAAATTGAATTCTTCACATGATATCCGACATTTGTGGAGGTGATGTGATCAGCACCACGCTCCGGCCGCCCATACCCCCTTCGGGTTTCCCCAGGTACGCTTTTATTAAAGGCTGTGCGAATTCCAGAGCAGTTTCAGGTAGATATATATTGCTTGAGAAAAATCCCCGAAATCGCCCAGCCAGGGAATCGAACCCGCTTCACCCACATGGCAGTCAGACGCCATACGAGCTGGACCATAGGCTCAATTCTTTCATCTTTCTCTCACCCTCTGTCTCTGTTATTTAACTCTCTGTATCTCCCTTTCTTCTTCAGTGCCTATGAATGTGGACATATATGACACAATAAAATTATTTCTTATTTTGATAAGGATGCCAAATCGACCCTTTCTAATAGAAAGATGTTGGAAAGGGCATAAAACAAGGATTTCCAGAAATGTAGGATTTGCACAGTGCCAATTCAAAGCACGATTTATGTGCTATGAGTGAATATATTTTTCTTTTACGCCAGAACTGTAAAACACAAGGGTCGCTTGTGCAGTATAGCCTATATATTTATTATTTTGAGTCGCAACTTTTCAACTTCTGCAACTTTTTGAATAGTCGTGACGTTGAGGATGAATGATATATATATGAAACTGATGGAGAGATCGTGGCACGCAACCCCTTCGGCCACCGAAACAATCCTGGGAGACTTGTTATCACGTAACACAATGTAAATTATTCTCATCGGTATGTTCGTGTGTACATGCGAATCGCCAATTGATTTGAAGCGACACGTGAAGTAACGTGTTTGCCATTGGAACAAGACTATTAGTCTCAGGGATTTAAATCACACACACACACACACACACACGATTGGATATTCTATCTACTTATACTGATTTAATTCTGTGTCACATTGTAATAGCATCACAATAAAGTTATGGAAATATTTGGAAAGAAGAAAATACTGCGATACAACAAATTTAAAGTTTTGTCCATCTGTAAGGTAGAGATTATCATTTGCATAATTCTACACTGCCAAATCAATTAATATTACATACACATTTCAACCATAGTTAGTATTCTGTATCAGAGCCTTTAAACTTTATCCAAACGTCCGTAGTTTAATTTTATTGAATAAAATATGACGTCATGTTTCAAATGTTTTACGAGCAAAGAATTGTTGATATCGGTAAACAAATTAGAACGGAATATTAGAAATATAGATTTTACAAATCCCTCACAATTAAACAACCAGGTCATGAGTTTGCGATACTATTTTGTTTTTAAACCACATATCATATTTAATTACCGAAGTGCACCATAAAAGCTGATAACAAAATCCAATAATGTACCTAGGTATATGTACATATGAATGCTTGATACTGTACTCGAATTTCAAAGGAAATATTCAACATTACTTTTCTGTGCGCTGGAGTTTTGTGCCAAACTCTCGGAAGAAACAAGTCAGAATTTCCTTGGATTTGAACCAGAAGGAAATCTTGTTTTCCTAGTTATGGCCCTTTCTTTGGAAATGCAAATATACCAACTTATTTATGGTCCAGAGGTAGCGAGTTTCTGAGTCTTTTGCAAAATTTGCTTTGCTAAATTGAGTGTACGCTGGTAATAATAATAATGCATGTGAGACGTTGTTAAGGTTTTGTTCAGTTTAACCACTTTGTCTTTTTTGTGTTTGGTAATGCACTTCTCTATACGATATGATTACGAAAGCTAATGTGGAACTCATGAATTGTGAGTATGAAAGTCTAGGGGTGAAACAAAGGGCAAGAGGCACTTACCCTCATCTGTTCTATTGTGTTATTTCAATCAAGCATAACAGTGTGAAGGTTTAACGAAAGAATCGATTTCCGTGGCGAAGTGGTTAGCGTAACTCTATAGAAGCCATGCATGCTACCTTCAAGTGCTATAGCTATGTCATCTAATCATCAATTAAACTCGTCGTCGTGATTAAAGTAGAGCGCTATAAAAGCGGCGTAAATGACTGATAACGCTCTTACTTGTAACGGCATGTTTCATATCAATAGTGTACTCAATGGAGAAGCAAATAGTGTTGCAGCTCTCTCAAAACCCTCAGCTAAAACATTGTATGAACATAATTTAGCTGTTATACACAGTTTATGGGATTACGCATAACATATATATATATATATGTATGTATGTATGTATGTTTACATATAACAACACATGCCTAAGATCGGTAGCGGCGATTGGATGCTAAAACTGGTGAGGAAGGACAGTTTACTTTTTTCTTGGTCGACAAGGCTTACCATTAAGAGGTTAGAGAGGTAAAATTTATTACATAAAATTATTTATATTAAATTACGTAGATTATAATTAGAAATGACATCACGAAAATTTCCTAAAAATATAGGTATTTTGACCAAGAAAGCAAAAACTATACTAACATATTAAATTAAATAATTTATATTAATATTGGTGTTTTAAGTCCACTTTATGCACAGTAAGGCTAATCGGGACTGGACCTACAGTTTAAAGTGGGATCCGAACCACTTGTGCCTCCACCGGGTATCGAACCCGGGACCCCTCGATTACAAGGTAATGACGCTACCACTGCGCCATGGGGGAGGCCCTATATTAATATTAACATACGTAATTATATATATATATACAGGGTAATTCAAAATGAATGGTACAAATTTACACAGTTATTGGCATTACTATTTATGACAGAAAATCAGACAAGGCATCAATATAAAGAAGAACTCGCAGTTGTAACTTTGGCAAATATTTCGGAAGGGTGAAACATTTTCATTACTACCGAAAAGCATGCAGAAATGTCTTTGCACCATTGTGATTGATAGCCCCAATACACAATACGCCTTCTACTGGTCATTAGCCATTTTGCGACACTGGCGAGCCTGGTGGAGCATGAGCTAAGCAGAATAAGCCCACTAAGTGGGAATAAAACTTCCAGAGTTTTTCTTTATATTGAGGCCTTGTCTGATTTTCTATCATAAAAAGTAACGTCATAATATCTGTGTAAAGTTGTATCATTCATTTTGAATTACCCTGTATAACCCCAAAGTATAAACATCGTATTTCAAAGGTGAAATTCAGGAAATATGCATATGTAACCTGCATAATGGTATTTTATAATGAAATTTATATGCTAACAATAATGCTTGTAAAAATTGGTTGAGCTTACGAGCATAATCAAATATCTAACCAAAGAGACCAAATTTGCAATGACATAACAGTGATAATATGGAAATTGATATGAATCAATGTGATCAACAATACTTCTATAGTGTTCAAGAAGGGTTTGTTTGAGTTGAATGGCATTGTTACGTTATTTATATTTGTTGTGATACAAGTTTGTATCCAGGAAACCATATATTACGATTGCAAAGAAAGATGCTTTTGATGACATTAGATAAGTGTAAAATACGAAACTAATTTATCAGGTAAGCTATTCGTTAATCTTTTGTAGTTAGCTAAATTCTGTTATCAGTTCACAACACTTATGTGTGGATTAACAGGAAATATGTCTATATTTTTATCAACAGAACCTCAGGGAAGTGTCCGACCGAGGATAGATAATACAGCTCCAAACGTTTACGCGAGAGCGGACAACGCGGCTGACCTGGTCTGTGCAGCGCAGGGCTACCCACCCCCTACATACAAGTAAGTACAGCTACGTTATTGATACTACAGGGTGGCTCAATAAGTCACTTAACACCCCCAGTACAAGGCCACTGCGGCATGGAATTTGAAATTGGCGATGACCAATCGTTATCTGGCCAAGGGGGAACCACATTGACGCCACCCACACGGTCGGCGGCCATCTTGATGTCCGCCATCTTGAATTCAACTTCAGAATTTTAAATGGGAAGGGGGTGATATGATATATCAAATCAGGCTAGAATTTCACGAGAAATGGAATGGTGAAGGTTTTTTCGACGTATCTTTAACCAGTAAAAAGTTATGACTGAATTTTTGTACCAATTTGCTCCTTTTCGAGGTGTTAGAAAAATGCCTTAAAATTTCTTTAGCGCTTCGGTAATGCATCGAGATCAAAGTGACGTCTATGGAGAGACGTTCGCATGCCATTGCACATTATTTTAATCGGATACATCCATGAAGAGCTGTGCATTATGAATGGTTGTCGCGAACAATTTACAGTGTGACGCTTCCATTGAATTAAAAGTCCTTCACAGTGACAAGGCTAATGTTTATGTTCATAAAGAAATTCATAAACAGAATATGCTACCCTTGTCATCTGATAACTAACTTTGGACAAGAACTGGTTCATAACGTTCCCATAAGTGTTCTGGTGTTCTTCCCTATTGAAAAAACTCTGTAAAAAGTACCTTCTTCCATAAGCAAGGATGAAAAAAACTGTTTATTTGACAAATCCAAGTAGCCCTAAGCATTTAAGGTTCTGTTGATGAAAAATTGACTAACCATTCGTGTTCCACACAGCACGCCACACCATTAACTTACCAACTCTAACCATTCAGCTTTGATCTGTCGAAAATGGGTTATCAGATAAAAATCATCGAATGTTCTGTTTATGAACTTCCTTATGAACATAAACATTAGCCTTTTCACTGTGAAGGACTTTTAATTCAATGGAAGCGTCACACTGTAAATTGTTCGCGACAACCATTCATAATGCATAATGTGCAATGGCATGTGAACGTCTCTCCATAGACGTCACTTTGATCTCGATGCATTACCGATGCGCTTAACAAATTTTAAGGCATTTTTCTAACACCTCGAAAAGGAGCAAATTTGTACAAGAATTCAGTCATAACTTTTTACTGGTTAAAGATACGTCGAAAACACCTTCACTATTGCATTTCTCGTGAAATTCTAGCCCATTTTGATATATCGCACGACCCCCTTCCCATTTAAATTTCTGAAGTTGAATTCAAGATGGTGGACAGCAAGATGGTCATCACCATTTCCATGTTGCGCGCTGCAGTGGCCCTGTACTGGGGGTGTTAAGTGACTTATTGAGCCACCCTGTAAATTCTTCTAATAAACCTATTCTTCTAAAATCGGCGATTCAAGGTCAAAACGCTGCTGCTCCACCATGTGTATGTTCTCTCTCATCCCACCGGACACAATAGCGTAGATATAGTGTTGCCAGTGATGTAGAAATGATTCTAACTTGGTCTGGATTGATTTTACTCATTGTCCTGCATAAAAGGTATTGATAAATAGGTGATGTACTCTAGAACTAATAGGGGAAAGAGACTTCTCGAGTCTATGGATATTATTTCTTCCTGCAAAAGTGACTTATGTTTGCACTTGATCTAATGGTCAAAATATTAATTGTTCTTTAAAATGTGCTCGCAATTTTCAAGAAAATTTTCCCAAAAATAAAAAAAAGGAATCGTTTCTCTAAGAGATCGCTACCCCTGGAGTATTAATGGTAGATTGTCTGATATGTAATTTTTTTTCAGTTTTTCTCACACAGTCCTAAATCATATTTTCTTCCATTGCAGTTCGCACTCTTTCCTCGGAATCCAATAAATATTTCCCAATTAATTACAATATAATTGGCATTTCATATAACAAAAGCTTGTGGTAATTCAAAAGTGTTTGCCTATATTTCATTGATGTTAAAATATGAACTATATGTTGGCCTGGGCATGGATGTTTGTGAGTGTCCACTCATCAATTTCGTCATATCATCACTCATCCCCATCTTCGCAAATTAGCCAATAGTGACACAAGTAGGGAAGTAAAATAAAGCAAATCAAAATCAAATCATAACTATATGTTTCTATGTATATATTCTCTGTCTCTGGAGTGAGCATGGCCGCGCGTAACGACAGCGAAAGAGAGAAAGCGAGTTGGCGGAGCAAAACAGTGATTAATTCCTCAAAATACGTTTTTAATTATAGATCTTTCCTTGATGTATAGCAAACTCTACTACAACACGTTCTACTAGCTTCAGAGTAGTTTCTGATGAAATTGCGAAAGCAAAACCCATTTTACGCAGTCTTCAACTACGAACAGTATAGAACTGTCAATGTCCACTAGCCGACTATATTTAGTGAATGGCCCATAAGTGGCCGCGGTGGCTCTGTCGGTAACGCGTCTGACTACCACGCTAAAGGTCCCGAGTTCGATCCCCGGCCGGTTCAAATCCGGGAACTTTTCTAACGTTGGAAGCTGCTCCGGCGCCCACCCAGCGTCGAATAACATGGGTACCTGGAGGAAACCCTTTGGGGTAAAGGCGGTCAGGGGTGTGATGCTGATCACATCACCCCCACTCACGACCGGATCAAGAAAGTGTGGGGCGTTACCCCCACACACCCTATACGCCTTCATGGCGTGGTGCTAAGCACAGGGAGCACTTTACTTTTTTTCCATAAGATTTCAAAAGCGGTGAATTCCAGTTAACCACTATTCCATTATGTTGAATTTACAAGATTTTGGTGGGAAAATATGAGATTGGCAACATTGATCAGAAGGAAAGACGGTAACGTTTGTTAACCAATGGCTAATAGTGGCTGGAAATGAGAGCTTGAAGTATGTGACCTTGAACCGCCGATAGAAAAGTTACATATTACGATAAGCTGATTTCTTCCTGCGTATTGCAATGCAGGAGGAGCACTGCTTGATCCTTTTCCTGAGATTGTATACTCTGTCGTTCCTATCTCTGGAGAAGGCAAACGAAAACAAGTCTCTGAGCAAGTGGTGACGCGAGACGGCTCCACCAATGAACACGTGAGAGGGAACGGGATTGCGTGGAGTGAGGAAAGCGAATGCAGTTACCAGCTTTTGCAGCAGCTCGTGCTGTTTCACTCTGCCCACTCGCTTTCCTCCCCTTCTCTGGCGCTATGCGAGGCGTTGCTCCAGAGATAGTTGGGATATGGTATAATTTCTATTTGTTGATTTTGCATTATCTTATAGTACATTTGAAGTTATGTGCAATAATGATAGCGAATGATTATAAAAATGACTTTTATAATGACTATTATATAATGACTGCACAATTCTTCCTTTGCAGGTGGATGAAAGAGGTGGGTGGCTCGCTGGAAGAGATTATTGGATCCGTGATGATACGTCCTCTCCACAGCGTCCTGCAATTCCCTCGGGTCCAGCCGGAGGATGCTGGGAGATACGTGTGCATCGCCCACAATGCCCTGGGCGAGGACCGCAGGGAACTGTCGCTGTCCGTCTCCACCTCTCTCACCGTCCACATCCAGCCCCAGCAGCAAGTGGTGGACGCAGGATTGAACGCTGCCTTCAACTGCTCTGTCAGCGGAAGTCCAGTGCTGCATCTCTTCTGGCTGAAGGACGGGAGGCCCCTGATATCCGGGGGGAGGTTGAGGTTCCTAGGGGCGGAGGTACTGTTGGTGCAAGGGGTGCGCCGGGAGGACAGAGGGATGTATCAGTGCATTGCCAGGAACAATGAGGAAAGTGCCCAGGGAAGCGCAGAATTAAGTTTGGGAGGTACGTTCTGATTAAAAGTTTGTCTTAAAGCCATGCTTGGTAATGTACAAATTTAGATTCGAGTAAGAACTTTGTGTTCAATCTTTAGTGCTCATCATCATAATATAGTTCCTGAATTAAAAACTTTATTTTTGATGAGTACACGTAGTAAAACCATTCACCTATGTAAAAAAACTATTTTCTAATGCTGGTGATGACTGTAGAAGCATTTAAATGTGTTGAAAGTAAGTCTTAATACTTATGAAGACTACAGAAGCAATCTAATGTGTATTAAATTATGTCCTAATACTTATGAAGACTACAGAAGCAAGCCACTGTGTATTCAATTATGTCCTAATGCTTATGAAGACTGTAGAAGTGCTAGACTGTATGGAAAAATTGTGTGCCATAATATTTATGAAGACTACAGAAACAATAGACTGTGTATTAAATAATGTACTAACTAATGCTTATGAAGACTACAGAAGCAATCGACGGTGTATTAAATGAGGTACTGACTAATACTTATGAAGACTACAGAAGCAACCGACTGTGTATTAAATGATATCCTAATGCTTAGGAAGACTACAGAAGCAACCGACTGTATATTAAATGATCTCCTAATGCTTATGAAAACTACAGAAGCAATATACTGTGTACTAAATGAAGTCCTAATGCTTATGAAGACTACAGAAGCAATCGACTGTGTATTAAATTATGACCTAATGCTTATGAAGACTACAGAAGCGATCGACTGTGTATTAAATGATGGCATTATGGTTACGAAGACTCCAGAAGCAATCGACTGTATATTAAATGACGTCTTAATGCTTATAAAGACTACAAAATCAATCAACTGTGTATTAAATTATGTACTAATGCTTATGAAGACTACAGAATCAATCGACTGTGTATTAATTATGTCCTAATGCTTATGAAGACTGTATAAGCGCTAGACTGTATGTGAAAGTATGTCCTAATACTTTAAAAGACTACAGAAGCAATAGACTGTGAATTAAATTATGTCCTAATACTTATGAAGACAATAGAAGTACTCTACTATGTGTTAAAATACGTCGTAATGCTTACGAAGTACTTATATTGAAGCTCTTGACAGTATACATAATTACGTATGGATTAATACTTGTGAAAACTACAAAAGCAATCAACTGTGTATTAAGATATGTCCTAGTGTTTATGACGATTGAAGAAACATTCGATTGTGCATGGAAGTCCATAGAAGCAGTCGACTGTATACGAAATAATGTACATACGTACTTATGATGCTTATGAAGACTGTGGAAACGCTCGACTCCATGTGACAGAATGTCATAATTCGTAAGAAACCTGTCGTCCTCCGAGAGTGAGCGATTAGGACAGCACGCTACGACACCAGAGGACCCGGGTTAGAATACAGATTGTTTGCGAGTGTCTCTTCATCAATTTTATCACTTCATCAATTCTTCACAATTAGCCATGCCAGAGAAGTGAAGTAAAATAAACCAAATCAAGCAACCAATCGTATGAAGACTATAGGATGACTTCGCTGTGTGAGAAATTATGTCCTGATGCTTACAAGGGCTACAGAAGCACTCAATTTGGCATTAAACTATGTCGTAATGCTTGTGAAGAGTACAGAAGTCCTGGATTGTGCATAAAATCATGTTCTAATGTTTATCAAGACTACAAAAGCACCCGAATCTGTTTGATAGTGCTATACCTTAGAGGTTATGTAGGCTGTGATAACATTATATGTGCAAGGGATCATTTTGCATCTCTGTACTATTTTAATTATTGCAGGGTACATGTACGCTTTCTGCAAATGTTAGTTTCTTTACACTGCTCTTTTGTGTCATCTGCTAATAACTCGAGGACAAGAAAACGAAGGACAACATCTCACTAAATGAGCAGTCCCTCTCTACTGCCCACATCTCTCGCAGAACAACACAGTGATGATCTTCATCCGTGCGTCTCGTCCCATGTGTAGCATAATAGGAGAAGGGTGGGGGTGGTGGAAGTTTGGGACCGACAGGAAAGTTTCACAAAAGAAGTTCAACTTTGCGTGGGCGTTTTTGTGCCTCGCAAGGAGGGTGAAAATGCAGCATGGAGCATGGAAGGAAACCAAAGAATGGAGGAGAGAAATGGGAAAACGCCCTCAACCAGGGCTTTGTGGGGAGCAAGGGAGAATTAAGTTGAACTTCCTGAATTCCCAGAGACATAAATTTCACCAGAGTTAACACATTATAGTAATGTTTACCACAAGAGAACTAACTATCCAAGCCTAAACAAGCTACGTGTAAGCAAATGCCTAAAGTTTATGATAAACGTTAGACTCAAACTAGCATGAATAAAGGTGCGTAAGTACCATACGAAGAAGACCAATCAGAGATCATGAAACTTTATGTACTCAACAAGGAAATATTAATGTTTCCTCACTCTTGTAAACACAGAAGCTTCCTCACAACTTTGTTGTACGATGGAAAACAATTTCGTCGACAGAAATATGGACGCTGGGTCTTCTCGTGCAATGCATTTATTTCTACTCCATAAACTTGATTTCTCGACAGAAAACGTATGCAAGACTTTTCCTCTACCTTTACAATCTTAATACACTTTTAATTAATCATAAATTTATTCCACTGACATGGTGTGCAGTGAATAAACAGAAAGTAGTTCGAGCGAAAACAATATACAATTTCCTCACGTTTTCCTCGAAAAAGTGTTAGGCTGTTAGGAGTAACTTTATTCATTATAGGCATTGTTGGCTGTTGATACAGATCTTATGATTTATTGATTTATTAATTTGCACAGGTTATTAACTTAGGTAGTTAGATTCAACGATTATCCTAATAAAAGCGGTAGCATAGAAATTAAAGGTTAGGCAGTTAGGTTCAGTAGCTCGCCCTTTGTGTGGTCATTAGTGTTTTGTATGAGTGTTCAATCTTTAATTTCATATAATTACTACTCATCATCGCGATTAGATAAATAAGGAAGACAAAGTGCAAAAGTAATCGGTTCGGAATCCTTCAAATATCTAATTAAAATAATGTATAATGGTAAATAATTTTACTTCCTTACCAGGATTAAATATCTCGATTAACAAGGTGTATTATACTGAGAAAATTATCTTCAGGGCTTCTATCTACCCCCACTTTTTTGCCTTTAGATGGCGGCTGCTGATAAGGGATGAACCTCTCCCTCGAAATAAAATTCTCGGTGCGAAATAACTTCGGTGAGTAGGTTAGCTTCGGCGGTTCTCTCTAAAAGTAATCCCTGTCCTGGGAAGGAGTGTTCTTTGTGAGTGTCCCTTCATCAGTTTCATCTGAGGAACACTCATCGTAGCAAAATTGGAACAATAACAACTTGAAATAATAAAAATACCAAAGTGATCGGTGGGGAATTACTGTAGTGAGTATGTCAGTCAGTTAGGTTCAGTGGTTCTTTCTAGAATCACTCCATGGCGTGGGCAAGACTGTTCTTTTGAGTGTGTCGCATTACTCATCGCTGCGATTAGGTCGAAGTGGAAGAAAAGCAATTTCAAATAACAAAATACAGAAGTAATCGGTGGACAAGTGTAGGTACTATCCACGTATCCACTCTACTTACTTTTTGTTTCATTGGCTGCACACGCTGTCAATTAAAGATCTTACTTATAATTTGCTATCATAGTGGCATTATTTAATAATTGTTTTTTGACATTGCACAAACATTAGCTGGTAATTACATCATACTATATAGATTATTTTGGTAAACTAACCTCGCTGTATAAACAAAGGAACTCTTGTTTCTGTGAAAAGATGCAGACTTGTCAGAGGAAGGAGTCCAGGAAAATCACATTTAAGAATATAAAGGCTATCACACCAATGTAGCGTGTCCATGAATACAACCAATATCCAACAATTAGAACAAAAGGAGGGCATTGTTGTTAAAACTCGATCGTTACCTTAAAATAAAGATCGTTATCTTTCAAATTCATATATCATGCTAAAGTTGTTTTCCCAGGCTCAATTGATCTTTTTTTTTATTTGTATCATGTTTAAAATATTCTACAGGAAATTTTCTTTTTAAGTATACTGCATTACTGCATATGTGATGTGTATGTTTGTATCAGAAATTCCATATAATTTTAGATTGTAAGCAAAATATTCAGTTATGTTATAAAGTGTTTATTTGAAAAAATATTTATTTTAAAATGTCAAGATAAATTTAGATTATAAACATAGGCGTCCGAAAATACAAAATGATTCTACTTTATTAAGTTCCAATACTCTCAATACTACAGAGCATTCCCTGACATTCGCTACGTGACTCGGCTGCAAACTGCCCGGCATCAGCGCTTGTCCTTCCCGGTGAACGGGTCAGCGACAGTCGCTAGAGTCGGCTATTAAAATTACAGTTTTCATATTGTGTACTAACCTTGACTACAGAAGGTGTTGAAAATGATGTACCTCTGCTGCAACACATTCCTGGCATCTCCAAAGAAAATTGGCATTTACACGTGCAAGTTTGTCTACTGTAATTCTCCCGATTTCTCGTACAATACTCTCTTTCAACTCACGGATGCTGTGCGGATTGTCTTTGTATAATTTATTTCCCCATCTTTCTTTCCACTTTTATTCAGAACTGACCCTGTTACTCTAAACTTTTTTACGAGGTTTAATATAAGCGACTGTCGCGGACCCGTTCACCGGGCAAGACAAGCTCTGATGCCGGGCCGCTTGCCGCCGAGTCTCGTAGCGAATGTCAGGGAATGCTCCGTATAACACTATTAAGCCTTGTTTCCATGATATGAAAAACTCAATATGCTGACCAATGCAGAAATTTATTTTATTATAAAACATAAACTAAACGTAACGTTTCAACCTTCTAGCAAGGTCTTCTTCAGACTGTGTACAAAGTACAAACGAAACAAGGTACAAAACAGGAAGATATATATACACAAAAGTCACTCAACCTCCAGACACAAGATTATTAGAAAGTTGTTTTTTCTGGAACATTTCAGCAGGTGGCCTTCCCTTGTCAACTGTACTTTCACCTGACAGGCGATTTAGCTAAACATTTCCTTTCATCTGGAAAGTGGTTGGACTCTTTATCTCACACTCTTTTTCCTTATCCTTTCTTTCTTCATTCCTCTTTCTCTCTTGTCCTTTCCACTCTTTCTAACACCTTCTTCCATTCTTTGTTTATCTTCAGTCCCCCATTTAAAAAAATGGAAGAACGAAGAAAGATTGGAAGAAGGTGTTAGAAAGAGTGGAAAGGACAAGAGCGAAAGAGGAGAGAAGAAGGAATAGGAATGAAGAATCAAAAACTGAGTATCTGGGCATAAGACGCACCCTGCTTTTCAGACCTATTTTTAAAGGAAAAGAAAGTGCGTCTTATACGCCGGCAAATATGTTACATGTCAGAAAATATACCACAAATACTCTCATGAGGTCAACTCTCAGAGCCTGGTTTTCTAACTTGGTGATTTTTCCTAACTCTAGTCTGTCCAATGAACAAAATATTAATTCAGCAACGGACGTTATTCACATGTGAAATCCATCGGCAACTTTTTGATCACCATTTACAATACCATGAAACAAACAATGTGATCATGATGAATGAGCTTCTCGCCTCGGAAAAACTAAACAAAATAAGCAATGATGATAATTTCAGGAGTCATCTGAGGGTATATCTGACAATGCAGTAGAATGAATTAAAAACAGATTGCCCGATGTGTTAGACTGAAAACCAATTGAGCAGATGACAAAAAAGACAAGGTTTTTTTTCGGAAATTGGCGGTTACATTTCCCATGGTGACGCTGGAAGTAATTCTGTTCCAGTTATTGACGGGAAATCAATGTAATTACTTGAATTTCCACTTTTTTTTATTTGCAAGTACCCAGGAATAGTCTCGCAAAAAACTCACGAACGAATTAAAATTACTAGTTGCAAGTAATATCTCTGTGTGCTTGTTACTAGAGTAAGATACTATATACTTCTAGATGCGTTTTCTGGGTTTCTTCTGCCACTTTTTCTTGCGAATGCTGGGATGATACCATTAACGAAGGCTAGTTCCCCTTTCTCCCGGTCTCCCCTGGGAGACTGAGAAACTGTGCCCTTGCTCTATTAGGTAGAAAAAACTAATTATCATCATCGATTGTTATCAGAGTGGATAAAAATCGTGATTTAAAAATAATTTTTGGTGTTTCTTCCATTAAAATCGATTTTTTATTGTTTCAAAAATCACTCTCAAAATTGCTTGGGAGCATACGTATAGATATCTTATAGAAGGTCTCTTTCTTCTAAACTGCCCTGTAAAATATTTGAACAGTTTGATTAAAGCAAAGTGAAAAAATATATGTAAAGATACATTTTTCTGTTTCTGATACTGAATATATGAACCTACTATGGAAATGTTTGTTGAGTGTGTTATTGAAAATATAATAATTTCAGTAACTTTTCTTCCAATGTAAATAAAATAAACTGTAATTGTAACTGAAAATATATTTTATAGTCTTGGCAACTATTTAATGATGGTTTATTTACAGCTTAATAATAATGACACGATTTACAGTTTAACATGATTAGCATTGTATATGCTATTTTACACAAAAGTTGTGCTATTTTTCCTATTGAAATTATTGAATATTAAATCAAGATAAATTTAAGTGTGTTTACATTATACATATTACATTTCCTTTCGTGTGAGCTTCACCCCATCAGTACATATATTTTGTTTCCTTTCTTAGAGCCTAATAAACACCATTAAATGATTACAAGGTCAATGTACTTTCACCAAAAGTGATTCTGATGTCTTCAAATTCCTCATGTTCATTATTTTAAAGTTATTTAAATCACGATTTAAGTCAAACCACCTTGATCCATAAGTTAGTGTTCACTTTTTAAAGCCGATGAATGTGGCAGCAAGACATTTTCGTACTAGTGTACGTACACCCTCTACGTTAAAAATTCAAGCACATTAAATTGAAATCCACTTGTTTCCAACAACTTTCTCTTATTTTGCTCTCTGCACTTATTATGAGGTTGTGGGACTTTTGAGTCATTCTGTGTTCTGTATAAATCGAGACTATTTGAAAACAAGATCCTTAGGAAAATATTTGGACCTAAAAGGGATGAGGACACGGGTGAGTGGAGAAGGTTACATAATTTAGAACTACATAATTTGTATTAATGTCCAAATATTATTAGAATGATTAAATCAAGAAGACTTAGGTGGGCAGGCCATTTAGCACGAATGGGTGAGGAAAGAAGAGTTTACAGGATTGTTGTTGGGAATCCTGATGGTAAGAGACCAGTAAGAAGACCAAGACGAAGATGGAGGGATAATGTTGAAATGGACCTAAAGGAAATATGGTATGGATGGAAAAGAGTATATAGATCTTGCTCAGGATAGGGACAGATGGAAGGCCTGTGTTGCTGCAACCATTAACCTTCGGGTTTAAGAAGGCTAGAGAGTTAGTTTAGTTTTAGTTAGTATAAATCGAGGCGAGATCCTGACTGGAATCTATAAACCGAGATGAGAACAAGACGGGCTTTTATATCTCGATACGAGGACGAGACGAAAACGCATATACACGAGACAATTCAAATCTCGCCTCGTCTCAATACCATCCCCACTCCAGAAAAGGTTAGGCCTTGTACAGTGTCTCTCAAAAGTTTTAGGACAACGACATTTTAAACTAGGCAACCCCATTTACACAAGGCGTTGGTGGGTTGCGTGTCGAGTTAGGCTCAATGTCAGGGTTTCCACATGCACAATATATATTTATAAAATACGCGAAAAGAAGAAAAACAAGTAATATTGTAAAAAAATATTAAAAATATCACTATTATATCGCAAGTGACAAAATTCTTTCTCAAAGAAAAAAAATAGGTTTTCTAGTATTTCATCGCTTATGAGTCTACAGAAAGGAAAAGAGGTGAGATAAAACGAAAGGTGACAAAGGAGAGGAGAAAGAGAAAGCGAAAGGAGAAGAGGAAAAGTAGAGGAGAGAAGAAAGAGGGATAGACGAGGAGAGGAGATGTAGTGAGGAGAATGGAAAAAGATTCTAGGAGAGATGAGAAAAATGGAGCAAAGAAGAGAAAAGAGAAGGAAAACGAGATGAGAGAAGAGTGGAGAGTAGAGTAAAGGAGAGAAAAAGAGAAGAACGAAAAGAAGAGGAGAAAAGTGCAGTGGAGTCGGAAATCTAAGACAGGAAAGGAGATACGAGGAGTGGAGATGAGTGGGATGGAGATAAGATGCGAGAAAAGTAGGGAAGGCGATATGAGATAAAAGCAGAGCAGAAGGAGGGGAGAGAAGAAGGAGAAGAAGAAGAGAAGAACAGAAGGGACTGAAGAGAAGAGGTAATTGGAGAAAATATCGTCTCAGCGTCAAGAATTGATGCATTGGTCAAATTATCGACGTGAAATATTCAATAACATTTTGAAATGTATTGGAGAATGTATTAGATCGGTTGTGAAATGCCTTTTGGCTTAGTTCAGAGCAGGGTTTCGGAGCGGAGCGGAGCAACGCTCCGGCTGTTGCCCACGCTCCGGAGCGAGGAGCGAGATTCGAAGAAATGGTTCGCTCCGCTCCGGAGAGGAGCAGCGGGAATCGGAAAATTTCTCGCTCCGCTCTGGAGTGAGGAGCGAAATTCTAGGAAATGGTTCACTCCGCTCCGGAGCGGAGCGCTGCCTTGACACGCTCCGCTCCGGATCGGAGCAGAGGAATTTGGAAAATTTCTCGCTCCGCCCCGGAGCGAGGAGCCAAATTTTAGGGAACGGTTCACTCCGCTCCGGAGCGGAGCGATACCTTGTGACGCTCCGCTCCGGAGCGAGGAGCGATATTCAAAGAACTTGCCCACTCCGCTCCGGAGCGACTCCGGAGCGCTCCGAGGTTGGATAATACGAGTGTATACAGAAAACTAACGATCAAAGGTTCCGAGTACATTTGTAATTTTGTTTGTGGAATTTGTACGGCATTTGAAAATCGCCCGTTATTGTTGTTATAAAACTGATTATTACTAAACGCCAGGGAAACAGTCCAGACAAGATTACGGCACTCACCTATAGTGTTGCCAATAAGTAAGAAATAATCCTTACACAATACACCAGGGAAGGCACAATGAACCGCCCGCATACGTACAATGCGTAATGTGTCAACTGTGAAGCGTAGAAGAAGTGTGGCAAACCTGGAGGGCCAGGGGTGTGGAGGAGGCAAGGGGAAGCTTCGATCTTCACTGGACTGTTTTCGTGAAGAGAGCGTAATTATTATTATTACATTTTCATTATCACTTTTACTACTCTACTACTACTTCTGGGGACAATATATTGCAGGAACATGATAACTTCAAACTGTAGATTTTTTTAAAGGGAGTAATACTATTTTGGGGAAATTCTGCCTCATTCTGCCCCCTCCCTTGGAAAATTATCTTGCTTGTCCCTTCCTGGAAAAAATCCTGAAGACGTCCATGTATCAGCGGCGTTAAAAATTTCATGAAATGTCCATACATCACCGTTGACAAGCACACATAATATGCATGTAATGATACAAGAGAACAAAGCTTTTAAAGGCTTCTTTTTATGACAGTGAAGAGAAGAACAACACGCGCAAGTAATACTTTTAAAAGAGAACAATCTAGCCAGAATTGGTGTAGCATAATTCTAATACAACTGGCAACACTGGATCTGTCCCGCGAAGGCGATGTCTCTACCATGTACGGATAAGTCGAACGCAACGTACAGCGCAGCGAACGAAGTTCTCAACCCCGAAAGCACACACAAACACCCTCCTCCCCTCTTGAAACGGGCACAAGACCAATGCGCTAGCCGATTGCACTGAGTCACCTGCATGGAACACGGAATACGGCACAAAACGAAGCTGTCTGTTGTATGGGGGAGGTGGGTCGGATAAATCCGCAAAGCAGAAAAACTGATTGCTTGAAATTATTCGTAACCCATTCAACACATATCATTCAAACTCTTATATCTAAGAGTCACAATACAAAATAGTACATACAGAAATACTATTTACGTAGTTCATATTTCAACTTACATCAAATGAACAATTTACGTACTATAGCTCTCTCTCTCTCTCTCTCTCTCTCTCTCTCTCTCTCTCTCTCTCTCTCTCTCTCTATTGAGCCAAAACAACATTCTTGTATTGTTTTACCAATGTTTAATGTGCATGATTGATTGATTGATTTAGTTCATTTTACTTCTCTTCTTTGTCGCTTTTGGCTAATCGCGAAGATGGGGATGATCGATGTTATGAATAAATTGATGAACGATACGCACAAAGATTGTACACTCGCCTCACTTAGTACTCCGGCAGTTTGTTTCTTTATACAGCATATTTGCAGAAGATACAATTCAACATACAAGTGTATAAAACAAACTTATTACTAACTTCGTTGACCCTGTACAAGCCCACGCCGGGATTTGAACCATCCCACGGATCCCTGACGTCATAGGGTACTGTGCTGTAGAGCGACCACAAACAAAAAAGCTTCGGCCAAAAGTCCCCGCGCACCTTCTCCTTCACCCGTTCGACTAGAGCCATAAGGAAGCATGATCCACTCTGCCCTCCCCTCCAAGCGGGGGCGATCATACAGACAAACAACTAGAGTACATGGAAACAGGACTGCAGGCTCCGTCACAGAAGTCGGTTGTTAATGTGCACATTCCCATTATTCATAGTTGCATTACAGCATTCGTGTAAAAAAAACTCCTAACCGGATCGGAGCGTGCTGTCAAAAGCACCACGCTCCGGAGCGGAGTGCTGTTGTCTCACGCTCTGCTCCGGATCGGAGCGTGCGTCTAAAAAAATGTGAACCACTCCGCTCCGGAGCGGAGTACTGCTGTATCATGCTCCGCTCCGGATCGGAGCGTGTATCTCAGAAAGCCGAACCACTCCGCTCCGGAGCGGAGTGCTGTTGTATCACGCTCCGCTCCGGATCGGAGCGTACGTCTCAAAAAGCTGAACCACTCCGCTCCGGAGCGGAGTGCTGTTATATCACGCTCCGCTCCGGATCGGAGCGTGCGACTCAAAAAGTCGAACCACTCCGCTCCGGAGCGGAGCGTGTCTCTCAAGAAGTCGAACCACTCCGCTCCGGATCGGAGTGCTGTCGTACCACGCTCCGCTCCGGAGCGAGGAGCGGAGTAGAACTGACGCTTCGAAGTCGTTCCGGAGCGCTCCTTTAGTACGCTCCGCACTCCGCTCCGAAACCCTGGTTCAGAGCAAGTTAAAATCTTCCATGTAAGATCTTTCATTTTACCTGCGATTATACCACTAAAAACATGAATGTAATTTTAATATTTATAAGAATTATCCAATTTTTGTTCACTTCTCGGTTCGTTGAAATGGAGATTTTCTAATTTAATATTTCCCCTCCCCCCCATCCTTAATTCCAAAATGAATTATTCCGTTTCACACTTCGTGGACAATGAACACAATGGGATAGGTCTAAAACTTACAAAAATTTTCTGCCACCGGAAGGATTTGAACCTACGACCATCAGATTGACAGTCCTAAACGGTAAACACTACCCTACAAGCTTTCGCTCCTGAAAGTAAGTAGAAGGAGCTGACCAATGTGAAATGTAGATGGCAACTCTCCTCCTACATGTAATGTGCAAACAATACTTGTTTGTAACAAAGAAAACGAAGGTAGTACGACTCGGCGAAAACATTTAATGGAGAATTGCACATGATGGGAACTTTTCATTCGATATTTGCGGAGCTATCCTTGCATTGAACTCGAGTGGGAAAAGGGGTAAAATTAGTATGTCCTGAATTGCCTTAAATTTAAATAGTTATTTCATTAATATTTGTCAATGTCTTTGAAGCAGTACACAATTATCGTTAGAGTATCATAATTCACGATCTTATACATGAATATATCCCTTTGAACGTGTATCAATTCATTTATTTGTTTATTTTTTATAAATTCCATTTGCAGAACAATGTAGCCACTATACACTTATATTACAAATAATGTTACCATGCTCTTGTTTATAATAAAAGGAGAATTAAAAAAAGAACACCTCCTAAGGAGGATCGAACCTGGGACCACGATCAATGCTTTCAAGAACTCTAACCAATACACCACGCCCTTACCTTCGATTGAAACAACAATTTATTTTTAAGTATTCTGTCTCTCCAATATTGTAAATGACGTTGGGTATACATGTAGTTGAACTTTTACTTTAATTTTGGATTGCTTTCTTGTAGTATAGCAGATATCTTCGAGAAATAAGTTTCGAAGTGATGAAGAAAAACGAGAGACTCGTGGGACACTGTTAAGGTTCTGGAGTAAATCATTCTTATTTTTCTTCCTCGAAGAAGAACAATTTTTAAAGTAGAGCAACAGTCAGTCGTTCCGCTCTTTCTTATTTCCTTTAAATTATTCCACATTCCTTTAATTGGGTTAAATATAAATAAAAATATTGCTTGCATTTCTGTCATTGACGTAGACCAGGCCCGTACGCAGGATTTCTTTGAGGGAGGGGCCAGACCCAAATGTGTGTGTGTGTGTGTGTGTGTATATATATATATATATATATATATATATATATATATATATATATATATATATGAGAGAGAGAGAGAGAGAGACAGATATTACAAAATAGTTCAAATAGTGCGAGCGCCATTGAAAAGTCATGATAATTCTATGTTTAGAAAATAATATATTTATAAATTAAATGTTGCGTACTAGGAATTATTATTACAATAAAAAACATGTCTAATTGTGAGTTAAGAAAAAAACAATAATAAAGAGACATTCTCGCATCACGATTGCAGTTCGAAAAAGTCGGGACAGGGATTAACTGTCCTGACTAAATCGGTGAATCGGACGTCTGCTAGCCTTACATTATAAAACTAAAACCATCCAATATTGCAGCCTGAAGACTTTTGCGCAAGAAACAGATTCATTTATGTAAGAATAAAATTTAAATTTTTACACATTTCTAAAATCGACAATGTTATTTTCGTAGTTATTGATAGGTTCACATTTAAATATTTCAGGGTTCGAGGGGGGCATGGCCCCCATGGCCCCCCTGGGTACTGGCCTGACGTAGACAGAGGGAGAGAAATTTTGGAGAATCTTTGTATTAAATTTATTATTTACATCCACCTTATGCTCAGATAGGTTTATTGACAAACGTGAACTTTTCGTTTAATAGATAATATTTGGTTTTAAACGACGGGAGAACATTGGTCTAATTTCCTTGCTCTTTTGAGAGAATATATATATTTCTACAATAGCAATCGCGTTCGGAAACGGTGAAAAAAAATTACTTGGTTTCCAAAGGCAGACAACCTTGGTAGCGTAGCTTTCTCGCGTTCAAAGTGACTCACTCGCGCTATTTAAGGCCGTTTCTTATCGCAAAACACTGTGTGTCGATGCACGGTGTCTGCACCCAGCAAGTTACAAGTGACCAGAGTCGAATTTTAAAGAGAATCTGAAGAATGATAGATTTCATCAGAGGCGGCTAGGTGGGCACTAGCTCAACATGTAATAGTTTAAGTCATAATTTCTGACAACCAAGAAACCTTATTGAATAAGTATTGGGATAGTAATACGTGTATCCGCTCCTTTTTAACAATGTAAGCTCGAAGACAATCTGTATTCCATTTGTTTATATTGACAACTTGGTCAACCTGAGGTTATTATAAGGAACTATTTCGTAGATGTTCATGTAACCGTTATAAAATTAAAAATAAAATATATTGACAAGCTTAGATATACTAACAACGAAGAAATAAATTCAGAGTTAAATTTCAAATTCATGTGTAGAGTAATTCTAGAAGTACAGAGCTATATCAGAGTATTGAACTTCTTTTTGCAGGATAACATTTACAATATTCACGCGACAGAATAATTATTGGTTAGAGTTCTTGAAAGCATTGATCGTGGTCCCAGGTTCGATCCTCCTTAGGAGGTGTTCTTTTTTTAATTCTCCTTTTATTATAAACAAGAGCATGGTAACATTATTTGTAATATAAGTGTATAGTGGCTACATTGTTCTGCAAATGGAATTTATAAAAAAATAAACAAATAAATGAATTGATACACGTTCAAAGGGATATTTTCATGTATAAGATCGTGAATTATGATACTCTAACGATAATTGTGTACTGCTTCAAAGACATTGACAAATATTAATGAAATAACTATTTAAATTTAAGGCAATTCAGGACATACTAATTTTACCCCTTTTCCCACTCGAGTTCAATGCAAGGATAGCTCCGCAAATATCGAATGAAGAGTTCCCATCATGTGCAATTCTCCATTAAATGTTTTCGCCGAGTCGTACTACCTTCGTTTTCTTTGTTACAAACAAGTATTGTTTGCACATTACATGTAGGAGGAGAGTTGCATCTACATTTCACATTGGTCAGCTCCTTCTACTTACTTTCAGGAGCGAAAACTTGTAGGGTAGTGTTTACCGTTCAGGACTGTCAATCTGATGGTCGTAGGTTCAAATCCTTCCGGTGGCAGAAAATTTTTGTAAGTTTTAGACCTATCCCATTGTGTTCATTGTCCACGCAGTGTGAAACGGAATAATTCATTTTGGAATTAAGGATGGGGGAGGGGAAATATTAAATTAGAAAATCTCCATTTCAATGAACCGAGAAGTGGACAAATAGTGGATAATTCTTATAAATATTAAAATTACATTCATGTTTTTAGTGGTATAATCGCAGGTAAAATGAAAGATCTTACATGGAAGATTTTAACTTGCTCTGAACTAAGCCAAAAGGCATTTCACACCGATGTAATACATTCTCCAACACATTTCAAAATGTTATTGAATATTTCATGTCGATAATTTGACCAATGCATCAATTCTTGACGCTGAGACGATAATCTCTTCTCTTCAGTCCCTTCTGTTCTTCTCTTCTCCTTCTCCTTCTTCTCTCCCCTCCTTCTGCTCTGCTTTTATCTCATATCGCCTTCCCTACTTTTCTCGCATCTATCTCCATCCCACTCATCTCCACTCCTCTGTATACTGTACAACGTCTCTCAAAAGTTTTAGTACAACGACATTATAAACTAGGCAACCCAAATTACGTAAGACGCTGGTGGGTTGCGTGTAGAGTTAGACTCAATTTCAGGGTTGCCATATGCACAATAGATATTTATGAAATACGCGAAAGGAATAAACCCAAGTATTATTGTATAAAACTCTAAAAAAAAAAATCAGTATTACATTTGTCGCAAATGAGAAATACTTTCTGAAAGAAAGAAAATCGATTTTCTAGTATTTCATCGCTGATGAGTCTACACAAAGGAAAAGAGGAGAGAGGAAACGAAAAGGGACAACAAATGAGAGGAGAAAAGAGAGAGCGAAGGGGAAGAGGAAAAGTAAAGGAGGAAAGAAAAGATAGGACAGATGTGGATAGGCGAAGTAATGAGGAGAGAGGGAAAAGATGCAAGGAGAGATGAGGAAAATGGAGCAAAGAGGAGAAGATAGGAGAGAAAGAGATGTGAGGAGAGGAGAAGGGAGACGAGAAGTGGGACGTTGAGAGTAGAGTAAAAGAGAGAACATGAGAAGAACGAATAGAAGAAGAGAAGAGTGCAGTGGAGTCGGAAATCTAAGACAGGAGAGGAGATAAGAGGAGTGGAGAAGAATGGGATGGAGACAAGAGGCGAGAACAGGAGGGAAGGCGATATGACATAAAAGCAGAGGAAGGGGAGAGAAGTAGGAGAATGGAGAGAAGAGAAAGGAGACGATAGGAGTGAAGAGGTGTTTGCAGAAGATATCGTCTCAGCGTCAAGAATTGATGCATTGATCAAAATATCGACATGAAACATTAAAATTATATTTTAAAATGAATTGGAGAATGTATTAGATCGGTGCGAAATGCGTTTGAGCTGAGTTCAAAGCGAGATAACGTATGCTTTTATGTCATATCGCCTTCCCTCCTGTTCTCATCTCTTGTCTCCATCCCATTCTTCTCCACTCCTCTTATCTCCTCTCCTGTCTTAGATTTCCGACTTCACTGCACTCTTCTCTTCTTCTTTTCGTTCTTCTCATGTTCTCTCTTTTACTCTACTCTCAACTTTCCTCTTCTCGTCTCCCCTTCTCCTCTCATCTCTTTCCCTCCTATCTTTTCCTCTTTGCTCCATTTTCCGCATATGTCCTCGCATCTTTTCCCTCTCTCCTCATTACTTCTATCCACATCTGTCCTATCTTTTCTTCTCTCCTTTACTATTCCTCTTCCCCTTTCGCTCTCTTTTCTCCTCTCATGTGTTGTCCCTTTTCATTTCCTCTCCTCTTTTCCTTTGTGTAGACTCATCAGCGATGAAATACTAGAAAATCGATTTTCTTTCTTTCAGAAAGTATTTCTTATTTGCGACAAATGTAATACTGATTTTTTTTTTTTTTTAGTTTTATACAATGATACTTGGGTTTATTCCTTTCGCGTATTTCATAAATATCTATTGTGCATATGGCAACCCTGAAATTGAGCCTAACTCTACACGCAACCCACCAGCGTCTTACGTAATTTGGGTTACCTAGTTTAAAACGTCGTTGTCCTAAAACTTTTGAGAGACTATGTACAGTGGTGGAAAAAATTTCTTCCCCATAAGACTTAAATGGCAGTAAATAATGCCTGAAAGGTAGGCAACACACATTGCACCTTTAGGTGATCGGGTGATTCTGTCTGTCTCAAGGAGCAACTCGTTTTTCATGCAATAGCCAACAGACACAGGAAATGTAGGAAAATCACGTGACATCAGGTGGAATGTTGTTGTTCGTCATAAAATCGCCTTTTCTCAAGCCAGGTCGCAAAACCGACAAGAATTATAGCCTATACCCGAAAATGATTCCCCTAAAACCGTTGAACGAAACGCTAAAATAATTCTTGCCTTAATTACAAAGGCTACTAAACTATATGTGCCGCGGTAGCTCGGTCATTAGGGAGTTTGATTACCATGCGAGAGATCTGAGTTCGATCCCCGACTGGGGAGAATTGGACTTTTGTCCACCTGTTCAAGTGGCTCCGGCGCCCACCCAGCGTCGTATAAAGTGGGTACCTGTAGGAAACTTAAGGGGGGGTAAAGGCGGCCAGGGGCGTGGTGCTGATCACATTATACCCACCACCTTCGGCCGTAACAAGAAAGTGTGGGACCCTAACTCCGCACCCCCTATACGCCTTCATGGCTTGGTGCAAAGCACAAGGTAGCACTTTGCTTTTTCATTTACTATACGTCCCGATTTTGTCGGAACAGAACTTTCTAATTTCTACGTGGACTTTCTTCCAAGTTCCGTAGGGATGTGAATAGGCTCCAGTTTTTCTTGACACAATTCATCCATGTTATATTTCGTTATAAAAACCACGGCCGATATCCTGTGTGTGTGGGGGGGGAGGGCGCTATAATTCAAACATGTGAGGTGATACTTTTCTCACTACTCCATTCTCCGATTCTTCGTATCAGAAATAAATCTTAATTCCACACACTGAAAATGTAGCATTTCCTTCATCTTAGCATGCAAATATCTAGCAGCAAAGTAATGTGTAGGCACATAGTGGTTCGGATACCACTTTAAACTGTATGTGCATTCGCGATTAGTCTTACTGTGCATAAAGTGGACTTAGGACACCAAATCAACCAACCAACATAATCCCGTTACTGTCCAGATTATCGAAACCAGAAGCTTCGTCGCGAATAACATAAGCAGGAAGACAATTTGAAATTACCGAACAGAAACAGAACCTAAATCCTACAACGGATAGATTGGATTAAATCGACGATACAGCACGCGTTCTGAAATGAAGAAGAATACGAAAGTTGAAGGGCCTCGATACACAAGCACACTTTTCCTCCCCTCAATGGTAAGATATCTTTCTTGCAGAGAAGCCTTTACGTAGGCCTTCAAGGCCACGACGAGAAAGTGTTTTACATGCAATGACGGGACCAAAACAAGGGTCTAGTTTGATATGAAAGCTGTGTTCCTCCTTATTTCGTACGTCATTGATAACAGGAACACGGGCCTCGTCTGCTAACCCTAGTTTCGTAGAGCAGACGCCTGCTTGCCACTCTTTGGTTCAGTGACCTTCGCTCGTAGTTAGCAAGAGTGAATGACTCACCAGATACCTGTTGCCTGTGAGCTTATACAAGAATAGATATTTCGTTAGCGTCTGTAAGTATTGTTTCATCTGCAGTTATATCAGTTAACGTTCGAATTGTTTCCTAATGGTTACGTTATTTATAAATTAGTTCTCGAGAGTGAGCTTTCTATCTATTTGTATGGGGGGGTATACAGCCTGCATGTATTATTTTTTTCCTGAAACAAGAAGAAATTCCAAGACAAAAAAAGAGTCGTAGAAGAGTAGTTAACAAAAAAGAAAGAAGAAAACGAAAATGTAAATGTTTAAATAAATTATTGTATAGATCGAGTGAATAATATTTTCTCCTCGATGGCGTAATGATAACGTCGTCACCTTATAATCAAGGGATCCCAGGTTCGATACACGGTGGATGCACGTAGTAGTTCGTATGTCATTTTAAACTGATGGTCCAGTCCAGATTAGCTTATCTGTGCAGAAAAACTAAAAAAAAAATTGTCACAGTGTAAGAAAATGTCATGTTCAACCACATACAAAAGGGAATAATTTATTCCATGTTGGAGTTCACATTTACAGTATAGTATCTAACCAACACAATTATGGATCGCAACGTATTTTCTCAGATCCATTTTAATTATACGTGCATGATAAAATAACAGAAGTTGAGGAAAGAGAAAGTCAAGAGCAAACACAGATGCCTTCTCCAGAATTTCAAATCTCGTTACGTAAGGTTCTGGGTTGAAGTCCCGGGCAGACATGACTTTCTTGTTCTTGCCCTTTTATCTGCTTTATTTCATCTTAAATCGTCGTTATGGTTTACCTACAGGGGAAGAATAATGACAATTGCCAATACAAAGCCAATAACGAACAGACCAACAACTCAATTAGGGAGATGTCAAGAAAGAAACAAGACTTGACAGTGTCTCCGCCTCTCGGTTTCTGGTATTGAAAATTGCTCTCCCGTTCTCGGTCAGTTAAATATAGAAATCGAAAAAGTATGTGAAGATAAATATATTTCATATATCCCGGTTTTATAGGAGATTTCGTGAGAGATGAAATAAGTACTCTTCGATCATGTTTATTTTTATAAGTTTTGTTACGTAACATCACTTTTCTTCCTAGTCGCGGACGAGTGACCATTACATGAAATTAATGACGAAATACTCAAACACCTGTGACAAGGACGGTACTCAAATCCGGGAACTTTGGTGACGAGATCGAATGTTGACCACTTAATGAGCTTGCGCACCGAGTCTGCTTAATGTTGCTTGTGTCAGGTAATTCGAAATAACTGTCAATATCCCACATTCATTATCATTTGTTTCATAATTTATCTTATTGATGTTATTAACCTGAAGTCGAAGAAATAGTTGAAAGGCAATAATGCAAGATTGAATATCTATGATGTTACTTCGTGCCGAATAATATGACGTGATATTATGATATGAATATATTAATAATATAATGTGCCTAGTCATTCCATTGATTGATCCCAATTGCGCACACAAAATATGGTATAATGTCCACTCCTAACCAACCTCCGTGGCGGAGTGGTTAGCACAGCGCGCTACGACAGCATGGGCCCCTGGTTCGAATCTGGGCTTGGCCATGGGTCTTCTTGGTGAGTGTCCGTTAATCAATGTCATCATATCATCACTCATTACTCATCTTCATCGTCGCTATTTGCCAAAAGTGAAAGAATAGCGACACTAAATAACAAAAATCCAATCAAATGGGACATCTTCACCGATTTAATTCTATACCGTACCAAATTCCCATTTTATTACTGCTTCTTGCTTCATTTTACTGCATCTCAATTGTTTTCAGATTCGAAAAAAAATGGAATGTTGAGCAGTTGATTGTGCATTGTTTCGTTGTTTTGATTGTTTAATTAACGTCGCATTAATTAGTTTTAGACCAATCGTGACAGAGGGAATCGAGAGCACAAAGGAAGGGGAAAAGACAAGTTAGAGACCACGGCTCTCTTTAAAGGTAGGATTCCTTGAACACGACTGAAGTGACTGCAGAATATTATGGATAAAATTTGTTTCGCTTTTTCCTTTTATTTCTGTTTCAGCTATTTTACTTCGCTTTTCTTCTCCCACTGGCGTTAATCGTGTCAGTGAGGAAGAAAATATCGTGAAATGGACGATGGGACAAAAAATATATATGCCTCTCCCACGGTTCGAAACTGTGACCACAAAATATTGTCTTATTTTTAAAATTTACGCCAAATATGGTTTCACTTGTCTCTTTCTCAAAGCGTTCCATTGCCTCTCCGATGGCGTAGTGGTAACGTCTTCGACATGTAATCAAAGGCTTTCGAATTCAATACCAGATAGAGGAACATTTGGTTCGGATCCCACTTTAATCTGTAGGTCCAGTGCATAAACTGGACTTAAAACATTAGCGTGTGGCATGTGGCCTGTGATGAGAACCATCATTTCATGAACCTTCTTGACAATGACTAGTATCACTTGAAAAATATTTTCTTACGAGTAGATCTTGTTAAGAAACCACTTGCTGAAATGTTCTTCTTGACGCCACTTAGCACCCAGCTGTTGTTTGTTGTTCCTGGGGCATGAGTCATGTGACTCATGCTATCAATGCTCAATCCTTCCCGAGAACTCAGATCCACCAGACAAACTTAAGCGAATAATTTGTTATTTGGGTTGCATAAACAACAGGCTTTAAGACGTTACAAAATTCTAGGTCCCGTGGCCCAGGTAATTCTTTCTCCGACTGTACCTCACTACCTTAAAACAACCTACCAAAACAGGACAAGGCCAGAAACATAATTTTATCATAAATTCTATCACCAGCTGGTCCTCAGCAGAAACAAATACCTCTGGCGACCCATCCTCAGCCCCCTTCTTAGGAAACTTCTGCGTACACCTTGCCTACTCAATTCGACTTTAAATGCAAGGGTTAGAGGCACGTGATTTTCACGAAGGAGAATCTTCCGAAGATATTATCAGTTTAATTACAAAGTTGTTGAGACGCTTAGTGTGTGGCACTGAAAAAATTAACCAGGCGTAGAGCTAGGAGGGGGAGAGGCGGCTGCGTTCACATTTTTAGAATACAGATCCGACTTTTTATATTTTTTTTGGTTCTCTGAGATTTCCTTCCCACTTGAGGATTCTCAGATTTTCGTCGCTGGAGCTCGTTAAAATTTAATTAGCTGCTCGAGAATGAAAGAGGGTGTGAAAATAACCGGAAGAGGGAATTTTCAGAAACGGATATAGCCACGCGTGTGTAATTTATGCAACGCAACCCGAGGAAATAGAAAGGAGAATGATATCTAGAATAGAACTGTCATGAACTGCTGAGGAAATGTATGCTCAATTTCATTCCAGATGTATTCACGGCACATGATCTGCACAGGTTTTGGAGAAATAGTTTTTCTGTGGCACACCTGGAAGGTTGATGTCATAGGCGTTCTCAGATAAATTTGTAGGGGGCGCGGGTCGGACTTTTGATATAAAATCGAATACCAAAAGTAAGAAAAACTCAATATGATGACCAAGGCAGAAATTTATTTCATTATAAAACATAAACTGAACGTAACGTTTCAACCTTCTAGCAAGGTCTTCTTCAGACTCTGCACCAAGTACAAATGTAACAAGATACAAAAACAGGACGATATATATACAAAAACATTACTCCCCTCCAGACTATTAGAAAGTTGTTTTCCTGGAACATTCCAGCAGGTGGCCTTCCCTTGTCAACTGTACTTTCACCTGTAGCTAAACATTTTCTCTCATCTGGAAGGTGGTTGGACTCTATATCCTCTTTCCTATCTTTCTTCATTGTTCTTCCTTCTTCTCTCCTCTTTCTCTCTCGTCCTTTCCACTCTTTCTAACACCTAAAGTAATAATAATGTCGTAAGCTGAGCCGCAGTAGGTATGGCGTCTGACTACCACTAGGGCTCGATGCCCCGCACATGCGTAGCTTGGCGGGGACACTTGTCCCCCAAAATGATCAGGTTTATGAAAATTTACAAATTAATGGTACTTTTGTTAACCTCCCGGAACGTGAGGAACAAAAAAACGAGTCCTTTTTATGATTTTGCAAATGTCCTGGATGATATTTTATGAGCTCGATAACATTTTGATTCTTCTACTCGCCCCCCCCCCCCCAGAAAGAGATCAAGTTACGCCCATGATTCCAGGGATTTTTTTCAGCAATACTCCTGCATGAAGCGTCTGTGGGGTTTAACCAAACCTCTAATAAATGCGTATCTGTGTGGGGATGGGCGGTAAAGGCCGCCGGAGCGTGGTGCTGATCACATCTCAATAAATGGCCGCGATTATGAATGTGCAGAGCCCTACCTGCTGGTGAAGCTGGTTTAGAAATAATTTTCGGCTTTACAAGGGTTATTTTGTGCAGTTTGGGTTGTAGAACTTGAAACATTGTAATCAAAACGTATCACCTCAGTGGATTGAAATCGGGAAACGTTTGTTATAAGTTTACGTCTACCTACGCGTAGATTACATTTGGTTATAGTTTACATAGACTACGTAGACAATCTAAAGTACATTAGAAATAATTTTGAAGCCTTTCAGGGAAGGAAAGTGACATTTTCAAGTGTATTTGTTCCTAACGAACTGACAAGAATCTTATTTACAACAAAAGTTCTCACTTCTCTTCTACCAAGTTCGAAAGAAAATAAATCGTATGCAAAAAAAAAACAGATGGCAGTCGTGAGGCAAAAGTAGTCCTTTTCCCACAGAACACTAAAATATTTCCTACGTTACGCTTTTTTCCTAGGTGAGGAATTGTTCGAAATTGAAAGGAAGAGTATGAAAGGTTTTTCTAACACATTAGCAACTGATACGCAGTATAATTTTGTTTTATTTCTACAGCGCCCTTTGCTAAGTTATCACCTTTCGTCATGTTGTTTACATATATTACGTTATCTACGTGTATAATATAGTCTACGTGTAGAATATAGACTATCGTTGTTTACACGTAGACGCACATCACTGGGAGTGTACTCACGAATACCATGTTTCTAGATTTTTTTTAAACATATTCTGTTCTGTGAGGGCAACTTAGTAATGATATCAAAACGAGGCAGAAGAGGCTTTGGGTAGGGGTGGTTAGTTTTAAGGTTCTCTAGGCAGAAACATTACTGAATAATCAATGTATATTTATTAGTGTTTTCTCCATTTGTGCCCACGTGGCATATCCCAGAACGAGCGGCTAGCGTCAGCCTTAACAACATGGAAATACATGCAAACAGAACCAAAGATGACTTGCCTGCTATCCACGTATGCATATAATATCTTAAATTAACAAGAATTAACCTGCCTAACATATTTACTACATGCTTATTTCTGCTATTATATGCCTACGGGGATAGGTTAGGCAGGTCAGTTTTGGTGCTGTTAGCATATATCTCCCAAGTTGCTAAGCCTCTCGTTATCACAGAAAGAGTAGTTCGAAAATCTCTCGCCAGATGTCATAACAAATAGTTGAAATCACAAATAGCCTAACGCATTCATTTTCTCTTGTCGTTTCAGCCGTGGCACCGGAACTCCAGTCGACTTTCATCGAGCAGACCCTCCAACCGGGGCCTGCCATTTCCCTCAAGTGCGTGGCCTCTGGGAATCCCCCTCCGAGGATAACTTGGCTCCTGGACGGCGCCGAGCTCGGGCCCCGAGGCTACGTGCTCGGGAGCTTCCTGGACGTCAGCGGCGACGTCGTGGGTCACCTCAACATCTCCCGCTCCAGGGTGGAGGATGGCGGGCTGTACTCGTGCGTCGCTCGAAACATGATGGGGACATCCATGCACCAGGCCAGGCTCAATATTTACGGTAAGCAGTGGGTCCGTCGGAGACCTTTGTGAGTTGTATTTAACGTGCGAGCAGGGCTTAATATCTTGCACCCTTGGAAATATTTCCCTGTGTTTTATCTAACCTACACACAACGCTTAAATCGTACGTGAACTAGTATACAGGGTGTCTCAAAAAATGTGGCAATTTGAAATGAAGGTATAGAGAAGAGAATAAATAGTAGCAAGAGATTTAACCGTGAAAATAAATAGTGCAGATAATGCCATTACATAATTGCATACCGCTAAAGAGATGGGTAGATTTATGCAGTCAAGAAAGTAAAGAAAAAGTCAAGAAATCAACAGGTAGGTCAAGAAAGTAAAGAAAAAAGTCAAGAAATCAACAGGTAGGTCAAGAAAGTAAAGAAAAAAGTCAAGAAATCAACAGGTAGGTCAAGAAAGTAAAGAAAAAAGTCAAGAAATCAACAGGTAGGTCAAGAAAGTAAAGAAAAGTTCAAGAAATCAACAGGTAGGTCAAGAAAGTAAAGAAAAAGTAAAGAAATCAACAGGTAGGTCAAGAAAGTAAAGAAAAAAGTCAAGAAATCAAGAGGTAGGTCAAGTAAGTAAAGAAAAAGTCAAGAAATCAACAGTTAGGTCAAGAAAGTAAAGAAAAAAGTCAAGAAATCATCAGGTAGGTCAAGAAAGTCGAGAAATCAACAGGTAGGTCAAGAAAGTAAAGACAAATCAAGAAATTATGCTTGTGGTCAAGAATTTTTACTACTTTTTCCACAGTATAGTGAACTTACATTATTATATACCTGTACTGGGATTTGATAAAATTGAATATTTGGAAATCTAAAATTGTATTGAGTTGTGGTTAATATTTATTAACTTTGTTTCTTAAGAATTACATTCTCGCATGCGTAAAGTTATGTAATGCAAAAATATTAAATAAAATAATGTTGCCATTCCCCATTCAGGATGAAGTCTGAAGCATTAATTGTTACACGCATTAATAATTAAAGCAAGTCTAAATCTCTTTTTAAAGTACAGCTTCAGTTTTCATCTTAACCGACCTTGTGGTAGGGGTTCCTCATTGAATAAAAATGCATATGTTCTTAATTTCCAATTTACCTAAGCAGGGGCGATTAAATAAATGTTAATAAAAGGGGGGGAGGTTCAAGAAAAAGTCAAGAATTTTGGATTTGTTATTTTTGTAGACACCCTGTTATGGCTTGGTGATGACGTGCAGTAGATGACTACTACTTCTGCGCAAACATTCTAGCAGTCGTTGAGGGACATCCTGCATAGCTCGACTTAACAATGTTAACATGTAGGCCTAATGTCTACAGGTATCTGGGCGATTTCCTTACAGATCCTTTGAACTAGACCTGCTGTAACTGAAGAATCTCTCACAGATTCCTTTCGACATGTTTACCTTTGGGGTGATTCTTGTGTTTTACATGCAGAGCAATTCCAGACCGTCACTTCAGAAACAGTTTTATTTCATTCCTTTTATTCATGATACATATAATGAAAACAATACAACTCAGGACATTTACAAATAGCATAGCATAGCAAAATTTCTTCAAATGTATTCTGCCAGAACCATATAAAAATAAATTTAAAGGTAACAGACTGACACAATTGGCAATCTATGAATTTGGATTTTCTGAATCAAAGTTGGTGTAATAGTACTGAACTTTATGAGGTATTTCTTTTACAGACAAATGTTACAGTTCAGAAACACATGTATTGTATATTCGCAATCTAAAGATGTTCTTCTTTAAAACAATATAGCGCATTGGTCTTCACTGAGATATAATTTTGACCATCAAGGTTGACATTTTTTCTGGAATTGCTCTACAACAAATACAAGTAGATGTGACTTGATTGTATTTACAAATGTAGAAAACCCTTTGGAAGATCTTTTACAGCGTCTCTCAAAAGTTTTAGGACAACGATATTTTAAACTAGGCAACCCAAATTACATAAGACGCTGGTGGGTTGCGTGTCAAGTTAGGCTTAATTTCAGGGTTGCCATTTGCACAATAGATATTTATGAAATACGCGAATGGAATAAAACCAAGCATTATTGTAAAAAAAATCTTAAAAAAATATGAGTATTACATTTGTCGCAAGTAAGAAATACTTTCTGAAAGAAAGAAAATCGATTTTCTAGTATTTCATCGCTGATGAGTCTACAAAAAGGAAAAGAGGAGAGAGGAAACGAAAAGGGACAACAAATGAGATGAGAAAGGAGAGAGGGAAAGTAAAGGAGGGAAGAAAAGATAGGACAGAACTGGATAGGAGAAGTAATGAGGAGAAAAGAAAAACATTCGAGGAGAGATGAGGAAAATGGAGCAAAAGGAAGTACAAGGAGGAAAACAAGATGAGAGAAGAATAGAAGAGGAGTTTGGAGAGGAGAGGAGAGAAGGAGGCGAGAAGAGGGGAGTGGAGAGTATAGTAAAAGAGAGAAAAACAAAAGAAGAGGAGAAGAGTGTAGTGGAGTCGGAAATCGAAGACAGGAGAGGAGATAAGAGGAGTAGAGAAAAGTGGGATGGAGATAAGATGCGAGAAAAGTAGGGAAGGCGATATGAGATAAAAGCAGAAGAGAAGAAGGGAGAGAAGATGGAGAAGAAGAAGAGAAGAGAAGGGACTGGAGATGAGAGGACAGAAGAGGTAGTTGCAGAAAATATCGTCTCGGCGTCTAGAATTGAAGCATTGATCAAATTATCAACATGAATCATTCAATAACATTTTGAAATGTATTGGAGAATTCATTAGATCGGTACGGAATGCCTTTTGGCTAAGTACAGATCAAGATAAAATTTTCCACGTAAGATGTTTGATTTTAGTATTTATAAGAATTATCAATTTTTTTTCCACTTCTAGGTTAGTTGAAATGGAGATTTTGTAATTTATTATTTCCCCTCCCCCCATCGTTAATTCCAAACTGAATCACTCTGTTCCACACAGCATAGACAATGAACACAATGAGATATGTCTAAAACTTACGAAAATTTTCTGCCACCGGAGGGGTTTGAACCCACGACCATCAGGTTGACAATATTTAACGGTAACCACTATCCTACAAGCTTTCGCTCATGATAGTGAATAGAAGTAGCTGACCAGTGTGAAATGTAGATGCAACTCTACTTCAACATGTAATGTGCAAGGAATACTTGTTTGTAACAAAGAAAATGAAGGTACGCGTAGTACGAATCGGCAAAAACATTTAATGGAGAATTGCACATGATGAAAACTTTTCAGTCGATATTTGCGGAGGTATCCTTGCATTGAACTAGAGTGGGAAAATTGGTTTAGTATGTCCTGAATTGTCACAAATATAAATAGTTATTTCATTAATATTTGTCAATGTCTTTGAAGCAGTACACAATTATCGTTAGAGGATCATAATTCACGACGTTATACATGAAAATATCCCTTTGAACGTGTGTCAATTCATTTTCTTAATATATATAAATTCCAGATGCAGAACAATGCAACCACTTTACTCTGCTATTACAAATAATGTCACCACGCTCTTCATTAATAAAAAGAGAATTAAAAAAAGAGAACACCTCGTAAGGAGAACCGAACCTGGGACCACTAGCATCCCAATCGAGAACTCTAACCACTACACCACGCCCTTTTCTTGTGTCGTAACAACAATTTTTAAGTATCCTGTCCCTCCAATATTGTAATTGTGGTTGGGAATACATGTTGTCGAACTGTTACTTTAGTTTTGAATTGCTTTCTTGTAGTACAGCAGCTATCTTCGAGAAATGATTTTCGATATGATGAAAAAAGACGAGAACATTGGTAGTTGTGAAAATGCGAGTTATTTCTTCTAACTTATTATTGTGATTAGATATTATTATTGGAAAATATCTAGAGGCGTGAACATTGCAGGACGATGTTCTCTTCCTGTGATACTGCAACAGTCGAAATGATTGTTTACTGACGCAGTCACGTGTCCTGAACAGTCTACATCTACATTTCACATTGGTCAGCTTCTTCAACCTCTTGACTAACACTGTCAAATGTGATCTGATTTTATGAATACAATTTTCCGCCAGTTTACGTATAACGTTTCGCACATTTGGCAATTTGGAAGCAGTGTAATTATTTCATGTTACCTAGGTATATTACGAAACAGCAAATACATTTCATAAGACTGTTCAGAGTTTTATCTACTACTATCAGGAGCCAAAGCTTGAAGGGTAGTGGTTAACGTTAAGGATTGTCAATCTGATGGTCGTAGGTTCAAACCCCTCCGGTGGCAGAAAGTTTTCGTAAGTTTTAGACATATTCCATTGTGTTCATTGTCCACGCCGTGTGAAACGGAATGATTCAGTTTGGAATTAACGATGGGATGAGGGGAAATATTAAATTACAAAATCTCCATTTCAACGATTCGAGAAGTGGAGAAAAATTTCATAATTCTTATAAATATTAAAATTGCATTCATGTTTTTTGTGATATAATCGCAGGTAAAATCAAACATCTTACTTGCAAGATTTTATCTTGCTCTGAACTCGGCCAAAAGGCATTTCGCACCGGTCTAATACATTCTTCAATACATTTCAAAATGTTTTTGAATGTTTCATGTCGATATTTTGATCAATGTATCAATTCTTGACGCTGAGACGATATTTTCTGCAACTACCTCTTCTTTCCTCTCGTCTCCAGTCCCTTCCATTCTTCTCCTCCTTCTCCTTCGTCTCTCCACTCCTTCTCCTCTGCTTTTATCTCATATCGCCTTCCCTACTTTTCTCGCATCTTGTCCCATCCCACTCTTCGTCACTTCTCTTATCTCCTCTCCTGTCTTCGATTTCTGACTCCACTGCACTATTCTCCTCTACTTTTGTTTTTCTCTCTTTTACTATACTCTCCACTCCCCTCTTCTCGCCTCCTTCTCTCCTCTCCTCTCCAAACTCCTCTTCTATTCTTCTCTCATCTTGTTTTCCTCCTTGTACTTCCTTTTGCTCCATTTTCCTCATCTCTCCTCGAATGTTTTTCTTTTCTCCTCATTACTTCTCCTATCCACTACTGTCCTCTATTTTCTTCCCTCCTTTACTTCTCCTCTTCCTCTTTCTCTCTTTTCCTCTCTTTTGTCCCCATTCGTTTTCTTCTCTTCTCTTTTCTTTGTGTAGACTCATCAGCGATGAAATACTAGAAAATCCATTTTCTTTCTTTCAGAAAGTATTTCTCATTTGCAACAAATGTAATACTGATATTTTTTTCTAGTTTTATACAATAATACTTAGATTTATTTATTTCAAGTATTTCATAAATATCTATTGTGCATGTGGCAACCCTGAAACTGAGCCTAACTCTGCACTCAACCCACCAACGCCTTGTGTAAATTGGGTTCCCTAGTTTAAAATGTCGTTGTCCTAAAACTTTCGAGAGACACTATACAGTCACCATCAATAAAAGTGATCCTGAAATACTCGCGTGACTAAATGCGTTGTGTATGTTGCCTAATTCTACGGCGACGACCGAACTTACTATTGAAAACTTGCCATTTGCATTAAGAAACACACATAAGGAATTGTGGTTGAGAGAGTGTTGCAAGATCCACGCGCCCCATTATTATTCTGGTACCTGTACACATGCTAACAATTACAAGCACGCTTAAGCACATTAAAAAACACAATTCTCTCATATACTGTGTAGTATAAGGTAGGAGTTTTGAAGAAAAATATATATGAATTTCTTATCCCCAACATTAGACGGTTTATTGATTTAGTTTATTTTACTTCGCTTTTGTGCCACTTTTGGCTAGTTTGCGAAGATGGGGATGAGTGATGATATGATGAAATTGATGAATGGACACTCATAAACACCCACGCCCAGGTCGGGATTCGAACCACGGACCCCTGACGTCGTAGCACGATGTGCTAACCATTCCGCTACGGCGGCCGGCTCAACTTTGGACGGAAAAAGTTAATAGCTAAGTAAAATCCGGTAACTTTTCTAACGTTGGAAGCGGCCCCGGCGCCCACCCAGCGTCGAATGACATGGGTACCTGGGGGAAAACCCGGGGGTTTAAAGGCGGTCAGGGGCGTGATGCTGATCACATCACCCCCACTCACGACCGGATCAAGAAAGTGTGGGGCGTTACCCCCACACCCCTATACGCCTTCATGGCGTGGTGCTAAGCACAGGGGAACACTTTATCTTTTTCTCTCAACATTTTCCTTTCGTAGGGGGTTGTAGCCCTCCTTGTATGGGTCAGAGCGGGCATCCATCAGTGAATCTCAGTGCATATGTTAGAATTTCGTGGTGAATTAGGCTTGCATACTTCTGGCAGATCTCGCACAATTTTGCATTTGTGCTACCACCTGGAATTCTTAATATGAACTAATTCACACACATTTCATAGTGTTTATGCAAATTTTCCACTATTTTTGGAAACTTCCAGAATTAACTCAAAATTATACCATGGCATAATTTCCTGCTGAATTTTGGTTGATAGAAATACCAAAAGAAAATTCCACAGAGCCGATTTGATTCCCTGAAACGACCTATCTGTCAACATACATACACACACACCACCTGTTCATTGAACCGTCGTTCAGAGAACCCAAGCTGTCTCAATAACAAATCGAGGAACTTGAAGCAGAGCACGTCATATGGAATCGTTCCGATATTTTTAGTACAAGCCGAGATATTGGTAAAAAAAAATAGACCAAAGTGCACGATTCCTCCATATAGAGCAGCCTACAAACAAGAATAGACGAATCGTTATTCATTTGTTGATAAAATATTGTGTGTGAGGAACCTACAAGCATCAAACGTATAAATGAGGAACATTTTATCAGGCCAGCGGTGTATCTTGTTTACCTCATTGCACCAAAACACGCTTCGTCTTTGTTCGATTTCACTCCCCACCCTCAGTTCTTCCTTGTCTTCATTACTGTTTCGGAAATTACTTTCATCTGTTATCCTTTCGCCCGTCTCCTCCCTGCCATGTTCCTTTGTCAGTTTCTCTTTTGGCGCAATTCTAAGCGACGCCTTTGCAGAAGCTTCTCGTTTCTGCGATTGTGAGTCCAGGAAACCAAAGTTCAACGTTGAAATATTGTGGCCATTTGTTCCTGTCACCGCGAGGGAGGATTTGTAATGTTTTGTGATAAATTCCCGCAAAGTTGAAAGTTGAACTAACGGTGTTATCGAATTGAGTTACTGTGCTTGAAGGCACACAAGTTCCTGAGACAAAAAGGGGAATTTTGTTCATCTCTGCTTCGCCGTGGTTTTTTGCTGCCTCGTCGAGGTAGAACACTACTGTTGCATTTGTCCTGTCTGACAGTCCGTTTGTTTTTCGTGTCCTCTGTGGTCCTTTGTACACATGTAACTGGATGCCTCCACTTTATGCAAACAGGAAGGGGGAGGAATTATAATAATGCACAGGTTTGTTCGTTTGAGGTGTTGGTAACCATTGTATAAAAGAAGGCCTTTACAGCATTTTTGTGCAATATCAGTCGAACCGTATTCTGGATGAGAGTGCTGTGTAAAAAGCACTCGCCTCACTTAGTACTGGCCCAATACACTTCTTTATACAGTGCTTTTTTCCAATGTCCCGCTGTAACCGAGTTACTTTTTTGAGCGAAGTAACTAACTATAACTGGGTTTCTTTTTCAGCAATATAACTGTTGTTTTGTTAACAAAGTAACTGCAACTAAGTTACTTTTTGAGCAAAGTAATTAATAGTTACTTTTTAATCTAGTAATTAATCGAGTTACTTTTTGAGCAAAGTAACTGTAATCGACTTACTTTTTAGCAAAGTAACTGTAACTGAATTGCATTTTTGAGTAAAGTAACTGTAACTGAATTACTTTTTTAGCAAAGCAACTGTAACTGAAATGCTTTTTGAGCAAAGTAACTTACCGAATTACTTTTTGAGCAAAGTAACTGTAACTTAATAACCTTTTAAGCAAAGTAACTGTAACGTAATTACATTTTGAGTAAGGTAACTGTAATCGAGTTACTTTTTGAGCAAAGTAATTCTAATGGGGTTACTTTTTAGCCAAGTAATTGTAACTGTTTCTTTTTTAGAAAAGTAACTGTTACCGAATTACTTTTTGAGCAAAGTAACCATAGCCGAATTACTTTTTGACCAAAGTAACTGTAACTTAATTATCTTTTAAGCAAAGGAACTGTAACTTAATTGCTTTTTGAACAAAGTAACTGTAACGTAATTCGATTTTGAGTAAGGTAACTGTAATCGAGTTACTTTTTGAGCAAAGTAATTCTAATGGGGTTACTTTTTAGCAAAATAATTGTAACTCTGTTTCTTTTTTAGTGAAGTAACTGTTAGTACTTTGTGAACAAATTAACTGTAACTTGGTTACTTTGTGAACACTTTTGAGGAAAGTTACTGTAATCTAATTACATTTTGAACAAAGTAACTGTAACCGATTTACTTTTTAGGAAAGTAAGAGCAATTTTAACTTAGTTACTGGTAACTAATAAACTAATCCATAGTAATCTTACAGAAATTGATTTTTATTTCTTTTTTCCAGCTCGTTGTAATACCACCAGCTTTGGCTTGCTCACCGTAAATGCATCAACTGTGACTGATGGCATTTTCTCTCTCTCTCTCGCAGGTCCACCGTCTGCGAGGCCCCCTAGAAATGTGACAGTCGTCGCGGGAACTGACGTATATTTGCGGTGCCCCGTCGCCGGGTACCCAATTTCAAGCGTCACGTGGCAGAGGGACGGGGAGCCCTTGCCCTCCCACCTGCGGCACCGCCTGTTCCCCAACGGCACCCTCCTCATAGGGCAAGTGGAGGGACGGTCTGACAGGGGGCTCTACACGTGCCTTGCGGCCAACAAGCAGGGACAATCTGCTCGTGGACATCTCACGCTTGATGTGATGAGTAAGTACCATTCTAAATTATAATGAAGGCGCGTTGAATAAATAACAAAATAACGTGTTGTACATCGATGTCATCAAAATTGACCAAGTACAGTAGAACCCCGATTTGACGTTCTCGTACTTCAATTTCGACAAATGTTGCAATCAGTTTTCTCAGATGGATCCTTGCTTCGGTATTCCTAACTTCTCTCTCGTTCTCGTTCTTCCTCTCTATTTATATTTCGTCTTCTCTTTCTTTTACTGTTTTGATTCATTGATTTTTACTTCGCTTTCTGCCACTTTTGGCTAATCGTGAAGTTGAGGATGAAGTGATAAGATGAGATGTATGAAGAGACAATCACAAACATCTACGGACAGTGGCGTAGCAAAGGGTGGGCGAAGTGGGCGACCGCCCGGTGCCTTGCGCATCAAGGGATGTAATAAATAAAAGTGAGAAAATGGAAAAGGCTAATTTTTGTGGGCAATATAATTAAAACAATGTTTTTATTTGGCTTTAAATTCTAGTTTAACGTTATAATTTGAATGAATGCGTCAAATCAGAGGCGTAACGTACAGGCGGGTGGGGCCCTAAGCCTAAGGGGCTGTAAATTTCTCCGTCGCATATTATAAATAAAAATTGTCAGTAATTTATTATTAATATTATTTAAATATAATAATTTGATGACGTATCCTTGAAGATTTTCTATCGATGCACATTGGGATTTCAAATTTAAAGAATAGATGAGGGCCTCGCCTCGCCTAGGACCTCGCGATATGTTGCTACGCCACTGTCTACAGACGACTCAACACTAGCCCCATAGAGGATTATACTGGCTGTACGTCCAGACGCCAGTGCCTCGTTAGTCTGCATAATTCAGTTCAGGGTACACTACGTGGAAGGTAGGATGATATTTGGATGTCTTGAGAAAAGGCCTTCCCTTGCATCCCTCTATCTTATCATTTCATTTCCCTCCTGATTTACCCATAAACCTTTGCTCTCTCTCCTACAAAACAATGGTTGTGTAGAAGTATTTTTGGATCTTGTTTGAAAAGTTTTCAGGGAGTAGACAGAATGATGACTAAGAAAATTTCACGCTGTTTGAGCTCACCATCACTTATACACTGGCGAAGGTCCCTTAAGGAGACTGGCAGTGGCTACATGCTGTTGTCTCATTAAAAAAAATTACTTACGAATATAAAGTAGGGCGTTGTCCTTCATGATCGTGAACTTCGTTAATTGTTCTCCGAATAACACACGCCAAATTCGTCCACATAACTTTTTAATTTCTTTCTTCTGCGTGTTTCGTTAGACGTTACTAATCTCTTTCTTGCGATCATTTATGTTTTAGAGGCATTTCAAAGTAGGCTACTTACTGACACACCAGTAGCCGCGGAAACACGCTTTTCAACTTGTTTAACATCCAACGCAAGACCACTGTCAGCTTCTTTCTTCACAAACTTGAGATAATTTCTCTACTCTGACTGTGTATCACTTTGCTTTTTCCAATATTCTTTCCAGTTTTCACCTCAGCTTCCGCTGAATAAAAGCACCCTAAGCAACACAGGTCAACAGTCACCTTCCTCGTGATACCACGATCTGCCCCCTTCCCTGCGCGAGGGGTTTCACTAACACATATAATCCTCTCTTCTTTCCCTTGAACTATCACCTTGTCAAAGTGTTGAAAAAAAAAACCTCCTACATCCAGACACCACTAAGTCCCGAACACCCCTACCAATAAGCTCTAAAGTCGGATGATGGCTATAGGTAGCCTAATTGTTAAGGCGGTTAGCAACTCTGACCTCAGTGGAACGCGCGCATCGTCGGGCTGAGCGACAGGCTTCTGTGCATCTGAATGCCACAGCTCAAGCTAAACCGAATGGCCTTGTACTATATAGTGCAAGACGTATATAATTAACAGATTTCCCAATTTGTAAAAATATGTGAAAGAACAGTTCTATTTTTAAAAATATGTTACTGAGGGTGAGGGCGTTACAGTCGGGACGCTCTAGCAACCGGCAACCCAAATTATCTCACTTCACGCACCTACATGTGCCTCCCCGATGGTACAGTGGTAGGGTAAGCGTCATCGCCTTGTAATCAAGTAGTCCTGGGTTCGATACCCTGTCGAGGCACATGGTGGTTCGGATCCCACTTCCAACTGTAGGCCCATTCCAGATTAGCCGTAGTGTGCATAAGGTGGACTTTAAAACACCAACTCAATCAATGAATTCACACACGATTGATTTGTTCTTGATAAATTCTTCTTTCTCCGTAATACAGTAACTCAGTTATGTGAAATTCTGTTTTAGAGGTGAATTTTTGTAGGTTCCGTAAAATATAATTTTAAAACGTGTTAACGAAACCAAGTTGTACGTAATTTGTTTATACGTAATTCGCCCTAATTTTCAAGAAATACATTTCATTTGTACGTTCTGCTTCAACAATGTTACAGAAGTATGAATTCCATGTCTTTACAAAATAAAGGGCGAGTTTCGTATACAAAAACAATAGGCGGGTATAGCTGCGGTCGGTATCGAGTTGCGAAAAAGACGAACGCCGCGGCGTGACAAAGAAGGCAAAGAGAGGCGGCATGAAATCAAAGGAGAACGATTTGCCACAGTTGTTCATAACACAAGACGCATTTTCTTTTGTTGGTAATTGTGATACGATACAACACAAGTAAAAAGATGCCGGTAGCTGCTGCTTCCAATGTACCATAATAAAAACACAACAAAGGTTCTTTCAGTGAAGGTTTTCGGTTCCTGTGTAGAGCAGGAAGAGAAAATGTTTCATGCTTGCCAGAAAGTAAAATTCACACGGAAAGTTAACGTTAACCTACAAGAAACTTCAGATTCAAACTTCTAGATTCGTTAATTTATAACTTTACGACGGAAATAACATATAATAGCATACTAATACGTACGTGCTTATTTTCGCGTTTTTCCCGAGCTTGCCAACAGCTGATTAGCCTGTCCGCCTGTTTGTGCGAACGTGGCAACGTAGAAAACCTCCAGCCACATGGCAACCAACGAGGAGACAGAATTTGGTCACGTTGCGTTCTGATTGCACACCGCTTCTTATCATTGCCCGACTTGTAGGTGGCTGTATAAACAATCTTCAGAAAGTGATGATTTTATGCTGAAATATGTAAGAAAATTAAAGTTTCAAATGTAATATAATTAAAGTAGTTTTTATATTAATAATTTACAAAAGAAAATTATTTTTTTACATCTGCTTAAAAAACTAGTTTTCTACGCGAAGTAAATTACTAGTAAATTACGCGTAACTTAGGTAAAAAAACGTAACGAGTAAATTACGTTGCCAACCCTGACTGTATACAACTAAAAAATGCTTCGAATTTAATTAATTACCGATTGCAGTCTTGTGGCACGGTGTCAGATGGTTTAAACTTGGTTTGTTTATCTGCCACACACTTCCTGCGATTCCGTGCAATTCTAAATTTCATGCATCGCGGTCATTCCGCGTGAGGGAGAGCGCTAATGTACCAGAGCCTGGCATTCTTTATCAGACTGCTGTTGTCCAAGTTCCACGATTGCTTCTGCGAGAGTCACCCAACCGAATGCTGACAAATGAGGGGCCTGGAATGCCAGAAATGGCCGGTTTAAATTAAACTCAACTCAACCCAACTGAAAGGCGGTTGGAATTGTGTTTTTCAGGAAGGGAAGGGCGCTGTAGCTTTCGAAAACCAATCGGTCCCTGAGGGGCAAGTAGTGTCCCGAGTTTCCTGAATTCGCCAGAAGACATCGGTGGTGGTTTGGTTTTAAGATTGTTGCAGTGGAAAGCAGGGTGAGAAATCATTGGAGACTGGTTGGGGGAGGAAGATAAAAATCTACACACAAATATACGGTATATCTGTAATGTTATTAAATATAAAAGTCAATTAATTACTACATATTTTTAAAAACTTACTTCACTTATTTCCTTTTGCTCCATCAGGAGCATAGGGCTTCAGTCAAACGCCTCCATTTGGCTCTGTGACGTGCCAACTCCTTGACCTCTCCGGGTTTTTCCTTTCTCGGCTGCTTCTCTTCCATATCTTTCGGGCTCCTTGGGGGTTCCAGCCTAAGGCTGCTTCCTCTATTGCTCCAGTTGGTTTTCGTAAGGTGTGTCCTAACCAACTCCATTATCTTCTTTTTATTTGGGTTGCAATTGGCTGTTGTTTACTTTCTCTCCATAGTTCTTCATTTGATATTATTTCTGGCCATTTTATATCCAGGATACGCCTGAGACAACGATTAATAAAGGTTTGTATCCTTTTTGTGTTAGCTTGTGTGGTTTTCCATGTTTCGCAAGCATACAATAAAACTGATTTTACATTTGTATTGAAAATTCTTATTTTTGTCTTTCTAGAAATATTGCAGGTTTTCCAAATGGGATAAATGCCCCATTGGCTTTCTTTATTCTATTTTGTATGTCTTCATCTGAACCACCTCCTTTTGTTATGATACTTCCTAAGTGCCGGCCCCTGTGGCGGAGTGGTTAGCACATCGCGCTATGACGCCAGGGGTCCCGGGTTCGAATCCTTCAAAAAAAGAAAATCTTGGCCTGGGCATGGATGTTTGTGAGTGTCCATTCATCAGTTTCATCATCTCATCACTCATCCCCATATTCGCAAATTAGCCAAAAGTGGCACAAAAGTCGAAGTAAAATAAAGCAAATCAATCAATCAATCGATGAGTAAATGATTCTACTTGTTCAGCCAGCTCATGACAAACATTCAACTTTTCTTTTCCTTTTGCATGGACTCTCATTTCTTTAGTCTTGTTCACATTAATAGTGACTCCTGCTAACTTCGCTTCCTCCTGTAGTCTTTTTAGTTTCTCCTTCATGTCGCTAAGTCTTTCTGCTAATAAGCAGATGTCATCCGCAAAATCTAAATCTTCTAGTCTATCTTTGAGCCAACATTTCATTCCTATTTTCCTACAACATATCAATTTCTTCATAACTGTATCTAGTATTAATAGAAGTATTGTCAGAGATAGGTTGCAGTCCTGTCTCACTCCGTTTGTAACATCGATGTAGCCTGTCAGATGTCTTCACGCAGGATTTTAATTTACATCAGAAACATTCGTACGTATCTTTAATTAGGTTTAATATCTTCTTTGGAATACCATAATCTGCTAATGTCTGCCACATGACTCTTCTATTTAGTGAGTCAAAAGCCTTTTCAAAATCGATGAACGTAAGATATGAAGTGGCTTGCCATTCACTGTTTTGTTCCAAAATTATTCTAAGAGTATTTATTAAATCGACACAACTACGTTGTCTGCAGAAACCAGCTTGTTCTTTCCTCAGTCTTGATTCAACAACATCCTTCACTCTATTTAATATTATTCTCGATAATATCTTACTTGGTATACTTAGCGAAGTTATGCCCCTCCTGTTTTTACAGTTAGTTGCATCAGAAAGCAAATAAAAGCAACGGCAATTGTGCGTCGGATAAATATTTTTCTTCAAAAATACATGAATTCCCGGTAAAATAGATTCCACGATGGAAGAAAATACCTACACGAACTTTGAAAATGCTACAGAAACTCATTTCCGTAAGTAGTTTCTTCTGTAAAAATGAAGAAATGCATTCGGCGGAGATCGAACAGTTACCATTAAAACATATGCAAATATTATTACGAGTCACTTCTGTCGATGTTGCAAACAAAGAAGTAACGTGTTGTTTCCGAATAATAACTGGCAAAAAAGAAATCTTGTATAATGTTTAGCATGCATACTTTCTTCAAGCTTTCATCACATCAAGGTTGGACAAGATTTAGGCTAAAACATGGTAAATGGTAGCAAGGCAGTAATTAAGTGAGTTAAAAAGAAACAATATTTTTGTTTAAAGTCCACTTTTATGCACAAATAGGCCGGTTAAGTGGTAGAGCAGCCACAGGCTGAACTTCGGCCATGATTAAAGAATTTAATTCTAATTTCTAATAATCAGGATTGGACCTACAAAAATGGGATCTAAATCACTATGTCCCTCCTCCTGGCATTGAACTCATGCCCCTTTGAATACAAGGTGATAATGTTACCACTCCACCATCAAAGAGCACTGAATAAGAAAAATAATAAGAAATATAGACTATAGAAGAAAGAGAGAGAGAGGAAGAGACAAAGAAAATGTGAAAGGGAGTGTTCACATCCATGACCATCGAAGCAGAACCCACCTGAATCCCTCCCCTCTCCCACTTTTTCGAAACTATCTCAAAGAAATACATCATTTGCTGTTCTTAAAGAAAATATATAATATATTGATTTATTATGCTTTTTTCAGAACCTCCAGAAATAGCACCTTTCCAGTTTCCAGCCAATCTCCGAGAAGGAATGCGAGCACAAGTATCATGCAGCATCATTTCTGGGGATTTTCCAATTTCTATTTCTTGGAGGAAAGATGGAGACCCGCTAGCTCAGGAACCAGACATTGTAGAGCAGCAGAACCAGTTTGTTAGCAATCTTCTCTTCATGGATGTCGCAGCCAGACACTCTGGTCACTACACGTGCATTGCAAGTAATGCTGCAGCTACAGCTAATTTCACTGCCAAGCTTCTTGTTAAAGGTACTTTATATCCCTTGCATGTTATGTACTACAATAAAGTGAAGTATAAATGTGCTATTTAAATTCATTTTCCGTGATAATATGCAAGTGTTTTAACACTGAAGGGAAGTGTTTAACAGGTCCAAACATCCCCCATTGGTTTAACAAACATTTGGATTAATTGAATATTCGCATTTGATCAAATCACTATAACACTGGAATCATTTTGAAATTACAGGGTGTCCACAAAGTCTCTTTACAACTTTGCACATTTTTTTTGCGGATACCCTGTGCTGTGTATGTTCATGGCACTTGTTGTATAATATACTGTAAATATCAAAGTTTTAATTGACATTGCCATTGTTTGTTTCAGGTGCCCCAATGACGTGTTGTGTGAAAATGTGGTCCTGGCAGTGGGTCTCTTGGTTCATCGAAACAAAATCTGATGCACACATGCACGGACATTTCCGGACTAAGTAGGGCTTAAAGTGAACCGGAACGCACTGGAACTCTGTTCCGGGAAATCAGTTGTGGACGGAACTCAGTTTATGCTGAGACATTGCATATCCATCTTATGTAAATGAGAACCTAATTTCCTGAAATAACACATGTCAGATCTTGTGTTTATATATTTACTTTGGATAAAATAATAATAATAATAATAATAATAAACACCATTGTTAGTTTAATATGCAGCAGTAATAGTAGTAGTCGTGTCTATTCATTTATGGTTGCTGCTCCGGCTATTGACTGAAACCACTTTCAGCACTGGGACTAAGTATGGGAGAACCCTGCTATTGGCACCAGAAATTTGTAGACTGGGTTTGTGTTGGATAAAGATCATAGTAGCTGCCCACAAATATCGAGTGAAGACATCAAACATGTTTGTGATTCTTTTTCACGAACCCCGAAGAAGTCCATTCGTTCTCCTGATGTCCATGGATGGCCACCATGATCTTGATCCAACATGCATCCAGCATCCATAAATTGCTGGTGCTATTAGCAGGGTTTTCCCTCACAATGAACCAAGTGACCCACTGCACTTTCTCTTGTAGGTACCATATTTTCCTACAACACAGCCTGCTATGTCATTGGGGCACTCAAAACGAACGATTACAATGTCAGCCAAAGCTTTCGTGTTTACAGTACAGGGTGTTCACAATAAATGTGCAAAGTTGTAAAGGGACTTCGTGGATACCCTATATAACTAACAGCTCTAGAACTGAAACCTCCAATTTTCAGACATGAGATCTTAAGTTCAAAAACTTGATGATTGCATAACCATTATAGTTATTTTTTTTCAAATGTATTCCTTTCCAAAATTTTACACAATTCTTTTTAGAAATCTGGACACACTAATTTATGAATTGATAAAATCAATCGCTTTGAATTAGATTTTAATTTATGGATAATAACATTCCCAGATAGCACGCAAGTTAACTGCAAGTTAAGTCAACATTTGATTTAACTTGCAGTTAACCTAGGTGCTATCTGGGTTAATACTCTTTATCTATGTATACATTGCGTTATTAATGCTTGTGTATTTTTCTTCCAGTTGCTCCTTCTTGGTTAATTGAACCTCAAGATGTGTCTGTGCTGTATCAGCATGCTGTTATAATTCACTGCCAGGCAACAGGATTCCCTATGCCAAACATTTCCTGGATGAAGGCCAAAGGTAAAGGAAAAATGTTACAGTTCGTTTGAATTATTGTTTTAATTCCACTTTATACACAGATAGGCTCAACGGAACTGGACCTACTGTTTAAAGTAGGATCCGAACCATTGAGCAATGTGCCTCAGGTATTGAACCCAGGACCCCTTGATTACAAGGTGACTACAGTTTTACACTTTTGGAGACCTCGTATGCATCCAGAGGACGATGTTCAGGTCTTTCTTCTTCATCGTTCGAAGGAGAGTCAGGCCTGTTCAATGTCACTGTCACTCCCTTCTAGCGGTGCCTGAGTTCCTGTTCTAAGGGCTGCCAGAAATCCCAACCCTCATGCATGACTTCTTAGCTCCAAAGTGAGAATCCTCTCTGCGTCACCAATGGAACCAAACTGAAGCGCTGGTGCTGGAAGTCACGTGACATTGGGGAGGCCACAAAGTTATAGTTATATTCATGGCAAGAACACTGTTAAATTAAATTCTTTAGGTTAAAGAATTGCAACTGTGCCTCAGGCACAAAAAGTATTTTAATCGTCCATTGATTTGACGAACTTTCTGCCAACTTTCACAATTTGCTGTTTATTTAGAACCCTAGGGATTAAGAAGTGATCTGCTGGAAGTACAAATAAATATAAAACACTGAAACGTGTATTATACATGTTTGATGAACCAAAACACTATCTTCTAGTTTTAGTTGAATTGCTGAATGATAAAAAAGACAACACATGTTGCACAGAAGCAACTCATTCATTTTCCAACTATTCTGCAAGTTGAAAAAGTGAGAACTACACAGAGAAACATCTACTTTGCAGAGAATAGAAATTCTGGTAAACCATGAGTATGCTATATGTTATTTGGTTGCCAGTTTATTTATTCTCAGCTAAATAAAATCATCAGTTTCAATGTTAGGAGAATAAAATATTGTTACATCAAATAGATTTATATTAATTTAGAAACAGTATAGTAAAAGCCAAATATGCATTTATATTCAGATAAAACATTGAAACTGATGATTTTATTTAGCTGAGAATATTTAAAGTAATGATTGTAAAATAAGATAAAATGTTAATGGAGCATGCCAAGATTACTTTGGAAAGGGCCATAAAGTGGGGGGAATGTTTGAAATGTGGTAAAATATAACTGCAGTACTTAAAATAATCTGGCTTAACTATTATAACTAAAACTGTATATACATCATGGTAAAATTTGCTTAATGTGCATATTGTTTGTCTATGCAGATACACTGAGAAAAGTTTGAAAATACTTACATTTTGGAGTTCCTCAGCAAAGTTGCCAACATTTTTAAGACCACATGCTTTCTTTTCAAAGTGCACTGGACATTGATTTGGGTACCCCTATCAACACCAAGATCTACACTGAAGCTGTGTAATATGTAACCAAACAACATCCACTGTGGATTGAAAATGAAAACATGTGACTTTCAAAATGTGTGCAATTTCTGGTTCGGAGCTCTGCAGGGTTGCCAGGTCCAGAAAGGAAAAGTAGACACTTTCACACACGAAAAAATCATGTTGTTCCCTCGCTAGGCTGTCGAAAACTGTGAGTGGTGAAAGGTGTAGGGGGAGGTAAAGGGTGTGCTGAAGGTGAGGGCTGGTTGTGGGGGGACATTACTGGGTGGCCTTATTCAGGCCTGGGACTGTGGTTGCACTCATGGCTGATATGTAGGCCCTCTCCCATCTTCTACGTACGGAGGTGTTGGTGGATTGAGGCAAGGAGTGGACGATCGCTACCTGAAAGCAGTCATTGAGAGGAATATTGTGGTAATTGGTATGTTGCCATGTGTGTGTGTGTGTGTGTGTGTGTGTGTGTGTGTGTGTGTGTGTGTGTGTGTGTGTGTGTGTGTGTGTGTGTGTGTGTGTGTGTGTGTGTGTGTGTGTGTGTGTGTGTGTGTGTGTGTGTGTGTGTGTGTGTGTGTGTGTGTGTGTGTGTGTGTGTGTGTGTGTGTGTGTGTGTGTGTGTGTGTGTGTGTGTATATATATATATATCAACTGTCTGGGGAAGTGGGGAGAGATGTCTTGCAATGCTATTAGCCCTCGGTCTCTATGTAAATCCAGACCTCGATTGGGTTTAAAATAAAAGTGACTATGAACCACTATCTATCCAAATCTTGTGGTAGAGACCAACGTATATCCAAAATATTATGAGTTTAATTGGAACACGTAAATCAAAATTTCATCTAAAACACCCCATCATCATTGTTGAAACCATGTAATATGTATAATATTAATGAATACTAATTAATAAATGCCAACATTTCATAACGTCGAAACATCAATGATATTTGTAGATTTTTGTGTTTGATAGAACTATAGAATGAATTGTCACTTTGTTTCTTAATTTTCCATGCAGGCTTGCAACCTGGAGAGTATGTGGCATTACAACCAAACCATCACCTTATCATTGCGAATAATGGCTCACTGTACATCCGTTCAGCAGATTCCAGCCAGGAAGGATATTATATCTGCGAAGCTAATAATGAAATTGGTGCTGGTCTCAGCAAAGTGATATTTCTTCGGGTAAATGGTAATGTATGACTTTTTAAATATTAATACACAAAATTAATGATTCTAACTTCTAATTCTTTGTACATAATTATAATCAGTACAAATTGTATAAGGAGGGAGGGGACTGAGAAATTTCTCAAAAAATCTTGACAAGAATATAACCCGAATTCTTCATTTGTAGGGACAATTTATCTGGTATCAATGGCTGATAGAGGTATATTGTTTTATCACTATAACTGCCAATAATATTACTGATATTTCTATGAACATCGTGTAATTTAGTGCAAAGTTCAGCCATTTTGTTATTTTTAATGAACATATAGGTTAATGTAATCTGATTTTGTAAAGTAAATATCCAAATGCAGAGATCATTTTAAGACAAAACCCATTGTTGTTGCATTCTTACATAAGGAATTGGAAAATAAAATGTTCTTCATTAACATTTGTAATTTTATTTTACATCAGTGAATATCAGTCATCAGTATCACAAACATTTCATATCGGTCTCTTCCTAATTTTAACAAGTGAAGTCCCCCTACTCTGATCCCTCTGGATCACGTTCAAAGCATTGGATTGTGTTGAAACTTGGTATAGAGGCTAAGAACACCATGGAGATGTGAATGCTGTTGAGAAAATAAAATTACTTCAAATTTTCTCCACCAGGTGAAAATGTGGCTCTGAAATCTGGTGCACAGTGAACAACATCCTGCTATTGAGTCATTGATCATACTGTCTTACACATTCAAAGGGTCATTCACATTGACGGCATGCATATTGAACACATCTGTACTGAAATAAACTAAAAATAAAGTTTTACATGTCTGATTTCGGGTTGTTGTTATTTCAGCGCCACATTTCCGCCTAGTGGTGAAAATTTGAACTTTTTTTTTCCATCGGCATTTGCTTCCTCCATGGTCTGCATGGACTCCATACAAAGTTTCACTGCAATCCGATGCTTTGAATGGGCTCTAGGTAGAGGAACTTGTGACCACCAGGTACAAAAGTATGTTAAAGTTCATAGTACAGTGGAATGCATAAGTATTGCCAAAAAAATTGTCCATCACCATGTTCATGCACTTTATTTTAAACAATGAGAACTTAAAGACTCTGCTGACAACGTCTGCATACTTAAAATGTATTCCTGAAGAACACACAGCCTGTGAGAAAAATATTAATGGAAATAGTAATGGACAATTTTCCAATCAATACTTTTGCATCCCACTGTACAAACACAATTGAATGCCCTTCTTACATAAATATATAATAATTCCATGTGTCATCATCATCATCATCATCATCCTTTGCCATTTCCTGCCTTTGGCTGGGTCGGCATAGAAGTCGAGCCTCTCCATTTTCTCCTGGTCTTCCACCACTCTCCTCTTTCCACGGTGTTCGAATCTTGTCCTCTTCTCCTAACACACTCCACTATCTGCTCTTTCCACCAACATCTTGGTCTCCCCCTTGCCCTTATTCCCACTCCTTGTGCATGGTAAGCTCTTACTGGTAGTCTTTCTTCATTCATCCTCTTCATGTGTCCGAACCATCTCATCTGTGCCTGATCTATTTAGTCCTGAAGCTTCAACACACCCACTGTCTGTTGGATCTCCTCATTCCTTATTCTATCCCTTCTAGTCTTCCCCAATATACTCCTTAAAAATTTCATCTCCACTGCCTGCAACTTTCTTTTGTGTCTCTCCCTGTCATTGTCCAAGTCTCTGCTCCATGCATAATAATTGGTACATAGTATGTATTATATATTACCTTCTTGCATTTCAAAGGTACATCTCTGTTCCATATTAATCTTCGAATGTTTTGATACAGTCCACCACCCATTTATCCGCATCTGTTTACCTCCTCATCTATTCTTCCACTTCTCTCAATTATGCTTCCTAGATATTTGAAGCTCTACCCTCAACTCTTTCATGTCCATCTTTATTCTTGGTTCATTTCTGGCTATTTCTTGTTATTAGCACCTCACTCTTTTCTGCACTGAATATCATTCCTGCTCTTCTGATTTCCTCATTCACTATCAAGCTGTCTCTGTACTTGTTCTTCCATGTGTGTCTTCCAAAAAAATACTTGATTTGTTTTGTCAGTGAGTGTGACACACAGAATTATTATCTATTTGCATGAGAAGAAAATATAAAAATATAACCAAATATACAATTTATCACATTAAATGTGATTTTTCCTTCAGTTCCAGCACATTTTAGAGCTCGCACGGTAAACCAGAGTGGAGTGGTGGGTGAAGATGCAGTGTTAGTATGTGATGCACAAGGAGATTTGCCCCTGCAAGTAACGTGGTCTGCATCACACCGACAAATAACACTGGACCAAGTGCACGAGATGAGAACTCCTTCTGGTATCACCTCAGAGCTTCACCTCTCATCGCTTTCGAGACAGGATTCTGGAATGTTCCAATGCACAGCTGCTAATGAATTTGCACAAGACGACCTTACAATACATTTTTTAGTAAAAGGTAAGCAATATGCATAGAACACAAAGAATAATTTCTCCAGAAGTGTTTATTTGAAATTCAAATACTTATTATATGTTTGAGTACGCCATGGGACTAGGGATGGTCAAATCTGAATAAAATTTTATCCAGATATCGGATAATTTGATTGGCCTCCCCCATGGTGCAGTGTAATCAAGGGGTCCCGGGTTCGATACCCGGTGGAGGCACAAGTGGTTCGGATCCCACTTTAAACTGTAGGTCCAGTCCCGATTAGCCTTACTATGCACAAAGTGGACTTAAAACAGCAACTCAAACCAAACCAACTCGGATAATTTTATATCAAGATTTCATGTATCCAGATACTGTATCGTATATTCTGATTTGTATATATTCAAATTATCTGGATTTTCCAACATATATTCGATATTCAAATTATCCAAAATGTCATGATATCTGAATGTGTGCTTTATCCAAACAATTTTATAATATATCCTTTTTACAGGCTATCCACATGTTCTTTTACTCATTTTCATACTTCACTGCATGGATTTACTGCAAATCCTTCATCAAATTTGTTCTATCTGGATATGTAAATTATTCAGATATTTAGATATCTGGATTATCCGTTGCATCTCAAAAAGATATAGGATAATTTGAAATCTTGATGTCTGTGATTTTGTGGCGATTCCTACATGCAACAAAAGTCACCATCAGATACTATTTATAATGCAAGAATGCATTATTTGCAAGCAAAATTGAAATAAAAGAGTTGCCATATACATTGTGTGGTAATAATCAGTCTGTTTTTCAATAGAGGGCAGTCAATCCTAATAACATGATTAGGTGTCAAGCTTTCCAATTGAGCTTTGTTTGAATGCTGCACTTAAAAGCATCATTGTGGCAGCAGGCATTAGCGATGTGATTGGTTTTCTGCCTTTTGTTTTCGAGGAGACTGTTGTTTTTATTGAAGTGATGAAAAAAGTTTTCCCTGATTTCTTCATATGCTTCACCAATTTGAGGATCAGCTCGTGTACATCACTGCTTATAACACACAAAACAACAATTAACAGTTTATGAATTTGTGAAAGTATCTGGTAACAGACAAAGAATTCATAAGAATTATGCAACAAGAACTTCTGTTATTATTATTATAAGTTTTAAAGTATGAAATTGCATTACTAATTCTTATTACATCAACATTTATGATGCTTACACTGTACATTTTTATGTTTTTAAGATGGCATATCATATGGATTAAGAACAACAGAATGTTGATGTACAGGCTAATCGGGACTGGACCTACAGTTTAAAGTGGGATCTGAACTAGTATGTGCCTCCACCAGGTATCAAACTTGGGACCCCTTGATTACAAGTCAACAACGTTATCACTATGCCATTGGGGATGTCCTAAATATGAAAGATTTAGATGTATTCTAATTATTTATCTTTCTCCCAAAAAAAACATTTTTTTACAAAAAAGGTAATTGTCAGTATCTTTCGTGGTTTATAAACTTTTTTTACAAACTATTAACTTATATTTATGTTATCACTATCATTAAGAAATAATTGAGATAGGCATGTTTTTTTTTAAATGTTGTGTACTCAGGATTAATGTAATCAATGGAAATGTTTAAGTACAAATTGAAGGGCTCGGGTGTAACACAAGGTAAGTGACATTTTGGTAATTTTTGAGTTACAAATTATTTTCTTAATAAACTCAGAAACCACCAAAATGTCACTTACCATGTTTTACACCCGAGCCCTTCAGTTATCAGTTGAAATTTAGTTACAAAATGCATGAACTGAAAGCTTTTCAAGGTATTTTTCGTTTTTCAGAGTCCCCAGAGCCACCTTCCAATGTGGAAGTTATGGAAGCAGGGAGTAGATGGGTAATGTTAAGCTGGTCTCCACCATATGCAGGTCATGCACCAATATCTCACTATGTGATACAGTTCAGAGAGAGAGCGGAGCATTGGTCGAATCTTACGACTGGTGGAGGAGTTCAGAAAGCCAAAGTGGGAGGACTTCTTCCAGCGACGCACTATCAGCTTCGAGTCATTGCAGTGAATGAGGTTGGAGCTGGACCTCCAAGCATACATATATCAGTGTTCACATCTCAAGAAGGTATTACATTACCCTGCAGTTATGCATGCAGTATGGGAAAGAACTAATGAAACGGAAAGCATCACATCTCCGGAACTATTGCATTTATTGCCTTGATGTTTACATGGTTTCATGAGTGTTCCTACATCAATTTCAACATATCATCACTCATCTTCTTCTTCGTGATTAGCCAACAGTGGCAGAAAAGCAAAGTAAAGTAAACCAAATCAATCAATCAAAGAGTACAATGAGTTCCAGATTGAAAAATGTAGAATTCCCCACAGTTCTCCCTGCAGTTCTGGGAACCTGACAGTGTTGTCACAAATTGTGGGGAGGGGATTTGCCATAATGATATGAAATGGGCACTGTAGGTTTCATCTACATGGACTGGCAAAAAAAACTTTTGAAGTTTTATGTGTATACTTCGAGGCTATTAACTTCAGACATTTCATGCTTTCCTTCTTAGTAGTTCTATCCAGGACACCTTGTGCAATACAAAACGTTAAAAATTTTCATACTTCTTGCTTCTGATATCTGTTTTTCCAATAGTGAATAATGCTCCTATGGATACGACATAGTAGAAATGGGGTACAACATGATCTATACTTGTACATATAGAATTTGAAACTGATTCAATTCATAGATTATTTTGAAACAAGGTCTGTAATCTTCATTTCAGACATTACCTTCTATGTCTAGCATTATCTATGCGAAAATCAATAATAAATGCACACAAATAAGAATTATATACAATTGATTTCAGATGTCACAACAGGAACACACGTGATTTTATATATATTTATGTAGGCAAGATAAAAAGGGATATTAACTTTAAACTCAGTTTACACATTATTTTACAACATTTGTTAATTATCTTTATCAGAATATATACAATCAGAATTACAAAAATTACTTTTCTACCTTGTGGAATAATATATATACTACAAAAATAATTTATATTAAGAGAATTTTTATGCTGCTGCTAAGATTAATTTTGCAAAAAATAGTTAACTTCTACAGAGTAATAACACAGCTCTGGGAAAATACTGCCTTTGTTGAGGAAATATTTTTATGATATCATAAAGAATGTAGGTTAGTAATTTCATTAATTTTATTACTTTCAAAATACAGCAGTTCTGATGACTGCACTATTATTTTGCATTATGATTTTATTTACACGTAAGATAAAAAATAATTTAATTCTTTTTTTTTTTTTTTTTCAGCACCTAGTGGTCCTCCTCTGGATGTTAGTGTCGAACCATTAAGTTCTGAGATGCTGAATGTAAAATGGAAGGTAACTAGCAAAATCAATTCATTCTTCACTTTCTTTCTTTTTTAGATTTTTACAATCAGATTTATATAAACATGCACCATAATGTTTCCACAAGTTTTAGATATTTCTAAGCAAGGGAAAAAAATGCAAATTTTAAAAGTAGTTCATACGAAGGTGAGTCAAAAATTATCTACACTTTTCGTTCTACAATTTATTTACACAAAGGTAGAGGTTCAACACGTACATAATTTTTTTGACATAGTCACCTCCCTTGTCAATGCACTTGGTCCAGCGGTCCACAAGCTTGCGTATTCCTTCCAAGAAGTTTTTCGGTTGGTCGCGGAGTCACTTTTGCACCGCTTCCTGCACGTCTTAAGTCAGTTGAAAATCGACGACCTCACAAATCATCCTTGAGTGGCCCAAACAAATGAAAGTCGTAGGGAGCAAGATCTGGGATGTAGGGAGGGTGTTCCAGTACCTCAAAAGTCAACTTGTTGAGGGTGTTAACGGTGTGCCGAGCCGTGTGTGGTCAGGCATTATCATGCAAAAACAACACTGTCTTAGACAAGAGACCTCGACGTTTGTTGCATATTGCTGGCTCCAGCTTCTTCTCCAACATTTCACTGAGCTCGTCGTGGATGGCAGATGGGCAGAACCATGACTGATGTTTAAAGATGACGCTACCTCATCGATGGTAACTCGCCTATTTGCCAGAACCATCTCTCGAGCTTGCTGAATCTTGTCGTCCGTGGTGGAGGTTGACGGGCGTCCTGCTCTCTCTTTGTGCATCACACTCTTCCGGCCACTTTTAAACTTCTTGATCCACGAAAAAACACTTTTACGTGATAAAGCGTTGTCTCCATATTGTGATAACGGTCTACGATGAATTTCAGCCCCTTTCACACCCTCCGAGCGGAGAAATCGGATCACTGCTCTCTGTTCCTCATTGGTGCATACTTGCAGTCAGTGGCATGCGGTGACATTTAAACTAGGGTACGCAACATGGGCCAACCGAAATGAATTATGGGGGCCAGAACCCCCCCCCCCCCTCTCCCTGGCCTTCATGTTATTCAGAAAATAACTTTTTTCTACAATTTTTTAATGGGATATTTCTCATCCTTGTATCAATATCCAAATGTAATGAGGTAAAATATATTCATGATTGGGAAAAGAGAGACGCGGTAGTATATAAATACGGAGAAACTAGTACTCACTTTTATCCGCGAAGCTGTTTTTTCTTCTTTTTCGATTAATTTCAGTGGCCACTGCCACCATCCTCATTGGAACTTGCTGCGCTGTTCCAACGAGGATGGTGGCAGTGGCCACTGAAATTAATCGAAAAAGAAGAAAAAACAGCTTCGCGGATAAAAGTGAGTACTAGTTTCTCCGTATTTGTAAAATATATGTATGATAATTTATATTCGCAAATATATTCTGATAGTACCTACGTAGAGTCCAACAATTCAACTTTGATTATTTCCTTCATGCAGTGCGATGAACATTGAACGGGAAGGAAATGGCACAATCATTTTCCGTCCTTTCAAATTTCATGTAATAAATTTGATAAATCTCAGTATCATCTACTATTTCACACCTTTCGCAGAGCAAACCAACGAATAAGGCCAACAATAAAGTTTCACTGTTTTTCTACTCAGTCAATCACTCTGTAGAGATATTTTTTCTTCTTCTCAAAAATCAAAATGCCTAATATACTGCTTACCATCCTTCACAACACCTGCCTGAAACAATTTTTCCAAATCAGGAACAGACCTTCCATTTCGGATTGTTTACACTTTCTTCGGAAATTCCGAAAATCCCTTCTCCAGTATGTCATCAATAACTCCCGGTCCCCCTATTTTATCACTTCACAGCACCGACAAGCAATAGAGTTCCTGTAATGTAAATAATATGAACGAAACACTCGCTGCAAATTTCACACGACAGAAGAAAGCAAAAGTCAACCTCCCACGGTACGTTGTGTCCGGTCCGCTATGCCTGAAAACCATGCATTCTTGTGGACGAATGAATCGGAGTTGCCAGTCGACAAAGTATTTTGTAGAAGGGAGATAATTAAGGACAAGTAAAAAATACGTCAGCATACATCCCAGAACACTTCAAAAGTTAAACTACCGTACATCACTTTGCAATGTCTGGCGGGAGGGAGGGGGGCTCATTCGAATCCCATTGTAAGCATTGTGTTTTATTATGTTTTTCTTCTATCATTCATTCATATCGTCGGGTCAACAATCAACACCCATGCTATGGAACTCAAAGGAAATGTTGATCCCGAAAGGAGAAAACAGATACTCTCATACTCTGAGAATTGTGCGAAACTTGCAAATTGTTCATATATTTTCCACTCGACACAGTGACAGTCCATTCTGGTCCTCACCTCCCTATACGAAAAAAAAAAACTTGCTAGTGTAACTTTAACCTCACATAAATATTTTATATGTGATAGTTTACGCGTATATTAAATATGATCTTCCACCACTACATATTCTTGCCCTCCTCTCTGATTCCTGTATCACTTTTAATAATGTATTTTTATTGCAACCCAACAGTGATCTATCTACGCGTGGCTGCTAAATGCTAGTAAGCTAAGCATTCCAGAAAAAAATATGTTGACTACTGTCAACACTGCATATGCTGTCAAAATCTTGGGTACCCTCGATGCTTAGAACCGGAAAATAAGTGAGAGAGAGAGTAAGCATGGGCAGACCCAAACACGTGGTCGTGGCTGATATGAGCCAATGGGGTTACCTTCCGAATTTCTAGGGTACCAAGCAGAAGAAACAGCATCTTTCTGCGGAAATCGGCAGGAATGCAGATCGGGTGGGTGCCGAAGGCAGCGTGTTCTTGCGGAAATCTGAATTTCTTGCAGTGGAACTGCTTTCGGAGCGATAATTGTTGAATTTTCATGTTCGGGGAAGACGAAAAAATGTTTATTTTTTCCTACTGTGTTGAGGGTACGCAGTGCGTACCTTGCGTATCCTGAATGCACGCCGCTGCTTGCAGTGGAACGGCCATGGCTTACCTGCAACAGAAGAAAGAGAAATGGAGCAATTAAGATCAAACTTTTATGACATAACTGCAAGGGTACAACATTATAACATCCAAGGGCAGAAGGCAATGGGGCCACCCTAAGGAGAGTTATGGCGAAAGTGTACATAATTTTTGACTTTTCCTCGTAATTGCAGAGGCTAGGAATGTTTTTGATTTGAGGGGTTATGAACCTCTATGGGCATGCAAATCCAGGGTGTTTGGGAAGAGGCACGTAAGTAACGGACTGCGATTTTCTGTTTCTTTCATCTAAGCCACAATGAACCAATTAACGAAAATATTAAAAATATAATTTTATATTATGTGTAAATATTGTGAACAGTGATGATTCAACTTCTAAATCATGTCTGGAATGTTTGCTGTTAAAAGAACACACACAAATGACTGTCTGCTGTAAAATTCCATTTTTTCACTTGTGTTTTTTTTCCTGGACAGTGTAGAAATGTCCTAGAGACATCTAATGGATGACTCTTGGATATTCGTACAAAGTTGTGGATATAAAAGAGAGATCCAGTAGATACCAATTGGATATCCATATATCTGTCCAGAAGATATCCATAGGATATTCAGGAAGGATGTTTAATGGATATTCTAAGGATAATTTTTGGATATGTTTTGGACATCAGTGCTATGTGGTTTCCATACACATGAAGCCACCTGGACATTTTTATTTGACTTCACAAAAGGAAATAATATTCTGGACTAGAATTGAACCTAATCTGGACATATTTGATTGATTTGCTTTATTTTACTTCGTTTTCTGCCACTTTTAACTAATTGCAAAGATGAGGATGAGTGATGATATGATGAAATTGATGAAGGAAACAATCACAAAGAACAGCCATGTCCTGGCCAGAATTCAAACCTGAGACCCCTGGTGTTGCAGAGTGCTGTGCTAACTACTCTGCTACAGAGGTCAGCTGGACATATTAGACAATGTTTGGACATTATCTGGACATCATTCATATTTTTTCTGCTACATATCAGGCTTTACTAAGTTCTTATTATAATTTTAATTCTACATATTGCAACATTAGCATCTAATGTCTCATATATTTCCTTTTCTAGCCGCCACTGATGACTTACACAAATGGAGAGATATTGGGGTATCAAGTGTCTTTCAGGATGGCAGGAAGTGACGCTCCATTCCAAGTACGGAACATCCGGGGGCATCACCGTCTGGAAACAACTCTGTCAGAACTCCTGCCATACACCCGCTACGAGGTTAACATCAAAGCCTTCAACCAAGTGGGCCCTGGTCCTGCCTCGACGTCCATATTGGTATCCACACTGGAAGGTGGTAGGTAAATATTGGCTTCCTTTCTCTATGAAAATTCTCTCCTTAAATCCAGAGGACAAGAGAAGAAGAATACTACATGGTTATTACATGAGTGATTATAAAACTGAATCTGTTTTTTGAAAAAAATCATTGAATTTTATCAAATGAAATCCCGTACACCCCCTATACGCCTTCATGGCGTGGTGCTATGCACAGGGGAACACTTTACCTTTTTTTTACCAAATGAAATCCCGTAGTGGTCAGTACACCACACTATGATGCCAGAGCTTCTGGGTTCAAATCCTGGCCTGGGCATGTGTGTTCTTTGTGAGTGTCCCTTCATCAATTTATCTCATCACTCATCCACACCTTTGCGATTAGCCACAAGTGGCAGAAATGCAAAGTAAAATAAAGCAAATCAATCAAAACTTTTACATGTGTAGGTTTCAAGTTTTCTAAAGGTGAGAAAGAAAAAATTCCAAATATAATTGATTAGAAAAATATGCACTAATTCTATGACATTCCCGAGTAGTTTCTTTAATTTAATTTCATAGCTATCTGTAATCGTAAGAAAACAGAAAAAAAAAATAGCCGTTCCTGATAAAATTAAATTTTTGCACCATGCAAATACCTTAATTTATACATCTGTTAATAACATTTTTCACAACATTTTTAAAATTCTACTAGTATAACACCATAATCAGAAGCTCTATTTTTTAAAAAAGAAAAAAAAATATTGAATTTTGAGTATTTCTAAAATAAAACTTGTGTTGTGTACTTGTAATTTTTTGTTGTGTGTATTTAATTTCTCATAAATTTTTAAACTGTATTTAATACATTCATGCATTTACTTCTGACATAACTTTGTTTGCATAAGATAATGCGCCCTCTTCATGTTGATTCATACGTTAAAAATGTGAGTGCACTAAACTTCGCCTATTTATAATCTACTTAGTGTCTGTCCAATATTCACTATTTCAGTATTTTAAAAAAATACTAACTTAGTTTTTATCTGAAATCATCTATACATCTAAGATTTACCTTTGTCATTAATTTGTATTTAATTAATTCTAGCTTGTATTACCTGTATGGAAGGAGAATTTACTATTTCATTCAATGGAAATTTATATCTTGTGAATGTGCAGCTCTATTATTCCAATCTCAAGTCTTTTTTTATATTCTTATGTTTATTCAGAAGCCAAAAATGTTGTTAACATATTAAATTTGTCATATCTAAGATGTGTAGCTTCTTTTACCAATAGAAATTCTACTGGATAATTTGACTTAACCATGATTGTATGATGTGAAGTGGGTAAATGAGAATGATTAGGTACAAATAATTCTACTTGAAATGTTTTCTGTTACACAGCAGGAAATACAGTTGATTGGAGAACGAATAGAACATTGGGTTTTTACAAGTATTTTTTCGATAGAATCTATGACATTTAATGTGAGTGCATATTTTTGACTTCAATACTGTTTCCACCTAACAGGTGTTCTGTGCATATCATGTCAATCACAATTAGTCATAAATCTTGTAATTGGCAACCACATGAGGGATTACTAACAGTGATGTAATCTACTTTTAAAAGGACATTATTAATTTCATCAGTAATTATTTCTGTTACTACAATTTATATAGTACTAATTTATTATTGTACAATTTAATCCTGAAGATGGCTTCTTACTGTTTAAAGAAGTAACTTATTATTTAGGGATATACAAATATGAAATATTTGCTGAATACATAAAATTTACCCATAACCAATATTCTACTGATACAGTACAAAATAGTAAATGTTCCCTGTAGAAATGGTTCATTAATATATTTAATTAATGTCACCACATGACTGCAATGGGTTTGCTTTGAAGCAGGAACTGGGTATTTAGACATTTACTTTACAAAAATAAATTACTTATATCCAGAAAAGTAATAACAAAATAACAGAATTTTGCACTACAAGCTCTTTATGGACATATTGGATTGGTAAAAATTTTGCTAATTTAATAAATAAATCTATGCAGTGATAGACCATTATCAATAGGGCACTGATTAATGTGTCAAATTACTATATTATATACATAAATTAAACTCCCTGGACACAACAGGCCTTTGAAAGGAAAGTCCTGCCAGGGAGTTTTCTGTTGGGTGATGTGTGGTCAGCACATTTATTCCCCTGTTTTCTGGCTTTCGAGAGCAGAGCCCACTACTACTTATTTTTAAGTAGCTCCCCCAATTGTCCCCACGATGCTGGATCAACACGAAAATATTTTTGAGCTCCCCACAAGGAATCAAACCCATGACTGCTTGCATCTGAGGAGCGGGAGAGCTAAACTCTTGGCTATGTGGGAGAATGAGTGAGTGTGTGTGTGTGTAAATTAATAATGATAAGTAAGCTTTCCTTACATAACTACCACTATGCAGTATGTTTGCTTTAGCAGTAATTACTGTAACTGCTTTAAAACGTAACTATATACACAAAAATAACTTCAGTGAAAAGTTTAAAAGTTTAGCTTAAAATATAATAATCATAGTTACAAATGATAAGATGCTTCCATAAGTATGTGTAAAGGAAGAAGTCATCTTTTGTTCTTATTTCAGTAATGTTTTGTACTAAAAAACGTTGCTATGTAAATTGTACTTTTATGTAACAGCAATAGTATATCATAATTTGTTGAACAAAATGCTGTTACATAACAGAACTGTTCACATTTTAAATGAAATGATCTATAGATATTTATCTGCATGTTCTCAAAGAAAAATTGCTTCCTATTACTTACTAATTTTGCAGTACCTGACGTGGCACCAATCAATCTGAGATGCTCTGCACTATCTTCATTAAGCCTTAGAGTCCAATGGGAACCTCCACCAATAGAACATAGAAATGGCAACATTGAAGGATATAAAGTGTTCTACAAGCAAGTGAATGCTAACCTAGGTAAGTTCATGACTTTCTTATGATTCAAGAATACTAGTAGAATTTTATTTTTTATTACTGTATTTCATTGAATCCAAGGCACCATCGAATGTAAGGCTGTCTCGCCATTAGAATTTACATTGATCATGTGAACAATATAATTATAATTATAATTGTATTGTAAAGCACATACTTTTTTAATCAGTCTCTTCAGTGCCACTACTGGTACTTTCTCCATCTATAAATAGCCTATCTGATGTAGGAAAGAGATCTACTAGCTTCATGGTTTCAAAATTCCTCATCACACAAAATAATTGTATGTTTAAATGCTGCATCATATGAGTGACGCTTATATTTCTCCATTCTTAATGTTCGTTTAATGTTCACTTTACCAAAGCTAGCTCACTGACTACCTCTTTAATGCAAATAGCACAAGTATAAAACCTTCTTCCTTAATTTTCCTTTTGTACTTTACTGCTAAAAATAGACTGAGTTCTTGTTCTGACACATTAGCCCCGTCTAGTTGGCTGCACTTTTTGACACTCGGCGCAGTGCAGGTGTATCCAGTGTCAGGGTGGTGCAAGGAAATTACGTTCAACCAACCAGACGGAAAGCGGTGTTCAAGTTCAGAAGATTCAGCCATGCCTGTCTGTTGCTTTAAATCGTCATTTGATTAGTTAGCATGCAACCACCTGACCATACACCACACCAGTCTGGAAGGTAGTGCAGACACCAAATACAATTCTTTACTCCAAATCAACGAACTAGACGACTCGGTGTTGCACTGTGCAACCAACTAGACAGGGCTATTGATTGTTGTAACACAACAAATTTAATTGAAAGAAAATTTAGTTGCGAGCATTTTTTATCCATACCTGTATTTCAATAAAACATCCAGGAAAAAACTTGTATATTGAATACCGAGAAAATAGTACTCACTTTTTCCGCGAAACTGTTTTATTTCTAGTTCTATTAATTTCAGTGGCCACTGCCACCAACCTCGTTGAAACTTGTTGCACTATTGCTTAGCTTGCTTCTATTGTTAATAGTTCCCTGCCTGCTGCTAGGTGTTCTGTTGTCAACTGTCCATCTGCATCCGTGTCGTCTGCTATTGCCATAAAACCCAAAAGGTACATGTCAAGCACACAAACCCACACACTCGTAGACACCAAAATCAAGGAAACACACACCACAATGTACTTCCTGCATGATCTAAAAATCAACGGACAGGCACACCACACTTAGATTCCCCTACTGTAACAGTTAAGGCCGGGCAATGACAGACATCACGGATGCAGATGGATGGTTGACAACAGCGTCTTTTCTGTGCAAAGTATGTGCTTCATGCACGAGATTCGAGGACCTACAGGAGGTTAAAACTGCTCTGAAATGGTGGGGCAGGGAGTGTTCTATGGATTTTTTTAAACTCTTTTTGAGGCCTGGATAAAATGTTGGCTCAAATGCATTGAACGTGCTGGGAACTATGTGGAAGGGTAACTCTGGGTAGAGGACACTACAGGCAAACTATATGTATGTTTACTGTTTCAATCTTTCCATTATTAAACAAATTATACCTCAACAGGCGAAACTTTTTGATGCCCCTCGTATTTTTGATATTACTGATATTCTGGTACATAATTAATTCTGAAACAGTACTTAAAAATATCTGAGATCTATCAAATATATTTAAATCTATGATCTATGAAAATATATTTGATAGATCTCAGATAGGTTGATAATATTTTAAACAGTTGCAAAAGCTTCATAACACACCAAAAAAATCTCGGTGCGCACTAACAGTTGAAACATTGACATTGTAAAATGTTATTTGCTTAGAATTTTATATTGCAATCGATTCTAGTTTAAAACTAAGAAATGAATTGAAGGTCACATCTATATAGAAGCATATATTACTTATAGCTTGCATAGCCCTAGGTGTGAATACTGAAAATGGTAAATTTATTTTCTTGAACTGCATTCAGTGTAAAAAATCATGATGAATTAGTTCACATGCTTGTATTTTTAACACAGTAATTCATATACCAATGTTTTTTTATCTTGTAGGGAAGAGTGAACTTGAAATTAAGAAAACTACAAATTTGGAAACAAATTTACATGGATTAACAAAATTTACCAACTATAGCATTCGTGTTCTCGCATATACGTCTGTAGGAGATGGTATCAGAAGTGATCCTGTGTACTGTACAACAGAAGAAGATGGTAAGGTGAAAGTTAAATATGTTTAGTGGTAAAATTCAGTGCATAAAATAAAAGAGAGGCAAGGGGAAAATGCAAGTATTAGTTGATAACTGGCTACGTATGTAGACAATTTGAAATGTAATTCAAGAAGGTGAAGGAATTCATAACAAAATCTGGTTACAGATATTTTGCTGTGCTTATAAGGTAAATCTTGATTAACAGTTTTATTAAGAGTCACAGACTGGCAGACTTTTCTAGTAGTTAGGTCGTATTTTATCTTTACTGGCTCTCTTCAGTAAACATACTATGAAAAAAATACTTTGCCAGATATATAGAGCTCAAATCACAAATTAAAACATAATGTAAGCTACATATAAAAAAATAACAAAATATTATGTAATTGAAGGGTCAGGGGATAAAACCAGGTAAACCACATTTTCTGTTGTAAGGAAGGTAGTAGTGTCGTTAGATCCAATATGAAGAGCTGCATGGTGGAGGCATCGTTTTATGCATCTGACACTTCCATTCTTTAAAGGATATGTTTTCCTACATTTTCATTTACATGGCCAGTAACGTTTTGCAATTAAAATTTCATTTTTCTGGAGTTTGACAAAAGTTGACTTAACTGTTTTTACCCCCTGACCCTTCAATTCATTATGTGAAAATTAAAGATGAAAAATTATCCAAGTTGAATAATTTGAAGAAAATTATTATTCAAAATATCGCGGTGGCTCAGTCGGTAACGCGTCTGACTACCATGCTAAAGGTCCTGGGTTCGATCCCCGGCAGGTTCAAATCCGGGAACTTTTCTAACGATGGAAGCGGCTCCGGCGCCCACCCAGCGTCGAATAACATGGGTACCTGGGGGAAACCCTGGGGGGTAAAGGCGGTCAGGGGCGTGATGCTGATCACATCACCCCCACTCACGACCGGATCAAGAAAGTGTGGGGCGTTACCCCCACACCCCCTATACACCTTCATGGCGTGGTGCTATGCACAGGGGAACACTTTACCTTCTTTTTTTTTTATTTTAAATCTCTACTAGTAGGGAATAATATAGTTTCACGAAGAAGGTACACACGTGCTCCCATTGAAAATAACAGGAAAACATAAGTAGTTTATTCATAACAGACTTGCTTGCAGCAATACTTCTTACTAACAGATTATTTTCATATGCTTCATGTTCTACAGAAAATTTTTGCAAACATATTTATTCAGTTACACGTATCATAAAACTCTGTACAAAATGTTTACTTTTTTATTTCTCGTAATGGCAATATTACATGTATCAACTTGCAGCACAAAAATGTGTAATAGATAGAGGCATGCATATTTCGTTTTTGACAAAAACATGAAATGTGAAATCACATTGTAATGTTAATTTTTCATGTTTCTGAAAGGTGTGAGGGGAATTTTCCTACCGTGTTTTGTCACGAAATGCTGCGAAATGAACTAGAAAATGCAAAATAGACTCTTAAACACGAAACTTAGAGTTTATTTACCAATACGACACTTTCTGAAGTCAGAATTATCCTGTGAGTTATGCAATTCATGGAAAATTGATTAATTCTGCTGTAAATATTTGAGAAGCAAAAATGGACCCCTTTATACAGGAATAAACTTAATATTCTGGTAACGAAAATAAATGTGCTATTAGAAGGGTGTTTATTTTGTGTGATAAGTGCAGTTTTTAAATCAAATTTGGGATTATATTCACATTTTTAAAACCAAAATGTAATTTTATTTACTGCTTTCTCACCTCTATAACAGCGAAATTTTATTTTATTTACTGCTTTTGAACCCGAAATTGACTGTTTTTGTACCGAAATTTTGCTTTTTTATTTACCAAAAATATGTGCCTCTAGTAATAGGGATTAATCTGCTCAGAAATCCATCAACTAGCAGCTCAAATCATTAAAAACTTGTTTGATATTTTCTGATGGCTTCATGCAAGCTATGGTGTGCAGCGTTTTATCCACACACTTTCTAAACTAAACTAAACTAAAACCAAACTAAATTTTTCACAAAAGTCAAATTTATAGTAATTTGGGAGCTAAATTTGCCTTTATATTGCCTAAAAATGACCTTACACCATCGAGATGAAAAATTCAGAATGAACCCCTGAAAACATGTAATTGTGTGATGTGTTTTCTCTGGTCAGGTTGTTGTACTATGCAGACACCATGGGCATCACCAGAAATTTTTGTAAGGGTGGGATGGGGTCAGGCAATTCATAAAAATTCAATGTGGAGATGATAAAAATAAAAATAATAATCGTAGTTATGATCGTTGTTATGCAATAATATCTATTATAAACTGATAGAAATAAGCTTTCATACTCAATCCACCATTTTAAATATTTCATACAGTCAGTGTACCAATGTTCACATACTTATTCTATTTTTTTATATTCTTTTACAGTAAAAAAAGTATAAAAAACTTACATGAGTTAGTATAATGGTTGCAGACGACGTTTCGCGAAGCTACGCTCCGCTTCTTCAGGTCTCTTTTCAGTACATACAGTACTTCGTCATATATGTAAAAAATCCATGATTAGGTAAAAGAGGGTGTTTGGATATGGAATTTAAAATTACATGAAGATAAAAATGCCACGAGGCTAAGAGATAATTCTAAAAGAACGGTGTGCCCATATTACCATATTACCAGTCATTCATTCTGTATGAAACGTCGTCTGCAACCATTATACTCACTCACGTAAGTTTTTTATACTTTTTTTACTGTAAAAGAATATATTTAGTGAGTAAATGTACAGATTTCCAAAATGTACATTATTCTATTTTGTTACTAACATTTACACACAAACGTTGAAGAAAGAAATTAGTCATAATGTTTATGTTAACATATTGATGCATGGCAATTTGAAGTCATCTTCTTGCTCTGCAAGGTGATATGTGTAATACAGCTAAAAAGGCTCAGAGTTTTAGGTTAACACTTTTAAACAGTAAGTTTGTTGCAGCTACCAACGGAATGAAGGTTAGTTAATTTTGTGTTCCAACAGCAACAAGCTATTTTCAATTGAAATATGTTCAGTTCCAGGACCACCAGAAAAAATAAAGGCTCTTGTGATGACTTCGGATTCTATTTTAATTGCATGGACAAGGCCAAGCCAAGCAAATGGGAATATAATCAAATATAATATCTACATACATCAGCTTCAACATGGGAACAAGGTAAAATGTTTTCAACATTCTTCATCAACAATGATGATGATGATGATAGATGCAGGAGGAAATGACACCTCCCAGTCATTCCTCCTCACTACTCTTTCCACAAAACGAACAAAAGAGACAAATAATTGCCTCTTTAGCCCAAAATGTATTTCTTGTGTACTATTTAGGGTTATACAGATAATATCTGTCTGCTTCCCACTCATTTTTATCTGTCATCCTTGTCTGGTTTGACTCCCATGATTATGGAGAAACTGAAGTAAACTACCTCATTATAATCACAAATCGTAAAATTCAATCCATAATACACATTATAGGTTGAATGAATTTGTTCTGGGTTTAGAGTTTTAAGACTTCCTATATTTTCCTATTTGTATTTTCAATTGTTGTGAAGAATATAGTAGTACATATATATAGTCTGTAACCAACCAGAATATTGAAAAAAATATAATAATTTATCAATGTTACTAAAATCTATTTTCTTTCTCACACAAGGTACAATGCATTTCATGGAGGTTTTAAAAATTATGCACCGCTAGCAAGAGAAAGTAATTAAAGATACATAAATTGTTTAAATTAATAGCACAAATATAGTTGAATTCTCTTCTCCTGTAAAAATTTGTTGTGCTTTTTGCAAAATTCACTTAATTCACAAATCAATTTTTGTGACTCACTGTCATCATTCAAATAGATCAGTCAACAGCACTCTTTGAATGGTAACTGCGAGTCACAGAAAATAACAAGTGAATAAAGCAATTTTTCACAAAAAAGACACAAAATTATAGTATTTGTGTAAGTAGGGAATAAATTATTAATTTTACAATAATGCTTCAATCTTCAATGTCCATCTAATCAAGAAAGTTCAACATGTTAAATGAAGTATCAATCAGAAATTATCGAATGTATTAATTTTATATCATGCCAAAAATATAAACTTCAATTTAAATTTCTGTTCTCACTTATTCACTATTTCCTTATTGTACAATTTCAACTTTATTTGCTGAATTAAGAAAGGTTCTTTCTATTTTTTTCTAATCTATTACTTCCTTTCTCCAAATATATTTCTAAGGTAAAGCAAAGAAACTGACATGATGTCTATTGTTTTAAATAGAATATGATTTTTCACATGTTAATGCTATTCCAAATGATTTGTGTTCCCATTGTTTTTCTTGTCTTTAAATACAGGAAGTTCAGAAAGAAGTTTTATTTGGTGACCAAGAACATTCTTACGAAGTAAGAAGGCTAAAAGAATTTCAGAGATATGAATTCTGGGTAACAGCTTCAACTATTGTAGGGGAAGGACAGAGTAGTGCAAAAGTATCACAAGCACCAAAATCTCGAGGTAAGAACCATTTCATTTCATGAATTAATTTGTTGCAGTTTCCGTTGGAAATATCTAGCATATTTTTAATATGTAATATAGAAATAATTAATGAAAAATAACCTAAACACTTCCTCTTCAGATTCAAAATTGGAGCTAAATTTGAAATTCATAGCGGAATTCTCGCTAGAAAAATTTCCGTAATGTGCATGTAAACTGTTCAATGAAATTCTCAAGTACAGTAAGACTCAGCATTGATGAAAACAATACACAGTCATCTAGCGGTTGGTATTTGAGAGAAGTGGTTAAAATACACATGCACGAGAGATGCGGTGAGAATATAGCTCATCCTTCATTCACAATACAAGCACATAACAAAGGGTAGAGACTATGCATATCACCAGGGCTGTAGTCGAGGGTATAAGGCAGTATACATGTATCCTGTGGTTAACCTTACTCATTAGCAAAAGGTATACGCTAATGAGTAATACTTTCTACTGTATTTCTGTTTATATTTCTTTATGTAATTTGTCCATTACTCGAGTGAGCCTATTACAGTTACCTCTGGTTTAACGTGGTCTGGAACACGTTACACACAATGTAAAGATAAGAACTATAGGTTCTTATCTTTAAAATCTATCACTGAGAGGATGAAAAAAAAAGGAAAATTGTTCATTTTTAGTACTGCTTAATGTACGGTTTTGGATTTTCAGTGTTATTGGCAGTATTATTAAAATTATTAACAGTAAATAAACTGACAATTTACAAAAGCAATATCAACAAAAACACAAAATATAATAACATGATGTACTGTACTCTTTGTGTTTAAATAAGAGCTTATTATTAAAAAGTGCATTTCATGTTTTGTTTTTTTTACTTTAAAATGCCTTCTCTATTGTGATGTGCTTCTTTTATGTCAAGTACGAGGGTTGTTCAATAAATAAGTTTCCCTTTCTTGTAATATTTTTATTTGGTAATATATACATGCAAACTCTACATGTCTAGATAAGTACATACCTGTGCTACTTTTCAACATAATCGCCTTGCACATTGAGGCATTTGTCCCAACACTGCACCAGCTTATCGAAGCCCTGTGCAAAAAAGTTCAGGCTCAGGCCTTGCAACACTCATCGACTGTGAAATGTTCAACATGTTGGCCACCTCACGAACCTTGATTCTTCTGTTCCCCCGGATCATTTCATCCACTTTTGCGATGTTCTCATCAGAGGAGCCAGTTGAGGGATGACCGCATCGAACTTCATCAAAAATCCCTACTCTGCCTTCATTGAACATGTTGCACCACCTTCTGACCATCTGCACAGACATTACAGTGTTACCATACACAGCAACGAGCTTCTTGTGGATGTCAAGCCATTTGCCCATTGATACCGAATCACGGCATGCACTTCTTCCTAACACCAGCTGTCCAATACACATGCACCTGCCATGCCGCCCTCCTTTCTAATGGTGCAAACCTGGCGTTTCACGATGTTCCGTCGTTTCCTTCCCATCTGCGGGAGAAATGCCTATTGTTCGTTGAAGGCGACAGATAGGGCTTGTCAACCATGTGCATAGTATTACTCAATTATTTTTGTAACAAATTTTATGCCACAGGGAAACATATTTATTGAACGACCCTCATATGTGCATATTATTATCAGTATTCTACCATCAATGATATTTTTTTGTAGAAATTAAATGACTTAATCCATATATTAAATACAAAACAATCCAAAGTTATTGGAAATTTGTCTCAACATTTTACGACACTTAGTGTATACCCTGGGAAAAATTTGGGACGACAGCATTGCCCATGACTAGAGGCATGCAAATTTCGTTTTTGATGAAAACACGAAATATGAAATAACATGCTGTAATGTTCATTTTTCATGTTTTTGAAAGGTGTGAGGTGCATTTTTCTACCCTCTTTTGTCACGAAATAATGCGAAATGAACTGCAAAATGCGAAATATACTCTTAAACACGAAATTTACCGTTTATATACCGACGCGACACTTTCTAAAGTCTGAAGTATCCTGCAAGTTATGCAATTCACAGAGAATTGATTAATTCTGCTGTAAATATTTGAGAAGCAAAAATAGACCCCTTTACACAGGAATAAACTTAATACTCTGGTAACTACATAAATGTGATATTAGAAGGGGTAAGTTTATTTTGTGTAATAAGAGCAGTTTTAAAATCAAATTTAGATTATATTCACAATTTTAAAACCAAAATGTCATATAATGTAGCACTTTTGATGTGATTATTCACCGCTATAACACCAAAATTTTATTTTATTTACCAATTTTGAACCCGAAATCGACTGTTTTTGTACCGAAATTTTGCTTTTTTATTTACCAAAAATATGTGCCTCTACCCATGACCCATCTTATTGGACAACAGTTATGTACATCACATGTCCAGAATGTGTTAAATATGGCTCTTAATGTGACTTCATACCAAATTTGAAAGTGAGGTGTATTCTCCTGTTGCTTTAATTTTTAATGTTTTAATCTTGGTATAAAGCTAAAATAAAGCTATCCCCTGTGCATTGCACCATGCAATGAAGGCACATAGGAGGGGGGGACTGGAAGTAGAGTTCCACAAAACCTTCATCTCTGCCATACTGGAGGTGATATCAGCTGCTTGCTCCGCATTACTTTGATTAGAGGCTGAGTGACCACAGAGCCACTTTATGCACAGATATTAGTAATGTCTAGGAATCAAACCCAAGTCTCCAGCATAGCATTCACACCTTATAACAGCACCAGTGTCATTCACAATTCAACTACAAATTCCATATGTTTTATGCAGCAGCATTCACAGTGCATTTTGAGTGGGAAATGACTACGATTGTGGCAGCAGTGTCATTACACTATGCGTGAATTGGAATTTGCAGTATGTGCTTCAGTTGTTACTCTGTGAAGTGTGATTGATATCTTGTGACAGACCTTTCAATAGACAGTTACTTCCCCTGGCCAGCTCGTTAGCCAGATTTGTCCCCTCTGGACTACTACTTATGGGGTTTTATTCAGAAAGAAATATTCCAAACACTTCCTGTCATGATCTTGGATCACACCAGAGATGTCGCTACCAGTATCTTGACAAACATGTAAGAACAAGTAATAGACAGCACAGCATCTGATGCCACTCAGAAGAATGTGTTGCACACTGTGGTATTCAATTTTCAGGGGTCATACTCAAACATTGACTGGTAAATGGCATTTCTTTCTGTACAATCAGGTACTAAGGTCATTCAATAAAGTACTTTTTTTTCATATATAATTGTGACTTCAAATTATGCTAAGAACCCTGCTACACCCTGTATAATTCTAGTATTATTTTTTATTCCTTATGTCAGTAACATATTATTTTTATAATTTCAGTTCCAGCAAGAGTGGCGTCTTTCTCCAAGCAGATTATTTCTGCTCATAAGCAGAGCGTCACCCTTCCATGTAAAATGGTTGGATTGCCTGCACCTACCAACAAATGGAAAGTGAATGGGAAAATCATAAGCAGCGAGACCAAATATCGTTTCCTACCTGACGGAAGCCTTATTATTCATAATTTGGAAGAGAAGGAACAAGGAAATTACTCTTGTCATGCGGAAAACATGTTTGGAAAGGACGAAGCTTTCTTTGACTTGATAGTGCAGGTCACTCCGGACGCTCCAGAATTATCTGTGATACACAGCAGCACAAAGTCTGTTTCTCTGCAGTGGAAACTAAAAAGCAATGGAGGTAGTCCTGTTACAGGTAAAAACTTTTAAAACTTCTGCATGAACAGAATCAGTGATAGATGAACAAATAATTGTTAATATTAGTCCAGCATGTCGAATTTAATGAATGGTTGAGAACTTAGTGGAAAGTTCTAGCTAAAACCTAGGGATGAGCCGATACTAGTTTGAACCGATGCTGATACTCTTACCGATATCAATGTTTGTAAATTGTAACAATTAAAAGTTGTTAAAATATTGATTAATATTAATGTGTATATCCTGAATTCCAATTATAAGCATCAATTTATCATAGTTTTGTATCAAAATATTCAAGTTGAAATACCTCTTATGCAATTGCATACAGTTTTTCCATAAAATATTAGTGAAAAATAAATGGAAAGTCTGAATTTTGCAGGATTTTGAGGATAATTAGGTTATGCGAAGTGTTGCTTGGCATTTTTGCAGGCCCTGCAAAAGACCAAAATGCCAGAAAAGTATCAGCTGATTATTACTAAATAATTTCCAACCGATACCAATATCACTGATATCTCCAAATACCGATACATTGTCATCGGTATTGACTCAGCCCTTACTTGCAATTATTATTATTATAATCATGTGTTTTGCTTAATTTTCTTCTATTTCTGTACTCAAATTATTCTACATGAGTAACTTAATCATTCCCCGATGACACAGTGGTAGCATAGTCACCTTGTAATCAAGGGGCCCTAGGTTTGATACCAGGTGGAGGCACATAGTGGCTCGGATCCCATTTTAAACTGTAGGTCTAGTCCCGATTAGCCTAACTGTGCATAAAGTGGACTTAATAACCAAATCAATCAATCAATCATGACATAGTAAGACATTTCTGTATAACTTAAACATTACATTTTGTTGTAGTGATGTAATGGTAATATGTTATTTTTGGAAGCAAAGTATAGGTAACTGTAATGTATTTCTTGTTGAGTAACTTGCCCAATTCTGCCGGTTTCTGAAACTTGAACATGTGTTAATAAACAGATATGTTTACCGTGTTCTTTTAATAACATTGGCAATAGTTAGGAGAGCAGTTAAGAACTCTCATTAATAAATACTGAAAAAATAGTACTAACTTTTGTTTTATTTGTAGTTCTATTAATTTCAGTGGCCACTGCCACCATCCTTGTTGGAACTTGTTGAACTCAGTACTATTTCTTCGGTATTTATCTACTACCACATCTTTCATTTCCCAATTATGAACACTCATTAAATCGAATAGTTTTATCCAAAAGCAAATGGAACATTAAAAATATTTGTCTCTTTTCTATTTCGTATTCTATTAGTTTAGTTGAGCATCCCTCAAGACTGAAACATTCTCATGATTTATTATCATTATTACGTAACTTATAAGCACAAAGTTAACAAACTTCAAGTTTACTGGAATTATGTACAAAATATAGCATGTTATTATCATGACATGAGCTTATTGTTTGATCGTTACTTCTGCTGCAGGGTACATTCTCAGCTACAAAAGGGAGTTTGAAGAATGGCAGGAGACTTCAATAGATCCTGACAGGGAAGCCTACACACTTGATGGCCTTAAATGTGGATCCCCATACCAGCTCTATCTCACAGCAGTTAACGAAGTAGGGAATGGGAAGCCTAGTGACATTGTATCAGCGAAAACAGAAGGATCAGGTAAGGATAACAGATCATGAAGTTTCATGGGCAATATTTAAAGGGAGGGTAGCATTCAATACTCCTGGCATGTTGGATGTATCATTTCAAGTAATGTTAAGGACATTAATATTATTTCAAGTTATGTTAATTGCTGAATATTTGTATGCCATTCCAGGTCACAACGCAAATGTTGAGAGTGTATTTCCATTAATGTCGGCACAATGGACTGATGAAAGAAAGAAATTTTCTATAGAATATGTAAAGAAACCTTCGGGTTTAGGAAGGCTAGAGAGTTAGTTATAAAATCTGTAAAACGTTTGGTGCTTGTTCAGTATAATTTCAAAGTTTCGTAAATACATTTTAACTAAACCTGAAATTTGAGAAAAAAATTGGCACCTCCTAGTACAACCAATTGATTGATTTAAAATTCTTGGGTGCAGCAGCATATATGGGCGTTTTGCACCCTTCAGTACATACAGGGAAATAGCCCCTTATCTAAAACTCTTACATGGGGAGTTAAAAAAAAGGGGTGTAAAAACCCTTGGGAAAAATTAAAAGTGTAAGGTTGTAAACAAACATAAAACATTCAAACGGTAAGAATACACTAAAAAAATTCTCGTAGATAGTGAGAGAGACCAGCTCTTCTCAAAAAGTACAACCGAAAACATGTGTAGTACGAGGGTCACTATTTATATTTTGAGCCTAACAATGAAAAAACAGGAATTTGGCATTGAAAACTGCTTTATTGTTTTTCGAAGTATTCTCCTTTATGGTCAATACACTTTTGCATTCGTTCGAACCATTTGTCAAAGCAGTTTTTCCAATCTTCTTGAGACACCTCCATAATATGGTTTTTGAACGCATCAACGGCGTCTTCCGCCGACGAAAATCGTTGTCCATGCAATTTATTCTTGACATTCGGGAACAAGAAGAAGTCATTGGGTGCCAAATCAGGACTGTATGGCAGATGACCCATCAATTCAATTTCTTGACTGTTCATAAAGTCGGTTGTTAGACGAGATGTGTGACAGCTGGCATTGTCTTGATGAAGAATGATCCGATGGCATTTGTTTATTTTCCTGTAGTTTACGGTTATTACAAGCATAAGAAAACAGTTTTTCTTTGTGACGTTTCAGGAGAACACACGCTCCTTTCATCAGACATTTATTTTCATTTTGATTAAAAAAAAAAAAAAAAAAAAAAAAAAAAAAATTACTAACCATTGTTATAACTGTATCTTTAATCAAAATGAAAATAAATGTCTGATGAAAGGAGCGTGTGTTCTCCTGAAACGTCACAAAGAAAAACTGTTTTCTTATGCTTGTAATAACCGTAAACTACAGGAAAATAATTCTATAATGCAAGCAATGCGTACATACAAGAAAAACTATGGCATTTGTTTGTTTTCCGTATTTGACCGAAGACCTCTGGCAAACAAATTGTTGTGTACCATTCAAAGTTGACCGTTCTACGTTCCTCTAAAGGCACAGTTGCCACATGACCAGTTTTCCCGAAAAAACAGGCGACCATTTGTTTCGATGTGCTTCGAGTGCGAACAACTTTTGTTGGATTGGGTTCATCTTGAAACACCCATACAGTCGACTGCTGTTTACGTTCCAGCTCATATGCATATATCCATGATTCGTCACCTGTTACAATCTTATATACGTCTTTTGAAGCACCACGATTGTATTTATTGAGCATTTGTTTGCACCAATTGACGCGAGCGCCTTTTTGAGTTTTTGTCAAATTGTGTGGGATCCAACGAGAACATATCTTTCTCACAGCTAAATGATCATGTAATATTTTATATATGCTGGTGGAACTAATGCCTATGGTTGCCTCAATCTCACAGTATGTCACATGACGATCTTGCAGTATTAGGTTTTGCACAGCATCAATGTTTTCTTGAACAACTGATTTTGGACGACCTTTGCGAATCTCGTCGGTGAGCAAATGGCGGCCACAATTAAATTCGTTATACCAGCGTTTCACAGTGGCAAAGGATGGGGCTTCATCGCCAAATGTGGAAGTAAGTTGATCGATGCACTCTTGTCTTGATAATCCATGTCGAAAATCGTAAAAAATCATTGCACGAAAATGTTCACGAGTTAATTCCATTTTATTGTTGTCGCGCAATCTCCAAGGCAACATAAACAACACAAATGAAGCTATTGACAAAACATTTGAAGTACGTTATGGTCAATAATGCCAGACGATTCCGTGCAAACGTCAAATCGCGCCTAACTTCAATCAGTGTTGCCAAGGCTCAAAATATAAATAGTGGCCCTCGTAAGAAGTGTATCTTTTAGTATTGAATTTGTGAATAGTTTGTGAATTTTGCATTTCAGAAGTCCTTAAGAAACCATTATCATGGTGGCTACGCACCAGAAATTCCTTAAATTCTGGAAATTATGCATGAATTATTGGCTCTGGGAAATATGCATGAATTCTACGTGAATTTTTCTATGTAAACGTGAAAAATTGCAACTTTCATTGATCCAAATCCCATTGAATTAATTCATATTTATTAATGCCCTGAGGCCATTTTTTCACAGTCTAGCTTTTATTTTTACCAAGGAAGGAGATGAAAGATGTGTGGAAAATAAACAAGAATTCTCTCAATCCGTTTACTTTGTTAGTATCCTCTGCAGAATGATGTATCGGACAGACAGAAGATTATTGCAAGATAAGATATCTTGAAGCTGATTAGTTAAATTTGAGTTTGACATTCTTACACAATTAACAATTGTTTTGTAGATTTATATATTCCGTAAAATTTGTGACTTATGTTTGTAGATGTATTTCAAGTATGAGTATGTGAAATGGCAAATGTTAACTCCGCACCTTAAATTAAATATTATGAATATATAGGCCTATATATTAGAATTTTTGCATGGGATCACACAGACCCTTTATATTGTTAATATATTTGTGGGAGGGGGTGAGAGGGGGTAATAAGTAAGGTTGAAATAGAGAAAACATCTGCTTGTACCCTCGAATTTTTGGAAAGTTCGCCGTGAAAACTTGAATTTTATCAAGGTCCTAGAGTGGCCACCCTGATTATTTTTTAAAAGTGAAAATGTGCTAACATGTTCTAATAATGTGTATTATTTATTGCGAATGATTTGCATCCTAGATTTTAACTTAGTCCTACATGTTGGGACAGCATATCCTGCAGTGCCCTTAAGTAATCAGGTAACCCTAAATAAGGTATGGAGGGTATATGTTGTGGTATTTTACTGCAACTTGCTGAACAAGTTGACAGCATGTAGGACGATAACATATCTTACGTTAGACATCCAAGTATGATGAATGTAAGGAAAAAAACAATGTTATCATGACAATATCCATACCCAGGTAAAGCGTAAGCCTATGGCCAAGTAGAGATTACTACTGTCAATATCACTATTATTATGATTACTTACATTATTTTCTTTATTGCAGCACCGCAAGTGCCACAAATGGAAGATGTTATAAATATTAATTCAACGTCAGTTACTGTCTATCTATATGCCTGGCCTAGTGGTGGATGTGCTTTGCAGTATTATGTAATAGAGTACAAATCAAAACTGTCTTCCAAATGGACGCTTGTGTCGAACAATATCAGCCCACAAGAGGAGGAAATGTTGCTGCCTGATCTCGTACCACAAACATGGTATCAGCTAAGAATCACTGCACACAATGATGCAGGTTCAGCACAAGGAGACTACACGTTTGCTACAAAGACAAGATCGGGAGGTACTGTATATTAACTAACTAAAACAATGTTTTAAAATTCAGTAGGCAGTGGTTCCCAAAGTGGGAGCCATGTTCCAATATTCTCACGAAAATTCAATCAATTGATATGATTGTTCCAATTATGAGCTTATTTAGTACTTTTTACACATAAATTGTCTCTGAATTTAAAATATATCTTTATTTTTTTAAATTTAAAGCAAGCAACATAACCACACTGAGCGTTGCAAGTGTTAGATAGGCCTATATTCTGACTTGGGCGCCGTGGAAAAGTCTTGAAACTCTAAGGGTGCCATGAAACGAAAAAGTTTAGGAACACCTGCAGTAGGCTATTGCTATTACTACAAATTCTTTGCACAGGGAGTGCCAGATTAACAAGAGTGTCAAATTACTGAATGTTCACTAAAGACTTTAGTTTAATACTTTATTCAATTTATTGTTGATAAATAAGCTGTTTCACTATGTAGTATATTTTTCATTATGAGCACATCAATAAAATAAAATATTTCACCAAATTGATTTGATGAAATATTGAATTGTATTCCACCGAATGGCATACATCAATGAAATGCAATTAAAATATTTCACCTAGTTCACTTGATGAAATACTGAATTGTATTTCCACCAAATCAAATACACCAATGAAATATAATGCAATATTTCACCAAATTCACTTTACGAAACACTTAATTGTGTTGCACAAATGGAATACATCAATGAAATACAATCCAATATTTCACCAAGTTAATATGATGAAATAGTGGATTGTATTCTACAAAACAGAATATATCAATAAAATACAATCTAATATTTCACCAAGTTCACTTGATGAAATACTGAATTGTATTGCACTGAAAAAATACCGTATTTATGCGTGTATAATGTGCATGTGTGAATAATGTGCACCTTGGTTTTTGATGGGGAAAAGTGACAAACAATTATATCTCGTATATAATGCGCAGTGTAATCCAGTTTCAAGAAATGACTTTCTTAGTCGTAGGTCGTAAAGCTATTGTTATGCCGATCAAGAGTGAATGACATCATACCTATTTTCACTCTTTAACCACCATATTTATTTTGTAATAGTAGACAACGAGATTAAAATCGTTGGAAATGGCCTTCAAATTTATATACGTGGTTTTGCTCATTCCTTCTTTACTTTTTCTAAGAAAACTTCAAAATATATACTTTTTCCATGACTAACGTAACATTTATATGAGGCACATTGAGGACCCACAAACTAGCAGTTATCAACACAAGATTTCTTCCATTAAGGCATTTACACACTCCATATATATATGATATTATTTGCCAAGTAATACATTTTAATTATTATTTTCTTTTTCCTTATCTTTTCTTTCATCCAAAGTACCATAAACATCAGAACATTCCTTCATTATGAAGTTATTTCAACTGCATTTCACATTAGTGTCACTATCTTGAATGTAATACTGTTACCATATTCAGAAACCGCAGGATTTAAGCTTTACAATGATATATAACATGATAGGGTTCCGTAAACATGAAAAATCAATGAAAGTGTCACAAAATCCTGGAATGACCCTGGCTGTCATATTGGCTGTCAAAATTATTCCATGTATAATACACACCACAGTTTTTGGGAGCAAAAATGTTGGAAAAAAGTGTGCATTATACATGACTAAATACGGTACATCAATGAAATATAATCCAATATTTCACTGCTGAAATCTGGGAGTATATCTCATTGATGTACCTAGCTAACACGAGCTTTGTCTCAAATAAACAAGTTAACTGCTCTAAAATTTCCAGTTTACAGGTCAGTTCTAACATAACGTTCCCCTTCTGAAGCCATAAATGAAGACCACTATGCCACTTTGACCATTTTTCCATGCTACTAAATATAACCACAAAATATAAACATAACCTAACTTTTCTTCTACATGGCTTGTGTCTTTTTACTGCCAGATGCTTTTGATGTCACTCCATTGTTCTCACTTGAAAGGAGGACAAGATTACTTTCCAAGGGAAGCGTAACCCCACTGGTAGAAGCTACATAACTGAGAGGCTGCATTATTAAGGGCCAGATCAGCAAGACACTAGTGTGTGTAGTTTTCTGTACAAATTAAGGCAAAGCAAATGAAAGAGATTCACCCTTGTGTTAAGGTATTCCTACATTCACACGAGATGTCGAAACAGGTTCTAAACTTAATACACAAAGAAAGTGTCTACTGCACCTAAGATATCTAAAAATATCAAGCAATACAAACAGCATCAGTATTGGTTTAAATGTAATTACTCTTACCACCCAATATATTCCACAGCCCAGGATATCCAGCCAGCAGAGGCGTATGTTCAGGGCTATCCAGGCTATCTGCAAAGCCCAGACTCGGGGAATGAAATACAGAAAAAATATCTATCAGAAAATGTGATTAAATTGTTCATTTCAATAAGAAGATCATTTCTTAGAAGTTGGAAACATTGCCTGCTTTCTTTGAATTTGCAAGATGGCTGGCCCAGCTGGCGGTCAACTTCACGGGGGTGACGGGTAAGCTTGACAGGGCTCCGATCAATGTTGCAAACCAATTTTTCCCACCATGTAATTTCCCCAGGATTGGGGAATTGTGGAGTCAAACTGTTACAGGAGAGAGAACAGGGTTGCATATGGCGCGGAAAAACCCTCTGAACTTCCTCAACAGTCTGGGTCAATGTTGCAAACCAATTTTTCCCATCATGTAATTTTCCCAGGAATGGGGAATTATCGCAGGCAAGGGGTAAGGGTCATGTAGCAGGGACAAGAACATCATTGAACGCTTGCAGAGGAGTTGAAAAAGAGGTCGTTGACCTTCAAACAACTAGAGATACAGTGGGGAGTAGAAAATTGTTGACTGAGCAGGGATGGTTTACCGAAATGAAAAGGACCAGGTCTAGTCTAGATCGTGTTGAGTGGTCTTGGTGCGTGGAATTTATTTAGAGGCAGCGTGTGAATACAGTAGTGAGTAGATTGTATTTTTGTGAATGATATGTGCTGTGTGTTGTGTAGTGAACTGAAATGAGGGACATAATTAACAAGCTGTCTTTTCGGCTTACGAATGACGATAAGCTCCAAATCGTTCTGGATTTTTCTTGTATGTCCACTTTATGAACAGATAAGCTAATGGGGATCGGACCTACAGTTAAAGTGGTATCTAAACCACCATGTATCGGACCCGGGACCCCTTAGTTTCAAGGCAACGACGTTATTACTGCGCCAACAAGGAGTACCCGAACTTAAAATTGTGAAAATAGGTAGGTTCAAATTTTATTTTTATTCTCGTATATAGGCCTACATAATATTTCACAATATGGGCCTCTCATTTATGCAAATAAGAATGAAATTCTTGAAATCCTTTCCTTACTGACAGTGTACATTTCCATGTTTTATTTATGAGGTATATATTTGTAATCACAGAGTCATATCACTTCAACCCACCACCCCCAATGAGTTAAAAAAACAAAAACACCCCCACCAGCAAATTTTTGTCCATTCGAACACTATGATATGGTGCGATAGCCCAGGTTCTTAACCCAGTATATGCCACTGCCTGCAAGGTGTGGAAAATTCAATTCATTTGATGTATTTTCTTATTAACAGTTTTTAGTAGAGGAAGCTTCTATTAAAAATTTCTTGATTGTGCATATAATTTTATAAATACGAGTAGAAAATTGTGGTTGTGTAATCAAAATAAATTTTATGCATCTTTAAGAGTGAGAAAAATTGGCCAAACCCTTACATTGTTAGTAAATCCTATTTGATTTGTCATTGTATAATTATTATTTACACAATTGCAAATTATATTATAACTTTTTTTTTTAGATATATCCTCATGCATTTCACATATTTCAATTTCAGATTCCTAACAACAATAATATTTTTTTCTTTTTGATTGATTTGGTTTATTTTACTTTGCATTTCTGCCACTTTTGTTAATCACAAAGATGATGATGAGCCATGATATGATGAATGGACCCACAAAAAACATTCTTGTCCAGGCCAGGATTCAAACTCTGAATGTGTGGCATCGTAGTATGGTGTGCTAATCATTCTGCCACAGAAGCTGGCTTTTTCTTTTGAATTATTTATTATTTAGCATTGCTTTTCTGCTATTTTGGCTAATTGTGATGATGAGGATGAATGGTGATGATATTGAAAGGACGCTGACTAAAAACACCCGTGCCCAGGCTTGGATTCAAACCTGGGACCACTGGCACTGTAGCACATTGTGTTAACCATTCTGCCATGGAGGTCGGACCTAACTCCATTAAGAAACATGTCTGTCATGTTTATATGAGTTTTTTCCGCTAACTGATGTTTGCCCTAATTTCCAATGCAGTTTCACACTGTGTTAACAATGAATTTTAAGAATACTGGGTGTTTCATAAATAATTGAGGGGTTACAAAAAATGTATTGCAAATAAAGTACTGAACTCACGTTAATGAAACCAGTCCAGAACGAACAAGGAACTCACAGTTTTTTGTACACCTATAAATGTTCAATTTGTGCACCATGGGTGACACGGTACACATCTACTTCTTACCACACTCGCATGAACATGGACCTGTCAATAGTGTCTATTGCTGTGATGATACACTCCCCTAGGGCTGCTATATCATGTGACATTGGTGAGACGAATATCATGTCTGGGATGAAACCCCACAAAAAAAGTTGCACAGTGTAAGGTCCGGTGATTTTGGGGACCAAAAAAAAGGTAAAGGTAAAGTGTTCCCCTGTGCATAGCACCATGCCATGAAGGCGTATAGGGGGTGTGGGGGTAACGCCCCACACTTTCTTGATCCTGTCGTGAGTGGGGGTGATGTGATGAGCATCACGCCCCTGACTGCCTTTACCCCCCAGGGTTTCCCCCAGGTACTCATGTTATTTCACGCTGGGTGGGCACCAGGGCCGCTTCCACCGTTAGAAAAGTTTCCAGATTTGAACCGGCCGGGGATCGAACCCGGGACCTTTAGCATGGTGGTCAGACACGTTACCAACTGAGCCACCGCAGCCACATTTTGGGGACCAAAACATAGCACAAAACACTGAGTGATGTGGGTGATTTGAGTGTTGCACAAAACACTGTGAGTCATGTGGGTGATTTGAGTGTCGCACAAAACACTGTGAGTGATGATGGTGATTTGAGTGTCGCCTAGGGATATGAACTCTCAGCTGAAAAAAACATACACGCAGAAACTGTTTGCGTTCCTCGATCGTTCTGGACTGGTTTCATTAATGTAGTTTACTTTCAATAAATTTTTGTAACCCCTCAATTACTAACGAAACACCCAGTATACTGCCAATTAGCCTCTGTGTATAGAATGGTCTTCCAAACTAAGAACATATTATATATTATAATTTATGTACTTTAATAGTGATTGCCAAGTATATGTGTATTTGTACTTCCTTATTCCAGATTCAATTTTGCCAGAGTTAGTTTTGGACAGATCAGATTATCAAGGTCCATTTTATTCAGATTTAACTGTGATAATTCCTATCATATCAGGAGTAATTTGCACAGCAGCCCTTTCCATATGTGTATGTATTCTTATAAGAAGAAGGTAAGTTATAGATTACTGCTTTATTATTATGATAATTATTTCATTGATTTTTTGATTAGGGGATTCTGTGACTAATACATGAAAAAAATATTTCGCACTGACAATATTTTACACAAAAAATTAAGTGTTAAGGTCAGAGTGCTATTTTGCTTATGTTCATATTTGTAGGGAAATTTACATCTAGCATACGAGAATTGTGCATTGTGAAAAAAAGACACTAAAAAAAAATCAAATTTTGAATATTGCGTAATAAAGATAAACCTCAAAAGAACATGAGTGGAAACTATAACTACCAGTACATTTCAAATATTCAAAATATAAAGCAACAATTCAAAAAGGGGGGGGGGGGTTACCAAGAAAAGTTGTTCAACATGATGTTCTCTGTAAAAATTTTGCCAGTGTTATAAAATGGCACCTCATGCAGTCATGGGCACTTCTACGTTGTAACAATACTGCTGACTTTCAACAGAATCATTACTACTGTCCACGATTGTACATTCTTACAAAGGTTCTGAAAATTCATCCTTTTCTCATAGAAACTACTGTATGAATACTACAAGATGATTGAAATTATTGTCATGGTTCCGGAGGTCTATAATTTTCAAGCTGGGACGGCTCACCGAATATGGTGACTCAAAAAGTTTTATAAACTTTAAAATAAACACTGCATAATTTTCTGGTGCAAAGGTATCCAAGCAATAATCAGTTTCGCACATGTTTTTCAACATTTGCAGTATTAAATGTTTGTTTTGTACTAAGTTCTGTAACGAGATCATGATAATGAACTTTATTTGAGTAAACGAAAGAATGCACATTGCTTTCTCTTGAAAAGTCACCATTTTAAAATATGATGTTATAAACTGCCACGTGGAGAGTACAGTGTTGCCAAATGTAGTGTAATCCCAATTTTATGTTCTCATATTTTACGTTCTCCAACATCTTAGGTTTTGGAATCTTAGTACCGTGAAGAACGTAAAACTTTTCTTGTGGTATCCTTTTATATTTTGGGATGCAAGGGGTGGCCCTTTGCGAAGAAACCCATATGTCAACCTCCCTTCCATGTAGTATACTCTGGACTGCATTTTGCAGACTAACAAGGATCTGGTGTCTGGACCCATGGCCAGTATAATCCTATATGGGACTTCTGTTGCGTGCTTTACACATGTGTTTGTGATTGTCCCTTCATCTATTTCATCTTCATCTTTGCAATTAGCCAAAAGTGACAGAAACGCCAAGTCAAATAAACTATTCATTCATTCCATATTATGTGAATAGCTTTATTTTTTAGCTTCCAACTTTAAAATTATAGGCCACAGAAACCCTGCAATAATTTTGAATCACCTTGTATAATTTAAATTTAATTTTTTCATTATAGTTTATAATAGAACTAGTACACAATGACCACAGTGTCACATAGACTCTGCAGTGTGTGGGGCCCTAAATTGGTTTGTTTTGAACTATACCCATTAAGGAGCCTTTCATCTAATCAGTAGTAATTTTGTATATTTAAAAGATATGAATTCTTCAAATGACGAAACTGTGCCGTTTCATTTCAAAATATGAAAAACACCAGCACGATCTTTTTTTAGATTTCTACCTCACTATTTTTACAGTAATCAAATAATTGCATTTAAAAATTGTAACCATATTTTTACTATTATAATTATTTAATTTATTTGATTTTCGTACTTAATGTTAATGGTGTTGTTCCGATTGATAACTTCTTTCTGCATGTTTTATGTGCAAAATCAGGCAGTGTGGCACGTTACATATTAGAAATGACCAGGAAATGTTATGGAACTCCACTTACAAAGAGGTGCTAGTTCAGTTCTGCAAAAAAAAAGGGGGGGACAAACATATTGCCACCACTGGTGGTATAATGGCATCTGTGAATTATAACACCGGGATTGAGTAAGTACTTGTCTGCAAAACTATTTATGTATGGGTCCTATTAATCTCACTGTTCACTGCCTCTGTCCACTTGAGAACATGTCATGTGTTACTGCTTGGTTGGCTTTCAACATTTGCTGCTAGATGCACTTCTAGATTGTTGCAAGGGCCTCTCCCATGGCGCAGTGGTAGCATCTTTGTCTTGAAATCAAGGGGTCCCGGGTTCAATACCCGGTGGAGGCACAAGTGGTTCGGATCCCACTTTAAACTGTAGGTCCAGTCCCGATTAGCCTTACTGTGCATAAAGTGGACTTAAAACAGAAACTCAATAGATTGTTGCATTTTCTGCTACTATTGGATGCTACAAAAATAAAATGAGAAAATAGAAAAATGAATGATTTTGGCCAACTTTTTGCCTCACTGTAATGCATAAAACTCGATAAACTTTAGCAGAAAAATATTTGCTACTAAACCTAGAAATGAATAAATACATTAGATTTTAATGCTTTTTCTCTTCCTCAATAGTCTTATGTACAATATATTTCAAATATTTTATTTTATCTGGGCATTGATTTAATAACATAGCTAGTTGTCTGGCACACCTGGCACTACACTCTGACAAGCCCAATGTTGCCAGTACACCTCGTAATTTTGAAACACATTTTTGTGAATATGTCATAATTAACCTCGTAAGTCATCCTGTAATGCACAAAATATGTAAAAAATTATCGTTCTTTCATCATTTCAATAAATACCCACTGAGAACATTGATACACATCGAAAATTATTGCAAGCTACTCCATAGCTGTATTTTATTCATGCTGGTTTTCACTTCGTACAAAAACTTTTTTACACCTTAGTAATTTCCCCTCCATACTGAATATTCATGTAGAGAATAATTTTCTTGTTTAATGTTTAAAAAAACATTCACATAGACAAAGTTAATAGCCAGTGCAAGGTTCATGTCACTATCGCTTTTTGTACAAAAGTTACGTATGTTCAAAATCTTGATTGTGTGACTTTTTGGACACCCTGTATACACTTTATTTTTATTGCACTGTAAATCACATGAAATAAAAGTTTACTTATTACCACTTGTCGAGCTATTGTTTCATAGCTACACCCAATATCGCATAACGAATATCATACTTGCATGTTACCAGATCTATTTATTATAAAAAAAACATATTAACAAATTATTTATTTTATGTGCAAATACCTTGTTTCAGTTCAGTGTAGGCTGAATGTAATCAAAATTCTATTTAGTCTATTACTGAAGAAATATAATAATAAAATTTGAAATACATATTTCCAGGTACACTGGAACCCCGATTACAATTTCCCAGATTTGACATTTTCCCGCATTATACATTCAATCTTCATGGTTCCAACATAGCAAAATGTCATAAAATTTTCCTCGATTTTGTGTTTTCCCACATTTTAAGTTTTTTCAGTTTGGTCCCCTGAAAAACGTAAAATCGAGATTTCACTGTAATAAAGTTTCTAAATTGTAGAAACAATAATGAAAAATATCAATGGTAATAACATACTAAGAATATACCATTTTGTATCATGTATTTTGTAAAATCAGGGGGAAATTTAAAACATTTTGCTAAGTTCGGGCTATGATGATTGAATGTATAATGGATGAATGGGAATGTAAAACCAGGGTTTCACTCTACATAAAAAAATGTTAACTCATATCCCTGCACTTGAATCCCTGAAGATGAGAGTGACTTTAGCTCTTTAAAGCTTAGAAGTCTATGCTGAACTGTCCTGATCACTTTATCCTGAGAGAATCACTTCGTTATTTGCCACCACAAAAGCTTACATCCTTTCTCAGTAACAAGATTATCATCAATAACATTTCATGAACAATTACAATAGATTGTTTCATAATTCATTCATCTTTATCAATAGCAGAATGGTAGAGATACAGCATATACAATACTTATTAAATAATTAATTAGGATATAAAATTATAATTTATTACCACACGTGTAAAACAATCTTTATAATTTATTACCACACATGTAAAACAATCTTGTTTATTAAAGCTTTTGCCTAAAATGTAGTATTATTATATGATAATTGATTTATTGAATTAGGTTATTGTACGTCACTTTTCTCCTACTTTTGGCTAATTGTGGATGAGTGATATGATGAAATTGATGATTGGATAGTCATAAAGAACATCCATGCCCAGGCCAGGATTTGAATCTGGGACCACTGGCATCATAACACACTGTGCTGACCACCACCACAGGGATTGGCTAATAGTAAGTCAAAGCTATGCAAGACAACATTTACAGCAATCTAATTCTGAAATTATACTAACACTTATATTTATTAAGTCCAGAGTATTCCTAAATTCCAAACTGAAAGTATCATATAATTTTCCACAAAGAAACAGTTAATAATTTTACATTTATTTTCATATAATCATTTTTTTTTAATATTATTACTTTGCTTCATTAAAAATACTTATTGCTTTGCTTCATATTATTTTAAGCAGAATGTAATGAGGATTTTTTTCTTGTAACACACAAATAGGTCGGAAATCTGTTGCAAAGTTCACCAAATATAGTACCACTGCCACCCTTAACTTAACCTCTTCAACGCTCAGGAGATGAGTGGCACTTTGAGGTCCTGCATGGGGTGAGCATTCTCTTTCATGCCATGTTAAATCATTCAGTGTTTGAGCATTTTCTTTAGTGAATCCATTTAAGTTTGCACAAGAAATCTATGCATGTGTATCCGATTTAGTTCGTTTATCCCCTTACATTTTTTATTGCAATTTTCAATGATTTATGTAGGTACTATCATATTTGGTGAAACTTACTCAACATTTATGTGATTTGTTGTTTTGTGAAGCATGCTTCTGGTTTATTTGGATTGTTTTTTTTTAACACCCTTTGAAGAAAAACCAACACATCTATTCTTGTAACCTGCAGTTAAAAGTAAATTCATAAAAAAATGCATAGCCATTTATGCATGCCAATTAAATTAAATTGGAACTGGTTTGTTAATCATATTCTAGCTAATCTAAAATATTCACTACCATACAGGGCCATACTGAGAAGGGATAGGATGGCCATCACTCGCTCTGAGTGAGAAGTTTACCCACTCCGAAGTTTACAAATTCATGCACACCAATGTACAAGGTGTGCAGAAAGTCCCTTTACACTGAATTTGAATTATGTGGTTATGTATACAGCTTATTCCAATGAATCCAAAACGTCCATGTTGGTTCCTCCATGTTCGTAGCATAACCTTATGCAATTCTATGTCTGAGTGTTTATCTACAACAGAATGACATTTTGAAGCATTGCAGGGACAGCATCTTTCATATGTTCATTTTCGGAGTATCAGCGTTTCTGCACCTCTTCTTTCACGAAGACCCCAGAGTGCATTGTCAGGTGTGCTTATATGAGAGTTTCTTGCAGGCCAGGGCAATGGAGTGAGGCATTCTGCTGACACACGTTCATCCAGCGATTCGCGAAAGTTTCGTCCAGGCGTATGCGGACAGACAATCAAAGTGAAATGAACTGGTATGCCGTCGTGTTGAAATCGGACAGTGCTGGCGAATTCCTTTGCCATCAATGGTGGAATAACCAGTCATTGATCATTATCAAATAATTGTTCTGATTATTAACAGAGCCATTGAAAAAATAAGGACCAAAGAAGTGTTCCCCTGTCATCTCTGTCCAAACCATAACATGAAACACATGGTTCTCAATTTCCTTAAAAAAAAAAGTAAGGATTTTCTTTCGTTCAGAAAGGACTTTCCAATTGCATTAGCTGCAATAAATGGCACACTCGTCAGTGACCATGACGTTCTTCTTGTTGTTTGCACTCAGAAATTATTGCAGCAGTAACTGACATGCATGTGAAAGAACATGTGCAGTAACGCCGATATTCTGACGAGCAGCTGAAAGACACTGTCCCTGCAATGTTTCACAATGTAACCCACGGTATGATGTTGCACATAAACAATCAGAGTAGCATAAGGCTATGCTTCAAATATGGAGAAACCTATGCGAACGTTTCGCATTCATTGGAATCAGCTGTGTACATAACCACATAATTCAAATTCAGTGTAAAGGGACTTTCTGCCCACCCTGTATATACCTAACATATTTGCCCACTTTAAAAAAAAGCCCCCTGTAGAATGAATCCTTACTATAGTGTTGCTACAGTAATAGTTTCTTTAAAAAGTAACTAATTATGATAATGTTGTTTTTTAATGAAAAATAATAATGGATGCATCATGGCTTAGTCGTTAGGGTATCTTACTATCATGCGAGAGACCTGGGTTCGATCCCCTGATGTTTTCCATTCATTCAAGAGCCTCTGGCACCCACACAGCATCATATAAAGTGGGTACCTGGAGGAAACTCTTTGGGGTTAAAGGTGGCCAGGGGCATGGTGCTGATCACATCACCCTCATCTTCGGCTGTGATCAAGAAGTGTGGAGCCCTAACTTCACATCCCCTATATGCCTTTATGGCATGGTGCAAAGCACAGAGGAACACTTTACTTCTCACAAATGCAGAGTACAGAATGAAAAATATGACTATCAGAAATTAATTATTACACACATATTTTTTTTAAAAATATTCAGTATGTTTCATCATTTTTTAAATTTTTCATTTCCTTTGGCACATTAAATGTATATTATTTGGAAATGCCCGAAAAAATGTCACGGTGTATACTATGCCATGAATAAGGGACCTTAAGATCAGATTCAAAGAAAATACGAAAGTTGAAGCAACAGGCTGCAACTACTAATATACATATTTTTTTTCAACATTGCATCTAGAACAAAAAAAGATACATTTCTCCCATCAACTTACCTATTGTTCTGGGTAATTTTTCACCACATTTCTTGTAAATATTTCAGGCGAAATTGACTGCTCTAAATGTTGAACCACAAGTCAGTGAATGAGAGTAATTAGTAGAGGTCTAAATTGTGTAGAGTTAGAAACTAAAAATTTACTCCATTACAAGCTAATGATAGTTAAGCATAGGCGAGGTGTCCGGTCATCGGGAGATGCAGGGATGACCAAGCAAAATAATAAAAATATTGAAATTTATATATTTTAGAGAAGCAGTAAAAATAATAAGTCAGTCGGTAACGTGTCTGACTACCATGCTAAAGGTCCCGGGTTCGATCCCCGGCCAGTTCAAATCCGGGAACTTTTCTAACGATGGAAGCGGCCCCGGCGCCCACCCAGCGTCGAATAACATGGGTACCTGGGGGAAACCCTGGGGGGTAAAGGCGGTCAGGGGCATGATGCTGATCACATCACCCCCACTCACAACCGGATCAAGAAAGTGTGTGGCATTACCCCCACACCCCCTATACGCCTTCATGGTGTAGTGCTATGCACAGGGGAGCACTTTACCTTTACCTTTACAGAATACTTGCATATTTGTGCAAAATAAGGCAAGCAACATCATGAAACATCTCGAAATATGCAAGAGATTTGCTAATCATAGTGTATCAAAATGAGGCCCCAGTACTACCCCTCGCACAGAGTTTCCTATTGAAGGCAATGGTGTTCGTCGGCCCAGCTCATCGCAGAATGATGCGAATCTGTTTGGTCTCTGCCTGTGCCGAGAACAGCCGAACGCTTCCGAACAGGCAGACACTCTACAAGGTCCAACGACCTGTACTTTCCCCCACTCTTGAAGGTCTGGGGTCATAATAGGCCCTTTTTCAGCCCCCATCCTATCCCATCCCAATGTTTACAGCCACGGCAGGGTTTGTCTGGAGTCAACAAGATTCTTCCGAGTGTCCAGTGGCATGCTCAAGGAGGGGTGCTGAGGATCATAATTCTGCTTAGGCTCAATATTCTTTGAAAAAAAAAAGAAAAAAGAAAAGGCAGGAAAAAATGGCAAAATTAGGACTTCAGGAATGACTACTAAAAAGTACACTTAACACCCCCCTCCTCTTCAAAAATCCTGGGCGTACTACTCGAATGTCTGCTATTTCTACTTGTTAAGAGGAAAAGCACACATTGAATGATATGAATCTGCTCTTCATTATCGAAACAATTGGCGGTGAACTATAAAGGTTCTTCTTACCTTTTAACGTGACAATTGAGGTGCTTGCATTTCAGTTTCCATCATATTTAATAATTCTCGTCGCATAGGATAGAATTATGTGCCTTTTGTAGTCGTAAGGTCTGTGGTATGAGCTTTTACATTGAATTGGCAGTGACCTTGGCGTTTATCGCAGAGAAATATTGTGCCCCCTCCACCTCTGTTGAAAGATCGACCCTGGCGTTTGGCAAATCTTGCGATGACTACGTAAAAATTTCACGCTTCGCCACTGTAGTTAAGACTAATAATGATGAATTTATGCAAAATGCTACATCAGAAACAAAATTAATGTAATACCTATGAAGTTTTCATCAAAGGTAAACACTGTGAAGCACTTTCTTGAATATTTGCGTAATCACTAGTAATAACTTTCTAAAATAATATGAAAAAGTTTTTTCTGTTAATACACATGGTTCTTCCATTCTGCTGTTGAAAGTTTTTGATCTGTTTCCAGATTTGTCATCAAGGTATCCATAGAATTAAAGCATTGAAAAAATGGGGTGTAACTTTTACATATAGCAGGATCCTGACTTCTCATTATGTTCCCCAGTTTTTTTTTAAAATTTGATTGTAATGTTTTAATTCCTGGAATTCGGTGATGAAGTATCCAGAAATAGATCAGACAAAAAAGTGAAAAACACTTGTAAGTAGGTCTGATCTGATATCGATGCCAATGATATGGGAATGTATCAGTTGTATTTTATTTACGGATGCTGGTCAATAATTTTCTGGCATTTTGGTGTTTCACGTGGTCTGCAAAAATGGCACGCAACACCTTTGTGGATTCTAATTATCCTGGAAATTATTTAAAATTCGAAGTTTCCATTGATTTTGCACTAATATTATGTCGAAAAACTGTATTTCGTGATTACATAAGAAGTGTTTTAATAATATAATGTAATAATTGAATATTTTGAAGCCAAATTCAGATGTGTTGTTACTTATATTTGGAATGCAATACTTACACAGTAAACATAAACATAACCCGTGGCGCAACAGCCCATTGAGGGCCAGGGCCTACCTACTGACTGCTGGCCTCACTCCCACCTGATCCTAGTCACTCATCCGAGGTGGGAGGTCATCAACCAGTTATGGGGTGATGTGTGGTCAAGACCATGAACCTCCAGTCATTCTTGTAGGTTTTCATGACTGGGTTTCGCTACTTATGCGCAGCTCCCTAATTTCCTCATGATGGTGGGTGGCCACTGGTCCCATACACAGGCCTCCAGGGTTTGATTCGGATCCCACTTTAAACTGTAGGTCCAGTCCCGATTAGCCTTCCTGTACATAAAATGGACTTAAAACAACAAATCAATCAATCAATTAAAACAACAAATCAATCAATCAATCAAACCATACACAGGCCGAAATCTCAGAAGGAAAGTTTTTTACTCTTCCCCCAGGAGACTCGAACTACCATGCATCCTGGAGCCTGATGGCTTAGACCGCACGGCCATGGTGCGGGACACTTCCACATTAATATTAATTAATATTTTGAACAACTTTTAATTATTACAATTTTCAATCATCTGTTTTGGTACACATTAATATTAATTAATATTTTGAACAACTTTTGATTATTACAATTTTCAAGCATCTGTTTTGGTACACATTAATATTAATTAATATTTTGAACAACTTTTGATTATTACAATTTTCAAGCATCTGTTTTGGTATCAATGAAAATTGGTAGGTGTGGATATCGGTTCAAAGTGGTATCATCTCAACCCTACTTGCAAGAACAACTTTTTTAAATTAAAAAAAAAAAATAGCATACTGAAGTGACATTTTCTTATGTTGCAGGCATTACCAAGGGTACAAGCAAGGAGATTCGGGATACTCAGCAAAGTCTTTGGCCGAACTGGAAAATCAACGAAATGATCAACAAGTTGGACAGCTGTATTCACCTTCACCAGCAAGAAAAGGTGATTCCTCACTTAGTGGTCAGAAAGGAAGTGATACAACTTCAGGTACAGATGCATACACAAACTCTGTCACCCACTCCACAAAAGAAGTTCAGTTGTAGGCAACATTTCTACACCCAGCACACACTGTAGCAGTACCTGTAGTATACTTTTATTGTTATACTGAGTATGCTGTTATCTTGTCAAAACTGTTTGTAACTGTTAAACGAGAACTTAACAAAGTATGCATTAGGATATATTTTATCAGACTGATCTTCACACTGAATTTTCCAAATTAGGAACTATATTGCTATTAAGATAACAATGATGTTAATTTTAATACAAATGTAATGGCTTACAATACATGAGATAAAATTACAACACGTACTCTGTTTCAATTTCCAAAGTTTTGGACCAACTTCAGTCCTTCAGGAATGGCAGAAAAGAATGACTCATGGAAGGGATAAAACATGGCCGACCTACAAGGTGGAGTGGTTACATTCTTAAGGCTGGGAGAGAAATGTATCATGGAGGGTTTAAATAGTTAAAAAAGACTACATGTACAAAAATGGATTGCCTGTTTATGCTGCTGAAACAGTCAATAGGCTCCGTTTCAGCAGAATGAACAGACCAATATGTTTTTATACTTTTAATCGTTTGTAACTATTTCAACAATATTTTAATTTTGCTGTTCTACCACTTTTGGCTAATCGCAAATGACAATGAGTAATATGATTAATTTAATAGCATCTCTCACAGAGAACACTTATGCCCAGGCCAGCATTCGAACCTGGGACCTTGTAGCATTCTGTGCTAACCAGTAAGCCACAAAGGTCGGCCATGTTTTAACCCTTCCATGATTCATTCTTTTTCTCCCATCCCTGAAGGACTGAAGTCTGTTAAAAAATTCGAAAGACAAAACAAGGTACGTGTTGTGATTTTATTTCATTTTTAACATGCTGATGACACATGGCATACAAAATTACCCTTTGTGTGTAATTACATTACTAGCTCTTAAGTTATGCAAAGAAGAAATTGGGAATAGAACAACCATATTGTTTTCCTGCCATAATTCAAAGCTATATGTGCAATTAATGTTAAAAAAAAAATGTTTAGAAAATCAACACATACATGAGAAATTTATTCAGATTATCATCAATCTTGATTTATCAGATTTGTAGTGTGAACTCCTGCAAATCTGTAACACATTTTTTTATTTCATTGAAGTTTGCTTATTGCACATTTGTTCATTAACACTTTACATCCACCATTTTCTCAAATCACCAGAGGTGTCTCGTGAACGCATTCGGTGCATGCTGCACATGCGTCAATTGTGGGAAAAAGGACAGCTTGCTTTGCGACGACATTAATGAACATTTCTACATTCTAATTTCTTCATATAGGAGAAAAATTTATTTTACACAAGTGCGCTCAACTAAGCTTATATTACATTTCTTGGATTTGAATTGAAAGAAAATAATAATTCTTTTCCCACAATTGATGCATGCATCACTTCAGATCCAAGAAATGTAATATAAGCTTAGTTCAGCACTCTCGTGTAAAATAAATACTTCTCCTATATGAAGAAAATAGAATGAAGAAATGCTCATCAATGCCGTCACAGAGCAAGCTGTCCTTTTTCCCACAATTGACGCATGCGCAGCATGCACCGTATGCGTTCACGAGATGCCTCTGCAAATCACAAAAGCTGTTTGTCATTGGGCAAGGAATTCTTGAAATAAGAAAAATGAAAAAAGCATAAAATACAAGTTAATGTATGTATTTTTCACAGCAAATATTTATTTTCAAGAAGCCTCAAGATAAGAAAGTTTCTATTGTACCATTTTTCACAGATTTGCAACACTACAAATGTTTCCAGACTTTAAACACTACTTCACTGTAGTGCATGTCCTTAGGTTTAAGATTACTGATAAGTTAATAATTTTATAGATTTTGGATGTACAACATGTCCATTTGAAGGCCTTTTGAGAGGTAAAAATCTATGAAATTTTTCAAAATACTATTCTGACATGATTATTAACATTGGAAGACAAAACAAGCAATTTTACATGTAACCGTAAACATTGAAACTGAGAAAATTTTACTAAATTATTATTTCAGGACAAGACTATGAAATATGTCCTTACGCAACATTCAGCCTGCCCGGCACAGCCACTAATGTTCACACAATGGATTATTCAATGCAATTTCAAACATTTAGCCAACAGGAGTGCTATGCTGGGCAGCCACGTCAATTATCTTCAGGCTATGGAAGCAAATCCAATAAAGACTACTCAAAAATTAGAAGAAAATCAAACATATCAAGGAGTGGAGACGACAAAGTGCCTAGAACCTCTAAAAGTCCTCCAGATGGATTGAGTTTAGGTAATGTGAATTTTGTCGTTTAACAATGGCATTTTATTTTGGCAGCAGAGCAATTGTAGGCTTAGATTCAAATTGGCAAAATATATTTGCTATTAGTTATATATTAGTTGCTTTAACAATTTCTATAAATTTAAGAATGTGGGTATGATAAAATAAACCTGTGGTGTAGTGGCAATGTCATAATAATAAGGCTCTACAGCCCGTAAGGGCCTTGGCCTATCTCCCGACTGCCAGTGTCCCTCCCACAATCCTACCTAGAGGTGTGGAGATCTTCAACCAGTAATGGGGTGATGTGTGGTCAGCACGTTACAGGAGATATCTGTGATGAGGTTATGCTACTAACTCGTAGCTTCCCAATTTCATCACGATTATGGGTTGCCACCGGTCCTATACACAGGCCGAGAACCTAGGTGGACTCGAACCCATGCCGTCCTGCAGACTGCACCACCACGGAGGACAGTGGCAATGTCATCACGTTGCAATCAAGGAGTCCGAGGTCAATACTCTGGAGGTACATAGTCGTTGTGTGCTTCTATTTAGTATATACACTGTCTTCCAAAAGTTAAGCAAGCAATGCAAATTTTCGAAAGCATATGTGAATTTGAGTGGCTGAAAATCGCTGTGGATGTAGATGTCAGTTTTTATGTGTAGCTTCCTTTTTGTAAGTAGAGAGTGTACCTAGGTGCTTAATCTGTGCTCTTGAAATAGCATAAAAGCGAGAATTTCGTGCAAGAATCATCACACTTTCGTTGAAGATGCCAGCATTCTGAAGGGTTTGAGGTGCATTTAAAAGCTGATACGAAGTGTTTATAACTTTTGTAGGATTATTTTTGATACTGTGTGTGTTTCTATGGCTGAAAGAAGACAAATGACAGATAGTGAGAGCTGGCATGCAGTCGGACATATTGAAGCAAGACAGTCATTCAAAGATGTCGCTATTTTCTTTGGCGTTGATCATTCGGTAATTTCTCGATTATGGAAATAATTCTGAACAAGTCAAACAGTTGTCCGGAGAACTGTGCCTGGTCGTCCAAGGGTTACCGCAACCTCTGATGATCGATATATTGCTATAGTAGCCAAGCGGAATCGACGAGCAACCTCCACAACTGTTACATCCATGCTTGCAGCGGCACTTGGTAAGACAATATCTGCCAGTACTGTGCGCCGGAGGTTCCATATGAAGTGTCCAAGCCAGAGGGGCAAGATTAAAGTGGTGTCGTCAACATGTCAATTGGACTGTCTCAGTTTAGTACAATGTCCTGTTCACGGACAAGTCCAGATTTGCCCTGGAATCAGATGACAAGCGTGTAAGGGTCTGGAGAGAATGAGGCACACACAATCAGGCCAAGAACATCATGCATTCAGGTGGCAGAGTCATGGTGTAGATTTCAATGGGTTATCGCACCGAGCTGCACATCTTTAAAGGTGGTTCTGTAACGGTTGCACGGTATTGGGATGAAGTCCTAGACCCCATTGTGAGACTCTACGCTGCAGCAGTTGGTCCTGATTTCCTACTTATGGACGATAATGCCCGTCCCCATCGAGCCCACATCATTGACGAGAACCTGGAAAGTGCGGGCATTTCTCGTATGGAGTGGCCAGCGTATTCCCCTGACCTAAATCCCATTGAGAACCTTTGGGATGACCTCGGGCATGCTGTCTCTGCACGTTTACCTCCTACAGCCAGTCTCAGAGAGTTGGAAACTGCCCTAATGGAGGAATGGCCATTGCTCACATCCTATGGTTGATCACCTCATTGAAAGCATGGAAAATTGTTACAAAGTGTGTGTGAAGGTTCGGGGTGGTCATATACCATATTAATGTAAGTTTTGTTTTGTTCACATACATATTACTGTTAAGTTTTGTTTGATTTGTTTGCCTTTAAACATCATTATGTTCATGACCCAAATGTGATGTCATCATATAACTTACGAAAAGTAAATATTTTTTTTTCATCTCTGTACACAATTCTAGTTTTCTTTGATGTATGAACACATTTGCTACCTTCATGTGCAATTTTGTGTTAATGAAAGCTTTACTTTTCCATTTTTGTTGATTTTACCATCGAGTGCTTAACTTTTGGAAGCGTGTTTATAACTGCAGTGCTTTTGTTTAGCTGAATTTTCTTTCTTTATTTTTGTTCTAAGTTCAGCTCCGAGTTGTTCTGTTGCACTTCTAAGCCATGTAATATTAGAAAGTTAATGTCAGTCACATGCTGGGGGACTAAATATGCAAGAAAATATCAAGCATAGAAAGACAGAGTGCACAACAGATTCAGATGTTATACAGAAGTGAGGAAGGTAAGGATACGTAAGTGACCACGACTTTTGTGTTTTAAGTTCACTTTATGCACAGAAAGGATAATCGTGACTGGATGTAATTTAAAGTGAGATCCGAACCACTATGTGGCTCCAACAGGTATCGAACCTGGGTCCCCTTGATTACAAGGTGATCACTGCGCCATCAGAGAGGCCCGAATATTAACTTTATAGTATTATGTCACTTAGAAAGTGCAGCACAAAATTTGAGCTGATCTTAGAAGAAACACAAAGAAAGAATGTTCAGCATGCATGTGCAGTATAGTATAATTCACTATATCTTAAAAGATACTTAAAGGGTTGGGCAACATGCACACCCCATGTGCCTATGTATGTTACAGAAAATAACATGCCTAATGCAGGGTTCATGCTGTCTATATGTAATCCAACCATACACTACTTTGTCCTGGAGCAGCCCTAGGCTGAACTTCACTCAGCAGAAAATAAAAATATCATTCCTTCGGATCCCACTTTAAACTGGTGGTGGTAGAAATTTGTGTGTCATTAATAGGAATTCAATTTATGTGTATGCTTAAGCTTCTATGTGACAATGTGTGATTTCAAAATCAAGCAACTTTTAAACTTGTGGATGAAGTTTGCATGTTTTAACAAAATTTTGCTTGAAGAATATTCACATTTGTGGCATTGAAACATTGAGGATGAAAAGAAAGTTGTGTACCACAACGTGAATTTTCTCTGCAAGATTACTTTTTGGAATAGTAGTAACTGAAACTATAATTCTGTTACTTTTACAGTTACTTTTCTGCACATTTCAATGGTTTGATAAAAAAAAAATAGAAATAACATGGTAATCTTTAAGGAAATGTTTTGCTTGATGTAACTTTCTCAATAAAATTCTGCATAAACCCTTATACTTAACTCCTTGTCGTCACATATAAATATATTAAGTTTATTATTATTTGATGAACATTAGTGTTAATTTTTAGATGGTTACTAGTCAAAAAGAAATAAACAGCCTGCTCGCAGTTCATGCACACATGTTCTGCAAGTTATTGCGTATCCTGAATAAAGTAACAGTAAAAGGAACTTACTTACTTTCTAAAGTAACAATAACTGTAACTGGGTTACTTTTCACAATGAGAAACTATAACTGTAGCAAAGTTAGTTTTTTGAGCAAAGTAACTATCCAAGGAACACCATGTGGCCATACAATCATGTAACAACATGAGGAATAATGAACACATGAAATAGATAATGATGGGACAAGCACAGTGAAACATCAAGGAAAAAAAGGCAGGGAAGGCAAACTCATATCCTTGCTAAATGATGAAAATTTGTCTAAACATAACAAAATAAAAAAGTTGGAAAAATAGAAAAATTAATGTGTTAAAATGCACAAGAATATAACAAAAAAAACATATCAAAAGTATATTTATTGTTTGTGTTTTCGAAATTTGTAAGAAACTTTGTACAAATACGTTATACCTTTCTTATATCAGCGTTCAGAAAGTTATTTTTTAAAAGTAAGCAAGTTACACTTCTAGTTACTCATTTGAAAAAGTAACTCTATTACAGTTACGGTAACTTGAAATGTAACTGTAAGTTTCTTTTACCGTAACTCTAGAAAATTTTATTAAAAACTAATTGCACGCAATCAATGATCATTATTTGTAATAAAATAAATATATGAAAACTTACTTGTGCTTATTTATGTCTCTGGTACATAATATAAGTCTTCATATATTAATTGTATTCCAAAAAATGAAAATAAAGAACATGAATTGCACTTAATGACTTCAGGTTTTGTTCCAATTCCATGAAAATTTTTTCACCTCAGCATGCACAGAAGACACATAGCTGGAAACGAGTTGCCAAATTTAGCTGTTCTCCAAATTTTTTGGTTAACAATTTAAGTGTTGTGCTGTAGATGTAAAAGTAACTGTTCATAATGTTACTTCTACTCAAAACGTGTAACTCTGTTACAGTTATTTACTTTTAAAAATAGCTACTTACTGTTAGTATTTCTTATGATAAAAGTAACCATTACTTACAAACACTGCCTTGTATGATCTGACATGAACATTTTGCTGCAATTTTAGAAATTTCTTGTATATCAAGCCAACAAACCTTGCCTGTAGCTGCACCAAGTGGCAGCCGAGCACCCTCGTCGCACCAAGAAGTGACGTTTGGGCGACCAAGGAGTTGCCCCATGGGAGGTCAACGATCTGATTCTGATACCAGTGGTGGAAGTGCGGAAAGCAAGCTAGTGCCTCAGTATAAACTTCCTGTAAAGCACCGAAGTGCAATGGGGAAGCCAAACGCACAAGGTGGGTAACTGTTTTTATCCAGTGTATGTATGATTATTATTATATTATCACATGTGATATAAAATAGCTTTCATGCATGTCAAATAATTATACAGGGTGTCTACCAAAATAAATCTAAAAATCTTGACTTTTCCTTCCTTTTTCTTAACATTTATTTAACCCCCCCTCCCCTACTTAAGTAGAGTTGGAAATTTAGAAAAGCCCCTATCACAAGACCGGTTAAGATAAAAGTGAAGCTGTACTTTAACAAGAGATTTAGAGTTGCTTTAATTATTAATAATGCATGTGAAAAATAATGCTCCAGACTTCATCCTCGATGGGGAATGGTCACATTACTTTATTTAATATTTTTACAAAACTTCACGCATACAAGAATGTAATTCTTAAGAAACAAAGTGAATAAATTTTAACAACTCAATACAATTTTAGATTTCCAAATATTCAATTTTTTTCAAATCCCAGTACAGGTACAGGGGATGGACAAAAATATGGAAACATCTGCGAAGAAAAGTCTGAATGCTGTAGCTAATAAGGTCCAGGACCGCATTTAGCTTCCAAAACGGCCTGCAGTCTATGAGGAATGGACAAATGCAAGTCCTGAATGGTGGATAATGGGATCTTGCACCATTCTTCATGCAAAATATGGTCACAATCCTTCTGTGTCCATCTGTCTCTGTCACGGAGTGTACATTTTCGTCCATGCAGGTGTTTATCTGATGATGTCTTTCCGTACACACTATTATGTCATCATTGATCTTCGATAGTCCCCCTCTCGATACACCAAACAACATGGCTACTTTGGTAACAGGCCCCTGCAAGGCGGACACCAACAATTTGCCATCTTTGAAACACTGTCAGTTCTGACATGATTCAGTATCAACTGCACTGCACGCAATCTACAGTGCAACTGTCCACTCCTACCAGTCCGACAGAGTCCTATCTCATGGCACAAAACAAAAGAATGCCGCACCAGTCCGATTTCAAGTGGAAAAATTGTGTCTATATCACCTGTTACGATGTCGTGGTGTTTCCATATTTTTGTCCATCCCCTATCTATAATATAACAATGTAAATTCACTATACTGTAAAAGATAGCAAAAATTCTTGACCACAAGCATAATGTCTTGACTTTCTCTTGACTGGTACACATTCTGGTGTAAAACTAATGTAAGTCTTTCACTGCTGAAACCATAATAATGAATTCCGTGGAATGTGTGTTGCCATGATGGAAGCTGTAGATTTGTGGATTCTACATAGCGTGTAATCAGTCAATTGATGCATTTAAAGACAGTATAGTTTGGGCATATGCCTGCTCTTATGGTATTTCATTCTGGTGCAATTTTCCCAAAATACAGAACTTTTTCATATTAAAAATAATACAAGTATCCCTGTCTAGCATGAAAAAACAGATTTTGAAAGAATTTCTAACATTGGAGTAAAAGGTTAGCTGACGATTTCAGACACCACAGTCTTATCAGAACTGATTCAAGAATAGGAATTGCAATATCCTTGCAATGTTATTCAAACAGGTGTTCTCGGGTTACCAGCTAGATTATGTTGGCATTTACTAGGAAGTAAACACTGACTTATCCTGGCTGGTAACTCAAGAACACTTGTTTGAATGCAGTAATTGCTAATGAAAATCTTTTTTTACAGTATATGGTACCCTAAACTGTACTATTTTTGTTCAATACTTTCAATGATGAGCTGTTACAGGCATGTATGCTTATTTTCAAATTTTCTACTTCATGCAGTTTAAAGCATTAATGTAAATTTTGTAACTATTATCATTATCTTTAGTCACTACTTCACTGTCTTTTACTATTTTCATAAATTTCATATTGATACTTGCTACACCGAACTATCCAAGTTAATTTGATTTGATATTTAGCATCGCTTTTCTACTACTTCTGGGGAATTGCGTCAATGAGGATGAGTGACAACATAATGAAATTGATGAAGGGATGCTCGCAAAGAACACCCATTATCGGACTGGGATTCGAACCCAGGATCCCTGGCATCATAGAGTGCTGTGCTAACCACATCATCAGCTGGCCTCCGTAGCCGAGTGGTTAGCACAGCACACTACAACACCAGGGGTCCCAGATTCAAATCCCGGTGTTTGTGCCCCTTCATTAATTCAATCATATCATCACTCAACCTCATGTTCATGATTAGCCAAAAGTGGCAGAAAAGCAAAGTAAAAGAAACCAAATCAAAGAAGTTATCACTGCCTCGAAAGTCAGCTACTAACCTATCACATTACAATTCTTCCTCATTTTAGATTACAGAATGTTTCAAGCACAAAAAATGAAGCAATGGATAGTCTAGTCAGGAAATAGTCTCCCTTCATCAGTGTGTGTGTGTTCTGCTGAAACATAATGTGGCAGAGTGGTTAGCACAGCGTGCTATGACACCAGGGGTTCCAGATTCAAATCCCGACCTGGGCATGAATGTTTGCGAGTGTTAATTCATCATTCTCATAACATCATCACTCATCTTCGCAAATAAGCCCAAAAGATGCACAAATCACGAAGTAAAATAAAGCAAATCAATCAATCCTGAAACATGACAGCAAAAATGTCTTTGCCATGTAATCAAGGGGTCCCGGGTTCTATACTCGGTGGAGGCACAAGTGGTTCGGATCTCACTTTAAACTGTAGGTCCAGTCCCAATTAGCTTTACTGTGCATAAAGTGGACTTAAAACAACAAATCAATCATGACAGCAAAAATTTAATTTATGTGCTTGTAAGAACCGTAAACTGCAATTTAACAATACAAGCGATATGTACATGCGAGGTGCATTCAAATTCTAAGATCTCCTATTTTTTCTTTCATAAACAACTTACACAACAGAGATGAAACTTCATTCACTTCTCAACATAGTCTCCCTCTAGATATACACACTTGTTGCAACGTCGACGCCATGATTGCATGGCTGCCGCGAACGCTTCTTTAGGGGTCTCCTTGCGCCACTGGAAAAGTGACGATGCAATAACATCATGAGAGGAAAATCTGCGGCCCCAGAGAAAGTCCTTCAGCGTTGGGAAAAGCCAAAAATCACTAGGTTATTATTATTATTATTATTTATTATTTCCATAGGGTTACAATTAAGCCATACAACTTTTCATTTGAACAAAATTAATACACGGAACATGTGATTCACTTCAAATTTGTTTTCCATGAAGAGCAGCTGAACAATGGCCACCCAATGAGGAGGTGCGTTGTTCTGATGAAAGAACACAGCTTCAGCCATTTACGGCCGTTTCTTTCACAATGCTGGAAGCAACTTTGTCCTCAAATCCGTTCCATAGCTTGTACCAATCATTGTGGTCACCTTAGGATAGCATTGCGTGAGTATAAACATCCATTTTCTCAGCAATGGAGTAACTGGCATCTGGTTCGTGGGCGAGGCTCCTTTGGTTTGTTTTTGTACGACGTTCGACATTCCTTGAACTATCAGACCCAGTAACGCACATTGCTCACGTCCATGACACCACCACAACATGTCTCTATCAATTTAAGATGAATATCGATGGGTGTTACTCGATGCAGGTGAAGAAAATGGATAATAACACACTGTTCTTTCGATGTAAGTGATGTCATTTCCAGTATCAAAAACATGTCCGTCGTTAGATAGCGCCACTAGCTTCCTATGGGCCGTTTCGTGCTGTCATCTGGCCTCATCAACCTTCAAGAATGGATGCTTCTTCTCAAACAACTTTCACGTCTATAACTGCTTCTAGTAATGAAGAAAAAAATAGGAGACCTTAGAACTTGAATGCACCTCGTATATAAGAGAATGAATATAATGTACATAAGAAATAAGTATATCAACTCAGTCATCAAGTAATTATAAATTTTCTTATCCTAGAATCTGGATTTGACCTAGATTCTAGTACAGAGTCCACGGAGGCTTCTCCCGAGTTGAAGCATAGGCAGAGGAGGAGTGGAGGGAGCAAGGGCCGAAGGGGAGCACCATCCAGGTAGTGCAAGTAGGTGGCATGTAGAGGTAGTTCTATGAGCAATTCTTTTTTACTTATTCTATTAGTGCTTTCACATTTTTAATATGGAGTATTTTTTGCAACCAAAAATAAAATATATTTTTTATATAAAATTATATTTCTTAAATTTGTGAAAGAACTTCACAAAAATGTTTGCGGGATATCTGAACTAGGAGTTGCATATTCTGATAAGTAGAAATAACAGATGGCAGCATCTACCACTGTTGATATGGTGTTATCAACTGATACTCGCTACAATCCTCCGTGTCAAGCAGACTTGTAAAATTTGTCTCTTGAAAGTCTGCCTTATGTACAGATAGGCTAAAACCACAATTTAAAGTGTGAATGCAACCACTGTGTCCCCAAGAGAAACCTTGTATATTCACAATAGTTCGACGTGTTATAATTTATAACATTCTAATGTTTTATTATGAAGGAAGGTAAATTCAGTTTGTTTTTTTTAGTTTGATTAACAGAATTTCAGTGTTATTTCGTGAACTTCGACACTTTTAGTTTCATTTCACATCTTGATTTGTATTTCGCAGAACTTCGTGAATAAATTGGAACAGAAAATGGTCATGTCCACTTGACTCGAAACAAAATTATGCACACTTGAAAGTAATTTCGCATTTAAAACGATCGCGAAATTTCAGTGTCCTCAGTTATAAAACTTCTGAAGAGGTCCCAGGTTTGACATCTGGTGTAGGTAAATTGCACAGTGGTTTGGATTCCACTTTAAACTGTAGGTCCAGTCCCGATTAGCCTTACTGTGCATAAAGTGGACTTAAAACACCAACTCAATCAATCAATCGATGTTATAAAACTTAAGAATATTTAAAAACAACCAAATACGAGTATGTACCGTTATCTAGTATTATTTATCAGAATGTGCAAATCCTACTGCATCTATCTGAAGAGATTTATATTTTTAAAACTTTTAATCAAGGTTTATGAAACAGTTCTGTCAGGAAGAAAACCTGAGATAATTCACTAATTAACACTAAAAACATTTGCACTGTTAATTACTTTTGATCATGGCAGATAAAATTCTTGCTTAATCACACTAGTCTACACCATGCATCGATTTTTTTTATCATGCATATTCAGAAAGCATTTGAGAAAATAAAATTTGTTACAGAAGGCAAGAAAAAAGTTACTTTGTGGTAATAGCAAAGCTGTCCCTATTATTGACTTCGTCTTGTTTCGTATTACTACTTGTCAAGCAGCTCCTCACAATGCCGGATCAACATCAAAATTCTGGGACGACCTAATGTGACACTGCATTAGGCACTTGGAGTGCTAATACCTAATCTCAGGAAATAATATATTTCCACATGCACCTTGATCTTTTAGGTCTTCAAATTCCATTTTACTTACAAGAACTTGGTGAATTTTCTTCTCTCTCCCTTAATTTAACAATCCATTTTATTTACAGTTGACAAATTTTATTTTCCCCTAATTTCCTTAATTTGCCAATTCATTTTACTTGCAAGAACTTGGTGAATTTTCTTTTCTCAAAATTATCCTTAATTTTAACCATTCTTTAAATACTTTCCAAAAACAATGAAAGTTCTTGAGTTGTAATTTTTCCTCCGACTCCTATATTTACGGTGCTAAGTTCAACTATTTCCACAATTATTTACTTTTAAAATTGCTTAATTTACCTTTCTCTCTCAATGTTCAGGGGAGTTGATCATTTTTATGACACACAGGTAAAATTATAGTTTGATGTAATCCTTTCTCATCTAAAAAGCACGATAGAAAGTTTTGAAGAAAATATTAATATACTGGCATGCATTTATGTAAATTTAAGATTCTTATAATATTTTAATGACCATATTTTACCACTATTCCAAATAATTAAATTAGTTAGTAAACTGAAATGCATTATTTTAAGAATTAAATATTGAATGTCTGGAAATATTTTGTTTTGGCATGTATATTGAGCCATTTTTGCTAGTTTAACTTTTGCGGCATCTCTGCATCATTTTCAATAACATTTGCGCATGCTAATAGTTTTGTTGCACCAGACTCAAATTAGAAATTGACAAGATAGAACATCTCCTTTCTCAAATGTGTTAATTTGAATAAATAATCATGTAACATTACAAAGGTAAGATCATTACTTTTTCAAAATCTTGCATGATTCTTTCTGAATGTAGTTTACCATTCTAAATTTATAGCGTTAACTGATGAAGATAATGTTATGAATTATAATCTGATAGGTACAGTGAAGAGGAAAGTATTACACTACATGCTGCTTGTATTTTTATTTTAATATTTTAACCTTGAACTTTTTCCCCCATGCATAATTTCCTACAGGGAGACATTTTTAAATGATTTTTTACACAGAATAGCCAGATTGTGGGATTGAATTGTAGCCTGTATTTAAGGGGATAGATTGCATTTTTAGCTGAGGTGTACATTTATTTCAGTTCTGTGAAAATACATGCAAGTATTAGGAAAAAAAGAGAACAATAAGTTCTAAGTTGTGGAATCCTCTTTGTGTTGCAGTTGCAAGCCTTTGGTATCGGTTGATACCGATCCATCAACATTGGTTCATACATAATTATTAACATTTATGATGAGAACTGATAAGCACATTGACTGTATTGATCAAAGGTTCTGACCTGGCCATGAGTGTTCCTTTCCAAGTATCCACTCAATTACTTGTGTAATCATCATTCATTATTATTGTTGTGATTAGCTGAAAGTTACAGAAAAATTTCACAATATAAGAAAAATACAATTCGGCCTCCCCGATGGCGCAGTGGTAGCATCGTCGCCTTGTAATCAAGGGGTCCCAGGTTCGATACCCGGTGGAGGCACAAGTGGTTCGGATCCCACTTTAAACTGTAGGTCCAGTCCCGATTAGCCTTACTGTGCATAAAGTGGACTTAAAACACTAAATCAATCAATCAATCAATCAATCAATCAAAGAAAAATACAAAATAGTAATACATTATAATCTGAATGGATTTTTCATTATAATCTGTAAAATAATACATATTTATTTTACGGAATTGAGATTCATTAACTGTTAATCCATAATCACAAGAACAGTACCAAAATAGCAATTTATGCACTTATTACTAAATGCTACTAATCATATTGGATCAATAAAATTACTAGCAATTGAACTGAAAAAACTGATACGCCGTTAATAGATACTCATTAAGTACTGACCAGCATTAATTTATATACAATTTTTCCATGGAAAGTTAGTGTGGAAGCTCATGATTAGCATATCAATTAAATAATTTTATTTTCCAGGACAGCCCATAACCAGGACGTCCCAGCGCTTCAGCCTCCCAGTGGGTTCTCGGACAGTCAAGAATTGTCGGAAGCAGAATGTGATAGAGAGGAGAGAAGAAGGGCACGGATCAGGCAAGCCAGCATAGAAAGCCTTGGAGCGTTACCTCTTTTTCGACATGAGGAGTTGGAGCAAGAACTCTCCGCATTGATAAAGAGGTACAGGTTCAATGTTGGTTGATAGCAATGGTCTCATTAGCACACTCCTCACTCATTATACTTTGCTTCCAGTTCTTCATGAACCAATTGCTACTTTATATCATCATCATCCTTCGCCATTTCCTGCCTCTGGCTGGGTCGGGATAGAAGTCTAGCTTCTCCATTTTCTTCAGGTCTTCCACCACTCCTCTCTTTTCACGGTGTTCCAATCTTGTCCTCTTCTCCTAACACTCACCACTAGCATCTTGGTCTACCCCTTGGCCTTATTCCCACTCCATCCTTGTGCATAAGCTATTACTGGTAGTCTTTCTGCATCCATCCTCTTCATGTGTCCGAACCATCTCATCTGTGCCTGATCTATTCTGTTCTGAAGCATCACTACCCCCATTGTCCGTCAGATCTCCTCATTCCTTATTCTATCCCTTCCCCAATATAGTCCTTAAAAATTTCATCTCCACTGCCTGCATCTTTCTTTTGTCTCTCTCTCTCTGTCATTGTCCAAGTCTCTGCTCCATACATAATTAATTGTACATAGTGTGTGTTATACAACCTCTGACAATAAAGTTCGGTGAATGATCCTGAATATCGAAAGTAGACGAATTCTTAATGAAACCTACCTTACTGTCCTTCGAAGTAGTCCCCTCCCAAGGCTATGCACCGTTGAGAACAGCTGTACATGTCCTGGAAACTTTTAGAAAAGTCTTCTTTCGGGATGGTGTTCAAGACCCTCGTCACGTTCCGTTGGATGTCCGGAATATCCTCAAATCTCTGACCTTTCAAAACGATTTTGAGGGGTGGGAAGAGAACAATCTGGAGGATTCAGATCCAAATTTCTTGCAATGCATTGCTGCAGAGGATGAGAGCTAGTGTGTGAGGTACGACCCTGAAACGAAATGCCAAAGAATGGAATGGCGTTCTCCTGCATCACCCCATCGGAAGAAGGTCAAGGCGATGCTTACCACTTTCTTTGTCAGTGATGGCATGATCCACAAGGAATTCCTGCCAGAGGGAACAACAATTTTTCCGCCTTGGCCTTCTTCCGACGGGGTGATGCAGGAGAACGCCATTCCATGCTTTGGCGTTTCGTTTCAGGGTCGTACCTCACACACCAGCTCTCATCCTCTGTAGCAATGCATTGCAAGAAATTTGGATCTGAATCCTCCAGATTTCGTTCTCTTCCCACGCCTCAAAATCGCTTTGAAAGGTCAGAGATTTGAGGATATTCCGGACATCCAACAGAACGTGACGAGGGTCTTGAACACCATCCCGAAATAACACTTTTCTAAAAGTTTCCAGGACATGTACAGCTGTTCTCAATGGTGCATAGCCATGGGAGGGGACTACTTCAAAGGACAGTAAGGTAGTTTTCATTAAGAATTCATCTACTTTCGATATTCAGGATCATTCACCGAACTTTATTGTCAGAGGTTGTATATTGCCTTCTTGCATTTCATAGGTACATCCCTGTATCATATTAATCTTCGAATATTTTGATACAGTCCCATTTGTCATCTTCTATTTACCTCATCTATTCTTCCACATCTCTCAATTATGCTTCCTAGATATTTGATACTTTCCCGCATTATACATTCAATCTTGATGTTCCCAAGATAGCAAAATGTTATACAATATTCCTTGATTTTACATTTTCCTGCATTTTAAGTTCTTTCAGCTTGGTCCTCTGAAATACGTAAAATCTAGGTTCCACTGTGTATCTTTTTATCAGTCTGGCCACACCAATACCAACAATATTGGTATTGGAAACTATCTGTTGGAATATTTGCAGTGATTCTTGGAGTATGCCATGTGACATCTTTGCAGTTATTCTGGAAATTATCGCATATTTAAAGTTTTCATTAATTTACCACTAGCATTATGAGGATAAAAAAGGATTTTTCTAATAGTCCAATGTAATTTTACATATTTTAAAGCAAAACTGTGGTAAATTGATGCATATAAAATTGCATCAATTAAAATTGGAAAGGAAATGTTCATACTGTAATCATTATGAATGCTACAGCAAACACTGTTAACATATCTTCTATATCATACAAGAATCTTTTTCTAATTACCATATTTACTCATATATAATGTGCACTTTTTCCAAATTTTTGTCCCCAAAAACTGTGGTGTGTATTATGCACAGAATAATTTGGACAGCCAACATGAAACTGTACACGGTCATTCCATGTTTTTGTGACACTTAACATTGATTTTTCATGTTTACGGAACGCTATCATGTTATATATCACGGCCATATTTAGAGGGGGGTTTCTAGGGTTCAACATGTTATTTCATATTTCGTGTTTTCGTCAAAGACTAAATTTGCATGCCTCTACTCATTGAATAGGAATGATGTCATTCACTGTTGATCGGCATAGCAACAGCTTTACGACCTACAACTAAGAAAGCCATTTCTTGAACCTGAATTGTACTGCTCATTATATACGACATATATAATTGTTCGTCACTTTTCTCCATCGAAAACCAGGGTGCGCATTATACATGCGTAAATACGGTATAGATAGTAATATGCCAACAGTATTTCAAGGTAGTTTCATAAGCTGTGATACCTGAGAGAGACAGATTAATGGTGTGATTGATTTTCATAGTTATTCCTATCTGCTACTGTGACAGAACTGGAAAAAAAATAATTCTTCAGGCAGCATAAAATTATTACTTTTCTAACCTCGATTTTACATTTTCAGGGGACCAAGCTGAAAACGCTTAAAATCTAAAACCAAGGAAATTTTATAACATTTTGCTACATTCAAACTTGATGGTCCCAATGTGAGAAAACATAAAATCTGGTAACGTGAAATCGGGGCTCCACTGTACTAACAAATTTAACAATGTGCTGGAAAAATATTATTATTTACAATTTGTTTATAAACAACACATTGTTATAACCGGTAATGTTTCACAAACTTCCTTTTTGTATTATTAGATGAAATGGAGTTAGAAGGTAAAAAACCTGTTTGTGGGTTGCATAGTTTGCTGCATCTATTTCAAGATGGTTAATTGTTTGTTGTTCACAAAAGAAAACCAATCGTGTGCTTCGTAACAACAAACCAATATTTTGCAACCGATTCAGCAAATTATGTAATCTGCAATACAGGTTTTACCTTCTGATGAAAATGAGAAGTTTGTGAAACATTACCTGTTATAAAAAAATAAATTTATGTGCCGTTTACAAATAAATAGTAGCATTTAACATCCTTTTATTTCAGGTATCGCCAAGAAAGGGATCGAGAGAAGCAAGATTTTACGATACATGTGTGATAAAAAGCACTTGACATATCTCGATTTCTTATCCAGGGCTTTAGACTGCTATTTGTTAATTTTAAAAACAAAACATATTCAATAAGACTGACAATTAGTTACACACTGCTCCAAACTATTAGCAACTAACTTATGTACAAAAATGTTACACTAGTGGGTTGCAAATCATATCGACTCAAAATTTTTATCCATATCATGATCAGGTGTTAGAGGACTTTTGCTGTAAAGCATTGCACACCAACATAAAAAGTGCCAAAGCTACGACGAGTTGAAGACTAGAGTTGACATGGAACGTTGCCCTCCCATTTTTGCCTTTACATGTTAGAATTTTTTCAACAATTTGTTACATAAAAGTATTGTATTATTATTATGTAAATATGAACATGTACGAATTTTAAAGAATACACTGTAATGTATTTTAAAAAACATTGTATAAATGTGAAAATAAATGATGTTTACATATACATTCGTTTGTTTTAAATTCACTTTTGTGCTTATACACACTCATCGGAGACCAGAGTGCACGTCAAATCTCCTGCATATGGCCTTGAACGGCTGAACAGCACGGCGGCCGTGCTCTCCGTGACAAGGTGTTTCGCTCAACCATGCTGTCTCTTTTCCAAGCGAGATTTCGACATGGCACCGCTGCAGGGCTATCGCCATATGCAGGAGATTTGACGCACACTCTAATAATAGCATTTCCTGTCCTAAATTTACAGTAACATTCATATAATAGTAATTTCAGGAACATATTCAAGGTAAAAAGGTAAAGTTCCCCATGCATTTAGCACTGTGCCATGAAGGCACATTTAGATGAATTTTCTAAACTTATCTTTTAGTTTATGGTTCTCACAAGCACATTATGTTGGATGTTACATTTCAGAACACATGCTCCCTTCATCAGACCTTTATTCATATACTCTGTTCCAGCTAACTGTAGAGCAGGCAAACTAAATCAAGTCTCTGCGGAAGTAGTGACGCAAGACGGCTCCACCAATGAATACGTGAGAGGAACGGAATTGTGTGGAGTGGGGGAAAGCGACTGCTTCGCTCTGGCCACTCAATTTCCTTTGCTTCTCTGACGCTATGCACGGCCTTGCTCCACAGTTAGTTGTCACAGGGTATAGTTTGATACTTTTAAACTACAAGAGAAATACAGGGTGCCCCACATAAAACTGGTACACCTATAATGAGCAATACACAAGATGTGTACCGTTTTTATGCAGGACACCTGGTAATTCTACAATGGAAGCAATATGTACATACAAGACAATTGTTCTAAAGATACCTAGAGAATATTCTTTATAGCTGGTCATGGTGGTTTAACCATTGCACTTGGGTTTTTTATGTACCAGTATTTCAGACACGTTTTGTGTGTTTGAAATGTTGTTATAAAAAAAATATATTAAAAAAATAAAATGAGTACAGTGCTTATGCAAACAAAATGATTTGTTCTCCTAATTAGTTTTATTAAAAGTATAACACAGTAATGTATAAAAACAATCACTTGAATACAAGAACTGTATACAATAACATTTTTCAAAGGATATCAACCACATCATTTCCTGGACACTTGCTATATCAATCAGTGAGAGGCTATGTAGTAGACATTTGGTATTTCGTTGTTTTCTGTTACTTATGGGGAGTAGTTGAAAACTCATAAAGGATCACTTGTAAAGATACAAATATGCCTAGGATAGGGGTTCAACTATGACTTGATGCACTTCATACTTTTCAAGTAGTAAGCATTAGGCCTCGAAGGTTTGTTGCATCACGGCATTTCAGCCTTACATATGTGACATTTTACACACAAAATTTAAGGTTCCAGACATAAGATTGGAATAAAATATTCATAATGAACTGATTTCATAGAATTATGAAATACTTAGTCATGTTTGGTAACAAATTAAATAAAAAACTGAGTATGATGGCATAGGCTGAATGCATGAAAAGCATTAACAAAAGTGTGTTACATGTGGAACGCTTTAAAAATGAAGTAAATTTTGACTTCGTTTGTCTGTGAAGCATATAGGCTGCAGGTGCTAGTAACTTATAATGGTGAAATGTGCAAATTATATGCATTCACAAACATTTCAACTTTAATGCAATTATAAACAATAATTTCCATATTAATTCATGGACTAGGACCACTTTTCGTGGAATGCCGCAACTGCATATTAAGAAAATTTACTTTATAAAACCACAGGACAGGCTGACATCTGTGGTGGAGTGGTTAGCACAGCATGCTACGATGCTAGGTAAAGGTAAAAAGCTAAAGTGTTCCCCTGTGCTTAGCACCATGCCATGAAGGTGTATAGGGGGTGTGGGGGTAATGCCCCACACTTTCTTGATCCGGTCGTGAGTGGGGGTGATGTGATCAGCACCATGCCCCTGCTAGGGGTCCCAAGTTTGAATCCCACCCTGGGCATGGATATTATTTGTGTGTTCCCTTTCATAGATTTCATCATATCGCTCATCCTCATCTTCACCATTAGCTAAAAGTAGCACAAAAGCAAAGTAAAATAAACCAAACCAATCAATCAATCAATACCAGGTTATAAGAAATAGACCTTCATAAAAACAATAACAAAATGATAGAATTTTCAGAAAGCTGAGAGGTACAAATGGCACAACTATGGAGAAAATTTCATGTGATGCTGTTTCCAATGACATTTCAGAAGATTATCTTTTGAGTATGACTGATCCAAAAATATCAATGGATGATGATGATCTTAAGCAAAATAGAATCTCAAAAACAAGAATCAAAAATCAGAAAACATCTGATAAAACTGAAGAGACAGGTGACGAGGGTGATTCTGAGAAGGAAAATAAACAGAAAACCAAAACAAGTCCTAGTTCTCCAGTGCAGAAGAGAAAACCCCCAGATTCCAATTCAAATGTTCCTAGAATGTTGAAAGTAGAGAAGAAGAGCCCAGTGACAAGTGAAAGAGCGATTGACTGTGGTCTGCTGGTGGCCAAGCGTCAGCCATTGCTCCTGGAAGGTGCTGTCATGAGGCCATACCAACTCGAAGGCCTCACGGGCAAAACTATTCAGTGTATTGCTCTTATGTCATTTAATACAAATATACAGTAGAACCCTGATTTTACGTTTTTCAGGAGATCAACAAGTAAAAGTAAAAATTCTAGAAAATATAAAACAGAACATTCTAAAAGAACATGCTTTTATTGGATTCATGAAATTTGAATGTATAATATGTGAAAATGTAAAACTAGGGCTCCACTGTATCTTGGATGGGATATTTTACAGTAATATATAAAATAGGCTTACCTAAAACAAGATAATAAAAACTCTGTCCACAGAAAAACAACACAAGTAATAAGAGTATGCATTCCTTCGTACAACAATTTGGGTGAGAATACTGTCCAAACAAACAAATGATACCTCTGGAATGTTATCAAAACGACGTACACTGCCACTGGTAACAATCTTAGGCTTGCAACAGAATGATAAACAGTTTTGACATCTTTCGAAAATCTAAAATGAGAAGAAAGTGGAAATATACATATGAGAAATACTACTTTTTCAAAGTGATCTATGAGCGGTATTGAGAACGTAAGTTCTGGTATGCTTTTACACGAAAGAGACAAAATTTATTATGGCCAGAATTTTTATGCATGAATATAGTTGTTTTAAGTTCACTTTATGCACAGATAGGCTAATTGGGACTGGACCTATAGTTTTAAAGTTGGATCCGAACCACTGTGCAATGTGCCTCCACCAAGCATTGAGCCCAGAATGCTTTGGTTACAAAGCAATCACATTACCACTACACCATCGAGGAAGTCCCCCCCTGTAGAAATTGGACATCAGATTATTTCTCATAAGTACAACTTCCTATTTGTGCCATTCATGTCACTGTTCTTTCATTGAGCATGGCTAGTTACGTAGAAAATTTCAAACAGTAAAATCTGCGAAATTTCTGGAAACTGTAAGGGGAGATAGGAAATCATGAACCATAGGTCATACAAACATTTTCTATGATCCTAAGACTTAGAGGAAACACACCACCACACAATCAAGATATTAATATCTTGTATTAGCATTTGTGATTTGCCCATGCATTGATGTGTAATGAAACAATAGTGTGAATGGAAATTCATATTCATGAGAAGAATAAGAACAGAAAACCTACAACAACAACTGAGGGGTTCGTCCTGCTGATCACACTATAACTGGATGATATCTCACCAGTGAGGCCAGCAGTTAGTAGGTAGGCACTAGCCCTCATGCACTGTTATACCATGGGTTATATTAATATTAATCAGAATGAAGGGCCTAAAGAGTTAACAATGGTGGTGAATACATTGAGAAGTAATGATGTTTGACTTTGATTTTAGGTTTGAAGTCCACTTTATGCACAGGAAAGCTATCAAGACTGGACCTACAGTTAAAATGTGATCCACATTACTTGTGCTTTCACCAGGTATCGAACCCGGGATCATTTGATTACAAAGCGATGATGTTACCATTATGCCATTGGGGAGGCTCGAGAAGTAATAATATACAATTTGGATCAAAATGTGTGTCCCCCCTCTCCTTTTAACACTACCGGAACTTAATTTTTGAATACCCCTCATATACGATAAATATGAAATGTTCTCTCTTGCTCACGAAGTATTGATGTAAAATATAGCATTACTTTAATGATATGATACAAAGAAAGCACACATTCCCTGATGCATTGCAACATAATTAGTTTGCTTAATTGATGTACATGGCCATGACTCAGGAGTCATGCCTTAGATTTTGTTATAGTTTTGGTGATATTGCATCTACACTGACAAATCTAAAAAGGGCTGAGAAGTTGCAACTTTGAACCTACAGTGATTTTACAAACAGATATTTGAACGACAACAATTTACAGGTGCATCAATATCACAACGTATGTTAGAATGTTTTCACCCATACCAGAATTTGGGTCTGCAAAAATCCCATGCAACACTTTCATGGATTCTACTGTGCAAAATTCAAAATTTTCATTTTTTTTGTGTAAAACATTGCATTTTGTGATTACATGACAGCTACTTTAATATTCCGATGTATTCTTGAAAATTCTGGTAAATTGATGCAGCAGATTCCTTAGACATCAACATTGATTGATTTGGTTTATTTAACTTCGATTTTCTGCCATTTTTGGCTAATAGTGAAGATGAGGATGAGTGACGATGTGATGAATTTGATATAGGAACACTCATGTCCAGGCTGTGATTTGAACCCAGACCCCTGGCATGGTTCAATTTTCAAACATTGGTATTGATATCAGTATTGGTGAATATTGGATTATAGGCACTGGTATTGTTATCACATGTAACAGGTATCTTCTCAGCCCTAATATTTTTTTATTTTATTTTAAACTGTATTTATAGTGCACTATGCAAAAAATTCCAAAGCACAGTATTTTACCCAAATACTCAATCAAATGTCGCAAAGTAAAAGAAGAAAATGAACAAATAAAAAGAACATAAAAATCTCAACAGTAAAAATACGAGGTGCGTTCAAGTTCTAAAGTCTCCCATTTCTTTTTTTCATGAATAGAAGCAGGCATAAAGGTAGAGTTGTTTGAGAAGCATCCATTCTTGAAGGTTGATGAGGCCAGATGGCAGTACGGTGATGGGAGCTAGTGGTGCCGTCTAGCGATGGACGTGTTTTTGATACTGGGAATGGCATTGTTTACATTGAAAGAACAGCATGTTATTATGCATTTTCTTCACCTGCGTGGAGTAACACCCATTGATATTCATCTTCAATTGACTGAGACATGCTGTGGTGATGTCATGGATGTGAAAAATGTGTGTTCGTGGGTGTGATAGTTCAAGGAAGGCCAAACAACATGAAAACAAACCAAAGGAGCCTCAGCCATGAACCAGCTGTCAATTACTGCCAGTGCTGAGAAAATGATGTCTTGGAACACCAAAGGTGGTATACCCACGCATTATTATCCTAAGGGTAGCACAGTGATGGGTACAAGCTATGACACTTTTTTGAGGGCCAAATTGTTTCAGTCTTCGCGAGAGGAACGGCCAGAAAAGGCAGCAGCTGCGTTCTTTCATCAAGACAATGCTTATCCTCATCAGGCAACCACTTTGCACGATTACACATGCTTCATCCATACTCACCTGACCTCGCACTAGAGAGTTTGGGCTCTTTTCAAAGCTCAAGGACAGACTCCGTGGTCGCACATTTTCAAGCCGTTCCACTCTTGCATCCACGATTTTTCAGTATACAAAACAAATCCCCTAAACAATGTTTGCGGAGACCATATGGCAGATTTAAGATTTCTGAGGTGAGTACATTTTTTGAAAATGAATTAGGAGACCTTAGAACTTGAATGCACCTCGTAGTCCGTTAAAGACATATGTTAACGAACAGATAATCTAAATAAAACATGTATACATTCAGTTATTCTTAGTCGCATTATATTGAGTTATTAGATTATGTAAAGGGCTTCCACGTAGCCACACGGTTAACGCTCTCACCTTAGTGCAAGCGGTCCCGGGTTTGATTCCTGGTGGGAACCCCCAAAATATTGGTGTTGACCCAGTGTTGCAAGGACAATTGGGGGAGCTACTTGAAAAAAAGAAGTAGCAGACTGTCATCTTGAAAGCCAGAAAAACAGTGGCGGTGGGACTCAATGTGCTGACCACGTGTGAGCTCTGGCAGGCCTTTGCCCTTAAGCCCCGCGACAGGTTAAGTTTGCAGCAGGTTTTATGTATTAATTCACGCGAGAACAGAGCTCAGCACCTCACGTGCAAATTTTGCCTCAAACGCCAAACAGTTCAATCGTCTATATATGCGAAAAATTGCTGCAAACATCACCTGTCGCGGAGCTTAGAAGGCTGTTAAGCTTGGAGTGTTTTTTTTTTTTTTACCCTAAAAAGCTAACGTATCGTAAAACTCACGATCCAAGATGACCATATTTCACCGAACACCCCTTAGCCGGTGGGCAATGGACTTGTCCGCTCAGTTCAGCTCACCACGTTGCCTTTTGTGTCGGTTTATGGAAGACTCAATTGTCAACCGGCCACCGGTATAATTGTTTTCAGAACGTGCTTGTACGTTTTACGACATGTCAACTTCACTGCCTGGATTTTTGCTAAGTTTCCTGTTGGAGATCCTTCCCTAAAGACACAGTGGAAATTTTGCCACCTTGTAATCAAAGGGCCGCAGGTTCGATACCTGGCAGAGGCACTAGTGATTCGGATCCAGTCTCGATTAGCTTATCTGTGCATACAGTGGACTCAAAACAAAAATTAAGAAAGATGCCTATTTGGGAGGATGGATCCTCCTGCTTCTCCATTCCCAACACTTCTAATCATCATCATCATCATTCTTCCTCATTCTCACAATTAGCCAAAAGTGGCAGAAAGAGACATTAGATAACAGAATATATAAAAAAAAACATTCATCCTCATCGTCATGATTAGCAAAAGTTACAGAAAAGCAACGTAGAAGTAGAAGAAATACATACATTTGGAAACTGCATATTAACTAAAGTAAGTTTCGTTTCTGCAGAAAAGTCAATAACTCGTACATACTTTTTGCAATATCATAAAATATATTGAGGAAACTGATGTGTAAACCCGAGTGTTCTGAACATATTGCAATTTTAATATTTGTGAACAAATATTATGACTAAGATTATTGTAATTCCAGAAACTGTATGGCTATCATTCTTGTAACAATAATTTCTTGCTGGTGAGATTGTATGTATTAAGAGTGATCAATGCTGTTAATGTACTGAGCCATTGAATGCTGGCACTATTGCTTTGTCATTGTCCATCCATGGATCGCTCGTCTTTGCACTGCAATATGTATTTTACACAGTAATTAATAACATTTATCTGTCTCTTATCATATGGGTATCCACAGGATTTGTTTCAGGGTTGGCGCAAACAAGGCTATTTTCTCCCCAAAATAGCGATGCAGCGCAAAAAGCCTAGCTATGCCTGTTAAGTTTAGTTATCTGGATTAGATTTATCCTATACTAATGAAATAAATTATGCGATATCAAGGTATTTATAATCTATATTATATGTAATTCCATGTAATAGACGTTGTATTTATGAACCTCTTGCAAAAGTAAGCGTTATTGTCGAACTTTTCTTTGACGCTGTGGTCACATTCAAAATTTTCCTCAAAATTCAGAGAAGAAATGTAGCTGTAGCTGGCAGGCCTTTGCCCTTAAGCCCCGCGACAGGTTAAGTTTGCAGCAGGTTTTATGTATTAATTCACGCGAGAACAGAGCTCAGCACCTCCCGTGCAAATTTTGCCTCAAACGCCAAACAGTTCAATCGCATACAGTGAGAAAATCTGCAGTATTGCAGCGGGACTATATTCTGCGTGCAAGTTTGGGGTCTATATATGCGAAAAATTGCTGCAAACATCACCTGTCGCGGAGCTTAGAAGGCTGTTAAGCTTGGAGTGTTTTTTTTTTTTTTAACCCTAAAAAGCTAACGTATCGTAAAACTCACGATCCAAGATGACCATATTTCACCGAACACCCCTTAGCCGGTGGGCAATGGACTTGTCCGCTCAGTTCAGCTCACCACGTTGCCTTTTGTGTCGGTTTATGGAAGACTCAATTGTCAACCGGCCACCGGTATAATTGTTTTCAGAACGTGCTTGTACGTTTTACGACATGTCAACTTCTCTGCCTGGATTTTTGCTAACTTTTATGACTTTAAGGTTATGTTTTGATTGAATTATAGTTCAAATTATTTATAAGCACCAAAAACGAATCCACAAAACCAGCCACGCACAATCTACGGAATTTTCCCATCGGCAAAGAGGAGGATGACGTCATCGTACTGCTGCCGCTGCAACAAACCGATCTGTGGGGAGAATCAAGGAAAATGCTGTGTGCACTGCACTCATGAATTTTAAAATAGTTTTTCTGTAACCAAAATGTTTTTCAAGGTGTATTCTAACAAGTCATGTTCATTAAAATTTAATTTTTTAAAAACCTATTGGTTGTCATAGTTCTTTTAACCCCCTCGTAAATTTTATGATACGTTAGCTTTTAACGAAACTTCTCATATACATTAGCTTTCTAGGGTTAAAGGTTATGTAAAAATGATTTAATAACTCAATATAAATATAGCTATCATTTCATCATAAATCCAGATTTACACAAAATTTGGTAATTTTCTTTTGTAACCCTATTACTGGTTACATTTTACCTGCACTTTCAAGTACTTATACATTGTAATTCTGCATAGCAGAAGATTGGATTCTTAATGTATCTGTCATACATTCAATCTTAAAAATTAACATTTATATCAGAAAAGAAATGAACAAAGATATAAGACAGTACTCACTTGTTCACACTTCCATACCTTGCATCTTCAGCTATTTTTCTCATGAGCAGGAGGTAAGACAATACGGGGAAAGTGTATATGTTACTTATCAGCTGGATTCCGACAATAATAGGATTGTAATGAGAAAGTCCTACATATCCTGATGCCAGATCAATGCTCGCGAGGCTGTTTGAATTGCCCTGAAATACAAAGTTATTAATCTTACTAAAGCTTTTAATGAAGACTGGACCAATACTGATACCTTTCTGGAGCCGAGTATATCGTGGAGTCTGCAAAAAAGCCATGTGACACTTTCGTGGATTCAGGACCATAATAAAATTCAAGTATAATTCCTGGTTTTCAAGAACTTTCCAAAAATTCATGGCTAAAAATTCAAGGGTACAGGCAAATGTTTCATCTATGAAAACCTTACTTTTTACCATGTGTAATCATAAGCATATTTGGGAAATCACTATGAATACACAAAACAATATTTAAGAAAAATAAAACATTTCCATCTGCAAGAACATGCACATGAGCGAACAACGAACTGACACTAACGTAGTCAAATTTCAGTCATAAAGGAACTCGTAGCTTACAAGCAGTGATCAGAATGCTTAAAAGTAGCTTTGCTACAGCTACAGTACATTTACCAAAAAGTAGCTCACTACGCTACTCATGTGCACTACTCGCTACTTTTGCGCTACTTCATAAAAAATAAAAAAACTTGAAACAACCACATGGATATTCAAAAGAAGCCCCTAGTATGCTGGAAAATAGATCGTTATTTAATATAATAATTAACGTAATTCGTTAGATATTTGCTCTAACATTGCAGATAGATGGGGCATACTTCTTTGGTATAGCTAAATGAGCAACAAGTGGAGCGATGCTTTACGTAAGTTTCCTGTTTGAAATCCTTCCCTAAAGACACAGTGGAAATTTTTCCACCTTTTAATCAAAGGGCTGCAGGTTCGATACCTGGCAGAGGCACTAGTGATTCGGATCCAGTCTCGATTAGCTTATCTGTGCATAAAGTGGACTCAAAACAAAAATTAGGAAAGATGCCTATTTGGGAGGATGGATCCTCCTGCTTCTCCATTCCCAACACTTCTAATCATCATCATCATCATTCTTCCTCATTCTCACAATTAGCCAAAAGTGGCAGAAAGAGACTTTAGATAACAGAATATAAAAAAAAAAAACATTCATCCTCATCGTCATGATTAGCAAAAGTACAGAAAAGCAACGTAGAAGTAGAAGAAATACATACATTTGGAAACTGTATATTAACTAAAGTAAGTTTCGTTTCTGCAGAAAAGTCAATAACTCGTACATACTTTTTGCAATATCATAAAATATATTGAGGAAACTGATGTGTAAACCCGAGTGTTCTGAACATATTGCAATTTTAATATTTGTGAACAAATATTATGACGAAGATTATTGTAATTCCAGAAACTGTATGGCTATCATTCTTGTAACAATAATTTCTTGCTGGTGAGATTGTATGTATTAAGAGTGATCAATGCTGTTAATGTACTGAGCCATTGAATGCTGGCACTATTGCTTTGTCATTGTCCATCCATGGATCGCTCGTCTTTGCACTGCAATATGTATTTTACACAGTAATTAATAACATTTATCTGTCTCTTATCATATGGGTATCCACAGGATTTGTTTCAGGGTTGGCGCAAACAAGGCTATTTTCTCCCCAAAATAGCGATGCAGCGCAAAAAGCGTAGCTTTGCCAGTTCAGTTTAGTTATCTGGATATTAGATTTATCCTATACTAATGAAATAAATTACGCGATATCAAGATATTTATAATCTATATTATACGTAATTCCATGTAATAGACATTGTATTTATGAACCTCTTGCAAAAGTAAGAGTTATTGTTGAATTTTTCTTTGACGCTGTGGTCACATTCAAAATTTTCCTCAAAATTCAGAGAAGAAATGTAGCTGTAGCACGCTACTTCTGACCACTGCTTACATGCTCCAAAAAGGTCAGGTTTGGAGCCTTCCGAAGACTTGCTATGTCTGCCAGATCGAGTATAGGAATTGAAAGATTTCTGTTTTGTTTTTCACTGCAACTTTATTTTCTTTCCTTGATAAACTGTGAAAACATGTCACAATGCATTTATAAATATGTACGGATTCAATGAGGTTTGGATTAACAAAAGCAGCAATTTTTCACGTCTACGGAGCAAAATTCACGCAGAATTCATGTATAATTCGCAGAGCAAATAATTAATGCATTAATACCGGAAATTAAGGCATTCCTGGTGAGTAGCCAACCTGAGATTCTAAACATCTCGGAAATTTTTCAACACTGTGGGAGAAATGGATTTTGGGATGAAATTATTATCTCACGTGTAATTACAAATATCTTAACCCTAGGTAACTTGATTGGTTGGTTTATTTGGTGTTTTAAGTCCACTTTATGCACAGTAAGGCTAATTGGGACTGAACCTACAGTTTAAAGTGGGATCCGGACCACTATATGTGCCTCCACCAGGTATCGAGCACGGGACCCATTGATTACAAGGCGACGACGCTACCACTGCACCATCAGGGAGATCCCTTAGCTAACCTGAGGGAAGGGTGGGAGGAGGTGGAAAGGGCATGGCAGGCCCTTTCGATTTTTCAACTGTGATCCTTTTTATAAAAAAAATTGAAAATAAATCATATTGTTCCCTAGGGTGTTCCCCATGTTTATGTACTACTTTTGTTCATAAAAAACATTAAGATAACAATCATAGGGTGCAAAATTAATTTGGTTTGCTTATCAGGAACCTTCTTTGGTAATGTGCTCTTCACAATACTCATGTCAGTGACAGTGTACAATGAAGGTAATATTTGTAATTATTATAATTGCTAATATAACTGCACCTATAAACAATATTAATATATTGTTTTAGGTTTAGTGAATGATAAAATATATGTTATGCTTATGTTACTGATGATTATTGTTTATTAATGATGGTAATTTTTACAATTATTATAATTAATATACAACTGCAACAATATAAACAGCAAAGGAAGCAGTGGTAGAATAACAAAATAGTTTCTTGAATTTTAGTGATAAAAAAGTGTAGCCTGTGAGCATCCCCCCCCCCCCCACGCCTAGTGGTAAGTTTCTCCTAATCTAGTATTAAAGCAAAGCTCTGGTAGATTGCTATGATGTAGCTGATATGGAAATGCTTTAAATTGTTACAATTTTCAAGCACCTTTATTGGTGGAAATTGGAAAGAATACCAGTACTGGTATCTGCTCAGCTCTACTTTCAATAGTGAGCCCTCTCTACTTTTTGTTTTCTCAGTGCTAGAGCAGCTCACAAGTGTAGTGCTTTATGCTCTCATGTTGTAATCAAGGGGTGGTACATTTCCAAATGATTCAAATTCCATTTAAAACTGTAGACCCAATTCTGATTAACTTATCCGAGCCTAAAGTGAACTTAAAACAAACAAAGCAACTCTCTTGAGTCTTGATTCTTTTATTGCACTTCTCTTCTCTCCGCTTTTGGTTAAGGCGAGGAGATACAATTATGCACCATGTATGCATTTATTTGAATATCGTCGGAATGGGCAATGCTACTGAAGAGAAACGTGAGGGTGTCAAGAGAGTACGAATTTCTCCCCATGTGGCATGTCGAAGCATTTTTCAAAGTTGATTATTAAGCTAGATAAGACTTGTAAAAAATATGACGAATAAGAATTTTCGGAATCCAATGTATTCCTTATGGGGAATCAACTTCAACATCAAGTTACGGCTAATCAAATGGGAGTTTTGACTTTTATGCTGGGCAATCACTTCTTCAAACTTCCCTCTTCCCGTTGATATCATTATCCATTCCATCGGAAGTTTGATATTCCCAAGATAACAAATCAAAAAATACTCCCATATGTCCAATGCATTTCTACTTGCCTCCTGGCAGTATTGTCAAACCTGGTGCGCATAAAAGAGCTAAATTTCACCTTAAATGGAGTTAAAACTGACTTTCAAGAAGCTAGATTTTCGAAGTGCTTTCTAGAGTAATTAGTTGTCAAAGGGGTGGGGCGTTGCTATTACAGATAACTCTAAATTGATGACAATTTATTCTTAGTTTTCACCATCTAGATCCGGCGGCATCACCCATCTCATAGTCGTACGAAATCGAAAATAAAGGATTCCCTGATAATAATAATATGCCAATTTCACGTCAACATGGCGATATAAAAAATGCATCTGGGGATATAAGAGGGGATGGGCGACGCAGTCAATATAACATCATCACGTCACGTGCGAAATGTATAATCATGACGAAAGTTGTTCTATGTGGGCCAGAACCAGTGATGGTACCATAGTGAGGCATGGGGGCTGGCAACCCAGTTCACAGGCAAATGAGTGCACGAAAGAGGCAGATCTGGCTCCAAAAGGGCTAAGTTGGCAACACTGACTCGGAGAGAAAAGCTGGGCCGAGACTATTTCGCATGCCCTTAATCCCAGAAATGAGGATGAATGGTGATAAGATAAAATCGATGAAGGAACAATCCCTTAGCTAACCTGAGAGAAGAGTGATGTTATTGATTTCCTTCCACTTGAAATTTGACAAGAATTTGAATATTATAATAGAGATGTTGTATGTACAGTCAGTGTCAATAAAAATGACACACGCAAATCATGAAATATTCGCATTCCTGTAAGGCATTGTGTGTTGCCTAACTCCACAATAAGTGGATTTTCAATGGAAACTTCTACCACTGCCGTAGAGTTAGGCAATACACACAACACCTTGCAGGGTAGTGAGTATTTCAGGATCTAGGTGTGCCATTTTTTACTGCTGGCGACTGTACAAACTATATAAGGAAAGGAGGGCAAAAATAGGAAAAACAGGCAGGGAAAAGATTTGAAGAATCTCAACGAACTGTAACCAACCTAACATCAGACTCATCATAATTTTCATTGGTATGAGTAAAAAAACTTAACATGATAGCAGAAATTAAAGTCGTACATGAGTGACATGTTCCCTCAAGTTCCTTACAATAGTGCTTCTGTTTTTTAAATGTAGGATGCATAATGCCACTAACATAAAACAAATTTGTATGGCAGTAAAGCTCTGCTTTTTGCAGTTTCGGGCATGTTTACAGGGTTCACTCTGACCTGCAAAATCTCTGAAAAATTGAAAGTGGCCTGACTAGAATTTTAACTTCTTTCAAACTTTTTCTCTTAGAAAATCCACTTGGTTACTTCAGGCTCATTTCTTTCTTTATAATCTATACCATGTTAAGAAAATGATAATGCCACCCATATAGTACACTACAAGGAAGTTAAAAAAATGACAAGTACTACAGGATCACCTTAAAGTCTGGAACCAATGGGAGAAGTGATGAACAGCACATTGTAACCACTCTCTACACACTTCCTTGAACATTGCGACATGTTTCCTTGAATTCTCTACAAAATGTAAAGATCCATGGTTATCTTTTCCCATGAACTTTCAAGGTGCTGGATTTTTACAGCATGCACCTCAGATTTCAAAATTCACCATATGAATGTAGTTGAGTTCAGGTGACCATGGTGTCCATTTGAGTACTGCATCGAACCACTTTCGATCGGTCAAACTTGTTCGAATCTCCCACACTCGAGCGTGCTATGCTCGAACATACTACACTCAAGTGGAATGATTGACAATTCTAAATAATAATTGCGTATATTATTATGTAAGGCTCAAATACAATATATATATAACTATGCAATATCTACAGACCGACACGTAAAATGGATACACATGCTGACAGACCTGCCTAAGCAATTACAAGTATTGTATCACAGTGCAACAAGTATTTTCTACGTGTACATCATTGTTCACTTACCGAAAAGGATGATCATATTATGCAAAATAATAAAATGCAGTTATAACATTCAATCGAACATCATTTCAATATGAAAATAATTGTAGAAACATAAAATGTCAGTTTAGGTAGTCTCAGCCTATAATCATTATTTCAAATTCCCATATCTTGGTAAGATAGACAAAACTTTATTTTAACATGGAGATGATGACTATGTTCACTTATTTTTCAATTTCACTTTGTCTCTTACTTCAAGATCCATATGGGGGGGGGGGGGGGCTTAAAAGATTGGTACATAATTTTTTCATAGAATGAGGTTCATAGTATAGGTGTGCGTATAAATTTAGGACTAAAACTAAGTACAATAAATTGTGCATCTATGAAAGAAATTTCGGGATTTATTGGGCATCATGGACATCCTCAGGATTTGTTCCAGGGATGGGAAGCAAGATCATTCTTTTCTAGGGGGGACAAACGAGGCACATTTTTCCTTGTAATAGTACTGTTCTCTCAAAAAACACTCCTTCAGTTCCTGCAACGTCTTTATAATAATCATCATAAATTACTGTGACTGAAATGAAATTATGTGTGTAATAAATAGTTTTAGGTTGACATTAATTTTCCAGGCGGGTGTGGCCCCTTTTCCCCTTCCGGACCTCCATGCCTGCAATTATAAAATGACTAATCACAATGGAAATGGAAATGGCAACCAATGGCATATGCGTACTAGATACCTGAGAACCTTTCATTGGAATGTTACAGCTTTTTTTTTCTATCTTCAAATTTGGAGTTGGTCGACCAGAACATGCTTTGTCTCTAATTTTCTTTCAACAGATGAGAGGGTATGTTTCCATTAATTGAATGCATTTTAGCGGTCATTTCTTACCTGCGCAGACAGCAACACCTACACTGCATCAAATGACGTAACATCCTTTGGAGCATCAATATTTTGCAACAACTATCCAAGCACTTCGAAAACTTACAAACTTGAAACATTGACACCGACAGGGTTTGTCACATTTTCCTTTCTTGTCTAAGATCGCGCCGTTCTTTTACTTTCACATATCCGAAGTGTTTCCATCTTTAAGGAAAAAGTCTGAATGCATGCACGAGTTATTTTAGTAATGTATTTATTTTATTTTAATTCATCGTGTCTAATTCCAGCTTTCATTCATTTCTACTCATCCTTCTCTGCCACAATTTTGCAATTATGCCAAGAAGTTCGGTACAAAAAATGATTCAACAGAGAAGATTGAATATGTAACGAATGCGCTTCAAACTTGAACCTCACAGGGCAACACTGGAAGGGAGCAACCAGCTGGGTCTCATTTGCAGCGAGGACGGTGCCTTCTGGCTTCTGCTGCGGCTTCTGAGAGAGCACGAACTGCGCATGACCGTTGGTTGGAGATCGAGGTTCCTCAGTATCCCTTGCCATATATTTTGTCCATATAGCTACCCCGAGCTTCTGCCTGCCACCCGAACCTTCCCTATGGCAAGAGCTCTCCTGTGGGGGTTCAGCTGAGGGTCTGCACGAGGGCGGTCGACTCTCGGTTTCTCTTTCTCAGCAAAAGAATTTGCCGTGTTACGGACACAAATACATGACTTCTTGTGGAGAAATTTTAGCGAAAAATTGTCAAAAGGTAAAGACATTGTTTATTGTCCATTCTCGAGGTAAATGCCGTATATTACTGGGGGTTCACTGATCCTGTGCGCTATAAGGCCAACCGCACCTGCCAGCCAGTCATGCCCGCCATTGGTTCCAGACATTATGGCTATCTTATATATCTCTTCAGAGAGAGTACTTTTATAATTCAACTAAAGAATGAGATCTATTTACCCTATGATAACAATCAATAATATTTACCTGGTAAAAATAAAATGTCATTCCCATCCATACATGAGCAACACTAAGCCAGGCTATTCGGTCCGTCATATATCTATCTGAGTACGAGTGAAGTACTGAGCACTGGATCAATAGTATCACCATAAGAATGACATTATGTGGTCTCTGAAGCAATGCATTAAAAAATATCCAGCAGGGCACAGCTGTTCGAAAGACATGAGCACAAGATTCACTAAAATTATCCATTCTGACTAAATGGAAGCCTTCTATCGTGTCCTTTATGGTAATACACATCAAAATCAATCGGAAAATTTGAGCTTCAAGATGGCCCCTGAAAAAAAAAATTATAAATTGACATGTAAATGAGTGGAAGAAAGTAACCGCCACTCACTGACTGGAAGTAAAACTTGATAACCCACAAAAGTATGAAACCGAGAAAAACTCAAGTGAAACTTTATCCACTGCATTGTGGCTTATTGGTTACCCAGATGTTCCTGTGGACTTTACCAATTGCTGGCTACTGAATAGACCTAGTTGAAATGTATGAGCAACAGGACACTGTGCAGCAACTACACATGATGTCACCTGAATTTTTAATGGGAGTGTGGTTTATCAAGTTTTACTCCCGAGCTGCTCAAATATATGGCAAGCTAATATCGATGCCCATGTATTAGTATTGGGAAGTACTGGTTTGAATTTATTTGCCGATGCTGGCCAATGCCTGGTTAAAACAGACTGCATTCTTCCATTTGATTAAAATTCCCCTCACTTTTTAAGGATACCACTGATTTTGCATGACCAAAATTTTTCCTGATTTTCATTGACCAATTTTCATTTCTCTGACCTTTCAGACTGGGAACACCCTGTACATGTACTGTCTGTGCAGTACAATAATCTGACAGGATGAAAGCTTACACCCAGCTACACATATCAGCTTTTGATACAGCCATCAGAAAATATCAGTCAGCTGTTTGAGAGGGAAGCTGATGGTTTTCAGAGCAGAATGGTCCTTATTGTACATATAATAGAGCCAATAAAAAGAATAAGAAATGGTAGAATTATGCACTAAATTACAGACTATTTATAGAAATAACATTATTATCAGGAAATTAACACAAATTATAACAATAAACGAATATAACTAAATTAACTGATACCAACATTACACTGATAAATACAGGGTGTACATAAAATAATACAGTAGTTTCAACAATTTATTTCTCGTAGCGACGGGTGTGAAAACAAAAGTTACATTTGGATGTAAGAAGAACTGTCCAAGTTTCTGCAACTTACAAGTGTTCAATGTGCAATCTCTTGGTGCAGGCATACATCAGTCGGAAGTCCATCTCCTGCCACACTCGAATCGGCATATCTGATGTGATGGACTGATAGGCTGAAACAATCCGGTTCCTCAATTCAGGCAAATTGGTCGGTATCGGTGGCACGTAAACATAGTCCTTCACAAATCCCGAAAAGAAGAAATTACATGGGGTGTGATTAGAAGAATGTGGCGAACATGAAAGATAAGCAGAATGCTTTCTGCTTGAGAGTTGCCATTTGTCAACAGTAGAGAAATAAATGGTTGAAACTGCCACATTCTTTTATGTACACCCCGTTATGTTCCATTCCTAATATGTACTATTTCTCACTTGAACCCATAACACCATATAATCGAACCTTCACACCCTTACTAAATACATTAAACGTACCTTGATGAAGGATATGCAAAAGGCAACACCACAGTGCCAGCTGCAGAATGGTAGAAGTAAATGCATGCCAACGCAATTGTAGATGCAACAGCCGTCAGCTTTGACTTTGGTTTTATCAACAGGAATAATACGCAAAGGCTCAGGAACAACATTCCTGACAAGAACAGTTTGTTGTTTGCGTGAATCAGCCAGTCCGCAATATCAGGCAGGTGAGACCATTTGTCGCCAGTCTGGTTCAACTTTCTTGCGAAACGATTAAGGATCAACACTCCAATTAGTGAAATGACTAGTTTCCAATCTATCTTTAGTTCACTATTGTTAATTTTATTTTTTACCACACTGCACACAGTCCTCCACAGCATTGCTACATTTAAGGACATCCACAGAAAATACCAAACTTGGTGTTCCTCTTCGACAAAACTACTTGAGAGGAGTGAGATCACGCCAAGAGTGCATCCTGCCAAAAGTAATTTCTTCACAAGGTCCAGATTAGGAATCTGTGAATACATAAGGACAATCAGTCATGTGGGAAGAACAAGAAGATGACAAAAAATAAAACATTCAAGTTCATGCATTTAACCCTAGCTTACCTGAGGGAGGGCTGTAAGGCCTACCACATCTTTTTTTATTTTTCAAGTGTTGATATTTTTATAAAAAATTAAAATAATTACATTGTTCCCTAGGGTGTTCCCAATATTTCTGTATTACTTTTGTTCCAGGAATCGTAAAGGTAACATAAACACGGGCAAATTCAGTTTGTGGATTTATCAGCCCCTCTACCCCCCTTGGGATGATCTGGCATGACACTCCAGCCTGAAACAGTTGGTAATGTCATATGGTAATATTTGTAATTACTATATAACTCAACATATATAAACAAAACAAAAAAAAGCATTGATGCAACATTAATATGTTTTTCGAAGTTTTGTAATTATTATAATTACTACATAACTGAATATATACATACCTAGGTATAAGAAGGCATTGATGCAATATAAATATGTTTTTTCGAAGTTTAGCGAATGATAAAATATGTGTGTGACACTCGTGCAATAATTGTTTCTTATTTTCTGTTAATGATGGTAATTTTTGTAACTACTATACTTAATGTATAATTACAGCTATATGAGCAGCAAAGGAAGCAGTGACTCAATAACAAAATTGTTTATTTAACAATAAAATTGTGGTCCTGTGAGCCCCACCCACACATCTCAGTAAGTTTCTCTTATAGCAAGGGAAAGCTACGGTTAAGCACAAAAGACAGGTCAATGATGATAGTGTTACAGCAATCAATAGATACACCTTTTTTGCATGAAATGTAGAATCTAGGTGCGAGTTGGTACCACTTTGAAGCAATACACTCTCAGCAATTCCCACTTCCAGGATAATTCGACTACGCAAAAGTGTCGTGTCACATTTTTGGGGACCCTAAGAATGATCCAAGCACAAGAAAAGTATTGGCAGATACCTTCTGATGGCATCACCTGATACCGACATATTGGTATTGGCTCAACAACAGTTGAATCCATGTTCTTTACACATCAATATTTTGCATCTATATTGTACAAATTATATGATGCTGGGAGACATTATTCAGAGTTTCCACACTATACCGCGTTTGTTACAACCTGTCCCCTTTCCCACGCTAGGGAGCGCTCGAGAGTTTCGGTGCCAATGAGAAACGAGGAAAAAATCGTCTGCTGGGCAGCGAGGAGCGAATGGAAGCCAGAAGAGAGGCACTTACGTAGACGCTGTTGCGACGTTGCGTATTTTAATTGGCTGCCTGGCTTTGACTTTCCCCAGCACCGAGAAAAGCCAGGCAGCAACTAGCGCGGGAACCGGGACAGGTTGTAACAAACGCGGTATAAATATAATTTTCCCGAGTTCAGAATCCTCAAGTTTTTTTCAGAGTACTCAATACACACTACATTACTGCTGTATTTTATAATTTATTTTCTAATAGCCTCCTAATTTCCTTTCAGAGCTATACCATCCTTTCTTTAATATTATCAGCAATGTGACAGATTAATCGGTACCCTATCTACTGGATGATACAGGTATATCAGTGTATCTGCCATTTTGATGTTATATTTAATAATAATACATTCACTGTGTGCTGATTTAAAGAGGAAAGGGGAGAGTTCAGTAGTTCCCGAAAAAAATAATTTTTTGGGGTGAGCTGATACCACTATGAACAGATACCAATACAGATGACAATGTCATTACAGATACTTGAAAATTGTAATAATTAAAGGTAATTCAAAATATTCATTAACAATAGTGTGTAAGTATTTACTCTAATTATGCATGTATTGACCAAAATGTTTGCTTTAAAATATACAAAAATTGCATTAGAATATTAAATTACATATATCACAAAATTAAGTTTTCTCACTCAAAACTCATGCATTCGATACCCGGTGGAAGCACATAGTGTGCGAATCACACTTTAAAGAGTAGGTAGAGTTCCAATTAGACTTACTGTACATAAAGTGGACTTAAAAACACCAACTCAATCAATCAATCAACTCAATCAATCAATCAAAACTGGTGCAAAATAATGAGAAACTTTGAATTTTGCATTATTTCAAGATTAATTAGGCTCTGTGGAAGTGTCGAGAGGCATTTTTTGCTGAGCCTATGAAAGACCAAAATGCTGGAAAGGTATCGGTCGGTACCAGCAAATAAATCCCAAACCGATACTTTCCGATACCACTGGTATCGGCCGATACCACTGGTATCGGCCGATACCTATAAATCAGCATCGGCTAAGCCCTAGTAATTTTTTGATTTCTTTTCAAAAATATTCTGCCAAGAAATGTTTTCCCTAAAGAAAAATGTGGTAGTGGAATGAAGAGACATTATTTGCATGTATGCTGCTTAAAATGAAGTGCTCTTACGCTGAACTGTGGCACTATTAAAATAATAACCTCGTACAGGAGATTTCTGTAGAAAGATGCCTGTGATTAGTCCACTTTGAATCCTCCCGTATCGATAAGTTGACATGTGAGATTTTTGTTCTGGTTATTTATCCCTGGATGAAATCTATTTTCAAGATAGAAGGAAAAAAGCCAGAGCTATCACATTAGAAAAACAAACCACAATAGAATTTTCCAGAACACTACAACTACAGCCAATGAACAATCCTGAATCCACAGTGGGCCAATCATAGGTTTCTTCTCAAATCCCTGCACCACAAACTTTCTTCAGTCTTCTCCTTGAACATAAGAACTCTTGCCTGTTTTCAAAAGGTAGGACATAAACTCTGATACAGCTTGATTGATCATATGACATCAACTGTTAAAATGTACATTACAATTTCACTACAATTCATACTTAAATAAGTTACTTACTTTTTTCAGCTTGCAAAATCCCAGCCAATATAGGGAAATGAGATATGCATTTGTTGCCAATATTCCGAGTGTAACAACCACAGAGATAATGCATGAGGGAGCATTGGTACATGCAACACTGACAGGTTGAATAGTTGAGCACATCACCATAAGTATGCAATACAAAGTCATACTAATTACGGAAGCAAAAGTAAAGAATCCTATTGCATTATTAGACTTCCTTTCAGCCAACTTTGATGAAACCAATAAAATTATTATCTGAAAAGTAAAAAGCAAATTTACAATATATAAAATAACAAAAATTGTTTAGAAATTACAATATCTAAACATTTTTACAGTATGGTCTTGGAAGGATGATTTGATTTTCCTAATTATCATACATAGAAGAGAAAAACATTTATACACTTTGAACTTAATACCATTCTCCATTTTTTATATACATGGTGGGGCAGAAGTCTGGCCCCATAGAAGATTTGGATAATATATAACAACAAATGGTAGGCTATCAAACATGTTTCTTATGGTTAAGTGTAGGTTTATCAATGTCACACAGTACGAAGGTAAGAATGGAACTCGAGAGCAGTCAGTAACAAAAGTGTGTAATTCACAAATAAATCAATAGAACAGGAATATGCAACTTGCATAAAGCAAAGAATTGTACATGACCATTTATACTGGATGGCAATACAGATTAACAGTGGACATGAGAAAATATGACAAAAGGTTAAAGATACATAATATACATTTATAGTGATGACATAGTTTATGTCTGGTGCACAGCATTAGTCTAAATATGACAGTTATACCATGCTATCTAAGTTAACAATAGTGAAAGAACAGACCTGACTTTGTATTAGTGCATTTGGCTAATATTTAAATGTCTGCTCATACCAAAACACATTTTCCACAAAATGTATTTTAAATAACAAGGTAAAATGAATCAGGTGTTAGGCTAACACTTATCCCATTTAAAATTTTGTTGGTACTGGCCTTGTTCTACCTGTCTGACCTCTAGAAAATGTAAAATTGGAGCTGTAAACTTGCCAGAAGTGTGTTCGTTTTCTGGTTTTATGTGCTGTTACAGAATAACCCTATTAAAAATCCTTTAAATTAAAATCTCCATCTTGGCCATTTTTGCAGGCTCTGGTTGCCTTTATCTCCCAGGGTTGCCCCCCCCCCCCCAGTTACCCATTTATTTGAGGCTAGGTGAACCCTCGAGCTACTTTATGCACGGACAAAATTACAATAATTCCGATCTTAGATTACCCACCGTGGGAAATGAACCACTTAGATTACCCACCGTGGGAAATGAACCACGTGGCAGTTAAGACATCCTACCAGCTAGACCATTGTGGCTAGCTAATGCTTATAAGATACCCACAAATTTGCGACCCATGAAAGAGATCAAATGTGATTTTATCTTATTGATTATTCAAAAAATGGATCTTTACACATATTATGTATTATGTATGTATTATGAATGTCAAATGCAATGAACAGTGATGGTTAGACCTGGCTGTTCGCTGACATTCAACAGTTATTATGTAATTATTTTTTACTAACTCTGGATGGATCACAGGTGACGGATAGTAAAAATCCCCTGATATGAGAAGTTGCGAATAAGGGGAAACCCAAATAAGCAGTCCTCTGGACCAAGGCTATCAGGGTGTGCGAGTGTTCAGTGGCATAGGCATACTCAGCAAATACCACAGTTACTCATGGACAGCCTTCTGTCATGGCGAATAAACACCACCATAAAAGTGTTTGCCCTCACTGCCTTGTGGGCCTGGAGGGATCCAGAAATGCTAAGGGAGTTGGAACCCTCACAGAAAACACGGGTGTACCTGAGAACCCACAGGTGGCAGCCCCACCACCCATGTGTAGGCTGTGACAGGCCCCATTAGCCAACATACAACACATGAAAAATTCGAGAAGAGAGAGAAGCAAGCCAGACTGAAAACTGGAGACAATGCAGGCTATGAATAGGGACATTGCATATTGGAACACTGACAGGAAGGGCTGAAGAAATTGTGGCTCTAATGGAGAGAAGAGGAATCGACATCTTTGGAATGAGCGAAACAAAATGGAAAGGAAGAGGAGAAATGAAATTGAGGAAAGACTATAAACTGTACTGGGCAGGTACCGAAGAGGGCAGGAGAAGTGGGATTGGATTTGTAGTCAGAAGTGGAATAAGTGAGGAAGTAGAGAGGGTAAATGACAGAATAATAAAACTAAAAATGAATGTAAGCGGGGAAAGTAATAGAAATAATTCAAGTGTATGCCCCACAAACAGGATGTACAAGGGAGGAGAAAGCAGAATTTGAATAAGGTTTGGAAGAACATGTAGGAAAGGAATGGCAAATTGTGATGGGTGATTTTAATGCACAAGTGGGAAGAGACAGGAAAGGGTGCATGGAAATACTTGGAGCAGATGGATGGGGACAGAGGAATGAGGAGGGGAGGAAGCTACTGGACTTTTGTAAGAGAAACAGACTGTTAGTAGGTAATAGCTGGTTTAAGAAGAAATATCACAGCCAAAAAATTACAAGAGACAGTTGGAATCATGAAAAAAAAGGCTGTACTAGATTATATATTAGTAAACAAGGAAGTAAAGAAGATAATGAACAACATTAAAGCAATACCAAGTTAGAACTTAGACAGTGACCATAGGTTACTCGTAGGAGATGTGAGGAGATGGAAAATAAAAGATAGAAGGGAGAAACAAGAGAGAAGAATAAGAGTGTGGAAATTGAAGGATAAGATGATAAAAGAGAAATATCAAGAAACATTACGCACTAAAGTGGAATGAGATGAACCCAAAGGAGTAAAAACAGAAAACAGAATGGATAACATTTATAACCGGATTAGTAGAGGCAACCGAAAAGGTATGCGGAAGGACAAGCAAGAAAAGAAAGAAAGAAACACCATCGTGGAATGAAAGAAATAGAGGGGCAGTGAAAAACAAAAATGATGCATTTAGAAAATGGTGTAAAGTTAAATCACAAAATGCACGAAAAGAGTACATGGAAATGAAGAATGAGGTAAGAACATTAGTAAAGGATCAAAGAAGAAAGCGGATGGAAGAATGAGCCAAAGTTCTAGAAGAAGATGTAGATGGGAACAAGAAAGTGTTGCATGGATTAGTGAGAGAAAGAGGAGACAGCTGTAAACTAAGGCCGGCCCCATGGTGGAGTGGTTAGCACATCGCGTTATGACGCCAGGGGTCCCGGCTTCGAATCGAAGCCTGGGCATGGATGTTTGTGAATGTCCATTCATCAATTTCATCACATCATCACTCATCCCCATCTTCGCAAATTAGCCAAAAGTGGCACAAAAAGTGAAGTAAAATAAAGCAAACCAATCAATAAGCTAAGGGATGAAAGGGGAAACATTGTAGATGAAGAAATAGGGAGAATGTGGAGAAGTCATTTTGAGAAATTGCTGAACGTGAAAAAAGGAAATGAACATGAAGAAGTGAATGAAAAAGAAAACAGGAAGGAAAAAATTAATCTCATGGAAATAACTGAATGAAGAGAGGTAGAGCACCTGGAATAGACGCAGTGCCAGTGGAAACGATACTAAGAGCAGGAGTGATTGGTGTGTAGCGGGTGTACAGAGTGATGAAAACAGCGTGGCAAGAGAGAGAGGTGACAAGAGATTAGACAAAGGGACCAATAGTTCCCATATTCATGAAGGGGCAGAAAGGAATGTAAAAACTACACATGAATACCACTAATGTGCTAATGGATGCAAGGTGGGGAAGATAGGAAGGCTCCGTTGTTCGCTGATGACTAAGTAATATGGGGAAACAGGGAGGAAGTACAGAAACAGTTTGATAGTTGGAATGAATAAATTAGAAGAGCAGGAACGACTAGAAACAGAGCCAGAAATGTACCAAGAATAAAAGTGGACACAGAAGATTTGAGGGTAGTGGAGAGCTTCGAAAATTAATATGGAACAGGGATGTCCCTATGAAATTCAAGAAGGTAATATATAACACATACTATGTGCTAATAATTACGTATGGAGCAGAGACTTGGACCATGACAAAAGAAAGTTGCAGGCAGTGGGGATGAAATTTTTAAGGAGTATATTGGGGAAGACTAGAAGAGATAAAATAAGAAATGAGGAGATCCGACAGACAGTGGGGATGGTGAAGATTCAGGACAGAATAGATCAGGCACAGATGAGGTGGTTTGGACACATGAAGAGGATGCATGCAGAAAGACTGCACAAGGAGTGGGAATAAGGCCAAAGGGGAGACCAAGATGTCGGTGGAAAGAACAGATAGTGGAGAATGTTAGGACAAGAGAACAAGATTGGAACACCGTGGAAAGAGAGGAGTGGTGGAAGACCAGAAAAAAATGGACAGGCTTGACTTCTATGCCGACCCAGTCAGAGGCAGGAAACAGCGAAGGCTGATGATGATGATACAGTTCTTGAGAAATATGTAAAATGCAATGAAATTTTGAGGGAATGGGAGACACGTTAGCTAATGCACACGTACAGTTTTTATTACCATCAATTATTTGTTCAGCAATATTAGATAACAATTTGTTCATTCATGATATAACATAGTCATACCAAGAACAGAAGGACCCTGGCCAACTCTTGAACTAAAGTGGACAGTTCTTTGTTTATTTCAATGGCAGTCACTGCAGATGAAAAGGAGTTGAAAAGGTTCTCCTTTACTTTTGTTCAACTGGCCCAGCGTTGCCATAACTAAAACTTCACTCTCTTGCTTCTTTGTCAAAAAAATCAATAAATCTACTTTTGCTGTGTACAGTTTTGCTCTTCATGATGAAACGAATGCTTGGTGCTAAAATGAAAATGTGTTAAAGAATGCGGTGGCTCAGTCGGTAATGCGTCTGACTACCATGCTCAAGGTCCCGGGTTCGATCCCCGGCCGGTTCAAATCCGGGAACTTTTCTAACGTTGGAAGCGGTCCTGGCACCCACCCAGCGTCGAATGACATGAGTACCTGGGGGAAACCCTGGGGGATAAAGTCGGTCAGGGGTGTGATGCTGATCACATCACCCCCACTCATGACTGGATCAAGAAAGTGTGGGGCGTTACCCCCACACCACCTATACGCCTTCATGTCGTGGTGCTAAGCACAGGGGAGTACTTTACCTTTTTTTTTGTTAAAGAATGCCACAAATTTTGGCAAAAGAGAGGCAGGATAACATGGCAAGCAGCTGATGACATCAACTGCACTCACCCCACTCATTTAGGGTTAAAAATTTAACAACAGCACCCAAGTTTTTCTCTTCTTGGTAGAGTTGTACACAGACTATATATTTCAATAAACATGGTGATTCAATAAAAGTGTGCATGCTTATACTGAATCACCCTGTGTATCACATGCATACACAATTTCAGTATTTACCTGCCAGATAATGCCAATTGCTAAAGTCATAGCAATCAAGTCAAAAGTGGCAAATGATTCAGCTAACGTGCTACTCATTTCAATCAAAGCTGCATTATAAAGAGCCACAATTCTTGCCATTAATCCATTCTCTTCTTCTTCCTCTGATGTATACTTCAGCCACTTTTGGTACAAACTGAATGCTTCCTTGTACTGTATATATCCATTTACTGAAAATCAAATAACTGCATTATAACCAGATCATATTTGTAATTGACATTATCGCACCAATGCCAAAACCACACACGTGATAAATCTTACTTTTCAGATAAAAGTATTTTAATATTAAAGATCCTGGGGGGAAAATGGATATATGACGTCATGGGTTATGTACCAACTTATAGGTGTTATTTAGGTCATATAAGTTAGTGTAGGATATATTAATAGAAGTAGTCAGGAACTGAACTAAGTGAAAAGTTGAAATTTGCATATTCATAGTTTTGGCACTGGTGCAACAACATTATGCTTTTAAAAAAAATTGCCTCACTTGTTTTGTTTACCATTTTCAGTCACAATGAAAACAAATGAATGTCTCTTTACATGCATTATGTACATCTAATAAATGAAACAAGTAAAAAAGAAATTAAAACTGCCATTCGATACTGCAGGACAAAAGATGGATACTTGCATTTTTTGTGATAATGCATAATTTAGAATTAACTCTGATTAGAAGGCTAACTAAATGTTGCAGAAATTATTGGAAATAAGAAAACCTGAATATATTCAACAAAAAACAAATATAATGTTCAATTGTTCAACTGAGAGCATAATTCATAAGTAATTGCAATTCACATGTCAAATATTAAGGTGTCTGTTCTTTTGGTTCAGCAGTATAGTTTTGCTAATGAAAATTTCAGCAGCATAAACAATGTATTATTTTACACACACACACAGGAAAATAATGTATAACAAGCTGACAGAACATAGTAATCATAGACGTAACTTGCGACTTAACTCTGGGTGTAGGGGGGCAGAATCAAAAGGTTTTAAGTCCATAAAAATATCCAAGTCAGTCTTGATAAATAACTGTAGCATTTGCAAAAATTATAAAAATTACTCATTACCTTGCTCCTCAGGTTCCAGGAGGTTAACTAAGGTACCAATAACAGGTAAATTTTAACAAACCTGAAAATTTTGGGGGTCAAGCAGCCCCCTTAGCCCCCGCCAAGTTAGGCCTATGACAGTAATTACTCAAGACTTTAAGCAGCAATAGGAAGAGCACAGCTAAAGGCAAAAAAAAAATCCCAGAACATGCGGTGAAGGCATTAGAGGGGAGGGAGGATGCAGGGCCCCATACATTCTGGGCATCGATGTATTTGTATTTTGTATTTTTGTTACTCTAAATCTCTTCTCTGCCCTTTTGGCTGATTGATGAGTGATGATTACGTGAAACTGATGAAGAGATGTTCACAAAGAACAACCATTGCCAGGATGGGATATGAATCTCGGAACTTCTGAAGTGAGTTTGAAAGTCGACCATTTAACCTTATCACTCTATCCTTCCGTAATGTGCCCTGTTATGACCTGGCATCCACATGGATTCCACACTTTAAAACATCCATTTACTGTTGTTTACATAACTTTTGCATTAATCTAAGTATTCTCTTAGTAATGACCTCTGATTCAAGTATTTTATTACTCACTTTTATTCATAAATAAAAAATATTATCACTTTCACTTTATCATAATTACACATTTGTTTTGATATTTCTAAATGTTTACTGCACACACGTCAATGATGGTCTGCTGGTGTACTGGGCAACACAGGATATGGCAATTGGTGCATCGTGTCTTCAGCTTTCTGTTCAAAGAATGTGGACATAGCTGGCAACGTACCTTTTTATTTGACCAGCTTTCTCCCAAAGTCTTTCAAGAACAAGCGACGTCGATGGTGCTTTCAAGATACACAATCTGACAACCTAAATATCCAAATTATGCACCACTAATATCTATGCAGTCCAGCATGTTGGACCGGAAGACCATAGGTCTTCACAATTGAGAAGGGCAGTTGGATGACAGTTGCAATTATGTGTACATAAGAGTGCCACTTCTGAGAAACATACAATGCCCTCTGTCAGGAATCATAGATGGCTCTCGCAACAATTTTCAGTGAGGCGGGAAACTCAAGCAATGCGAATTCTACCTCATAACTATGGGATCCACATGGACCCCAGGTCACAGAAATGTAACATTCATGCGCAAAAATTTAAAAATCCTAACAACCCCTGGTATAAGGGTAGTGAATTTTTTACCCCATGTTGTACATGTTTTGAGACGAGATGTCACGGGATATGACAACTCACAGAATGATGTATTATTTTTGGCAACTAGCTAAAAGTGCTTGGGGTCTACACAGACCCCAGGACAGAGTGAGATGGTTAAAGTGCTCAGCCACTGAGTTTGCACACTGGCAATAATAGGCCATGAGTGACTGCCCTTCAGACATTAGCTCTTGATAACTTTTACTCACTACTATTTCAGGAAAAATTAATATCACAGTCTTTCATAGTAATAATATTTATCACTAACAAAATGCATTTCAATGCTCAATTTTTGAACTAATTGAATAATGATATGGATCTTTTAAACTGGGAATAATTTATAAACGAAAGAAAGGAATCAGATATTATAATAAAGAACCACATAATGAAAGATCCATTTTCAACTTTTTGTTCTGATGAACTTTGACTAAATACTTATTGCTACTTGACATTACAAAACCAAACTGAAAGCCACAAGTGAAAAAACAACAACTAACCTTTATCAAAATTAAGAATGGCATTCTCAAACAATGAAGCAACCTGCACAGCATTGTAATGAAGAATGTATAACTGATAAGAGTTTGGCAGATGGTGGAAAAATTCCATTAATATCCTTCCTATGTTTCCTTTTGGAATGGGAAGACCCAACAATGCTGAGAGTGTTGGAACAATGTCAATCTGTTGAACAATTTCATCAGTCTTACTGAAAAAAAAATTAAAAAATTTAGATATTCATACAGCATAAATAATGTATATTAATTTAAAAAAAAACACATACTTTTGTCATATTGATTGATTTGGTCTTTAAACCACTGTTTAACTTATACATCTGATATTTAGGAGACCTATTCCATCTCAATGGGAGAGGAAAGAAGAGTTTGCTGGATTCGTGTTGGGAAACCTGATGGTAAAAGATCTGCAGGAAGGCCAAGATGAAAATGGAGGGATGACTTTGAAATGGACCTAAAGGAAATTGGTAAGGATGGAAAAGATTGGATTGATTTTGCCCAGGATAAGGACAGATGGAAGTCTTGTGCTGCTGCAGCCATAAACCTTTGTGTTTAAGAAGGCTAGAGATTGAATGATTAATTTGCCTTATTTTACTTCGCTTTTTGTGCCACTTTTGGCTAATTTGCGAAGATGTGGATGAGTGATGACATGAAGAAATTTATGAATGGACACCCACAAACATCCATGCGCAGGCAAGGTTTCGAACCCGGGATAATTTATATAACACATCAATGTTAATTAGCGATAGTAAGCTAAAGTTAGGGTTGGCAACAATTAAAAATGCCAACGTGGAAGTTTTTACATCACCAAGAACACGAAGCGTGGTTCCCCAACTCCTAATATAAACAGCCAATAGGAATATGATATTTTATTGAAAATGAGGGAGAAATATTTGGCTATAATATTACAATATTAAACTATATAGAAATAACTAAACTGATTTTATCAAATAAATCATATTTGCCCTTGCACAAAAAAAAATGATTAAATAAAGATTTAGTTTATAACGAAGACAAATTACTTCAATCTTGTACATTGTTGAACAAAAATCGATATTAAGAAGAAATGTATTTAACTTGTGCTTGAAAAACAATGAAAACGTTGCATATATTATTTGGGATAATTATTAGCCTATAAATTCTGAATAAATATTGCAAAAATACGCAAATAATATAAGATAAAATGTAAATATATATATATATATATGAATTATGAAAACAATTAAGTATAAATAATTTAATCCAAGTTCCTAACTTGAAAGTATACGAATAAGATAAATGCCAATATACAACTTAAATCTGCCTAACATGGCGGTTGTTACAGCTGGATTGGTAACAAGTCCGTCAACAACCGTGTCGCACATGTAATCTGATTCCCAGAAGCGTTCCTCTTCTTTTTCCAATATGCAATACAATAAGGCGTCTGCCTTTGCCGGTCGGGTTTCTTAGCCCTGTGGTTAATCCTGAGAGGAAAGCCTGTTTTTTTTTTAGATTTTACGGCAGAATCTACCCACACCTTAGAAACAGTATGAACTTCATTCACCCACGTTTCATCAAGGAAATACAACTTTCGCCCCTCCCGCCTGTATTCGCGTATTTTCCTCAGGTAGTTTCGGCGCCACAACAATATGTCTTCTCGGTCAACAATAATATTTTTTTCTGTTGCGTTGCACAAACTCGAAGCTGATTTCTTTCAGAAGTGTGTGGAAACTTATTTTCTTAAGGTTCGGCAGATCCGGATCACTATTCACACTCACCAACACTTTATTTATTGTTGCCGCTTTGTTCCTATCCAAAAAGTGATGAACCTTAAGACGGATCCTCCCAAAATCATCGCACTGAGCTTGTAACACAGGCTTTTGACGTCGACGCTTTTTCCCTGGTGTTGTTTAAATCCCCTTATTTAGAACCTCGCTGCGCGCAGATTTTACACTCTTAACAGACACACCAGTAAACTCAGATGTCAATTTCATCACATCCTGGATAACCATAGTTGGATATTTCTCGCAAAACTTTGCGAACACATTCAATACAATTTGTTTCTCGCCGCTTTTCAACGGTTCCCCGCTGCAGTGTTTAACGTAGCCAACGCGAACATCCATCTCGCACAAATTGAAATTCCCTCCCACCTGGCCAGCCTTTACGCATGCGTGTTGTACGCAGAGTAAAAATTGTCACGTCTTGTGTATTTATGTCAACCTGGAGTTCATTTACATACTAAATATTGGTTATGATAATTCTAGAGTACGATAATTACAATTGTGTTGAAGGAATGTTCTATTCTTGCAAGTTAGAAAGTGGACTATATTTTGTTGCACGTGGCAGGGTCTGTTGTTCAAGCAGACTCAATGAGAAGTGTTGCCAATCCGCCTATTCTTTTGCTAAAATTAGCTGTTTTGAACTTTTTGGTCCTGCATTGGTGACAATAATGGCTTTCAGATATTTGCACACTAGTATCATACTTATTTGACTTCATTCAAAAATAGACACGGAAGTGACCTATTTTTCGTTTGTTTATTTATTTTCTTTAACAGCAGTATTAATCCTTGTGGTATTGTTGCAGATGCTCCTATTCGAACGTTCTCTATGTCGCTGTTTGTAACTATGATGCTAGATTTTCAAAATTTTGAAAAATGGAAGAAATAAAGTGGCTGAAGTTCCATTTCGTTGGTAATTTTCGATTTGTCAAACCTCTTACGATTTTTGAGTAAATTAGACGAAATTCTGCACATCTATTCTCTACGTCCATTGCAAGACAGGGTCTACTTCATTTTTGATAGCATAAAAAGAGAAAATCGCGGATCCAGGATGTTGGATTTTTTTTCAAATTCTCCTACAATTTTTGTCCAATTTGCGTGAAATTTGGAAAACTCTAAAAATGTATGAAAAACTAGTTATGTGAATATATTTATACTACATATATATATTTAATAAACCTACGGATATACAAAGATAACACTCGGAAAGAACTGGCCATTCAAAAAATGGCTTTTCTTGTGAGGGACGTGAGGAGGAAAATTTGTATTCTTTATTCTATGAAAACTAGCAACAAATAGGGTATGACATGTCCACATTGTGATTATGATGCTTATCCATAAAAAGCATTTCTACAATATAATGTAGAACCCTACACACTGTGAGAATTCGCTTTTCGCTATAGTCTGCAGTTATTGGTTGGCAACACTGTATTCATACACGTGCATTTGTTTACAGTACAGTTCCTTCTAAGGGCGGATCCAGTATAGTGGCAAGATGGTGGACAGGGACAACATGCAGCACAGCTTTAAGGGTATAATGTACAAAGAGATTAAAGTCATTAACATTTATATAATTGTAAACACACTACGTAATATATTTCGCAGTTATTGATATATAATTAACACATAGTACATCCAGAAAGTTACTTCCGTTTGCAATTTGTGCCACAGTCACGGGATTGTGCAAGTGTGGTGAGTTGTTTGACCCGTTGGCAAGTCACAGACATCAGTTGGAGGAAAGATAAGTGCAGAAGCTTTGCAGTGGATTGTGATATCAGGGAACAGATTTATACTTTTTACCAAAATATGAAGTTAAATATGGACTTAAAATTGTAAAAATTTACCTTTTTAACAATATAAGACACTACATACATAACTCTTCAGTTTTAAAACAATTCATGGTGCTTCTCGGCATTCTAACTATATTACCGTGACTGTCTTGAAGAGAAACAAGAAGTGAATTCCGTTCAGCCCTCATTCTCTATTGTTGACAACAATTGTAAATAAACAGGAATTTCAAATATTTTACAATAGAAAAAGCAAACAGCTGTGAGGTGTAAAATTCAGAAAAATATATGTATTGTTCAGATGACAGAAAACTAGTAATTAATGCAATTGGAGGGTATAAAAAGGTCGTTAACTTTCATATGTTCAACATCGCTTCAAACTTTATCAGTCATTTGCAAGAAATTCACCCAACACTTTCCATGACACGAGGGCATGCAGTTATTGCGCGGATATGGAGTATATGTTGAGAAATGTTCTAAAATATAGTAATAATATGTAAAAATAACTAAAATATGGTAATAATATGTAAAAATAACTAAAATGTGGTAATAATATGTAAAAATAACTAAAATATGGTAATAATATGTAAAAATAACTAAAATATGGAAAAATATGTAAAATAACTAAAATATGGAAAAAATATGTAAAAATAACTAAAATATGGAAATAATATGTAAAAATAACTAAAATATGGAAATAATATGTAAAAATAACTAAAATATGGACAAATATGGAAAATAAAAACAAATTTTTAAGTCTATATGCCAGTATGCGCAAAGATAATACAAAATATAACTGATTTCAGCCTCATACATAAATATGTATTTACATATAAATCTGTTCCCTGGTGATAATGTTCAAGACAATCAAGATGCCCACCACTTATGAAGTGTGGTTTGTGATCTGATATTTGAATGCGCAGAATGTGTCAGAAGCTGAAATCCATCTCAGATTGGCGAGGTGTATGAGGAACAGATCATTAGTGCCTCAATGGTACGGTGATGGGTGTGACAGATTAACGAAGGGTGGAACAATGTGCAGAATGAGGGAACAAATGAGTGACCGACCATGTGTGGTGGCAGAAGACTTGGTCTGTGCAGTGGAAGAGAAGATTACAGAGAACAGACGATTCACCCTGTCGGCACTTTCAGTGCATTTTCCAACATGCTGTTACCACTTGGTTATCATCGCAGGCAGCATCCTTCTATGATAGGGGGATACAAAACATGGTATCTCATTATGTCTGAATAGTGGTGACAACTATGATGAAAATGAGTCCAAAGTATGTACTTCTGTCTGCAATAAGGGTTTTAGTTCCACTACACGTTGTGTTTTTCTTAACCTCTTGAGACCTGAGGCTTTGTTTACAGTAACAAAAACATATTTATGGTTTCCCCTCATTGTTTGTAGTTAATTTCAATTTTGAAAATATTTTTATTTTAGATTAATGAAAAATGGTGGTGTACATATGTGCACCTTCGGTTCCAATTAGTAGAAAAGAATGGAAAATTCTTTTAACATTACCTGTTTTGTTTATTAACTTATATTAATTTTTATTCTGACAATATTGAACTTCTGAACCATTTTTAAATTATTTTTCCTCAATGTACATGTACGTAGCAGAATGGTTAGTGCTATCATTTCTAGCACCAAGTGCTATAGTACCAAGCTCGTTGTCCCACGTTCGATCCCAGATGCCAGTTCTATAATTGTGTTAATCACGATTTTCCGCAAAATTTTTGGTGAGAATGGGGAAGAATACTTGAAAAATAATATCGGGCACTAGGTCTCGAGAGCTAGAAAAATTATGTTGACTCCATGCGCTGACCACTCACTACTTAGCTGTTGAGAATGTCCAAAATGGCCATACATTACTGCAGGTATAGGTTGTTTGCTAACTTTCCTCTGTTTCCTTTCCTCACTCATCTGAATGATAATAGCAAGAATCAATTAATTTCATTTTTAGAGGATGATTGTGACATGATTTGGCCAAATTTGGGCAAAATCACTATATCCAATTAGTGCACTCTATCCGATTAGTGAGTGAGTGAGTGATTTGGTTTATTTTACTTCGAATCTCGGCCTCGGCATGGATATTTGAGAATGTCCATTCATCAATTTCATCACTCATCCCCATCTTCGCAAATTAGCCAAAAGTGACAAAAAAAAGCTAAGTAAAATAAAGCAAATCAATCAATAAGAGTGGATAATGCCTAAATGTCAGTAGCATGACATCTTTATTATTTTACAACTCTCTTCCGAAATTCTCTATGCATCTCATATATTGGATTTTTTTTTAGGAATATTTATTATCCTTACCAGTGGCAGCGATGGAGTTCGAACACTGGAGGATACTGGTGAAAAAACAAGGGGACAAGGGCAGTTTACTTTTCCTTCGTAAATAAGATATAGCATATTACAGAGACGAAAGTGGCAAAAAGTGGGGGCAACATCCTCCCAGGTCCCCCATAATAGCCACCTCTGATCATTACATTATTTCTGTGTTAAAAGTGATGAAGAGTGGTATTTCATATTCAAGTTGCTAAATTCTTATGTACAAATTATTTACGTAAATGTGAAACAAGTAATTACAATATCCAATTTTTATATATTTCATCGTCATCATCCATCATCATCATCACGATTAGTCCAAGAGGCAGAAAGCGACTAAAAATAAAAGTATAATCTCAAACCACCCAACCCATCTTGCATATAGACGTACTTTTACCAAATTAATATTTTTCCTATTTAGGAATGAATGTTTATTTCTATTATTTTACACGGACAGGTGAACTTCTCAGTTCATGTGCATTGAATACCAAGGTACACGTACGTGCACATCAAACTCAAATAAATTTTTAACAGTTATTTTATGCTTACTTTCATACCATAGCAATGCACAACAATTACGGGAGCATCGATAATATCTTTTCACAAGAACCATGAAAATACCTCTGTACAACACACAAAAACATTACTATCTTCACAATGTGTGCTAAAGGACGCCATGTTGCAGGAACGTTAATATTAAACACAACAAATGAAGATCAAATTGGAACTTTTAACGGAAAAGACGGTAGCTACACGTGGGCTGGAAATACACAAAGATGCAACTCAGTTCTCGGCTCAGCGAAACCGTTCAATTCGAAAATGCATAGTTCAGATCGAAGGTGCACACATGTGGCACTGTGGACTGAAGAGGTTAAATTGACAAACAGAACTTATTTTCTGGATGGCCCCTGTATAAATAAATTTCTGTGTTAACTTTTGTAGCATGTTTGAGGTGCAGTATAAAAAGCATGGATCACAAGATGATTGTAAATTGTTATCAGCTATCCATTCCTGAATTTTCCAGGATTTCTAGACTGGTAGATATCCTGATAATCAAACAAACATGTGATTGCAAGACAACATGTTAAGGCTTTTAATTTCAGTAGGCTGAAGTCAACATACACTAATAAATTAGAGTAAAATGTGACAAGTTGGAGTGGCTTCTCTGTGATAGCTGCTCCAGTGTGATTAAATGTTATGATGCCGTATTAATGAATTAGATATATAGACTGTGGGCAGGTGGGATGGAAAATGTCAGAAATGTGTGGTCAGGATCAAAGGGGGTGGTCATATGTTAGGTTGGGCCTGGGCATCGTTTTGCCCAGGTAATAGCATCTCAGATCTATTATATGAGAATGTATTAGGAAAGTCAGTAAATAGGTTACAAACTGATGTTGGATAGCTGAAAATAGTAGCGTATAGTTTCTAAAGGTGTCACTAGGTGGCAGCACAAACCAACTTGATGATATTCAGTTAGCAATCGCTAAATAGATAATAATTGCTGTTTAAAAATGGTGACCGTACTCAAGGAGTGTACTTCAGAAGAAAAGTGTACTGTTGAGAGTTTCTTGTGGGCAAAAGATCTTCATGTAAAGGATATTCATAAGGAAATGTTTCCTGTTTATGGTGAGAAGTGTTTGTAGCATAAAGAGGTGCAGAACTGGGTTGATAACTTCTCATAATGAAGGTCAAACGTTTCGCAGATAATGAAGATGTTGAACATGAGGTGCAACTTAAGCTGGGACAGCAGCACAAAGACTTAAATGGGGACTGATAAAATGATGGGATAAGTGTATCAATGTTGATGGAGATTATGTTGAAAATTAAAAACTGTTCTCAAGTCAGAATCTCTCTTAGTCTGACTTGCTTCTTTCTTTTCTTGATTTTTTTATGTTTTCGGCTGTCGGCTAATCAAGCACGTCACAGCCTACACCCGAGTGGTGGGGCTGCCACCTGTGGGTTCTCAGGTACACCCTTGTTTTCAGGGTTCCAACTCCCTTAGCCTTTCTGGATCCCTCCAGACCCACAAAGCAGTGAGGGCAAACACTTTTATGGCGGTGTTTATTCGCCATGACATAAGGCTGTCGATGGGTAACTGTGGTATTTGCTGAGTATGTCCATGCCACTGGACACCATCCACACCCTGATAACCTTGCCACCTCGGTCCGGTACTGTTTATTTGGGTTTCCCTTTATTCGCAGCTCCCCTCATATCTGAGGTAGGTTTCACTATCCGCCACCTGTGACCCTTCCAGTAGCTGAGGCTCGCATGACCCAGCCAGAGGCAGGAACGGTGAAGGATAATGATCTCCATTAGAATTTTTTTTTTTTAACGTTTAAACAAACCTCTGTGACCTACTTACTGACTAATCCTCATACATGAGGCTAGAGGAGTGGCAAGGGCCTAGTTTCCTTCCATTTTTATCAATACACAAAAAGTAACGCACAATAATTTATATTGATATTAATAAATTCCAATTACCTTTTAGCACACGGAATGCCAACTGCTACAAAAGGAATTAATACCTCTGCTAAAGATGCACCCCCATGGCTACCAGAATCCTTCATACCATGGTCTCCACACACAAGGAGCAGAGAGGGTAAGGTTGACTCTTGATCCTAAGAGATGAAAAGAATAAGTTATGTGGATTGACTACGAAAAGAAGGTAACAATGCCTATTACCAGGGGTAGAACAATACAGGGTGCCCACAGTCACCATGGCACCTGAAAAGCCAAACCCACTACTGGTCTTGCTAAACACATCAAATACAATAGCCATAAAATTCAAAACTACAGGTCAGGCACACCACCCACACACTGGTCGACACCAAAATCAAGGAAACACATACCATATTGCACTTCCCAGTTCCCACATGAACTAAACATCGATAGGTGACAGGCACACCACACTTGGATTCCCGTACTACAACAGTTAACGCTGGGAAATAGCAGATGACACGGATGGAGACATACAGTTAACAGTAGCGCACCTAGCAGCTGCCGGAGAACTAAGAACAATAGAAGCACGCCAAGCAACAGTACAACAAGTTCCAATGAGAATGGTGGCAGTGGCCACTGAAATTAATAGAACAAAGAAGAAAAAGAACAGTTTCGCAGATACAGTGAGTACTATTTTCTCCGTGTTTATTTATGAATGCCATTGTTAATGCATTTCAATCATGCATACTATGTACATGTATTTCCATGCATTAAATGTATTTTTTCCTGTGTTTATTCGTGCATTTACAATTGAAATTTCCCCGTTTCCCTGCACCACCCTGTATTTACAGCAAAAGTAATCAATTTTCCGTGAATTGCATAACTCACAGGATAATTCAAACATCGGTAAATAAACTCAAAATTTCGTGTTTGTCAATTTTGCATTTTTGCAGTTCATTTTCCTTTATTTCATTGCCTTGTAATCAAGGGCTCCCGGGTTCGATACCCGGTGGAGGCACAAGTGGTTCGGATCCCACTTTAAACTGTAGGTCCAGTCCCGATTAGCCTTACTGTGCATAAAGTGGACTTAAAACACCAACTCAATCAATCCTTTATTTCATGACAAAACAGGGTAGGAAAATGCACCTGACACCTCAGAAACATGAAAAATTAACATTGAAATGTGTTATTTCACATTTCGTGTTTTCGTCAAAAACAAAATATGCATGCCTCTAATTATCATACATAATTAGGGCTGAGTTGATTACCTTCATCAGTGGTATTGGTATTGAAAAAGTATTGCTTGAAATAATGACAGTTGCTTTTCTGGGATCGGACTGTCTTGAGGAACCTGTAGCAATGCTGCAAGACACTTTCGCAGTTTAAATATCCTGGAAATTATGGGAAATGCATAATTTTCATTATATTTACAACTTGTGGGAGAAAAGGATTTTATGATTAAATTATTATTGCATGTGAAGTTATGAATATTTTAAAGCAAAACTCTGGCAGATTTCTATGATATACAGTGGAACCCCAAAGTTATGTATGTTTTCCACAACATACAGTCACATAAATATTTTCCAGATTTTACAAGTTCCTGCATGTAAGTTTTTATATCTTGGTCCCATGAAAAATACAACAACAGAGGTTCCACTGCTGTTCCATTGGAAAATGTTATATTAAAATTTATAAATATTATGAAATAATTAGACATTTTACAATTTTTAGCATCGCTATTGGTGGGAAACGGTAAGGGAATTAACAGTATTAACAGCTAAGCCAATCGTTTCTCAAACTATGGGACACAACCCACTGCTAGGTCCCATGGAGGTGATTGGTGGGACGAGAAGTCAGGCTTGAAAATGTATTTACTGTATCTTTAAAACCTACTACATTTAAATTACTAAGATATATTCTTTTAAGAATTTAAATTCAACCCGTGTTGTACTTAGTCTAAACTCTACAATTCTGTTATTCGCGCTCTACGTCTACCATTGCTTTCTACTGGCATCTCTCTGATGTTCAACTCAAGGGAATTGGACTTGACGTGCACTCGATCGCCATTGAACCCAATATACACCCCAGTTTATGAGGAAAAGGTAGCCCCAACCGTCACATTAGTGAGGGGAAAAAATGTTTTCAATTTCAGCATATGTGTTTAGTTACATGTTAAGACTAAATTAATATTTTAAATTACATATTTACTTTTCTAGAATGAAGTATGTGTAATTTGTTTAAGCAAGCATATAAGAGGGCTTCTTAAAGTACTCGATGTTAGCAAAAATATGATTATAAACTGGGTGAACACCCCTGCAAGTAATTCTCCTGGCACCTATGCTTATAGGTCCCATGAAGTGTAACACCCTTCAAGGTGGGTCTGGGACTGAAAAAGGTTGAGTCCACTGGCTCAGCCCTATACATGATATTCGACATTAGTATCGTGGTGATTGGAATCAGGCACATTTAGTCAAGCATCAAGGTGGAAAGTGCGATCCAGATTTCACAAGTAAACAGTGCAGCACCACTGGGAATTCAGTATAATTTTCTCTCGTTTAGTGTTATGTTTCTCCCACTTTCAGCTAATCGGGAAGATGAGGATGAATGGTGATAACATGCAATTGATGAAAGGACATTCACAAAGAAATACACATGATTATACCAGGACTCAGACCTGGGGACATTGTTGGCAAGAGTATGACTCTAGCACTCAATGTGATGTTACCAAGGTGTGAAGTGTTCAAGTTGGTGAGATTAAATATATAAAAAATCGATGAATCAACCATGCACTCACCGAGACTCAAATACAGAACCTCTGAAAGCAAGATAAGAGTAAAGCATCCACTGCTATTCTGACACATACGTTGTTTTGTCATGATTAATTGTTAATAAAAAAACAGAAGTAAATATATCAAATAATTGTAACAAGATAGCACTGATCAGTATATTACAGTAGTGTCAGAAACAAATCATTTTGTAGACGGTAGGGCAAGAGAGACCCTTGCTCAGCATAATATACATTTGCTCCAACTTGGCAGGAGCATTGCATCAACTCAGGGGTCATGCACCTCAGAGTATAAAAGAGTGAGACACAACGTCTCAGCCCTCTCATTGCTACCATTGGGTGTCAATCATAAAGTGTACAACTAGACTGTAACAACCTGAAGTCGACATAATGGGGTTTACGGCTGAGCAAGGTGAGTGAGTGGTAATTGCCTTACCGGTTAGAATCCCTTCAGATATCCTGCCTAGAATTGCCTTACCGGTTACAATCCCTTCAGATATCCTGCCTAGAATTGCCTTACCGGTTACAATCCCTTCAGATATCCTGCCTAGAATTGCCTTACCGGTTACAATCCCTTCAAATATCCTGCCTAGAATTGCCTTACCGGTTACAATCCCTTCAGATATCCTGCCTAGAATTGCCTTACCGGTTACAATCCCTTCAGATATCCTGCCTAGAATTGCCTTACCGGTTACAATCCCTTCAGATATCCTGCCTAGAATTGCCTTACCGGTTACAATCCCTTCAGATATCCTGCCTAGAATTGCCTTACCGGTTACAATCCCTTCAGATATCCTGCCTAGAATTAAATGTATGGAACGAGATGATGTTCTATTCATTAACAATCTACCAACCTCCCAGTGCCATCTCTATCACCCCAAGATAATGGGTGTGAGCAGAGCTGGAGGCTGGAAACGAAAACGTTCTCTACGCCTCTAAGCAGCGACTATATCAGGGTGGGTACTCTAGAACCTTGATAAAATTCAAGTATAATTCCCAGTTTTCAAGGCGAACTATCAGAAAATTCAAGGGTACAAGCAGATGTTTTCTCTATTTCAGCCTTGCGTATTACCTCCTCTCACTGCCCACATACACACAATCACCCACACAAATATATTAGCAATATAAAGGGTCTGTGCGATTCCAATTTATCCAAAAATTCTAATTCAATTCAATTAAACGGTACATATATTTAAAATATTTAATTTAAGGTGCAGAGTTTACATTTGCCATTGCACATACTCAGACTCGAAATGTATGTACAAACACAAGTCACAAATGTTACGGGACATACTAATCTACGAAAAATTGTGAATTGTATAAGAATTTTAAAGTAAAATTTACATAACCAACTTCAAGATATCTTGCAATTATCTTCCGTCTGTAAGATTGTTAGTCTTCTAAAAGTGCATTGCCTTTCCCTACCATCCTATCACATCCAACCACCTTACCAAAGCCCTCCGCTCCCAGAACATCCAAATAGCACACAAACCAACCTCCAAAATAGCTGACCAACTGAACAAACATAAATTGTACTTCCTCTCCCCCTCAACAATCCAGGCGTCTATAATGCTGAATGCGAGTGCAAGGCTCATTACATCAGCAGATCTATCAGGCCCATCAGTGAGAAAATTCAGCAACACCTATCAAATGCATAAACTGCCCAACCCACAACCGGACTTGCCAAGCATAACAAATTCTACAACCATAAAATTGAGAAATTACATGTCAAATACAAAGCACACACTCTCATAGACACAAAAAACAAAGAAAAACACACCATCATGCACTACAACCATGAACTGAACATAGATAGTGGTCAGGCACACCACACCTGGCTTCCGTTACTGCAGTAATTAACACCGGTGAACAGCAGATGACATACACGCAGACATACAGGCGACAGCAGCACACCTAGCGGCGATTTAGGAAAAAACAACAGAAAGGCACCAAGCAACAACACAACGAATTTGAACGTGGATGGTGGCAGTGGCTACCGAAATTAATACAAAATAATGTAAAACAGCTTTGTGGAAAACATTGAGTACCTTAATTATCTATTACTGCGTCTCTAATTAAATGTAAGTAAAGGAATTGAGAGAATTCTGTTTTATTTTTCACGCAGCTTTCTTTTCTTTTCCTTCCTCGGTAACAGAAAGTGTGAAAAACCCGCCTAAGGGCATTAATAAATATGTATAAATCCAATTGGATTTGGATTAATAAAATTTGCAATTTTTCACGTCTACGGAGAAAAATTCACTTAGAATTCACGCATAATTCCCGGAATTCAAGGAATTCTTGGTGAGAAGGTACCCTGTATATCTTGAGGGGATGAGAGACTAAAATTTGAATACTTTTCCATTATAAACTTTAGTGATTTTTTCTAAATACACACTAGGAACTGATACTTTTAAACAAGAAATAAAATTCACTTGAACGTAAAAAAAATTAAAATAGAATACTTCTTTAATATCTTACCAGTGCTTGTAAATGCATCGTAATATTCTTTATAACTTCATCCATCTCAAATAATTTTCCTGGCACTAGTGGACTGTTTGGTCCTTCAAGATGGCCTATATGATCAAGTCCCAGATAATGCAAAATCATGATATTCCAATCATTTTTCTTCAATTCCGTATCTAAATGTCTTGTAACATTATTATCAACCTAAAAAGACAAGGAAGATGATTAAGAGCATTACGATACAGCTTGCTCAAAACTAAGAGAAATCAAAATAGAGGAAGACACAAACTTAATTATTAAGCACATGTCTCTTTCTTTGCTATGTGTATATCTGGTACTTTCTGCCCAAAGAAATTTTAGATGGTAAGGTCATTCAAGAGACCGAATGATGCACTCTATAAAACATACATTTATAATTTTACTCTGATAAGCTTACCTTTCATTTTTCCACGTAAATTTTTCTAGCGATCGATTTTACCACCCGTCTGGTGGCTTCGTCAGGCATGTACTGACTTGCTGCAGGTGGCGTGGTTCCTTCTTCTTCTTCCACTTGTGCTCGTGGCGGTGTTAGTTGATGCACGGCAAAAGAAGGAAGCACTACACCCACACCAGAACGGCAGAAAGTGAAAGGACCACGTTAACTACCACCGCCACGAGCACAAGCGGAAGAAGGAACCACGCTGCCTGCAGCAAGACAGTACATGCCTGACGAAGCCACCTGATGGATGGTGAAATCGACTGCGAGAAAAATGACACGTAAAAATGAAAAGTAAGCTTATCAGAGTAAATTACCTATCTCAGCGTAACCACCAAACAGATATCTTTAGTTACAATACGTTTATTAGTTAATATTGATTTTCAACTGTGATTAACAGATGAAGTTATCGTCCAGTTCATTTCAAGATACTATGAAGCACATGTAAGGGGTGGGACAGGATTTCACGCATTCTCGATCTCAGTTATACTGGAGGTGATGTGATCATCACCATGATCCTACCACCATTACCACCACACTAGGTAAACCTACAGCTACTTTTATGCAGGAATATTCTTGGATAAATTGTAGCCTGAGATTTGAGATCACTAGGGACCCAGACTTTTCGGTGCATTTTTTTTTCTTCCAAAATTGTTTCTTTTTTCTTTTACGGTATTATTTTCACCAAAATTCACTTTCAGATTATAAGTATACTTCACATTCTGTAAAATATATGTAAAATTATACCTTCATTGTGCTTTTAAATTAGCATTTAAAACGTGTACTTTATACATAAATATGGTAAATTCTATTTCTTTAAGCAGTAAACACAATGTTAAATTTTTGCTGTATTTTTTTTATTTTTAAGCACAAAATACATTGGAAATTGCAAAAAGGCCACAATATGCATTTAATGCCAAATTTGCATTATTCTGCAATGTTCAATGCATGATAAATGTGTTTCGAACATGTTACAGAACATACATAAACACTTTTTTGCAAACATTTAATATTATTTGTTGTTGTCGTATTTGCGAAAAGTAAAGCTCCCAAGGAATCAAATATTGTGGGAATCGAACCTGTCTCTCCTGCCTAGCGGTTACTTGCACTACCAAGTGGAGCACCACAGCTTCCGTGAATATAAAGGTATAATCTTCTTTGTTTCTGTACAATAAGAACAAACATAATGAAATACGCACGATTTGAACACGAGATCCTTGATATCATACAGTGCTAATATAACTAATCTCAACGAGAGCTCACCTAAGGCAAGACTCATCAAACATGGTAACATATACTATTTAAAGAAAGTGAATAAATCCCTCAGATACTATTGACTCTGTATGGGGATCAGTATTCCTACAAACATGAAGTACTGAAAGGAAGTAAGGAAGTACTTACTTATAAACACTTTTTTCTTTCTTTTTTGTTAATGTTAGTGGCCACTGTCCTCTCGGGAACTTCAATGCAGTGGTCACAAAAAAATAATGTTTTTCAGTTCCTATCAGTATATTAATTTGCTACAGCATTCCTCAAAACATGGATACAGCTTTAGCTAATACAAACCTCTTCATAATCAGCCACAAAGAATGAAGTTGTTCCCTCACTTCTGGAGAAGCTGTGTGGAAAAAGCTTCAACCAGGTGTCATCTCCATAGAAAATTACACGAAGGTCTTTGGCTTTTGCTTGAGCTATAAAATTGTCCTCTAAAAGTTCTTGACTGCCCAGATTCAGAGCCACATCTATAAATCCTGGCACTGTGCCTGCAGTGATAGCCTGGAATGAGTTTAAACACAAAATATTGTCTATGTGACATGAAGAGAATCATTTAAATTATTATTATAATAAACAATTTTGCATTTACTTAACAATATTTGAGTAGCAGTATAGGTGTGAATTTGTGCAAGCATTGGCGCTGGTATCAATATTGTTTCAAAGTAGGGTTGAGTCAATACCATCAGTACTTCTATTGCAACAGATTCCTGCTGAAACTATTCCAATGTTTTGATCTTTCGCAGGGACTGCAAAAATGTCATGTGACAGTTTCAGAGGGTATAATTATGCTGGACGTTAAGCAAAATTTGAACTTTCCATTTAATTTGTACTCTGGTAAATTGATGATTACAACTGGAGTGGATTGGCCTCCCCGATGGTGCAGTAGTAGCGTCATCACCTTGTAATCAAGGGGTCCCGGGTTCAATAACCAGTAGACACACATAGTGGTTCGGATTCCATTTTAAACTGTAGGTTCAGTCCCGATTAGCCTTACTGTGCATAAAGTGGACTTAAAACACTAAATCAACCAACCAACCAATTGGAGTGAATTGATTTATTGACTTGCTTTATTTTACTTCACTTTTTGTGCCACTTTTGGCTAATTTGCAAAGATGGGGATGAGTGATGATATGATGGAAATTGATGAATGGACACTCACAAATATCCATGCCCAGACCAGTATTCAAACCCAGGACCCCTTGCGTCACAACTAGAGTGGAATACTCACACACTAATATTAACCAATATTTTGTACAACTTTTAATTGTTATTATTTTCAAGCACCATGAATACACATTTAGGTGATGGGGGGATAGGGCCCCACACATTCTCGATCTAGTCTTTTACTTTGTTGTGACAAAGCACCATGCTCTTCGCCACCTTTACACCCCTCCCCCCCTCGGTTCCTATAGATTTTAGGCTGGGTGAATCCCAGAGTTGCTTTATGCGGGCACAAGACCGGAAAATTCCGACCTTAGATCACCCACCCCAAGAATGCAAGTATCGGCACCAATGGGAATCTGTACGGGTATCGACATCGGTGTGGGCATCGGTTCAAAGAGGTATCGGCTCAATCCTTGTTCAATTGATTAATTTACTTTACTTTACTTCGCTTTTTGTGCCACTTTTGGGGATGAGTGATGATATGATGAAATTGATGAATGGACACTCAAAAACATCCATGCCCAGGCCAGAACCCCTGTCATCGTAGCACGATGTGCTAACCACTCTGCCATGGGGGCCGGCAGAATCCTAGTTCAAACATGACCACGATACGATACATATAAAAGTGACTGTCATTTACGTCTATGAATATTGTCTAGAAACTAGCTTATAGTATGTGCATTAGGAAATTATGCCTGCGCAAATAACAATCAAAGAACCAATTATTTTTTCATATACTGTATTTACTCGAATACCCCGAGCACTTTTTTTCGCCTTACAAACGTAGCAGAAAATAGGGGTGCCTGGCTTACTTGAGTATAGAGCTTATAACCAGGCGTAAACAATTCATCCTGCGGAGGTATGCAACCCATTATAAAAGCTTACAAGAGAACGAATGGAGGTCAAGATGTTCTCTCACAGCCTGTGTTCTTGGTAAGAAAACAAAACACGTTTGCCATAATTTGTGTATCAAGTAGGAAAAATCATTCTAAATACGTCCTGGTTCAATTAAACCACAGTTCTCTCTCCCTGCACTGCATTATGTGCATTGTTTCTTGACCACCACCTCCTCCTCTAAAAATTGGGTCAACTTAATTCATGAAAAGCTTACAAACAGAAGGGAAAAGAATATTCTCCTTCGCCTTTTGCCAAGGAAATCATTCTGCAGTCACACTGGCGCCAAAAAAGAGATCAAGGCAGCAACCAGCTGGATGTTTACATCTGGCCAGTCCAGCTGCGTGGGTGGAGGAAGTTGTAAGGCTTGTTTTGTGTTAGCAAGATGGCCACTAAAGGAAGAAGATTGCTATCTCAGCACATGAAAAGTTGTGCATCATTCAAGAAGCGGAGGAAATTGGAAATTGTGCTGCTGCTTGTAAATATAAGTGAGAGTTGTGTGAGAGATTGGAGAAAAAGAAAGGAAATACTGCTAAACACGTGTGGCAATTGGAGAGCTTTTCGAGGACAAAAGGCTAAATTTCCGGAAATAGAAGGTAAGCTGCATGACTATGTTTGTCAAAAACGACAATTTGGATTTGGACTTTCTGCAGAAATGTGTCAATTGAAGGCTCTTTCACTGGCAAAATAAGTTGGGAGTTCATGGTTTTAAAGCAAGTCGGGGTTGGATTGTCAGGTTTTCTAGACGATACAATCTGAGTTTACAAAGAAGACAGAAGATGACTACATATGGGGACAGTGATACAGGGGAAGCAAGCTCTGCTGATGACAGTAGTGGAGAAGAGTAGTTGTAAGTGCAAAAGATGGCTTCTTTTTTGAGAGTCTTAAATTTGAAATAAAATTCCACATTTCTGATAAAGTGTGCTATTTCTTGTTTGTACATAAATAAGGTATCACTCAATAGAGGTAAGGGGCATTCGAGGGCAAGGGGTACTCAAGTAAATATGGTAGCTTTTAGTTCATCACTGCACTTACCTTCAGTCTTGGCATAGTCACAGTTGGAGGATTCGCTTTAGCTTTGAAGACACAAACATTTTCAGATTTCAGACGGTCTTGCAAGTATGGCATGTTTACAGAGTACTTCGAATCAATGACAAAATCTGCACGCAGAGCATCTATCACCATGACGACCAATCTGTTAATTGATGGCTTGTAGTGTGTGTTGTTTTTGGAACTGTCAAAGAAAAAATACCGTATTTACTCATGTATAATGCACACTTTTTTCCAAAATTTTTGCCCCCAAAAACTGTGGTGCGTATTATGCACGGAATAATTCAGACAACCAACATGAAACCGTACAGGGCCATTTCATGACTTTGGGACACTTGCATTGATTTATCATGTTTACGGAACCCTATCATGTTATATATCGTTGTAAAGCTTGAATCCTGCAGTTTCTGAATATGGAAACAGTATTCCATACAAGATAACGATACTAATGTGAAATGCGATTGAAATAAGTTCATCAAAAAATGAAGAAACGTTCTGATTTTTATGGTACTTTGGATGAAAGAAAACCTAAGGAAAAAGATAATAAAAATTAAAATATATTACTGGCCAAATAATATGACATACATGGAATGTGTAAATTCCTTAATAGAAGAAATCTTGTGCTGCAAACCGCTATTTGGAAGGTCCTGAATGTGGCTCGTATAAATGTCACGGAAAGAAAAAGTATATATGTATTTAGAAAAAGAAGGAATGAGCAATTGAATGGGTATGACGTCATTCACTCTTGATCAGCATAGCAACAGCTTTTCAACCTACAACTAAGAAAGCCATTTCTTAAAACTGGATTGTACTGCGCATTATATACGAGATATAATTTTTTGTCACTTTTACCCATCCAAAATCAGAGTGCGCATTATAAACGCACGCATTTATCTTGTTTTAATGGGTTTTTCTAGCACATGCTTATCTTTTGCACAATATTTCAACTAATTCTCTGAAGGTTAGTGACAATGGTTCTTTATTAGCATGCAATGTTAATTGGACATTATCCAGTGCTTTAAACTATGTATTATCCAGTGCTTCAAACTATACTTATTGTACCACTACATTTCAAGAGAGCACCCCTTCTCTCGTCTTCACGTGAAATTTATTTTCCCGGTGGTGGGAATCAGACAGGGAGCACCTAGAGTAGTTGGTTAGACCAACAATTTTTTAGTAAAAAACTCAGGGCTGTCGTAGGTTCAATTCCCACCACTGGCAAAAGAAATGTGTTCATCTGACGATAAGAGAAGAGGTGCCTCTCTCAAAATGTAGTGTTAGAATAAGCATAGTTTAAAGAAGACAGTGGATAATACCCAATTAACATTCCATGCTACCCAACCAAAACTTGAGATTTAAATTTCCATTTTTTTAAAACATGTGAGCAGCCATCATGTAACAAGTGCCTTGTGAAAGAAAACATGAGTTTATTTTCTTTTTTAAAAGACTGGCAACCACATTTCAAAGAACCAAACTGTAATCACTATTTCATTATTTCTCTTGCAGGTTACAGTTGTTACAAGCATAAAAACACATCTTTGGTTTTGACGTATCAGGTTTTACAGGTGTTACAGGTTATCTTGAACGAAAAGTTACAGGTTTTTTTGAGTGTGAAAATTTAACACTTATCTACTATCAACAGTCTCTCGGACCATACTAAATTTATCTTTTACTTTATTTATTGTGCCCCTTCAACCACAAGTGGACTCTTGTCCATACTTTGCAGGTAGGAAGGTCATGCTTTCAAGGTCACCAGGTCTTGCCTTGATTTTTTTTTCATATTTTATTGAATTTCATTTTTGGCGAGTGGTCTGACAGACATACCATAGTTGTTTCCTGTTACATTATGTTTCCAATGGCTCATAACTCATTTTCAATTTCAGCAAAATATTACATTGCTATTACTTTGAACTCCTGCCTGCTCTTCTGGTAACATAAAAATGTAGAAATTTTAGGAATTTGGGGGGGGGGGGGGAAAGGCCATTGTTACAATTTTTGACTGATTTTCTTCCTCTTTCCATAAATTATGTTTAGTTTTTTTTATTAAACAATAATAATTGAAGGGCTCGGGTGTAAAACATGGTAAGTGACATTTTGGCCATTTTTAAGTTACAAAGTAAAATGTGCCATTCCATCAATTTTCGGGTGAAATTGCCAAGTCATACAATTTGCATTGGACTCAATGAAACCTTCTGAAATTGGTAAACACAACACAAAAACAATTTATCTACAGTACAGCTTCTAATAACCTTTTTTCTTAATAAACTCAGAAATGACCAAAATGCCACCATGTTTTAGACCCAAGCCCTTCAATTGAAAACTGCTTCACAGTATTTTTCCTTTACCATGTCACGTCATGTGAAGGTGCCATACATTGAAAATAGCAAAACAGCTAGTTCATAGTTCAAAAGCAGTCTGACAGACAAATTCATATTACGAGGGGACATCAAAAAGTAAGAGTAAATTTCTTACAACCAAATGGAAATGTATTCACAAAAACTGAAATATACATTTGGAAGTACATGGATTTCACCACCTTTCCATGAGATGGCAGGTGTGTGCACCTCGTGCACGCTGAGAGGCAGTTGTTTCAAAATGGCATCTATGCTCGAGACGTTCGACACAGTTGAGCTGTGGAGTGTGATTTGGTTTCTGTGGTCAAGGGGCGGAAACCAGCTGAAATCTATCAAGTTGTGTGCAGTGTATGGTGACATGTGCATGACATTCACAAATGTCTGCAACTGGTGTTCAAAGTTCAACGCAGGTCGTGTAAATGTCTTCGATGAACCCCGTTCTGGACGGCCTCGCACTTCCTACACACAGAGCAATGTTGACGCTGTGGAGGCATTGATTCAGGAGGACCAGCAGTCAACAATCCAAACAACAGTGGATGCAGTGGGCATTTCATATGGCAGTGCATACACCATCATCCATGAAGAACTTTGGTATCGCAAAGTGTCAGCGAGATGAATCCCCAGACAGCTCACATCACAGCATACGGAGGACAGTATGGGATACAGTCTTGACCATTTGCTTCGGTATTATATGGCTGGAAACACATTCCTCAACCGCATTGTTACTGGGGACGAATCGTGGGTTTTCATTTTTCATCACACCCCTGAAGGCAAGCGATAGAGTATGGTATGGAAACACACAAACTCGCCCCCCCCCCCCCACACACACACAAAAAATTCAGGACAAACCCATCTGCAGGAAAGTCTTACAGTTTTCCGGGACAGCAAGGGTGTCATTCTTGCTGTTTTTAGGGTAAAAGGAGCAACCGAAAATGCTGCTGCATATTGTGCTACACTGGATCGTCTATGAGTTGCTCTGCGATTGAAACATCCAACAAAATCTCTGGAGCAGGTCATCATTCTCCATGGCAATGCTCATACCCATGTAGCTGCATCAGTGACGCAAAAAGTCAATTCCTGACATTGGAAAATTCTCAAGCATCCAGCATACAGTCAAGACCTGGCCCCATCAGACTTTCACCTGTTTGGCCCACTGAAGGAACACCTTGCCGGCAAACACTTCAGCTGCGACTCAGAAGTTGCGACAGCCGTGCGTCATTTGTTACACGTCCAGCCGAACGATTTCCACATCATGGGCATCGAAAAATTGGTGTCACGGTGGGACAAATGTATAAATGTGAATGGCTGTTACGTGGAAAAGTAATGATCAAACTTCAAAATGTATATTCCATTTTTTGTGAATACGTTTCCATTTGGCTGTAAACAATGTACTCAATTATTTTTTTGATATCCCCTCGTAGTTACGTGATTATCAATGTCCATAGTACTTAAGGGTTAACTTACCTACTACTATGCTCTTGAATGGCCAAAATGAAGTAGCAGTATTTTTTTCTTTCAATGCTTTATCTATTACACTCACTGTATAAATCTGTCCTTGATTGATGAGAAATTATACACAGGAAAGTAATCTTTACTGTAACATTTGAAAAATACAATGCAGAAGACAAAAAAAATTGAAAACTACATTAAATATGAAAATTCATATACACTATATTACCTGCAATCTAAACCTAATGATTTGATTTATTTTACTTCACATTTTGTACCACTTTTGGTTAATTTGCGAAGATGGAGATGAGTGATGAAATTGATGAATGGACACTCAAAAACATCAATGCCCATGCCATGATTCGAACCCGGGGCCCAAAACCTAATGTTCTAATCTTTACAACTTCTCCCTCATCTTATTATCTTAGGTCATGTTTCTAGCTCTGTAGATTAGACACAACAATGACGACGAATGATAAATGAATGAAATATAGGAGGAGATTTGAGTCTAGGATCACTGGCTTTGTACACTAACAAGGGACCTATTTGACTTCGACATCGCAATCGCAAAATACTGTTGACAGAGTTGTAAGCTTAACATCACGTTCACTGCACATGCACGATATTGGCTGCTAATGGCAACAGGTTCAATCATAATTATCGCAACTGTCTGCAAAGGCCAAAAATACCCAGTCATGAAAGAAAAAATTGCCAGCATTTTAAAACAGTAAAATTTTAGAAAAATAATGCCTGCTTTAAACTACCCCTGCATATGTGTTGGAACAACAAAAATATTAAAAATTTTAAAGGTGGTCAAGCAACCAGAGCTGGAACATTCAGTATGGACCGACCCACATGCATTCTGGACAAAAATTCTGGTCTTACTACAATTTCTGTGAACTAAAAGTGGATGAACATCATAGTAATGTATTAATCCATTAAATTAGGCACACACAGGAGATGTACTAAGTAGATTTTCAGCGAAAAATGCAGGCTCGACCAGGACTCGAACCCGGGTCTCTGGCAATCCGTGCCATTACTCTACCGCTGAGCTACCGAGCCGGCCTGGCTTCCCCCGCATTTTCGCTGGCGCTGTTTTACCTGTGTGAAATCGTCTCTGCAAGTGCTACTGCAACGGGATCTGTTGCCTTTGAAACACTATAGATGTCGACGTTGCCTGGTTCCTCCCAGCGTAGAGATATCAATCCATTAAATTAGGCACACACAGGAGATGTACTATGTAGATTTTCAGCGAAAAATGCAGGCTCGACCAGGACTCGAACCCGGGTCTCTGGCAATCCGTGCCATTGCTCTACCGCTGAGCTACCGAGCCGGCCTGGCTTCCCCCGCAACCAGGAACCAGGCAACGTCGACGTCTATAGTGTTTCAAAGGCAACAGATCCCGTTGCAGTAGCACTTGCAGAGACGATTTCACACAGGTAAAACAGCGCCAGCGAAAATGCGGGGGAAGCCAGGCCGGCTCGGTAGCTCAGCGGTAGAGCAATGGCACGGATTGCCAGAGACCCGGGTTCGAGTCCTGGTCGAGCCTGCATTTTTCGCTGAAAATCTACATAGTATCATAGTAATGTGTCTCCCACTTATTCAACATTTCTAATAATATTACGTGGTGCACACCAAAAGTACGTGCCGTTTTGTTCTGAAGTCAACATTTCTTCTCTTTTCAGGGAAATAACTATGGCATCGGAGACTTCCATCCTTCGTCTTCAAGCAGTGTCAGTTTTGTGTGCTAGGTGGCAGTAGTTGAGTGACAGTGCCTGAAGGAGTAAGACGTGTTTCTGATACTGCCTGTGGAAATGGAATTTCCACTTGAAGAGCAACGAGTAATTGTGAAATTCCTTACCGCAGCTGGACGTTGTGCAGCCGATATTCATAGCCAACTGGAGGCCATGTGTGGTGATAGTGCTCTTGCAGAAAACACTGTTAGGAAGTGGGTGCGTGAGTTCAAAGATGGACGAACGAGTGTGAAAGACGAGCAGAGGTCTGGACGTCCGAAAACAGCATCAACTGATGCTAACATTGACCGTGTTGAACATTTTATCATGGAAGATAGGCGTCACCATGCAGGAGATTTGTGATACCCTGGGGCTAACAATGGGAACAGTAGAACGAATAATCACCAAAGATTTGTGCCTAAAGAAAGTTTCCTCTCGCTGGGTTCCACGATTGCTTAGTGACGATCAAAAGATGCTCGCGTTCGATCCAATGTGTTGCAAATTTGACAGGATTCAGAAGGGAGGGACACAATTTTTTGGACAGTATTGTGACAATGGATGAAACACAAATTCCATTATTCAATCCAGAAACAAAAAGACAGTCGATGCAGTGGAAACACACGGATTCACCACCCCCGACAAAAATTTCGTCAGGTTGCATCAAATGACAAAGTGCTATACGCAATCTTCTGGGATTCCCAGGGAGTGATATTGTCTCATCCAGTTCCCAAAGGTCATACAATTACGGGCGAGTATTTTCGTAAACTTTTGGCTACAGAATTTTTGCCGAAATTGACTATGAAACTACCACAAATGGCTAATGGCAATTTCATTCTCCACATGGACAATGCACCGCCACATCGTGCTAATGTTGTGACCTCATTCTTGGCTGACCACGGTATTGAACTTCTGACACATCCACCATACTCACCAGATTTAGCCCCGAGTGACTTCTGGTTGTTCTCAAACCTCAAGAATTCTCTTCGTGGACGCCATTTTGCCAATAGATCATCCCTGGGAAGTGCTGTTTTCCAGTATCTAAAACATACCTCCAAATATGACTATGCCACATGCTACACAAAATGGACTGAGCGATGGCAACTATGTATCAATAAAGAGGGAGAGTTTGTTGAAAAATAAACACAGGTTATTTCATTGTATTTCATTTTTCTTGAAAATTAGAACGAAACGGCACGTACTTTTGGTGTACACCTCGTATATGCACTCATGTTAGTGGTAATTTGTGAGTGTTTTAGGGCCATTGTTCAAAAATATAGCTGTATGGCAATGGAAAATTCATACACCTTATACTGAAATATGTGATATTTTTACTATGAAAAATATTACCATTCTGATTTTTTTAATATTATGTTTGACATGTATTGGTTTTCATTGTGTTAAAACCTGGGACTCCCTATCAAACAATTACCCGAAATGGGGTGTCTTTTTCATCACAAAATATTACTTTATTTAAAGATTTTTCTACTTTCTGAGCAGGTAAGACTGGCAATACCACCATTTTCTGTTAGGACTGTCATTTTCCTCTCCAACAATACCTAAATCAACACAATACTCCACATAGTTTCCGAGATATGGCATGTTTTGTTTCACATGGTGCATTCATTTGTCCATCCAATTTCTGAAAATCTTGAAAATTTTAAAAAAAAATATAACTTTCGACATACTTGTTGGATAAGTCTAATATTACATATTTGTCATATTGGATCAAGTATCTATCAGTAAAAAAAATATTGAAGCAAATCCATGACTATGAAGGAACCTGCTCTGGGTGATTTCACGTGGAATGACCCACTTGTGACCTCGAGTCGAATAGGTCCCTTGTAAGCTGACTACTTTACCAGAAACAAACAAATAAAGATTAATGAACACTCTATTACTGTAATATCAAACACTTCTTACCTGCTATATTCTGAAACTTCAGGAAGATCATCATATGTAGCCAAGGACTCATTTACAGGCTTCAAAGGGAAAAATCCATACAAAAATATTAAAATTCCATAAACACTGGCAAACATGAAGTAGAGGATTAACAATCTTTCCTTTCTGTTCTTCATTCTTTAGGATTCCTGTAAGTTACATATATTACTAATATAATGTGAAATAATATATGCTGTAGAAAAATTGACAATTAAGATCAAGCTAACAATAAAAACAATACCTCATACACTTAAACAAGGAGAAGGTAGGAACAAGGAAGAAAAAAGACTTGTATGAAAAACAAGCTACGGAAATTCAACCTTTCCTGGAACTGAATTTGAGGAAAATTGGGTGAATGGTGGAAAAGTGAATTTAAATAGTTTTTATCAGAATATAACAATTTCAATAGAATCAGATAATGGTTTAAAAAAGTGAAAGGTACACTGAATGTGGTAGTATTACAAAATTGCATTAACCTTCGAGCGGGCGCGCCTGGGCAAAATTTACGCCAAAAGTAATTTTCTTTAATTTTCTTGTGTTTCCTTTGAATTCGTCGACCTATGCTTTTTATGTATTCCTCAAAGAGGTATTTTGTGTTGCATATTAGCAGTCATTGTTAATAATCCATATGTTATACTCTGTCAATTGTTGTTTATTTCAGATCAGAACACCATGTCGTAAAGTTTGCGCTGCGCGCCTGCTCCTTTTCTGTAATTTTCTCGTCAGGTCATTGTTGAAAATGAGTCGACAAAACGTAGACGTGAGCGAAATTCAGCGTATCCTTTAAGTTTCTTCTGATGAAGAGGGACCACATGAATTGGACAATGATAGTGACTTAAGACTTACATAGAAGTCAATCAATATGACAGTGAATCATTTAGTATTCATTATGAGCAAGGATTTTTATAATATAAACGTAAATTTTTTTGGGTCTACATTTATTTATATCATATCTGAGGTTAATATAAATGAAACATATTTAAATACAAGTTAGAATGCTGAAAAAATTTACTTGTAACTTTTAGGTTTTCAGCAGGAATATCTGTCGTAAAAAGTGCGACATGCGCCTGCTGATGAAAAGCGTGGTGCGCTATAAATATGTAATAAGTTACGTACTGTATTTTTTTTCAGCATTTTAACTTGTATTTCAATATGTTTCATTTATATTAACTTCAGATATGATATAAATAAATGTAGACCCCAAAAAAATTACGTTTATATTATAAAAATCCTTGCTCATAATGAATGATACTAAATGACGTAAAAAATTTTGTTAATTTTCGGTATACTAACTAATTTTGGCCTCCTAATCACGAATCTGTTGTAAAAAACCGGGGGTCACGTCTGGAAATTTGAAAAAAAGCAAATTGAATTTTTTTATGTATAGGTGTATATGCGTAGTTTTAAGAACGAAAATGTAATCTCCTACCATTGTTTCCAACCACGCCTTTGTTTTACAAGAAAATGATTTATGATGTTCAATTTTAGTACGAACCCTACTTTTTTGATCAATTTAGGGGTGAAATGAATGCTAATGGAACCTAACCTAACAGGCCTAACCTAACCTCGTGTGAATGGTTCATGGGGCTACCTGTGTATGGTTTGTGGGGCTACCCGTGGATAGTTTTTGAGGCGATCGTAAATGATTTGTGGGGCTACCCGTGGATGGTTTTTGGGGCTAACGAACAATGTTTCATCGAAATGTACAATTTTCTCTATATTGTCAATTCTTACCGTAATTTTTATCCAGAGTGCTCTTTTTCTCTTAAAAAATAATGTAGACAAAGTAAAAAAGAAATATGTAAGTTCATGTGCAGTACACTGATATGGGAAGAACTGCAAAAAACAGTAATCCCAAATAAATTAAATAAAATATAAATGGGATATAGTGGGTTAAGTGGAGCACCAAAGTAACGTAATTGGACTTTCACTGAGTATTACACTCAACATAAAACCAACACCAAACAGATATATTATTAACACATTCTACCAACATTTGTCTTTTCTGAATATGTGTGTGTGTGTATGTGTTAACAGACATAAATAGAAATTGAACCATGTAAAAAATTTGTGTGTACCATGATTAGTTTAGACTCATCAGAATTTGCACTTTATGCATGTTTAATGTGACAGATGGTCACATAAAAATATTAAATATTGTTTGTTTGAGTTTTTTATGCACTGAAAGGCCTATATCTGGACTAGACCTACAGTTGTAAGTAGGATCCGAACCACTGTGCCTTCATCGGGTATCAAACCCAGGACCCCTTGATCACAAGCATATGTCAATACCAGTGGTGTGTGGTGCTAAATCAGGCAGGGGAACAGGTGACATGCACTTGACCCCTCCCCTCCCATACCTATCGTAATATAATACAGTAGACCAAGTAAAATTCAACACTTGTTCAAATGAACCAAATAAACATACGAAACATATGCTAAAAAATTTCAGAAGTCACATACATGAAGCACGTTAAAATTATAAAAATACGAATGTTAAAGCAAATATGACATAATGTAAAGAAAACATTAAAAACAAAATTGTTGATGCGCAACATAGGGAACATTAATAAAAGCAATTTATGAGTGATCAGAGAAAAAATGTTTTGTCAAAACCGGTTTCATCTCTATTTGTAGATCAAGTTGACATTTTTTTATAGTTGAGCATTGTAATTCAAACGTCCTCAATGCAATAATGGTAATCAGATGGCAGAGTTTTTTATGACGTCCACTCATGGGCGTCCAGAAGGGGGGCCGTGTCCCCCCTGGAAAATGAAAGTCAACCAAAAATTATATATTTGTCACATATAATTTTATTTCAGCCACAATAATATGTGTTAATTATTGCATGAATATGATAAATTCAAATTTAAGCAATGTTTTTTTGAGGGTACAACACTATTATTGGGGAAAAGGAACCTTGCTTGCCCCCCTGGAAAAAATGTCTTCCTTTGCTTTCCCTGGAAAAAATCCTGCGGACGTCCATGCGTCCACTAGATTTGTAGAAATTGTGACAAAACCCGAACTGTTTCAAACTCCCTTCTCGGGAACAAACAAGGACAACAATAATTTGCCACAGGAAGAGTATACAGTTACAGAGTTGTAGTAACTTGTTTGAAAATGCCTTGTGTACGATTTAGTTTTAGTTTTTAATTCGGTTAGGATAGGTGTTGGTTTGCTGTCTTTTCTGTAAAGTTCAATGAACTAAAATCTTTCGTCTTCAGCCGGTCGATCAAACAACACTCGCAACATTCGTCTTGTCCTGCCGCTGCATGCGTCTTGGGGCTGGTGGAACAGGTGGATAGGAGCTGTTCCCTCGGAAGCCATTTCGCAGCGTTTAGCCAAAGCATTTAGCAGATGCTTAGACTGTAGAAGATTTTTCCAGTTCGTTATGAAAGACAGACGCAATTTTGCAATGAGATTAGGAAACTATAGACTTACTACACTCAAAACTATCACTATGACGCAATTAAACTTTAGCACATAGCAAAAACTCGAAGGAAAACGAATTCGATATGTCTCTCGTGGGGAACAGCTAGAGAGTTCAGCTTCCGCGGCACCATGAGGATCGTTTACCTTCGCGCGTGGTCGGAAATACTCGGCAACAGACAGCAGAGGGTGGGACGACGCAAGACTACTAGGCTTGGGGACGACGAGGGTAGGTGAAGTAAACAAACGTCCAGTCACGGTGAAAGTTTTTCTTCGGCATGTTGATTTCGGAAGAAAGAAGTGTTCTTATTATGTAATTATAGATAATTTAAATAGCTAAAAAGGGCGATAAGTAGAAGGGAACAGCCTGTTCCCTCTGTTCCATGGAGGGACCGCCACTGGTCAATACCACTATGCCATCAGGAAGACACACACATAAAAATATGGTGCCAGATTTTACATAATGCAACAATTGAAGCAAATACAGGAAAAACTGCCCAACTTCTTCCTCCTATTTTGGAATCAATACATGTATACACATTTCTTAGGTTTGTCATATCAATGAATAAAAAAAACAAACTGAAAAGTTGCAAGATGTACAGTTGCATTGATACTTTAGTATTATACCTCATTTCTCGGTTAGGTTAGGCTTTTGCTTTCCCATAAAACAGACGGTCTGAAATGAGGTAGTCCGTATAATACTAAAGTACCGTTGCATTTCCCTGGGCTTTATTTTATATTCTAAACAATGAACTGAAAATTATAATGCCCATCACACAAGTTGGCTATTAAACGTAAGTTTAATAACACTCAATTACTTATTTCTGTGCACACAAAAATATACAAATGGAAATGTCACATTAGTCACACAAAGTGAATTACAACAAAAAATACAATAACACATCACCTGATGCTAAATAAATATTTGTCGCAAAACATAAAAATAGAAACTTGCCATCCTTACAGATGGTTAATACTTGGTGGGCCCACGGTCGCTTTTAAAAATGGCTTCCATCCTTCGTGGCATTGATTGAACCAAAGTACTTGTCTTTTCGGTAAAAATTTACTATCCTTCGGACACCTCTAATTTTTTTGTTTCGTCAATTTTTGACATTGGGGCTAGCACCAATGGTTCGTGGGGCTAGTGCCAATGGTTCGTGGGGCTAACGCCAATGGTTCATGGGGCTAGCACCAATGGTTCGTGGGGCTAGCGCCAATGGTTCGTGGGGCTAGCGCCAATGGTTCGTAGGGCTAGCGCCAATGGTTCGTGGGACTAGCGTCAATGGTTCGCAATTATTTCCAATTTCTAGATCCTGATACTAACACGACACCAAATTTTAACTATGTTTCCTAACCTAACCACGTGCCAATGGTTCGTGGGGCTAGCAACACGCCATCCTTCTAACTCTCGTTGCAAACGCAGACAGTTCGAAACACTGGATACCCAATGAACATGAACAAAACACAATCACGATGTGTGATGGTGTACGAAGGTGTACGCACCAAACGCTATTCTCCGTCGAAGAATTAATTTTCAATTTTCAACATGAATTTTAGCTATGAAACATTCCCACATCACACAAAACACCTTCCCGATGTTCGACAATGCTACAGGAACTTATTACGGTAAATAGTTCCTTCTGTAAAAATAAATAAATGTGTTCGAAGGATAGTAAACTAGTACCGTGGACTTAAAATACCAAATCAACTATAGAGTAACCACAACTTGGTGTTGTGAGTCCCATGCTTAAGGTCATTATCTTGGGTGAAGATGTATTCATCAATTAGACCATGTCCTGCACACTATTGGGAGGGTGGGACTTCAGGATGTTGATGTATACTTTATGATCCATGATGCCTTCAACAAAGCACAGCTCCCCAACATCACCCCATAGAAGAATCGAACCTTCTCAAGGTTTCACAGTCAGTGTTAAATTCTTCTCAGCCAGTTCTGTCTTCTTCTTCCACCACACCATGACCCGTCCATCTGACTTGAAAAGATAAAATTTACTCTTGTCTGTGAATATGACTCTCTTCCCGTAGTCATGTGTCATTTTTGTGTGCTTGGTGTAGTCAGTTCTTTTTTGCCTGTTGCATTTGCTGATGTGCGGTTTTGTACACGCAGTTCTTCTCCAATACCCAGCTTGGTGGAGAACACTTCTTACTGTTTCTGCTGAGACAATTTTTCCAGTTTCATTTGCAACCCGAACAGCCAGCTTTGGGGTTCTCACTTTCGGATTTTTCACAACTTTCTGCACTATCACACATTTTTCTTTCTGCGTTAGCTTTGAAGGTCGGTCATTTCTTGGGAGTAGTTTTGTATGTTCTTGTGTTGTTAAACCTATACACAATACTTTGAACTGTGGTGATGGGCCTACTGAGTGTTTACCACTACGAAACAAACTCACCACAATACGCCTTTCCTCTTCGGTACTTTCCTTCAATTTGTGCCCCAGTTTTCCACATACACCCAACCTTGGCCTCCAGCACAGGCATTGCATGTTGCAAGGGAAGAAAGCTTGTACTTGCACTTGGGTCTCAAAAGCGAGTACCTAGGGGGCGTGGCTTCATGCAATTATACCGCGTTTGTTGCAACCTGTCAGCCTTCCCACGCTAGCGATCGCTCGACAGTTTCTGTGCCAATGAGAAACGAGGAAAAAGTCGTCTGCTGGGCAGCGAGGAGCGAATGGAAGCCAAAAGAGAGGCGATTATGCAATCGCTGTTGCCACGTTGGGGTCTAACTCTCATGTGTTTTGTTTGTGTCTGGAAGAAGCTTGTTTTGTAAGCATGGCGCTGACTAGTGTGATGTTTAATTTGTGCATTCCTGCGTATCTTATAAGCAGACTGGCTTCGGTTTTATCCAATGCAGGGTTCACTCGGTCTACAGCGGCAACGGTAACACTTTACTATACCGGAGACGGATTTCTTCAAATTTACAGGAGAAAGTACTTACGCAAATCATTTTCTGTAGCGTTGTTGATGTTTGGGAATGTAGTTTTGATCCATTTTAATGCGAATGCATGTGGTTTTCTACGAAAATCTATTTCCGACGTGCTATTGCTGATGCCGCCATTTGCTTTCTGCACGAGAGCAAAATACGTGCTATTGCTGCTGCTACAACATGATGTGTCGAGGTTGCGGCGTGAAGTTGTTGCCGGGTGTGCAAGATGTCGTGGAATTTGTAATTCCGATGTTGTCCGTATATGCTAAATTGAACGAAAGGAGTGCTAATGGAACCTAACCTAACAGGCCTAACCTAACCTAGTAGGCATACCTCGTCCCCGTGATGGTTCGTGGGGCTATCGTATGTAAGAAATAGACATTATTTTCGTAAGAAATCCATTATTTCACCTAAAGAAATGTTCTGCAATGCAGAATAGTACGTTATCAATGTAAAAAATTGCGAAATAAATCATTGATAGGTGTCTCCGGTATAGTACCAATGTGGTATATGTAGCAGACGAATACACTAGTTTGGTGCGTAATACGACATGGTTTTCGATATTTGTGTTCTGTTCGAACACAACAGGCTATCATTGCTTTTTTTCTTGATTTTCGCAGAACGAATGTGGAAGTGCGTCAGTATTACAGTTTGGTCAAGCTTTTCTTATTTTTCAAAGTGCTATGCATGGTTTTACAGTCTGATTGTGTTCAGACGAATACTTTCCGCAGCCACTGTACATCATATAGCTTCGAGAAAACTGTCCTTGCACTTTTCTCACCCGCTCTTAGCAATGTACAACACACGATACATTAAAAAATAATAACAAAACGAATAAAAGAACTATCATTTCGTAAATCATATTCATGTACATTCATGTGAATATTTTTTACTTGTCTCTGAAAATCCAACATCCTAGCTCAAACCGCGTTTCTCCTGGGTCCTGTCCGGTCCTATTCCTGTAACAAGCATGTCGGTGTGTCATCAAGTTGCTCACCAAGAGTCCGTTAGCCGGGGTTCCGCATATTGTCTCCTGTCTCTCTATTCTCCTTTGGCTGCTTTTCGGGTCTTTGTCTAGTGAGTCACAATTTCCAGACTTTCATCCCTTATTCCAGTGTCTTAGGATTCTCTAGTGTGCTGCCAAATTGTGTTTTAAATCTCGATTCTGCGCCCTGCCATCTAGCGGTGGTCGGCTTTCTCTCTCTGTGCTATTTTAGAGTAGGTAACACAAAATTCAGATTATAGGTATTTAACTTATGATTTTCCTTTGCAGGTAAATAAGTAATAATGTTACCAACGTTTCATTTTAAAAACAGAACAACTGATGGTTTTATGGTGCTTAAAATGACCAACCAGTAGGCCACACAACACGGTTTTTTTTTTACCGGAAGTGGTTTTCTGCTTTGCGAGAAACGACATTTCCGTTTCCGGTAAAAGGCGTCTGTCCAAAGGAAACGATTTTCGAGCTTGATTAATAATTTACGTGGAATTAGACTGCTTCTAGTTTTTGTGAGTATATTAGGAGTTAATTGTTTTTTCTAGAAACAAACCTGTAAGAATAGCAAAAAATGTATAACCTAATTCCGTATCGTTTAAGATAAATTCATCGAAACTCCCCAAGGGTTGTCGATAAATTGTAAGAAAGCATATATTTGAATGGATTCAAACTATCTTGCATTGTTTGGTACTATTATAGTATAAGGGAAATACTTATAAATCATATATTTCGCACTTCTTAACATTGCTAACGTACTATTTTGAAATGCGGAACATTTCCTAAGGTAAAATAATGCATTTCTAACTAAGATAATGTCTATTTCTTACATTTTCGAGTACTTACTGTTACTTGTTATTTCGATTCTGTAACACATTATGGCGGGCGATAACGTACTGGTTCAGGGCGCGTTGTGAGAGGGTTTTGTCGATTTATGCAGTGTTGCAACTTCGTTCACCGGAAAATACCTACTTTCGTGCCCGGATTTAAAATTATGCTAATACGTCGCAAACCATTGACGTTAGCCCCAAAAACCATTCACGTTAGCCCCAAAAACCATTTTCCGTAAAGTTAGGTTAGGCAAGCATAGTTAAAAAAAAATACTCGACAAGTCATGTTCTAGTGAAAACACGGAGAGGCTGAAACACTGACTATGAGGTTGGGTCACCTTAACACATGGAACATTGTACTCTCGTGTAGAAAGCAAATAGCGGCAGCAGAAACAGCGTGTCTGACAGAGATTTTCGCAGAAAATGAAATGTTTTTGCATTAAAATGGATCAAAACTACATTCACGAACTTCCACAACGCTACAGAAAATGATTTCCGTAAGTACTTTCTCCTGTAAATTTGAAGAAATCCGTTTCCCTTATACTATAATGTTACCCATTATTTTAGACATAACTGGGTCAGTTTGATTTACATGTACATTACTGGCATAAGAGCATGACAATTTTCCTTGCATTTTTGAAGTACATCATATTTTAAACGTAGAAATCCAACTTACTTGGCATTTCGGTGATGGACTGTACGCCCTCTAAAATTTCGATCTTTTAAAATGTAATCGACAGATTTCAGTGTTTTACATCACATAAAATGAATTTCAAGGTGTGTAAACCACAATCCGAGATATCTAGTTCTGAAATGTAACAACCAACGTTCGTCCTACTCCTATTATTATTATTATTATTATTATTATTTACGTAATATCGTTGAACGCTGCACATAATTGAAAAAAGATGCAGAAAGTCTAACTGCATCCAATCTGGTAACAGTTCGTCATATCGGAGACACATTTCTTTATTTTTACGCAAGAAACTACTTACGGAAATGAGTTTCTCTTAAGGTTTCCAACGTTCGTCGAGGTATATTCTTCCATCGTGGAATCTATTTGACCGGGAAATCATGTATTTTTCAAGATAAATATCTCACCGACGCACAAGTGCCATTGCTTTCGCTACGTGAACTGCATGCTGCATACGTTTGATGAGATAGGCCTGTCAGTGTTTCCAACCCCCTTTTTTTTAACTATGCTTGCCTAACCTAACCTTATTGGAAATGGTTCGTGGGGCTATCCGTCAATTTGCACACGTGACGAACACGATGGTAGATATTTTTCGTTGAAGAAGGTTGGAAACACTGCATACCCAGAATATGAGTCAAGTTGTGCCTGCCATATTGTGTTACGGAAGCGAAGAAAGGAATAAAAAAAATCACTCTGTAGGCCTATGTGAAAAATTGTATTTGTTTTCGTGTAAAAAGCATAATGGCACCTTGAACTATGTTCCGCAACACACAATTGGTAAGTACGAACCATGTGAAACACTAAATTTCCGATTTTAATGTGTCTGATATAACGAACTGTTACCATAAGAGAAGAATCGCTACAAAAAAAAGGATCTTTGTGAATTTGTTGGTCCAATTTGGCATATCATGAAGCACTTTTAAAAACAAAATATCACTGCATTGGAACACAAAGCCAAAAAGAAATACCCACATGGAAATTCTAACAGCATTAAACACCTAATTGTCCTAACATAACAAATCGTAATATGGACCAAGTTCCTTTTGTTTCATTGCGATTTCATCATGCTATGAATGCAATTTTAACATATTTCGATTTACTTCTGTCAACACATTTAGCAATTACTTAAGATTTTGTTCAATATCCGCTTTTGTAGTTAGGTTATGCAGGCCAGGTTTGGTTCTCTTAGCATTAAAATGAAGTTCCTAAATGCATTCTACTAAAGTTCCGATTTACTTCTACATTAATTCCTACTAGTCTACAATGCTTACAGTAGCTTGTCAACGGAAAACACATTGAAGTGCACATGCTTGCATAAGGTAATTTTTAAGTTGTTTTGGTATATTTCTCGTAAGGGACATACAGCTGAAATTTGCTAGTTCATTTGATTTGAATATTCGTACTTACGTATTCTGCATTGAGAAACATTGCTGAAGGTGGCATTTCGCTTATTTCACGGAAATAAGCTCCATTTGCGACAAGTTTTCTTCATTTCTTTTTGCCTTCGGTAACACACAAAATGGCAGTCACAGTTTCACTACCGTACTCTGCATGCAGTGTTTCCACCTCACTGCTTCCAAAAATACCTACATAGCCCCACAAACCATTGACGCATAGCGCCACAAACCATTCATACATAGCCCCACGAACCATTTCCGGTAAGGTTAGGTAGGGTCACGTATAGGTTATAATAGTTAAAAATTGGTTTCGAAGAAATTATGCTTATCCCCACACACCATTCTCGCATAGCCCCACGAACTATTGACACATAGCCCCACAAACCATTTGCAGAAACGTACCTTCTTCAGTTACAAAAACACATGTTTGGAAACACTGACCGGCATTACGTCATCACACACAGGCTACATCCACCTGCAAGTAAATGGATGCAAGAGCTTTCATGCATCGGTCACACATTTATATCGAAAAATAGATAATTTACTGGCAAAATTCAATGAACGTTGCAAGAAAACACTTTCCCGAACTTCCAGAAGTATAATGAAACTGCATTCAATAAGTAATTTCTCCTGTAAATTTGATGAAATCTGTCTGTCCCTTACGAGAAATTTACCGTTGTTTTTTTCAACATAAATAACTTTTTCGAAATCTAAACATTGCTCATTATTTTAAGGAAGGTTCAAATTTCATGTGACAATGATTGCCAAAATTCTACGATGCTAGCAGAATTTGAAAAAATCATAAAACAATCGGAACAATCTTCAGTGTCTCCGATGGACTGGGAATGGATAGACACCACCACCAAAGCCGGCATGGAACTACAAGCCAGCAAGACCACAGCCAAGCCGAGCACTAAATACTCTCGCCTAGCTTCATCCGTCAGTCAACCGACAGCCGACCGACAAAACCGACAGAACGCTATCCATCGCACAGTTGTCAACCTAACGGACAAACGTTTCGACGAAGCCTCGATCTCCATCCTGTCTAAGGGTTTGAACTTCACTCCCGCTCCTAAAACCATTCCTACCACAGACATAATCAGCAGCATCGAACAAGCCGTAAAAGACCTCCCAGTGACAGCCGCCCAGGACATTCGTCGAGAAGTATATGTGGCCCTTAAAAGGGCCGCTCAGCCTAAACCGAATATCACAGCAGCAGAGAGAGCCGCACTCAAGCAACTGAGAGAAGATCAGGATATCATCATTCTACCAGCAGACAAACGAAACACCACTGTTATACTTGAATCCACAGAGTATGACAGCAAAATTACCGACATTCTCACCGACGGCACATACCGACCTTTACTCCGAGACCCCACAGCTGCAATAGAGAGGAAAACCAGAGCTCTACTGAAGAAATCCACACTGCCGAAAGAAACCGGGGACCGGATAACTCCCAATGGAACAGTACCTCCACGACTTACGGACTTCCGAAAATACACAAAATTGATGATCATTTAAGACCTTCAAGACCAATCGTCAGCGCAATTGGATGCCCTACCTACAGACTCGCCAAATTCCTAACGGCACAACTCCAACCTCTGACGGAAAGTGCCAACACCATGTTAAAAACTCATTGGACTTTGTCAAGACCCTTCAGAACATCAGAACTTCTCCCGGAGACCTTCTAGTCAGCTTCGACGTAGTATTGCTTTTCACCAAAGTGCCGCTTCAAGATTCTTTAACACTGTTGGAGCAACATTTCACACCAGATATCATTAGTCTCTTCAAACATACCCTGACTTCAACATACTTCAGCTACAAGGACAAGTACTATGAACAGACCGACGGAGTGGCAATGGGATCCCCACTCTCACCAGCAATAGCCAATTTCTTCATGGAGGACTTCGAACACGAGGCACTCCGTTCAGCTCCACAGAAACCTTCCGCATTCTACAGATACATAGACGACACCTTTGTCATTTGGCCGCACGGTGAAGCTGCGCTACAGACGTTCCTGGATCACCTCAACAACCAGCACCAGAACATCAAATTCACCATGGAGACAGAGATCAACGGCAGCCTTCCATTCCTGGACATCCTCATTACACGCAAACCGGACATGACCTTAGGACACAGCGTATACAGGAAACCTACTCACACCAACCTATACCTCAATGCCAAGAGTCTTCACCATCCAGGGCAGCGATCAACAGTACTCTCGACATTGTTTCACCGAGCCATCGCCATCAGGGACACAGAGCACCTGCAAGAGGAAATAAGACACCTACGCACAGCTTTCAGACATAATGGATACAGTGAAGGCATTATCAACAAAACGCTAAAGAAAGTAACACACAAGAACAACCAACGAACAAACCCGGATCCACCTGATGACCAAGAATATAGCCATCGTACCATACACCGGTAACCTCTCTGCAGTCATCAGCCGCATTCTCTCAAAACGCAACATCAAGACCATCCACAAACCACCATCGAAAGTTAGAAGCCGACTTCGAAACCCCAAAGACGACCTAGGACAGAAGACACCCGGGGTTTACCGTATCGCCTGTGCCTGTGGTAAAGCCTACATTGGACAAATGGGGAAGACAATCGAACAACGCTGCAAAGAACACGCCAGCTACATAAAGAATTTTCATCCGGAAAAATCAGGGTTAGCAGAACATTCAATCCAGGGTAGCCATAGAATTGACTTCACAACCATCGAGATCATCAAATTACTGGGACCGTCTCATCAAAGAAGCAATAGCCGTACACGGAAAAAAGGACAACCTCAACAGGGACACGGGACTTGAACTGGACCCGCCTGGTTAACGATAGTCGATTGGGAGCGCGGACGTCGGAGAAATGCCACCTGATTGACCCGCCACCTATACCGGACCCCTCCCACACCAAATACATACTATAACGTCACCCTGACTTACTTCTGCACTTCATTCCCTGAAGATGAGAGTGACGTTAGCTCTCAAAAGCTTGGAAGCCTTTCCGGAAATCACCTGGCTGATTGCCTGAGAAAACCTTTTCAAATATTATTATGTTTGGATACAGTACTTCCATAACCTATTCTCCATATTAATTTCTGACCAGTTATTTTTAGAAAGAGTCTAGAGAATCTAGTTGCTTGCTTGTGTATGAGAAAACACACAGATAATACTTGCTATCATTTAACTAACTGTAAAAGTTAATTTTATTGACAAAAGTAACAGTTACTGCTATTTGTTAGAAATTGTGATTAATTGTAATTTCATTATGTACATGCATGTATAAGTGATGTAATACATACATTTTTGAAGGTATTAACTCAAATTCTACTTTCCATTCTAGATCCCATACAAGGCATTGTTTTGCCCACCATGGCTTCAAAAGTGGAAGAAGTTTGGAAAGAAATCACAATGAATATTCCCTCCACAATTTCTGATGCCTGGTGGACTGTAGTTGCAGAAAAATACAGCAGTGACAAGAGAAAGTACCATAACATTGGACATTTACAAGAAAAATTTAATCATTTAGAATCAGTGAAACCAATACTGAAGAATTCAAACGCTGTTGCCTTTGCCATTTTCTTCCACTAGTAAGTATTGAAGAATGACATCTGATCATGAAATGGTGGTAGAAATAGTAAAATAGTTGGTACATGAAATAAAATGCTAGACACTATGTTTTAGCATGCACCGAAATTTCTGTGACCCTATGTAGCGCTTGAAGTGGAAAATTAGCTGGGGGAATGTTTGGTCGAACCTTGGGGTTAGATGCTCCTATGGTTTAACATGGTGACAATAAGACAGCTGACAAATGCTCTGAAAATTTTGCTTGTTGGGAACACCATCAACAGACACTTCGAGCACTGACTATATATTGAAACACAAAGGGTTACATACACACTCTGCACAGATAAACTTTATTAGCATGCATTTTGCACATTCGCAATTTCATGAATTTGACATAGTATGTTCACCTGTCACATTACTGACATTCGTTTTTTCAACTATGGGTCGGTCATTCCATGCCATATCATCACAAAAAATGAACTTTTCAACCCAACCATATCGGATTTTCATGAAATTTGGTAGGATGGTAGACAGCATGAAGTAACTTACATGTGTAAAATGTAATAGCCCTCAATGATACATCATGTTTGTACAGCAGGATTGCCAACTTTATAAAAAAAATCTCAAATTCTTGCTTACAAGGTAAACAAAAAAAATTAATAACTTTTCTTCCAATTATTTCTCTTGTAGTCTACGGTTATTACAAGCTTAAAAACATAGTTTTTCATTGCAATGTTTCAGGAGAACACATGCTGGTGTGTGTGTGTGTGTGTGTGTGTGTGAATATATATATATACATAACTGATTCTTTTCCATTGTTATAATTGTATCTTTAATCAAACTAAAATTAAATGTCTGATGAAGGGAGTGTGTGTTCTCCTGAAACATTGCAACAGAAAACTGTGTTTTTAAGCTTGTAATAACCGTAGAAATAATTCTACAGTGCAAGCAATGTGTACATACAAGAAAAAATGTCTTCCAATTTTCTTCATCTTGGGCCTGTTTTGAAGCTAAGGGAGACTTAGTTTTCGTAAAAAAAAAATGGTCTTACATGAAAATATTGAAATTTTCATTTCAAGGTCACATGACCTTTGACCTTGAATGCTTAAAAAAAACGTATGGTGCAAGTTTCATTTTGTTGGATGTTGTTTTTGGAAAGTTTGCCTTGAAAATCTGGAATTATACTTGAATTTCATCATGGTCTTAGATTGACCACCCTGAACTATGTTCTAGAACTTCTGTATTACTGTCTCTAGACCAAGTGTCACCATTGAATATTTTGACCAGTGCTTGCGGTTAAAATTCCTAGATGGGGAATGCTTAGATGCTTGTATGGTTCAACATTGAGACAACACAGTAGGTGGATTAATTATTATGCAAATTATTCTGGGCCAGATACTTTATGATTTTTTTTTTTAACTTTGGAGGATATCTGTGTTCCTTCCCATTTCAAGTACTGATTCTGGATTTGAGCACTGGTGTGTGTGTGTGAATATTCATCTATATTCATAAACTTCATTGTAATCATAATCGTCCCTCATCATCACAATGAATCTAACGAGGTAGAGGAAAATGCATAAAATAAATGTTGTAGGATAGTGTGTAAAGTTCGTGTAATGTAGAAACTTCAGGAAATGACTTCTTCTTCTTTCTTTTTGTAAAGATAATATACGTGTAATATGGATGTTGATAATTTAGAACAGAGAGAAAGTGAATGTGTGTGTGTGTGTGTGTGTGTGTGTGTGTGTGTGTGTGTGTCTGTTATCAAAGTGTAAATGCATGTAACCATGTGAAGCTAGCATTTCATTTTACATATATCTTTTGTTTCTTTCTTTTCATTTTGTTTTCAGTGTTTTGTGAATAATGTACACCCATGAAGAATATCTTCTGTTCTACAGCTTCAACCATCACATTATTTGTTTCTTCTTAAGAACTATTTTGGTTAGTATTATTTATTTTGTTTTATTTTGCAAATAGGTTCACTTTTTTGTGTCGTGTATGAAAGTTATTGCCAGTCTCCGTGATGGAGTTAATAGCTGTATGAAACTGAAGACTTTATGTTGGAAACTTGGTTAAACCATTGCTTACCAATTCAGTTTGTACATATTATTGAAATTTAAGGAAATACGAGGGCAAATCGAAAAGTCGTTGCCTCTATTTTTTTCAGCCAAAATATAATTGTGATTGAGAAACCGAGATATACATTCAATGCAATAGGCTTTTCTTGGAATGGCCCAGAGTTAACTCTCGGCTGCTCCGTGGCAAGGTGCTGCTGTGAGTTTGCAAAGATGGCTGTAGTACTCAACGTGTCCACGTCGTATGAAGAGCAAAGTGCTATGGAGCAAGGGATGAATGCCCATTGAGATTCATAAGGAAGTGCAGCAGACGTACAGGGACAAGTGTCTTGCTTTGAGAAGTGTGCGGTGGTGATGTTGACATCAGGAAGCAAAGGGATTCTCGATGTGGACAATGTGGTTATCCTCCATGATAACGCCAGGCCTCATATGGCAAACAGGACTATCGACAGACTTCACTCATTCGAATGGGAGATTCTGGAGCATGCACCGTATGGTCCAGACCTCGCCTCCAGTGATTTCCATGTGTTCGGTCCACTGAAGAAGTTCCTGGCAGGACAGAGGCTCATTTGCGACAACGAAGTAAAGACAGCTGTCCGGTGGTGGTTCCACGATCAACCGGCCGAATTCTACAACAGCAGCATTTCAAAGCTAGTGGTGTGATGGGACAAATCGCCTGAACCACTTCGGTGACTATGTGGAAAAATAGTGCAAGGTACATAAAATAATTCCTATATTTTGATTTCCCTGAATGTTTATTATTTCGGCTGAAAAAAAATATGTGCAAAGACTTTTTGATTTACCTTTGTACATGAGTGTCATTGAAATCAAGTAATTGAAATAAAACATTTTCACATAGATTTTTATTTTCCATACATTTTATGATTATCTGATGGAAAAATTTTGGGAATATAGTATATGTCCATGCAGTGTAGATTTAAAATTATATCCTTTCAACATGTATCCTTATTTGTTAAAATTAATTTGAGCTTGAATACCCACAATATCTTGAAGACGTGGTCAGAAGTTATTCTCCATACATTCTCTGTTGTAACTGCAGATAGATATTGTGTGTTCATTACCATACTTGGGGTGTAAGGGGAGAAGTTTTCATTTTGCAGACCAATGAGACTTTGGCATCTGGGCCTACAGCCAGTATACTGTGTTGTGTCTTGTTCATGTGTGATTTTGATTGGCCTCTCCTCAATTTCATTCTCATCATTGCAATTAGCCAAAAGTGGCAGAAAAGTAAAAGTAAAATAAATCAGTCATTATCATAAATAACATCATTTTTAGTTTTTGGGTTCGAATCCCAAGTTGTCGTCTTGTAATCAAGGAGTCCCGGGTTCGATCTCCGATGGAGGCAAATGGCACAGTGGTTTGAATCCCACCTCAAACTGTAGGTACAGTCCCGATTAGCCTTTCTGTGCATAAAGTGTACTTAAAACAATAATTCAATCAATCAATCGAATCCCAAGTTGAGCATGGATGTTTCTTTTAATATTACATCATTATTCATCTTCATCACAATTAGCGAAAAAGTGGCAGAAAAGTAATATAATGTCAGAAAAAAGCTATATTCTCTCTCCCATATATATTTTTGTTATTTAGTACACACCAGTTTAAGTTCATGTAAATGTTATTCTTATGCTTAAGAAACCACACTTAGTTTTGATGAAGACGTTTTCTCAGGATATCAACCAGATGATTTCACTTCAATCCCAGAAGATGAGAGTGATGTTAGTTCTCGAAAGCTTGGAAGCCTATCTGGAAATCACCTGGGAAAACCTCTTCATCATTCTTCTCCAGGAAAGCTTCGAGAATTATTTCACACTTATTTTTATTTGCAGCTTTGAGTATGATCCTAAGGCCTCAGACAATGAGCAGAAAAGTATTGAACAATTTAAGAAATTCAGCAGCGAAGGTGGCATAGAAGAAGTAAGTGTAATATGCCCTTGAAAATGTAAGGTTAAAACAATTCAAAGAAACAAAGGATAGTGTCAAATTAGCATTGCATGCTACATGTTAACTTGTTACAAATAAAGCACAAAGTATTATTTTTCAATTATTTTAACTTGGTGGTTGAAGTTTCTTACCTAAATCATGTCTATATACATTGCAAAACGAAGAAGGATTAATATATGTGAACAAGGCAAATATTTTATGTTAGCAATACTTCTTTATTTTTCATACTTTCTCATTCAAAATAAAGACGAGACTGATTAAATTGATACACAGTGTTTATTGGGAAATGAAAATATTTTGGTTCATCAGTAACATTATCAAAAATTTTACTCAATATGATATTTCTATTAAGGAAATACTGATATGAAACTTTTACCACCTACCTCCATGGCCAAGTGGTCAGAACAATTCACTCTGAAACAAAAATGTTCCCGGTTCAAAGCCTTGGGAATGCATAGGCATTGTATTCCTTCCATTATCTATTTCATCAGTTCGCCATTCATCTTCAACATTGTGGTTAATTAAGAAGTAGCAACACAATGTAAAATAACTGAACTAGAAAGAAAAAACAATCTCACCAGTAAATTTTACCTCTACTGGTGATGAATATTTTATGTATTTTTATTTTAAGGTTCGTGACTTTTCTCATATTAATACAAAGTACTTTGTTTATTAATTGAAGGGCTGGGGTGTAAAACATGGTAATATTTTGGTCAATTCTGAGGTAATTAAGAAAAAAGTTTATTAGAAGCTATACTTTTGTGAACTAGATTTTTAAAATAAATGTCAGCAATTGTAATATTTTTATTATTGCATTGTTACATTCAGATTTTGCATTGGAATTTAATTATTGGGTATGGTTCATCCTAGTGATTGTGGAAAGTTGATTTTGATTGAATTTTATATTAACGTTTGTGTCGCACACAAAAAAGAAAAAAAACAATTATGCCATTTTGATTTCCTAGGAATCCGAATTGCACAAGGAAGTGATTTCGTTGATAGAATCTGCAGTTTCACATTGCACAGATGAACACAAAACAAATGACATGTATGGGAAGGAGGATGTTCACTACTTTCTGGACATGGACATGGTGGTTTTAGGATCTGCTCCAGAAGAATATCTGGAGTATTCCAAGAAAATAAGGGAAGAGTACGATTTTCTTCCTGACAATATTTACAAAAGTCTGAGAATGAAGGTAAGAGTGGTTCGTCATATTTTTTGTTACATCTCTATTTTTCTTTTTTTGTTAATATTAAACACTGGAAATCTCCATACCATAAATTCCTTTTAATCTTTTTTGGTGTATCCATATAAGTGGGGAAATGTGTACATGCAGTGTTTCTTCTTCTTCGTTTTCCAAGCTGTAGAATGCTGAAGAATCAAGTTCCAAAAATTAAAGTTATAAGTTTGGTCAGTGCTGGGTTTGCAAGCTAAAAACACACTCGTGCATATGCTAATGTACCTCATCATATTGATGAATTGGGCATGCTATATGTATACAATAGTAGAAAATTGAAAATAATAATGCTTTCAGATGAATTAAGTACCAAAGTTACTTTATTTTTGGAGTAAGCTATCTTGATCACACACAGAACAGGGTGGCGACAGACCTGGAAAACCTGGAAAACCGGGAAAAGTCAGGGAATTTGAGGTGTCTAAAAGAGTCAGGGAAATGTCAGGGAATTTCGTCTCATTTTCTTATTATTTATTTATTTAAAGATATCGTTATGGAACTCTGCACGGGAACAGGAAATCTCGTTTGTAAGTTTCGGCCTCAACTTTTAGGCCCCTTTTATCCGTAACACAACCACGGTGAAACCAGTGATGGCAGGAGGAGAGAGAGGGGGAGGGAGAGGCATCTCGGCGGGAATTTTAAATTCGAACACACTTTGGAGGAAAATTGTTATAACTCGGGCACTATGGGAGCAATCTACTTCCGATAACTTTCGTTTTTCAGGTAAAACATTAGAGCATGCAACCGGGGAAGGGGGATTTGGGGGTCACGGCCCCCGAATTTCAATGGAAAAAAACATAAAAATCAGGAGTTTGCCCCTTCTCCCACTATTTTGGGGGAGAAGCCGCGAACTTTAGTATTCTTTTCAAAGAATGGACATTTCTCAAGAGAACGTAACATGTTTCATGTTCTTGGGTGCCATACAAGTTGAATAATAAGCCAAAATGTGATTTTTATATTTTTACGAAAAATAGGTAATTCGCATTTTTGGAGGAAAATTGTTATAACTCTGGCACTATGGGAACAATCTACTTCGGATAAGTTTTGTTTTGCAGCTAGAACATCAGAGCATGCGACCGTGTAGAATTCAGAACGCCTTCCCGAGGAAGGGGGCTTGGGGATTGCAAGTCCCCCGAATTTCAATGGAAAGAACATAAAAATCTGGAGTTTGCTCCCTCTTCTCCCGCTATTTTGAGGAGAAGGCGCAAACCTTAGTATTCTTTTCAAAGAATGGAGGGATATTTCTCAAGAGAATGAAACATGTTTCATGTTTCTGGGTGCGATACAAGTTGAATAATGAGCCAAAATGTGGAACTCTGCTCGGAAATGTGGCATGGATATGTTGCGAAGAGGGGGGAGGTTGGTCATCAATATGAATTTCACAGGCTTGCTCCAGACCTGTGTCAGAGTCTCCACCCAAACATAAGAGTATGAAGGTCCAAAATGCACATTCATTTCGTAATCAGAAGGGGAATTGTCAACAGATGGAGGGGATGGGAGCGGGTGGCGCTGTCCGATAGTTATCGGACGTCGTACTAAGGCATTTTGTTGGGCAAACTGAAGGATCATGGAAACAAATAGGTTCCATTGATACATACGATTTTTGTCGAAAAAGTATCTCACTACAACATGCGACAGAAATTGCATGGACTGCAACATCCAACAAAAATCGCATGCATAAACAAGAAGAGTTTTATGCTGCAAATATGCTGTTGGATTGTTACTACTCTTCTGGCTCACTTCACCTTATTTAATGTAGCAGTGCTTACGAAGGTTTTCATCATCCTGACATATTACTGGTTTCGCAGAAGTTAACATACGTTTACAATGACATTGCACTATTCTTAGGTATCAAGAAGAATCCAACCAAACGGGATATATATTGAATACTATCACGACAAAGTGAAACATAAATCTGCATTGGTGAACGTTATAAAAATTGGCAAGTGCAACCTCAAATTTACTGCAACAACAACATTATTGCAATGAAATTAACGCCACTCTCTGTCGTGTCTGTTTAAACTCATGAGAGATGGTCATTAATCTCTCACTGAGTAAGGTTAATGTCCAATATTATGAAATAAAATACTAATAACAAATACGTACATATTTTAATATCATATTTGCTCGAATCATTCAATCATAAAAGCAAATCACTTTCTTCCAGAATTGACTTTTCTCTGCCAGTCCTGCTAAATTTTCACTTTCAATCTACTGATTTATATGAGGTGTGGCCAGAAATTAATTTCCAATTAGTAGGAACATTGATTTTTCGCAAACACCAAAACCGTGAAAAATGGTAATTGCTGCAAAGTTATGTTTAGGAACATGCAGTGATATTTGGACACATTTTTCGCCCGTTCGAAATATCGAAATAATGCGAATTTGGCATAAAATGCGAATTGTTGGCATTTTTAGCGATTTTTTTAAAAGAAATTTCCTAAAACAACGAAAAATTCCATGAAATCCAACATTCTTGTCTTTTGTAGGCCATGTTTGTGTACATAGAACATGCAAGTTTTCCAACATTTTACTATAGAGTTAAACTATAGAGTTATACGTACATGGAATAATTCCAACAGCCACATTAAATCATGTATTTTCCACGATTTTTTCAACATCTATCAAAACCATTTGCATCACAGAGCAAAGTGGCAGGGTTCTAACAGGAGATCGAGTGCGTATCTACCGTCACACGGGAGCCACATCTTCGTATTTGTAGCACGAGATATGTTTTGAATTACCAAGTTAAGTGCGCACCATAGGCATTTGTCGAGCGAGTAATAATGGAGCTCAGTTGTTAGGGCGTCTGACTACTATGTGAGAGACCCGGGGGCGATCACCTGCGTGGGAGAACCGGGATGTTTTCCACCTATTGAAACTTCTCCGCCCCCCCCCCCCCCCCAGTATCATATGAAGGTGGTACCTTGAGGAAACTTTGAAGGATCAAGACAGTCAGGAGCGTGGTGCTGATCACACACCCCTACCTTCAACTGTGATCAAGAAAGTGTGGGGCCCTAACTCCACACCCCTATACACCTTCATGGAAAAGTGCAGGGGAGCACTTTACTTTTACTTCCTCAAAAATCTGGTCCAACATATCAAACTGTCACGAAAATACGTAGATCATGTGACCTACAATTTAAAATAATAGTTTAAAAGCACAATGGAGTATTACGTTTCAGCATATTTGGCAGATAAATGTTCTAAAACAAAAACGCAATTTTTGGAAACCGGAACACTTACAAGTCAAAAAAATATAATGCCAATTTTTGGTGCCATAATATATCGGTATCTGTCACGTGAGATTGATTGATTTTAATTTTTTGGGTCCGTCGCCACTTATGGTCATTATGCACCCTTCAGTATATACGGGGAAAATTCCATTATCAAAAATTCTTACCTTAAAATTAAAAAAGGGGTATGGAAAATAACTTTCCCAAAATAACTTTCAAGATATCAAACTTTCACGAAGAAACGTAAGCCATGTGACTTACAATTTGAAACATTAGTTTAAAAACACCATGAAGGTATAATTTCAGATATGTACCAGAAAATGCGCTAAAATGAAAATGTGAAAATGCACCAATTTGAAAAAAAAATAACAAAATATCAAGGTCCCTACCGATTAGGCATAAATAAAACAAGAATATCAGTTGTAATTTATTGCATTAGTAACAATGAGTCCTAACCTAATTTTCGGCATAATCACCACCGTTGTTCTGTCATTTGTCGTAGCATGGCACTAAATTTTGTATGCCCATGGTATGTGTGTCTGACAGCAAAGACTGGAACTATATCTACAGCAGTTTAGCTGACAAATCCTTGCCCTGCCAGAAACCTCTTCAGTTAAACAAAGAGATGGAAGTCGATACATGCAAGGCCAGGGGTGTACAGGGAGTGGTCCAAGATCTCTCACCTGAAGTGATGCAAAGGGCCCCTGTGTACTTAGCTGTATGGGGCTGTGCACATTCGATTGGCCTTCCGTGAATTGTCTGCACCATCGTCTGACCATACTATCACTCACGACGCCCGGTCTGCACACCTCACACGATTGCTGGTGGCTCTGTGCCAAATTCTGAGCATGCAATGTAGGCTACATCAGAGTTGGTCTGAGACTGAATGATATGAGAGCTGCAATCTTTAACCTAGAACTGTCCTAAAACGGCTGCTTTGCAACTGTACCAGATTACAGCTACGTGCCACTTCTTCCTGCCTGCATGTGTGTGTGTGTCACTCTTCGACCACTAGTGCTGCGTATAGGCACCATTGGAGCTTTTTTCAGGATGCTCCTCGTATATGAACTTTGAGAAGCTTTTATTATTAGTGTTTTCCTGTTTTAATGTTTGGTTACCTAAATCAGGTACCTATACAATGCAATTCTATAAATTCCTTGCGTTACATTTCTAATACCTACATACCCTTTTCACCAGCATTAATGGTATAACTGCATGTTGTCAGTTTCACAGTACTTCACTTAGATATACTGTACTGAAGCAGAAATCCCATTGATAATGTAAGGAAATATGAAAATATGACACTTTATTTTGTTCGATTCAATTGTTTCACTTATATGCAAGAGTTAAGTTGTTTGCTTTACAGAGAAGAGAGAAGTAGCTTTATGCATTGAAAAATGAATCCGCACTCATGGTTCTTGCAAGCAGAGGGTTCCAAACCAACATAAGTTACGTATAAGAAGACTGATAAATTACAAATTGCATTTCTTAATCATTCACTCTTCATTGTTATCTCATTTAGTCGTAACTTTAAAAATAATCAAGTATTTTATTTTAAACTTACTGCGTATGACAAAATTCCGTAATCCTTCCCTAGCTTGTGAATTGTAATAATTTTCCAAATTCACTATTTTGCAGTTTGAATTCAAATCATAGAGAATAGAGAAATTAAGCCAATTTCATAGAAGATAATATTGGTACTTAACAAAACCATACGTGTATCTGTGTGATTTTATTATTTCTATTTGCAAGAACATCGATTTAGTTTAGTTTGTAATTGTCAGGGAAAAATGTAAATTTTGTCCTGGAAAACCTGGAAATGTCAGGGAATTTCATTTCTGCTTGTTTGTAGCCACCCTGCAGAAGCAAGCTATTGTGCTGTTTTCAACACAAAATCTGATCTGTTTGCCCGAAATGTGGCACAGTGAATTATGCAGGAAATTGTTCGCTGAATATCAGTTGCTGTTCGACCAATAATTTCACTATATTCAATCGTATACAAGAGTTTGAAAATGAGAAATATTGATATAGCAAATTCTCAAATAAAATGATATGTCATGCATACAGTAATGAATTAATGTATTGTTATTATATTTTCAGGTGTTGCAGAGTTTCTTGTTAATACCAAATATATTTTCAACAAAAGAATTTAGAGAAAAATTTGAAAATCAAGCAAAAGAAAATATATTAAAAGAAATTGAAAGTCTGAAGTAGTTAAATAGAAATTTGAAGCAAGTGCATTAACAAACAGTTCAGGATAAAACTTAAGTAATTTGTGTTGCTAGTAATTACTGACATCTTGTCAGCTGCACATTCATTTAAAATTGTATTTGCTTTAATGATGGACCATGATGACAGACCTGGTATTTATTCTTGTGAATATGGCATTTATTTGTTTTCCGTTTTATGTACATTTATGTCTGTATAGTTGTAACTGTATATCCTGTGTAAGAAAGGGTCATTGAACGTGTTCGGAATGTACTTAAAGCTAGGTTTAAATGCTCTCTTGTCTGTTTTTACTTTATAGCATATTTTTATATTTTAAAATGTTGTCTTACATTGAAATGAAGCTCTCATAGATACTTTGGTACGTTAAAATACCAGATTGAAAAGAACATCACATAAATTAGGTTTCTCCTCAAAGTAGCGTTATTTGATCTTTTGTTGTATGAGGACTGATAAGATTCATCGTCCTTGAATTGCCCAGCCTGTATTTTTCACCTTGCTGTTATTCATCACATTATATCCTTCATAGCCTTCATATGCATGTAGGAGAAAGTCAGTGTTTTCATGGAGTAAAATTCCTATTATTTTTACCAGCGATTCCCAAACTGTGTTGCATTAATGTTCCGCAAAGAATATCCAAGTGCCCTGCGAACAGATTGGGAAGGAAAATAATTTTGAAAAGTCTCAAAATTGTGAATTTCTGCAGCAACTAATGCTGTATAAGTTAGTAGAGAAAATAACATGAGTGAAATAAAAGTAGATGTTTAGCATACACAAATGCTTACAAATACCCTCCATCGTCATGCTGACATTCAGTTTAATATCCACATAGGTGCAAGAACAATGTTTTGAGAGAACAATGTTCGAAACTCCAATTTTTAATGACTTTCCAATTAAGTTTACATCAAAATTCAGGTTATTTAGAATTTGAAAAATAATTCATGTTTTTGTTACGATAAGATATTGACTAACAACATCAAAACTGCTTGTACATGCCTTTGGTATAAGGGTGACTTCAGTTCGGAACAAATCTCTCTCCTGAAGAGTACTCTATTGCTCAAATAGTTTGGTAACCACTGATTTATACTCTGTTTATACAGGGTGGCCAACATTACAGGTGGACAGGCTGTCTGACAGTCACACCCAATCCACAATTTTCAGTTCCAACGATTGCAGCACCTCCTATACCAACTGAGCCTCTACATGGAACAAACAGGGGGGAGGGGGAGTCATGAGTTTCTCTTTTTTTGCCACAAGCTATGCAGCTGTAACTGTAATTAATAGTTTCTTTGTAATAAATCTTTGTAAATGTTGGAAAGACTTTATGGCCATCCTGTACTAGCAGACAACCATAAGAACTATACAAATTAAACTGCCAATACAGGCCTTAAGCACATGTATCAATAATTCCAAAACAGTTTTGTATGTGAATGTACACTTTTGATTTCTGCCGTACGTTCATCTGATCTCCTTGATTCATTGGGAATGCTTTTATATTTCAGAAGAGATAGGCATGACAAAAGACAGAGGTGTAGGCAGTGTGATGGCTTTCATCTCCATTCTGGGAGAAACCATGCCCATATGCGTGTAGAACATGCTGAGAAAGAAAAGCTAGTTCCACTTTGCCAAATTTCTTGCCATTTTTCCCTCCATTAACCAGGACAGGGTGGGGGTGTGGTGCAGATGGTATGTTCTGCTGTGTATTAGCTGATCGAATTATTGAGTATTAACAGTTTTTTGTGCTTTTTTTCATCTCTGCGGCCATGCAGTTGTATCTATTTTACAATTGTTTTACTTGAATAATTATAAACTCTTTTCCCTGTTATATAATTAAAGGGTTTCCTGTGCTTTTAAAAAAGATGATACATACAGTTTGTTGGCATTATAATAGCTTCAAGAGCTTGTGAAAATTCACTATAGCAGTAAAATACTAATATTGCATAACTTATGCTTTGATAATTTATGTTATGACATTATTTATGTTATTTACAGTTGTAAAAGAAACTGTATGTGCTTGTTCATGTAAATAATTTGTCATTTAGTGAATGTATGCTGTCATAAATTAAAGATTGTTGTGATAAACTTTTATATTGGTATGAAATAAAATATATTAGTGTTCTAATTTGTTTTACTCATTCGTATATTGATTGATTGAGTTGGTGTTTTAAGTCTACTTTATGCACAGCAAGGGTAGTTGGGACTGGACCTACAGTTTAAAGTGGGATTCAAACCACTATGTGCCTCTACAAAGTATCGAACCAGGGACCCCTTGAACTCGTTGGCATAGTTCAAGTTGAGAAAAGGGATGGGAGAAAAAAGGTAAAGCATTCCCTGTGCACTGCACCATATCATAAAGGCACATAGGGGGTGTGGTTGTAGGGTTCCACACATTCTCAATCTTGGGATTTTCCTGCTTGGGATACTGCACCTGAAAGCCAGAAGCAACAGAGCAGGAGTGTGGAGCAACTTGCGTTACAAAGTAAAGGAAGGAAAAAAAAAACTGCATATGAAAGTGTCCTCTTTTTTGTATAACCTTGTTCTTATGCCATGATTACCATGCCACACTGCAGTTATTCATGAATCAGATGACCAACAAGTTTCCCACTATGAACACAACTGAGGAAGCTTTCTGCCAAACACACCCTCCGTGCCACCCCTCTTACAAAGCTGGAGTACCCCTAATATCTGTGAAGTCTGCATGTACTTATGAGAGAGCTCTTTCACAAATACAGAAGGTTGACAAGGCCTACATCAAGTGGTTGACTTTTTATCTTTGTCACTGAAGTTCCCTAGTTCAAATTTTGGCCTGAATAATGGTGTTCATTGCGAGTGTACCTTCGTCAATTTCATCTAATCATAACTCAACATCAATGCCCTGATTAGCCAAAATTTGGCATAAAATAATTTGATTTCTTGTGTGAAGTCCTCTTTATACACAAAGGCTAATCAGGACTGCATCTACAGTTTAAAGTGTGATCTGTGACATGTGCCTCCACTGAATATCGAACCTGAAACATGGATTACAAGGTGACGACATTACCACTATGCCATCTGGGAAGCTCAGACAGAAAATAAATGTGAGATAAAATTACAAATAGATGTGATGAGAACCATACTCCTGCAGGCTTGTCTGAGGGTAACTATTGACGAGGCTGGGTGAAACCCAGAACCACTTTATGCAGGGACATGGTCAGAAAACATTCCCACCTCAACAATCAAACCCATACACCTGCACAACAGACTGAACTATCAGAGCAACAGTGAAGTAAAAATTGTCGTGAATATAAAGAGGTATTTTAACTTTACTGATGTGCAAAGCAAATAAATGTTAATAAAATTTGAAATGGCATCAATTTGCATAGCTATATAACTGCACCACAATAGGAGTTTAAAGGTATACGTTCACGACTACTGTACATATAACTAGATATTCACCATAATTTGTATTCTGTTGATCCAATAGAAAATGAAAATATTCCATGCATACCGTTCAAGACATCCAGATTCCAAAAAGTGGCAATACATAGTGATGATTAAATTTGAACTATACGTACTTATTGACACTGGTACAGTCACTGGCACTTCTGGTTTGTAACAATTCCCTTGAACATTAATTGGATCGGTACAACTCAGAAGTGTCCGTGACCGTACCAGTGGTATCAGCCAATAATAATATTTGAATCATCTCGGCATAATTTTAAATGTCAAGAAAGAACTTCAGGAAATATAATGAACATGGAAGTTATGAGGGGCAGTCAAATTAAAATTGAACACCCGCTACAAAGTGACAATGGAGTTTGTTTTATTCAAAAGTAATTGCCACAAGTGTTAAGATATTTATCCCACTGGGAGACGAGACAATCAATTCCAGTCTTGTAGAAAAAGGTAGGTCGCTGACGGATCTACAACCTCACCCACTGTTGCACTTCCTCGTCCGAATGAAACTGACGTGCACGAATGTCTTTCTTCAGGTCACCAAAAATGTGGAAGTCTCAAGGGGAAAGATCGGGGCTGTATGGAGGATGTTCAAGCGTTTCCCAGCCAAATGTCTGAAGCTTATCCCTCACCAGATTGGCAGTATGGGGACGGGCGTTATCATGCAAAAGGATGATTCCGTCCGACAGCATTCCAGGGCATTTTGACTTTATGGCACGTCGCAGTTTCTGCAACGTGTCTGCATAGCACTGCGCATTGATTGTAGCTCCACGCTCTAGGAAGTCGACAAGCAGAGGGCCCTTGCAGTCGAAGAAGCAGCTCATCATGACCTTACCGGAACTCGTATGGACAGCTTTGGATTTCTTTGGTGGGGGAGAATCGACGTGTTTCCATTGTTGGGTTTGCCGTTTGCTCTCGCGTGTTCCTGCACCCTCAGCCACTAAGAAACAAACCACACCTCTCTGCTCTTCTTTGCTTTCTTCCATTTCCAATGCTGAACGACCACACTTTTCACTACGCTCACCTCCTGAGCAATGACGAAGTAACTGTGTGGACCTGTGCGTTTTCACTATGCATTTCTCCTACCCTACAGATGGCAGTATCGATACGTAACAACAGTGTTGCCAACTTTTGCGAGGAATGTGTGTTATGGTGGGTGTTTGGTTTTCATTTGACTGTCCCTCGTATAAATATGGAGAAACTAGTAGTACTCACTAGTACTAGTTTCTCCATATTTATATGCTACCGTGTCTCTTTTCCCAATTATGAATGAGTTATATTTTAAAGAGTACTTTTTTTTTATTTAGAAAAAATATAATATACAGCTCTCTATATATTTCAGGAAATTGACAATGCATAAGAAAACTATTAGACCTTTCTTGAATTTTAACCTGATCTTTTATCATTGTTTAATGTAGCAAATTTAAAATATATGAAATTATGATTCTATCTTCATGTGGAGTGGTTTTGAGTACAACATACTTCTCATGTCATGGGACCTAAGTTTGTTGTTGGCCATGTTGTATTTTGAAAGAATCCTCTCTGCTTGACCATTTGCTGGTAATACTTTGCTGAAGTTTTCCACGTCCTTGTTCGTTCCGGATCAGTAAAATTAACTTGGATAAGGCCATATTTTTGTCTGAAACAGAATACATCAACATTTCAATTGTGCACAGATTTTTTTAAAAAAAATAGCAAATCATATGTCAAAAAATTAATTTGCTAAATGCGGCAAAATATAATCTCAAGACTATAGCAGCACGTTCACAATACATTAAATACCAGTGGCATATCCTGAAAATCTGATCTTTTTTACTACCACAATTCTTACTTATTCTACATATTTATTATATATTAATTATATATAATAAAAATAACACACTAATGCAGGCATTCAAGTAAACTAAAAACAGAAGTTGGAGAACTTCAAATTTTCTGGCAATTTCTGTATATATGAAAAAAAGTTTGTTTACTGATGGTAAACCATGTAACACAGGACAATATACCTCTATTAGATACACACATCCAAGCAATCAGTGTGACTAAAATTGAATATGCTATTAAAAAGATGAAACCGAAAAATACTGTTGGATCCAGTGGGTTCCAAAACCAGCCGGGGGGGTGGGGGGTGGCAGGGGGGGCAAAGACAGTATATTTCCCTTTGTAGATAAGGTTTAGCATAATGCGGGGGCAAAAGTGGCGAAAAGCAGGGGTGGGGGCAACTGCCCCCCCCCCCCAATCACTTCCACTGGCTGGATCACATAAAACCTCAATCGACATGTCAAAGGATGTTTTTTTTTTTTAAAAACAGCCTCTTTTACTTATTTACAAATGCATTGATGCACAAAGGTGGTACAAAGTTTGCAGTTAAAGGGTGTGCAAAATAAGTATATATTAATAGTATTTACATTAACAGACAGGAATTATTAATGTTTGCAAGTATTTTTTTATGCTTCATCTTTAAGGAAGTGCATACACATGTACTCATCAACAGAATTTTGCAAATTTGTATCTCTTGCTTCTGTAAATTTATTTTAATAATACACAGTGGGAGTGAGTGACCATTGTTGTTTGCAACTTGAAAAACATGTGGTTTCACAAGAGGCATGCTTATATATTTGCAGTTCTAAATTTTCACACCAGGCTTTGAAACTTTACTAAACTAATATATAGCTTGCTCATATTTCACTCCCTGAACTTTGCCAAGTTGCTACTGAACAGAGTGAACTTACGATAAACTAGTCGTCTTTTACTTTTACATTAATAAACCTTGTGCTGTTTAAGTCTAATGATTTTATCTAACTGGCAGACAGATCAGTCCTTACACACACACTGTCGAATAACCTATGTTAAAGTCATGATGGACTGATCATTCAATGAGTTCTCGCGCATCATGCAAACCATGTATAATGATGTGTCATTCCATTTATGTTGTTGCTCCTATTCTTGAACATGGTCCTAATTTACTTATTGTTTTAGATTGTATCTAAAGATATCCATTTGGCAGTTACACGGAGAGAGTTATTCACTGTAATTGAATAGTGTAATAACAGTAACAGTGTAATAAGTTCACTTCATTCTTACATGCGCTTTTTGTTCGCTATTCACTCTAATATGTTCATGGTTCATTTTTCTGCACAATTTTTGTTTGCATTCACTCTAATAAGTTCATGGTTAATTTTTTCATGCAGATTTTTTTTCGCTGAACAAAAAGGAACAAAAGATTGAGAGAACCGATCTTTGTTTAAACAATGCAAACGAAAATTGTGCAGAAAAATTAATCGTGAATTATTGTTTTGGTGCTACTGCTTCTATATACTGACTTTATGTTATTTTTTCTACTCCAAGTTTCAGTTTGTGCGCACTTTAAATATCAGCAATGAAAACTCTGGTGAAAAACACTAAAGAATATTACATAACTTGCATAATACTGTATTTTTGATTGTATTGTGTACCATTGATTGTAATGTAGACTCCGTAACTGTCTTTATACTGCACTATAACTTTTAGATCATTGCACGCATTCCATTCATAATATTTGCAGTTGATCACCTTGAAGTAATGTTGCCAGGGTGTCATAGGTTTCCTTCATTCACCAAGGAGGGCCACATTTTTCATTAATGCAAGAGCACTTCCTTTTACCTGAATTTGGTTGAATCTGCAAAAGCTACCATCCATAGATATTGTATTTCAGTCTGTATTCATGTGATTTTGATACAAGCACACTCATTAAGAAAAATCATTCATCGTCTCTACAGTTTGTCGACAAATTTAAATCATAACTTCTCAATTCATATAAAATTAATTTCTCATTGTTGTACAAATAAATATTAAAATGATTATCTCACTTCCGATTAAAAGAAATGTTTCAAAGAAATCAAAACTGACTACATGAATATTTTTTAAAGTCTAAACTTGGTGATAAGCCAAGGTATAGCTGTCAAACAACACTTGTTGATTGGTTGATTTGATTTATTTTACTTCACTTATCTGCCACTTTTAGCTAATCACGAAGATAGGGATGAGTGATGATATGATGAAATTGATAAAGGGACAGTCACAAAGAACACCCATGTCTAGGCCAGGATTCGAACCTGGGACCCCTGGCAGACTGCTAACCACTCCACCATGGAGGTGTGCAGACAGCACTTGTTATGTTGACAGATCTTTGCTTAAGGTGGAGACCAGAATCCATAAATTCCAGATACAAGGAATGTCACTCTTTAGATGTTCCTGATTGGATGAGTAACACCTGCTGTAACAATTTTATCCATTGTTGGTACACTTCGCAACATCTTATTTGACCGACCCGAAAGAATTCTAAGTCCCGAAATCGTAAACTTAGCAACATTGCACTTCAGCTCCAGGTGAGAGTAGCCAACTTTGAGTAGGTCCTTCCACTAGACGAAAAACGCTGCGGTGATAGGTTTTCAATTTAACACTTTCCATGAACTTAGAAACTATATACCGCTATTATAATACACAATCAAACAGAAATAATAAATTGGAAAAAAAAACTTGAAGGATATTTACGATTCTGCTTGCTCGACTTGAAATTTGGGGGGTTTGAAACACTGAATAGAGTTTTTCTCCACCTGGAGGAAATTGCCATCAAGTTTGTGCAGAAAGAAGCAAATTTGTGAGAAGTTTATGCGACATTTTATTTACAATACCTTGCATAATATCGAACAGTTCTCAAAAACATATATTTCACACGACTTGTCGAGAAAATGTGCTTGAAACACAGGAAGGTGGGAGTCTTCATAAACGTCAACATGTTTTTAAGGGTATTATGTCATGAATTTAACGTAGAGCAGTTGGTTAGGCGCTGCTGACCTTATTTTTCATCAAGCGTGAAAGGTCGCGGGTTCAAATCCCACCCTCTCCTCTTTCTTTCTTCTTCTTTTTGTTTGCTGAATAGATACCGTTGATATTAGAATATTTAAAAAATGAATCCGATGCACACTTGAGGGAAGTCCCTTCTGCACATATTTCCCCTTAGAAGTTGGATATTTCCAGTATTTAAAGTTAAACTTTTCTTTTTAGTTATTGTTCATATGTTGTGTTAACACACACATCATGATTAATTCACAAATCACATATATGTATTCAGGATGCAAAATGTAATGTTATTTAAGTTATGTCGTTTGCTGCGGGACGGCGTAGGTTCGAATCCGACTCTGGTCGGAATTTATTCGGCCTACGTATAGGACGGTGGCAACCAACCATCGTGAGGAAATTGGGGAGCTTCGAATGGGTAAGCGTAATTCGGTCCCGGAAACCTACTATAACGGCTGGGGATACGTCGGGCTGACCCCCCGACTATTCCAATACTGGTTGAAGATCTCCACGCTTAGAGGTGACGAAGGAAAGCGTGGGAGGGAGACCGGCAATCGGTATGCCTAGGCCCTTCATGGACTGTTGCGCGACTGATTATTATTATTGTTTGTTCTTCACTGACACTTAAAATATTGATTATTTGATTTCGATATACTAAAAAAAGATATACAGTTATGTTAAGTAGTGATGTAGTGCAGTACTGTAACGAAGGAGAGCGTTTAATGAGTTCAGATTGCTAAGATTGGTATGTCCGTTCCTTCATAATGAATGTTGTCAATCCCTTCACCAGCATCTTACCATGCGTCTAAAACTAATAGTAAATCGCTAATTAACATAAATAAATTGTTATTGCGACGAAGGCCGATTCGATAAGAAACTACTAATAAGTATTTATATAGTGAGTGACAAACAAAAAATTCAAAACCTCATAATGATCGTTAATTCCTCACTGCTTTGTATCTAAAATGTTTGTCTTCTTTGAACAGAAAGTACGAGTATCAGATATAACAAACTTTCCCCACTAACTTTGCAATATTCGAAACCACCATTACATACTTAGCTCTACGTAACTTGATTCTGCGCATTCCACGTGGCATGTGACTTCCTCCTATCATCGAAATAACTTTCTCTTACTATTTCCTTTCCTCTCGTGAAATACAGAGACCAATGTTAACTTCTTAGCACGGTGGATACACTAAACACCCAACGATATACTCCTAAAAAAAATCCTGCCTAGGTGGAGAATCGAACCTACGACCTCCCTCTTAAGAATCAAGCACGCTACCTATTCTCCAGGTAGCTCATGTTAAAATTTGTTACCAGTTTGAAGAAACCAATTCACACATAATATCTGATCTATAACTTCATGGCAATTTTCATGAGGAAACGAATTCAGATAAAATCGAGAAACGCTGAAAGGGAAAAATGATGAACATGTCTATTGGCGTTTTGTCATATTTTGTAAATTGTGTAAAAATTCCATGTTTTGAACAAGGAATCGTTTAGTTACGAAGTATTTTGTTGTTTGTTTAAAGTAGGAACAGGAGAGCGAAAAGGAGTAATTTGAACCAGACCCCGTTTGACAAGGAACTTCAGCTTTTTTCCAAAGACTGTATGAAAAGAGAGAGGAACGTATGAAATATAAAATATGCGTGAAATTAAAACAATGGAAACCTTGAAAGATAATACTAACGAACTTCAAACTATGAAAAACATATTTTCGTGGTGGAAAACTCCAAGTCATTTTCGAAATATGAAAATATATCTTTATTATGAAGTGGAGATATGGGACGATATGATCCCTCAACAAGAAAATTTTAAGTCAGCTACCTCCAACTTTTTCAATGGTCATAATTACTAAGTTGATGAAAAATCAACTTTTATTCTGACCCTTAAAAACAATGCTAAACCTGATATCAAGACCGTTTCCCTTCAGTTAGAGCCGGAAAACACTTTCTATTTTACATTTTTTCATTTTTCGGCCTTTTTTGGCTTTTAGTTTATTTGTCAGTATTTTAACAGTTTTTGTTGAATTTTTACTTATTTTTGAGGTTTATTTTTCTCCTCCCATGTTGTTTCGTGCATTTTAAATGCATTTACTAGTAAAACTTTCATATTTAGATTTCTTGACATGGTTCTTTTAGCAAATTCACCATGAATCGAAAATACGGCAATGGAAAAGCATAATATTATTATTAACTGAAATGTTTGGCAATGGATTAAAATACTTTGTGTGAAGATCTACTTTGAGGTTCTTTTTCTGGACACTATTATCGCTTTAATCTGTAGTTTTAAAGTAAAATTAGTCACAATATTAGATGCAATTACACTCTGGTATACGCGAAGCAGAACTGTATTTTCGGATGCTGGCCGACTACAGTATCATTGAAGGCCAACTCTAAAAGGAGTTGATTTGGTGTTTGAAGTCAATTTTATGCATAGTAAGGCTAATCGGGACTGGACCTACAGTTTAAAGCGGCTTTGGACGAGAATGCTTATCTACGTTTCTTGGATATTTCCGTTGATATTTATGCGATTTATGCCCAGCATTTCCGGATGCAGAAAGTTGACATGTAAGTTCTTAATATGTGTTAACTTATAACAGCTGAATGAAAGGAAAAGTATTTCCTAAAATCCTGCCAATCACTGAAAGATTAAAAACATTAGTAGAAGCATTACTTGAGGCATGCACAGTGGCGACGAGTATGGAATGTGGAGGGGCAGATGACCCAGCACTATGCTAAACATTATTTACCAAGTGAAAGAAACTGTCCTTGCCCCCCTCCCCCCCACCTTGCCCCATCAGTTTTGAAACCCAATCGCCGCCACTGAACATGCATCGCATAAATATTTACAGTAATATCATATAATATTATATTACGTTATTAGAACACTTCGTACTCGGTAAATAAAAAGGAAAAAAATAATAAGGAAAGAGTGGGATTTGAACCTACGATGTTTCGATCTTGCCGAAAACAGTAAAAACGAAAGTGCTGTCATCTAACCAACTACTCCAGGAGTTTGCTAACAGAGAGCTCAGTAAAACATTAATCTCAGTTGAAACAACATTGTGCCGGAGTTTCGAACCATTTTTCGCCAAGAACCAAGGAAAAGACACACTTTGCAGAATCGTTTGGTGTTGTGCAAGGTATCTTTACTAAACATTTCGCATATAATCATCATAAATTTGCGTTCTTGCATTCAAATCTGACCGCAATTCTTTCCAGGTGGATGAGAACCTGTTCAGTGTTTCACAATGCACATACATTTTCCTATTTTCAAATTCAGAACGAAGAATCTTGAAATATTTTCAACATTCGTATTTCTACTTAACATTTTTTTTGTCTACTGATATATTTTATTACTGCTTTAGGGTATCTTTACTTTATGGAATGTGAAAGAATGAAAATAATATCACGAGCGTTTTCATTCAGGAAGAAGAAATGTTGCAAAGTTGGCTACTCTTAGTTGGCTCTGAAGCGCTATGCTGCCAAATTTACGAATTCCGGACTTTGAAATTTTTCAGGGCGGTCAAATAACATGTTGCGAAGTGTACTTCAGAATAGAACAAATTTCCCTGACTTTTTCAAGACTTCTTCAGAAAAAAATAAATATCATGGTTTTTCCAGACTGGTAGACACCATGATATGCTTTTATGGTGCAGAGTGAGTGTTCCCCAAAGTAATCATTAAGCTACAGATGTATTTCTTTGCATAACTTACGTGTATCCCTCATTCCACTCAAAGTTATCAATAAAAGCCCATGGCATATATGCTTTCACAGGACATTTGTCTATCGTAATTGCTTTCAGCACTTCATTCATGTATCCCTAAAAGAAATAAATTAATTATATTCACACAATGAAATTATTAATTAGTACATAAAAATGAAGAAACATTATTTACCGCTGGAATTGAACATATGGATTACAAATGTAATTCAGTCCAATTCATTCTATTATTATTTATTTATTTATTTACATAGCCCACTTGAAAGTCATTTGCCGAGATAGTTTACATCTGTAATTCATGATACATTTACAACCACATAAGTTGCATAAGCATTTTTAACATATTCTTCAATCACTGTTTCCAGCTGTGATGATTGGTGCACAAACATTTTGTAATTTATCAAATCCATGAACGTTGGATGCTAATTTGAGTAGATAGAAGAAACGTGAATTAGTGTTACCACGCATCTGCTATACTGAAATGGTGCCATACTCGACCCTAGCTAATAGAGACGTTCTGGGTTTGTTACCTAGTGGATGGACATGGCACAGTCGTTCGGATTCCACTTTAATCTGTAGGTCCAGTCCTGATTAGCCTTTCTGTGCATAAACTGGACTTAAAACAACATATCAAACAAGCAAACAAACTCAACCCTAGCAAGCACCCCTAGTAACACACATTTGAAATGCAAATTAAATGTAAGAAAGAAACTTATATTTTCGTAGTAAACTGTCTGCCATGTGTAAATTTGATGAAGTGTCCTTTTTGCAGCATATTTTAATTTCTGAATTTGGATGATTTACAAAACTTAAATTACCCAGCCACCCTCTTCTCCTCAGGTTGAAATCCAGTCCTGATCAGGGAACGCACCATAATACAAATTTATAAGAAGAGGCATTTTTTCTGTTTCATAAGTCCCGTCTTGAATTTTAAGTTTGGCAGTAGTATCAAGCCCATATGGAAGAGTTGAAGGCATGCCAATGGACTTAGCCACCATTTTCTTCGCTAGGAGATAGTAGTGTGCAAACATTGCATTTTCAGGTGAACAGGAAGCTCTTTATGCCCTGCATTTTGCTATTTTACCCGATCAGGCACTTACCTAGAAGTAAATTGGGGGGCAGGGGAGTACTTAAAACTACTACTACTACTACTACTACAGGGTGGCTACTCGCCGGGAATTATACGTGAATTATTGGCTCCGGGAATTATACTTGAATTTTTCTCCGTAGACGTGAAAAATTACATTTTTTATTACCGCCCACAACTTCACATTTTATGCAAATAAAAATACTTTCATAAAATTTTCTTGCTCGCTTCACTTGCAATTCCTATTTTTCTTAGTCTTCCGAACCACTGTGCCATGTGCCTCCACCGGGTATCGAACCCGGCACCCTTTCATCACAAGGCGACAATGTTACCACTACACCCTCAGGGGCCACGAAAGTTGTAAAAAAGAAAATGCTTTGGCATCCCATGAAATTAGTTGCGCCCTATTAAATCAATATTGATTTCAGCCTGCAAAAAATTGGATCAGTGGAAATTGGTCAAAAGTTTCACAAGAAGTGAAGTGAAATAAAGCAAATCAATAATAATAATAATAGTAATGTTATAATAATAACATTATTATTAACACTATTATTATTAGTTTATTCTGGTACTTACCCCCCTCCCCCCACAGAAATTCGTGGTTGCACCTCTGATTGTAAATAGAAGCTCAGCCCCTTAAATTAAATATTTTAATTATATTACGTATATCGTTTAATGAATTATAATTTTTGGATGTTGGAATCACATAGACCCTTTATATTATTAACATATTTGTGTGTGGATGTTGAGAGGCGGTAATATATGTAAGGTTCAAATAGAAAAAAAAATTCTGCTTGAATTTTTGGAAAGTTTTCCTTGAAAACTGGGAATTATACTTGATGGTCCTAGAGTAGCCACCCTGTACTACTGAGACACTTGGTCCGAACCTAGTGTCTCAATAATAGTAGTAGTAGTAGTAGTAATGTTTAAATTTATATAATTTATTAATATTACATGAATAGATAAAAAGACTGAAAAAGAATAGAGATAGAATCGACGTATTCATTATCTAGTTTATCTGTAGTTAAGATCGGCATAATTGTTATACAAACAAGTGCCCTGACAAGGAAATTAATGTCAAATAGATGAATAATTAAATATATATTGAATAAAAAAGAGGATCTTAGATCCAGTTGGCAAAAAGTAAAGTTCCTGATTAATATTTTATGCATGTTATCATAAATAGTAATGTGCAGGCATAAATCTTTGGTACTGCCGTTCAAAGCCCAATCATCCCAATATTATCCTTGTCTTCCAATAAGTTCAGAGGAAACTGTAACCATCGATTATACAATAAATGCTAAACAAGTATATTTTCATTATATAATTTTTGTACTAGGTAAGTCTTTCGGGGGGGTCCAGACCCCCTGGACTTCCCCCCATCCTGCCCATAAATACATCCTTACACTCGACCTCACTCGTGACTTTTTCTGTGTATGTTAAAGATTGTGTTTATGTGCCAAATTTATCAAGAGATTTATCAGAGCTTGAACAAAGAATCGTGGATTCAGTTGCTACTATTGACATTGATATTTTGGAACATGTGTGGCAGGAGCTAGATTACAAGACTGATGTCTGTCAAGTCACCAACAGAAGACACATGTATTTGTACGAGGGCCACTATTTATATTTTGAGCCTTGGCAACACTGATTGAAGTTAGGCGCGATTTGACGTTTGCACGGAATCGTCTGGCATTATTGACCATAACGTACTTCAAATGTTTTGTCAATAGCTTGATTTGTGTTGATTAGGTTGCCTTGGAGATTGCACGACAACAATAAAATGGAATTAACTCGTGAACATTTTCGTGTGATGATTTTTTACGATTTTCGACGTGGATTATCAAGACAAGAGTGCATCGATCAACTTACTTCCACATTTGGCGATGAAGCCCCATCCTTTGCCACTGTGAAATGCTGGTATAACGAATTTAATCGTGGCCGCCATTCGCTCACCGACGAGATTCGCGAAGGTCGTCCAAAATCAGTTGTTGTTCAAGAAAACATTAATGCTGTGCAAAACCTAATACTGTAAGATCGTCATATGACATACTGTGAGATTGAGGCAACCATAGGCATTAGTTCCACCAGCATATATAAAATATTACAAAATCATTTAGCTGTGAGAAAGGTATGTTCTCGTTGGATCCCACACAATTTGACAAAAACTCAAAAAGACGCTCACGTCAATTGGTGCAAACAAATGCTCAATAAATACAATCGTGGTGCTTCAAAAGACGTATATAAGATTGTAACAGGTGACGAATCATGGATATATGCATATGAGCCGGAACGTAAATAGCAGTCGACTGTATGGGTGTTTCAAGATGAACCCAATCCAACAAAAGTTGTTCGCGCTCGAAGCACATCGAAACAAATGGTCGCCTGTTTTTTCAGGAAAACTGGTCATGTGGCAACTGTGCCTTTAGAGGAACGTAGAACGGTCAACTCTGAATGGTACACAACAATTTGTTTGCCAGAGGTCTTCGGTCAAATACGGAAAACAAACAAACGTCGTCGGATCATTCTTCATCAAGACAATGCCAGCTGTCACACATCTCGTATAACAACCGACTTTATGAACAGTCAAAAAATCTAATTGATGGGTCATCCGCTGTACAGTCCTGATTTGGCACCCAATGACTTCTTCTTGTTCCCGAATGTCAAGAATAAATTGCATGGACAACGATTTTCGTCGGCGGAAAACGCCGTTGATGCGTTCAAAAACCATATTATGGAGGTGTCTCAAGAAGATTGGAAAAACTGCTTTGACAAATGGTTCGAACGAATGCAAAAGTGTATTGACCATAAAGGAGAATACTTCGAAAAACAATAAAGCAGTTTTCAATGCCAAATTCCTGTTTTTTTCATTGTTAGGCTCAAAATATAAATAGTGACCCTCGTAAGGTAGGTTTGATATTGACTTTCACTAATATGCTCCTATTGCCATGGAAGAGTTGGTCTCTGAACTACCACATTCCAAAATCCCAGAGGTGCTTATGGAACACCCTGTACATTTGGAACTCTACGTAGTATTGTTAAAATGTAATTTTGGAAGGTACAAACAAAATGATCAACTTTACTTATAAACAGGCATTGAATGAAGTTTGAATATATAATCATGATAATGACTATTGAATACATATTACATATCATTTTTGTTGTAAGCAAATATTGCATACCTGATAAAACCTTACTCTCTGCATGTCATCTAATGTTCCATTGTCCGGAATACCATTTTCAGTTATATAAACAGGGTAGTCACCATAATTCTCTTTTATCCAGTTCAGTATTTTCCTCATGCCAAATGGAGTCATCTAAAACAATATGCACAAAACATGCATTTTAGTTAGACATGAAGATATGAACAGCAATTAGCGAACATATATTTGGTGCATACAATCCAAAAGTTCGATATAGTGCTAAAGACTGGCATTGTAATAAGTATCTCAGTTAGCCAGAATGTCAAGGCTTTAGGTTTATTTTCTGGTTCAACCAACAGTTTTACAACTTGTCATCATTAATAAATGGTAATCTTATTGTCAAAGTTGTGATAGAATCTAATTAGTGGCGTAGTGTTATAGTATGCCCATATGCTTGGCGTTCCCTGATTTAAAATTTCAAAAATGCGTAAATGCTGTAAATACAGGGTGTCCCACGAACGGCGCAACTGGAAATTAAGAGTGTACTTTGTAACCGAAACCTGTACATACATGCAGTGTTGCCAAATGTAAGTGAAAGTGTAAATTTATTTTTCCACAAAGCATGGAAAATTGCATGTCAAACATTCGTACGGAAATTTGGATGTCAATTTCCACCTTGGGTAGGTGGACTATTTCGCCATCTATAGTTCAGAGAAGAAAACCGATCGTTTTCGCATATAGCCAATCCTGAAATGCCTCGTAAAGACGTACCGGTCCAAATGGGTGTTTTAAAAAAAATATGAGGTACAGTGGCAACACTGTTGATGTTTGAAGGCAACAAAAGGTGTGTTTAGTGATGGTCTATGACATGGAAATACTGGAAACAGGAAAAAAAGAAAATGAAAATTATGGTGAAAAAAGTGTTACTTACCTACTCCTGGCAACCATGCAATGTGATAAGAGCGCCCACCGAACGAGAACGAAAGAATCAGTTAGTTGTGTACTCAGAACTGTTTGAGCAGTGCATTTCGCATTGTTCGTAGGGGAAGATTAGAATTGTTCTGTGAAATGAAGTAGTCTTTGGAAGAGAGGGTGTTCATTGTGGAACATTATTTTTGTTCAAAATTGTACGCTAGTGTAAAAACTGTGTTTTGCGAGAAATATCAGAATAACAGTGTTCCAGAAAATTCGACGATATATAGACTTGTTTCCAGATTTCGTGAAACAGGATCAGTTAAAAAAAAAAAAACCTACCACAGACAACCACCAGTTTTGACACAAGGTGTGCTGCAGGATGTGGAGCAGAGAATATCACAATCTCCCAGGAAATCTGTTCATAAACTTGCTGGACAGTCAGGTGTATCAAAAACAACAACTCACCGAGCGTTAAAACAATTGCATCTACGTGCAAAGGTACAGGCTGTGCAAGAACTGAAGGAAGCAGACAAAGGTGCACGTGTAAGATACTGCCAGTGGTTTAGAAATTTTATTAGAGACAATGGTGTGAATATTTTGGATAAGGTTTTTTTCACGGATGAAGCATGGTTCCACTTAAATGGATATGTCAACAGTCAAAATTCTCGACACTGGTCAAGTAACAATCCCCATTTGTTACATGAACAATCACTTCATCCACAAAAGATCGGTGTGTGGTGCACGATTTCGATGAGAAAAATAATCGGTCCATTCTTTTTCAACACAATAGTTGACGGAATAGTTTATCGTGACCTTATCACACAGTTTATTTCTCTGTTGGAACGTGACGAATGTCATTGTTGGTTTCAACAAGACTCCGCAACATGTCACACGTCTAATGAAACTTTAGACATGTTGGCAGAGTTTTTTGGTGCTCACATCATAAGCAAAAACTTATGGCCCAGTCGCTCCCCGAATCTGACTTCTCCAGATTTTTTTCTGTGGGGTTATTTGAAACAAACAGTTTACATTAATAACCCAAGAACACTTGATGATCTAAAAATAAACATTTGCACAGCCATTAACAATATAAACCAATCAACCTTGCATAAAGTTGCTTCCAACATGATAAAACGTGTTGATGAATGCCTCAGGGAAAATGGTTGTCATTTTCAACATCTTTTGTAAAGCTACACTGCTTGTTACGTGCATTGCATGGTTGCCAGGAGTAGGTAAGTAACACTTTTTTCACCATAATTTTCATTTTCTTTTTTTCCTGTTTCCAGTATTTCCATGTCATAGACCATCACTAAACACACCTTTTGTTGCCTTCAAACATCAACAGTGTTGCCACTGTACCTCATTTTTTTAAAAAAACACCCATTTGGACCGGTACGCCTTTACGAGGCATTTCAGGATTGGCTATACGCTAAAACGATCGGTTTTCTTCTCTGAACTATAGATGGCAAAATAATCCACCTACCCAAGGTGGAAATTGACGTCCAAATTTCCGTACAAATGTTTGACATGCAATTTTCCATGCTTTGTGGAAAAATAAATTTACACTTTCACTTACATTTGGCAACACTGCATGAACAACACTGCACCCCATTTGTTGTTTCTATGTTTAAAAATATCTACTTGGACAGGGCTAACATTTGGTGTATGACTTATGTATGTACAGGTTTCGGTTACAAAGTAACGCCACTCTTAATTCCCAGTTGCGCCGTTCGTGGGACACCCTGTATAAAGTAAATCTTAACAAATTTCATATATGTTTGACCTTCATGGCATTATAATAGCTATTTTTTGCGATCCGCTTGCAACGCTCCACTAACAACACTCATTCTAGCACTTTTTTTCAATACCTTTCCTGCCTGGATGCCGGGCAGGTTCGGCGTAAAGAGCTCTATATTCCTTGCTCTCTATCTGGAGGGAAAGCTTGGATCTCTAAGCACGTGCGCAATGCTCTCTCGTACGCCAGCGTATGGAGCAGAGAGCTACGTGATTGGTTCTAGAGTTCATGTGACCCTTCCTGCATTCTGAAGCAGATGACAGCGGTAGAATTCCTACCCAGTTCTTTGCGCTTGTTCCACTCGTGCTATGTGATGCTACAACCTGTATGCAATATTGACTGACATAACTTTACCAAACTCAAATATACCATTTCTTAATGACCACTGCATTGTATAATTTATCGCACAAACAGCGATGTGCATTAAAAACTAAAAGATCAACACAATTTTTGTCAAATAAGTTGGTGAAGTCCTTGTGGTAGAAGTTCAGCCTGTGGCTGCTCTACCACTTAACCTGCAAAATTATCCCTTTTTAATTATTTTTTCTTTCGTTAGTATCTACTGCTTCATATTGGGTCAATGGAAATGTTTAGCATTCATTTGAAAACTCTTTAACATCGAATGATCTGTGGACAAAATCATTTTAAAATGAAATGACACCCAGCTCCGTGTCAGAGTGTTTTGCACAGCGCGCCAAGACGACAGAGGTCCCTAGTTTGAATCCCAGCATTAGCACGGGTATTCTTTATGAGTGTCTCTTCATCAACTTCATAAATATCATCACTCACATTCATATTCGTGATTAACCAAAAGTGGTAGAAAAGTGAAGTAAAATAAACCAAATCAATCAGTAGTTGGATCATCTACAACAATGACTTCTACTGTTGTTCAGAGGCGCTTGTGATTCAGGTAGGTTTTCTGATGACTTGCGTCATCCGAAATGTATAAATCACCAGAGTTCAAAACATTTGTTGCTCAGTGAGATCTCATTTTCTAGCTAAAACATGCATGGATGATGTTTTATTGAAAACCCAACTGACTTCAGGCAAATAAACAATACCTGTGGCCAGGGCCGGATTAAGACAAAATTGGGCCTGATGCTTGAAATCTTCGGTGAACAATAATTAAACACAACGACATTATAGTTATGTCACAACACAAAGAATAATAGTAACTGTATAATAAGTAACGCTGTGTCTAGGCATCCGAAATTGGGGCTCCAAATTTCATTCTAAGATTTATTTTCAGGTTAATATAGCAAAAGAAAACTGTTCAGCTTTTTGGAAGAATTCTTGTCTGTTTTCATCTGGGCCTATTTCAGGAATGGGCCTAATGCTGCAGCATCAATAGCACCCAAATTAATCCGACCCTTCCTTCGGACTTGGCGTTCCCACCCAAAATGCCCATGCTATGCCACTGCCTAATATACAGGGTTATTCAAAAAGAATGGTACAAAAGTTAAGTTAATTTATTTTTAAGTGAAAAGATATCCAAAAGCAATTCTGGTGGTTGGGCAATTACAAATGTTGGATATGAGCACCCTGAGTAACACGGCAGATGTCAAAACGATAATTCTATCCACTGTCTCCCTCGACATTCTGGGAATTTTTCTACTGCACAGACATCCAGTTGATTCAAACTTCTGCACCCATCGTGTAATGCAGTGTCTATTGGTGTTTGTTTCTTGAATTCGCACAAAAGTGTCTGAACTGTAACAACTGCCCTGTTCCATTACGCAATATGCTTGTTCTACCTTTGTTGATACCATTTTAGCTATCAACAACAAGTAGCACCTCTAGCAGATTTTATGTCAACTACAACCACAGGCAATAAATTTACAACCTTCCATTCTTCTTTCCCACCAGAATTGCTTTTGTATCTGTCTTCACTTAAAAATAAATTAACCTTACTTTTGTACCATTCTTTTTTAATAACGCTGTATAATTGCATAGAAAATAGTTATTATATTTCACAAAGAGAATAATCATTTCCTCATGATAATTTTCTATAATACCTGCTAGAGTAGTTTGTAATTCCTATCTGAATATTAGTGACAATGACTCTTCACTTTCTTCGAATATGATATGAGATTATTCATGCACAGAGTGCTATAATGCCAGGCATCCTGGGTTTGAATCCAAACCTGGACATGGGTGTTCTTTGTGAATGCCCCTTTCATCAATTTAATCATATCTGTACAATCAGTCATCTTCACGATTAGCTAAAAGTGCCAGAAAAATGAATTAAAATAAACCAAATCAATCAGTCAATAAATTTATTTGTGATATTCGCATGATTCAAATCTATACTAATGTTCAATTTCTAATAATTTGAATTTATAATGTGAATTAAACGTAAATAAATAAACTGATATTATGCTGTAGTTGCATGTCTATGTCTTGGTGGATAATTATATAAGACATAGTGGTAGCGTCACATTTGCATTCACATATCAACATATTCTTTCCTAAAAATATTAATACAAAAGTGGAAGCTTACATTATTTTCCTCTTAGCCATGAATATCAAGATTGTTTCACCAAATGAATTTGACATATGTGTGGAACATCCATGAATGAGAGACTCGACTATTATAGTTGTGATGGTGATCTGTGACAATTTTTCTTTATGTAGAAACTTTGAATTTTCACTAACTTGCATACACACTTCACTTCTTTACTACATACTGGGTGGTGAAAATTCGAACTTTTTTTTTCATCAGCATTTGCATCCCCATGGGTCCCATAGCCTCTATATAGGGTGACCATAATATTTCGACCCAAAAAGGAACACCCAAGGAGATCAATCCCCCCCCCCCCCGGCTTCCTGAAAATTGGTTAGGCCTAATGATAAAATTATTGTTATTATTAATGTATTAATATTTATTAAAGGATGGATCACATAAATGATACGTCATAAACAATAAATGAAATATGGTCTCCTGCTGTCAAAAGGAATTAATTATTATAATCTTGGTTTGACTTACATAGCGTTTCTCGTCCTTTCTGATCAAACTTTAATGTTAGTCCTATGCTGAAATTGAGTAGTGCCGGAATTTTTTAGAAAAAGTACCAATCGTCTTGAGAGCAGTTTTATTCTTCACCAACCATTTATAAATCTCCCAGAAAACCTTACCCTACATACCAGACACTCTAGATTTTTCTTTTGAGTTTGTGTCAAGATGCAGGAACTATAAATTATTGTTGCAATTCCGTAAAGAAACTGCATGCTCATTCACCGCTCTACGTAATAACGGAACACATGCAAAACAATACAATATCTTTTTTAGCATGAAATGTCTCTCAAAATTATGCTTGGTTTCCAAGATAACTCCTAGATTTTTATAAAATAAGACAAATAGTGACTTTTTAATAATATGGACGGATCAACGGGGATGGGACATGCCTCTCAAATGGGACTGTCCCAGTCAAAACGGGACATATGGTCATCCTACACCTAGACCAAGTTTCAGCGCAATCTGTTGCTTCGAACGGGCTCCCGACGACTCTGAGTAGGGCAAATTTGATTGTAGCCACCTAGTACGTCTTGGTTGCATTAAATGTAGTTACCTGTAGACACACACAACATGGCCTACACTTAAGGAAACACTTTTATAACTTCTCTTTCATTTTTAATGAATTAACTCATTCAAAACATACCAACCTTTCTCCCAGGAATTTTAGTTGCTGGCCAACTTGGCTCACTACTCAACTTCACAGCAACATCATTATAATAAGATACAGTAGGATTATTTGAATCTGGTTGAGCTAATCGAGTGTCATAATGATTAACTCCAAAATAATCTGCAGTTCCTGGAAATAAACAAAAGAATTAATAATGAAGAGATTCTCAAACGATTATAAAATGCATGTCTGTAAAGAAATTGAAATCTCCTTAATCCTTTAATTTCACAAATATTTGCACCACTTACCTTTAATGAATCTGCGCCACCTTGCAGTGAAGGCCGGAAGTCTTGATTCCTTCAATCCTTCTCTCTTGCTGCGTGCATCAATGACACTTCTCATGACAGGTGGGTAGCCACCAATGTATATTGGATGTGTAAACCAACCAACCTAAAAGAACACATGTCCAAGTCACAATGTATTTTATCCAGTGTTCAAAGGGACCTATACCTTACCTGTTTCATTGTTCTCAATTTTCTGCCCAAGCAAATAAATATATCCCACCTAACAATTTTCACTTTCAACAGTATTTTTTTTTATCAAAGCAAATATTTAGTTTTATCTTTACATAACATCATTGGTATTCTGAGCACTTGTCCTGGTACACTGCAACAATTCTTATTTATTGTATATATTTATTATATATTAATTAGATATAGTAGAAATAAAACAAATCCAGGCATTCAAGTAAAACAAAAACAGAAGTCCGACAACTTCACATTTTCCTAAAATTTCTATATATATGAAGAAAGTTGGTTTACCAGTGGCAAATACGATAACTTGCATAACATTTTATAAGGTTATTAAAAATATGTTGCTCTCATAATTAAAATATGTATAAAATATTATTACACCATTTTTCATCTGAACAAAATAGAGGAAAATAAATTAAAATTGTTTTAATATAAAATTTTGTCCCATGAAAGTTATGGAAGGGATTCATTTCAGCAGTACTTTATCTAATAATACATTAGTAAAAAGAGCAATTAAAATTCATATTGCTAAATTAAATATATATATATTGTTTCAGAGGTAAAAATAATTAAAATTATACATGTGAATAACGATTTATATTGCCCTAGGAAATATATATATATATATTCCTATCTCAGAAAAATATATTTGCCACCTAGCATGCTGTATTTAAGTAGCTAGGTGTGGGGGCTTGTTGAAATAATACCGGGTGTTCCGTTCAAATCTCCCTAATTTCAATTAGTCGTAGAAAAGAAAGTATGAATGATAGAGCAATGAAAATTTCAGAGAATTGAAGAAAAACTCATAAATTTTATTTTCCACACACTAATACACCTCCACATGTGCCCCATTGGTAGCACCACGAGCGTATATTCTAGTCTAGCTAGGCTGTCTGCGAAGCCTCAAGTCTAGAGAATAAAATACAGGAGGAAAATCGATGAGAAATTATAAATAGAATTATTCATATCAGTGAGATGATGATGGTGATTCTGCAGTTGGCAACCTGATTTATTGTGAGTTGGTAACCTGATTTCCTATGAGTTGGCAACCTGATTTCCTGTCAGTTGGTAACCTGATTTCTTATGAGTTGGCAACCTGATTTCTTATGAGTTGGCAACCTGATATCTTATGAGTTGGAAACCTGATATCCCCTGAGTTGGCAACGTGATTTCTCATGAGTTGGCAACCTGATTTCTTAGGAGTTGGCAACTTGATTTCTTAGATGTTGGTAAACTTACTTCTATTCATAGCCTAGGACCTTGTGACATAGTGAGACAGCCCAGATACGCCACTGGGTAGCACGAACAATATCCAGTCAGTATTCAACTTCTTGCCATGTTCTCTCCAACATGTCCCCTGTTACTGTTGCAATCGTATCACGTATGCGGGTTCGTAACTCTGTCATGTTATTCACTGGAGTCGCCAACACACGAATTGCCTAGATGCCTGGCGGATGCATTTACTCGGGCTTCTCCGACACCCCTCTCGAATTTCTTCCACCTTTTCCGCCGACACACGATGCCGAGCTCCGCCAGATTGTTTTCGGACACTGCCGGTTGTTAGAAACTTACTAAACCGCAGCCTAATTGATTTAGCATCAGGTGCAACTCCTCCGTGCACTCGTCTCAAATTTCGTTGCAATCACAGATTTTGTCCCAGCATACCACACCACTGTCTGCGCGCGTTGTTGAACAGTCGCCATTTTTATTTATGCGACCGTGGCGCTGCATAGTGAGCAAAAGTACAACTTCAAGTCATGAAAACAAAACTTGAAGATCTGGCCTTTCATTTGGTGTTACAGTTATTTCAAAGTTCATCGTACTTCGTTCACAGTAATTAATTGAAATTAGGGAGATTTGAATGGAACACTCTGTATATTGTTTTATAGACCTTGGACCGAGTATTCAGTCTTGAAAATTTGATATTTGGGGGTGGAGGTTTAATTCCCTTACTATTATTTAATTACTATTCTAATTAAGACCCCCGGTGGAGGCACACAGTAGTTCGGATCCCACTTTAAAAACTGTAGGTCCAGTCCTGATTAGCCTTACTGTGCATAAAGTGGACTTAAAACACCAAATCAACCAATCAAAATCTAATTAAGACCATAATTGCTTCCTTAGTGAGATTGCATTGTTCTCAAGAAGGGCAACTTAACATCTGTAGGATCTGGATTCAGCACAAAAAAAAAAAAAATGACCCCATTATTTCCAGTTTCAGGCAGCCTATCACCAGACTAATATAATATATAAGGAATGAAGTTTGAATGAGGTTCTTGCTCTACTTTTAGGTTCATTTGATGCTGAGATATGCTAATCGGCATTGGACCTACATTGTGAAATGGGATCTGAACCACTGTGCAATATGCTGCTACTGGAGATGGAGCCCAGAATTTCTTAATTATAAAGTGACAGTGTTACTGCTGTACAATTGGACAGACCCATCACCACTTTGGAAAATATAGGGGGAGTACTTGTAGCTTGATTAAGAGGAATATTTTTTATGCAATAAAATAATTTATATTGCACACAGTGAATGATATGATAGTGTACCTAGTATTTTTAATATAGTATTTTCCATACTTGTTTTACATTCATGCTAATTTTAATGTTATTTTTGTCATATTTATGTCATAATTTCTCATTATATTATTTATTGTATCTATCATGAAGATATTATGATCAGTGAATAATTCAGGGGGATCTCCTCTGGAAATTAGAAAGTCTCCCCCCAAAACCTGATAGAACATTTGGACAATAGCTAAGAAATTTGGCAACGATGTGTGCCTTTCCTTTCTTTCATTCACTTTAATTTAATGTAGAACATACTTTTGTTGAATTTTTCATAATATTAAGCACTGCTTCCATCTTGTTTGAAATTAAAGATCAAAATAATGAATGAATTTAAATTATTATCCATTTTGATAACTGCTATGAGAAATATAGAATAAAATTCATTCATTCCTTCTTTTGACCATGTCAAACAAAAAGCTGTCGACTTTGGCCAATGTTCGTGTCCCTTGTAGCAAACAATATAGGGAAAAAATCAATTTCAATGAAACACAGCAATGGACACAAGTAGAGGGGCAGGGTAATGTAATCTTCTATTGTTGCAACAAATTTCAAATTCTTGCAACTATTTTAACGGTTAGTCCAGGCAAGGGCTCGTGCCTTATTTTCCTGCAGGTTCACCGAAGTCATATGACACATATTCAGTTTCCGCAAATAGACTTTCTTCGCCAAACAAAAGGATTCGGGGGGGGGGGGGCTTAAAATATTGGTACATAATTTTTTCATCTTTGAGAATTAGGTTTCATAGTAGACGTGCGTGAATAAATTTAGGTCTGCTTAAACTAACAATAAAGTGTGCCTCTATGAAATAAATTTGGAGCTTTATTGGAAAATCAAGGATATCTCAGGATTTGTTCCAGGGATGGGAAGCAAGATCATTTTTTTTACAGGGGAGACAAACGAGGCACATTTTCCCCGGTAATAGTGTTTTTCTCTCAAGAAACACTCCTGCAGTCCCTGCAACGTCTTTATAATAATTATCGTAAATTACTGTGACTGAAATGAAATTATTTGTGTGTAATAAATAGTTTTAGGTTGACATTAATTTTCCAGGTGGGTGTGTCCCCTTTTCCCCTTCCAGACATCCATGCCTGCAATTAAAAAAACTACTAATTACAATGGTTGCTAGTGATACTGAATTATGTGGTGTATCTTCAGTTGCATATCCTCATTCTTTGAAGAAGGAGTGTATTATTTCTGACACATCATCAAGTCATCCAGAATCAAGTGTTAAATGTAAGTTTAAGCACCAGCAAAAATTGCAGTGTAGGTACACTGATCACAATCAGAGTGGGATTTTTGCAAACTACATGCTATAATATTATTTTATTGATTCTCATAATCTCATTCTTAAAACAATAGTTTATTACACCTAATTTACACTCAATTTAATTTAATTACATATCAAAGGTAAGGAGAAATTTAAAAATGTTAGTAGTGTTTTATAATATTATAATGTGATGTCTATGACATGCTCCTCCCATGCAGTTTTATATCACTCCCCCCACCCTGAAGGAAATAGGCTGGATTCAACACTGATTACAATCATATTTTTGTGCAATACAACATATATATATAATTGCTAAACAATTAATAAGGATAATGATGCTGAGGTTTACTTACCATAAACTGCATAGCCCTTTCAGCAGCTGCTTTATCTTCGGGAGCAGATGTTTTAGGTTCAAACCACCAAACATTTAAAACAATTGAAACTAATCCTGAAAGAGGAAGAAGTGTGAAGCTGCTATAATTGGAAATGAATAATTTGTACATTTATTATTAAACCTTAACTACTACGTATGGATCATTTCTGAGACCACACTGAGTTTTTCTTTTACTGCATTTCTCACACCCTTTCCACCACATGTGGACCCTTCTCCAAACCTTTTGAGGTGCTGGCTATATTCTGTCAAGGCCACGTGGTTTTGCCTTTGTTTGTTCAAATCTTATTGAATTCCATTTTCGGCAAGCAGTCTGACAGACGTACTGTAGTTGTTAATGTGTTTTTGTTATGTTGTGCTTCCAATGCCTAATTTTTAATTTCAGCAAAACATTACATATTACTTTGAACTCCTGACCTTCTGACAACATAAACATGTAGAAATTGTAACAAATTTGAATTTCAAAATAAATAAAGAAGCCATTGTTGCAATTTTTGACTGATTTTCTATCTCTTTGCATAAATTACATTACATTTCTTAACCAAACATCTTCTATAACGATGTCAAGTCATGTGAAATGCATCAGAAAGTGAAAATAGCGAAACAGCTAGTTTACAGTTCAATATCAAAACAGGGGTCTGACAGTCCATAGTATGTAAGAGTTAAAAATTTTGTTCCAACAAACTAATCATATACATTTCAAATAGGGTTGGAAAGTTGCACTTGTAGATGGAAATAACTGCCCAAAGCAACTTTATGTAAGATGTTTTCTAAACACATTCAAACAATTTATATAAATAAAAAAAATATAAACAATAACAGTTTGAATTCCCTCTCTCATCCAGCTGTTAAATGGTAAAGTTATGTGAAGAGTATTGTAGGAAAAAGTAGAAATTTTATTATTTTATGAAGATTAACACCTGACTTGTGTTCATTGGTTTATCTCATACCTTTATACTTTAGTGGAATGTTTTATTTCACTCTAGGTATGACCCTCTCCAATTGCATAGTGATAAGATTGTCACCTTGCAATCAAAGGGTCCCAGGTTCGATACTCAGGGTGGTTTGTGTCCCACTTCAAACTGTAGATGCAGTTTTGATTAGCCCATCTGTGCATAAAGTGAATTTGAAACAAATTTTAAATTCAGATGGGTTGTCTTGAACTTTGAGTGTCTTGAAATAGAGAAAGAAATTGTTATTATTATTTTTTTTTAGAATTTTCAAATTCAGATGGACACATCTTGCAAATTTTACTTGAAATTATTTTCCATGAATAGGTGATAGGCACATTTGAAGGGTCAGAAGAAAAAAACAGTCAATTTTCTGTCATAAACAAGGTAGTGGTGTCATTTCCTACATGTTCTTACTATTCTAGACTTTACAATATCAAAGTATATGTTTTTTGAACCTTTTCATTTACATGTTTAGTAAGATTTTGCAACAAAATTTTTTTCTGAGTTTGACAAGCATTGACTTACCTGTTTTTTTCCCTCTGACCCTTCATATGTCCTCTGCAGAATTTAGAATTCTGTGTTCTGTAATGAAAGCTCTGATAGATACCTCCATTTTGAACTATATTTTTTTAAAGAAAGAATTCCATAATATTCTACAATAATAAAAATAAATAATAACCTGTGGCTCAACAGCCCTTGAAGGGCCTAGGCCTATCTTCCGACTGCCAGTCTCCCTTCCACAATCCTACCTAGAGGTGTGGAGATCTTCAACTGGTAATGGAGTGACATGGGGTCAGCATGTCGAACCCCCAGCCATTATAGGAGATTCCCGAGACTGGGTTACGCTACTCACTCGTAGCTCTCCAATTTAATCACGATGGTGGGTTGCCACCAGTCCTATACACAGGCCGAAAACCCAGAGACTGAACCCAGGCCGAGTCGAACCCATGTCGTCCCACAGTTGGAGTCCAAAGCACAGCAAGTTAGAGGAGGAGGATAATATTCTACAATACTGGTACAGAAAACTCTCATACTTTAGGATTAGAAATTGTGGTTTGTTCTGATACTTTGGAACATAACCATGTTGCAAAAACTAGTAGCTTAATGCATTTCTCTTGAAATTCTAGCATTTTTGTATGTCACATGTCCACTGAGGAACTCAAGATGGCAGACTTGATGCTATTGCAATCAAGTACTATATAAACTTATTAATTTCACATTAACAATGGCACCCACCTTTTTGTGTTTTTCTAAACATCTTGTCATATGCACGGTATGCAAGAGCATGTGCTTTAATCATTTCATGTCCTGCTTTATAATCCAAAATTCCAGACCTATTGTAGCCTGGTGCAAGCATTCCTTCTCCATAGCCGAAAAGTGAATAAATATTAGCTTCATTTATTGTAGTCCAGTATTTTACCTAAGGAACAACCGAATTTCATAAAAAGTCAAACACCATTAAAAAAAAATACTTGGAAGAAATTATTCATATTCTTTGATCGTGATAAGTGTATAAACTATAAAATGAAATTAAACAAGAGAGAAAATTAACCATTGAATAAAGCCTTTTTAATTTTTAAGTTAATTAGTGTACCATATTTAAAATAATTTACATTTGTCCTTCCTTTGGCAAGGTACGTCATTTTTTTCCCTAATCTTTTGAATATTTATGCAACAATTAAACATATTTCATAGAACAAAATTGCTGTAAGGAGAGCAAAAGAACAAAAATATTATATTTACTCTAGGGCTGAGGTAATACACTTACCAATTCTCACTGATACTAATACTTGTAACAATTAAATGTTGTTTTCAGAATATTTATAAATATTAATACACAAGTATTTTATTGCAATTATAACATATCTTGTGGGTTGATGAATTTGAAGAGTTTCATGAATTCATCTACAAGAGTCAAATTGAAAATGTAATCAATAGTTCCAACATTGGATGCCATCTCACATGTTATATCTGTTATGTCACTTGAGTGTAATTTTTAGTTTAATTTTATGATGTTATAAGTCTTACCTTTATATTATCTCACAATATTTCATTTAATCTTTTAATCCATTACAGAACACATATATTCATTTTACATTGTAACCTGAAATGTTTTACTGGTGTTACTTTTATATAATAGACTGTATCGCTAATACGAGTACACTCCTTCCAGCGTAAAACTTTAATAGGTTAAGGTATCACTTCCTTGTATCAACTCACTATATTATATTATTGTATTTCATTGTATTACTATATTGTAATGTGAACACAAATTGACATGTCCAATATCACAGCATGCAAATGCAAACATGTGATTCATGGATGAAATAAATGTAATCTAATTTATCGATGTGTCAAGAGTGTTGCTTCAAAAGATTCAAATAATTACATAATAGATAATTGGAATATTAAAATAACTAGCATTTAAATGTGAGATTCTATTGCCACACAATGTTGGTGCAATATTAGAGAAGAATTATGCATTTTGCATAATTTACAGAATAATTAGATTTCACCCAAATATCACATGACATTTTGCAGACTGTGTGAAATAACCAGTAAAGGTAATTAAATTGGAATTAATGATTTCTTGTAATGACACATTGGTAGCAATATGTCCTAATTTAATTTAATACAATATTTAAGCATTAAACTTCACATATCTAAATGTGTTCTAAAAGTAGTATAGCAACATATTCTGATGTACTGATGGCCACGGCAATAATTGTTTTGTGGAGTGTGCATGATGGGCAGTGACAATACAGAAGGGGATATGGGGGTATTGATATTGGATAATCCCTCTGACCACCAGTCAACATCCTTACTACTCTACACACAGTAAAGACAAGTAAATTATGTGATCATCAGGGGTAACACCAGGGCTGTGTGAAGGGGTGCTTGCACACCTCTTCATTTTCTTCCCCACACCTTCCCCAAAACCTATTTTCAACCGAAAACATTTATTAATTTTATAGTGTCATTTTATGTCATGACCTGACTTATTAAAACCACATTGTCACATTGAGTTTAGAATTTTAGGTATTGAAGTGAGACTGCTATTATTATATACTACAGTCAAGCCATTGTTCCTAATCTGAAAGAGAAAAGACACATTTGCTTTCCTGCAATTGTGGTAGTCTCTACAAAGAACAGCTGGTTTGTCTTTCACTAGCATTGTTGTTAGGAATTGTTTCTTTTTTTTTGTTTATTTACATGGTTCTGTATTAGTGGCAGTTTTATGTGGCCTCCCACAAGTAAAATATTAGTAACAGCAAATAAATTATCAAGAATACAGTACTATAATATATATGCCATGGAAAATGCCACAGGGGTGGACAGATGTACAATAGTTAGTTAGCCCCTGCACCTCCCCCCCCCCCCTGTGTGCACACAGTTATAAGGTTGTATAGTTGAAGTATTTGCCACTTTATCTGAATAGGAGTGTAAAAGAAATTAACTTTTGCCCCAAATACCCAGGGCTTATACAGGGTGTACACGATGAACCTCCGGGTTTTCGACGCAATGTTAAAAATCAGAAAATAAAGTTATGAAAATCCAGCCTTTTCTATTTGATGCCATATACGCTCAAGTTTGTGTGTTTTTTTTTAGTTCGTGTGTGTCATGCTTGGCAGCGCTGCCGTCACTTTTGTGAAAGTGGTGTCTTCTCAAGAGAAAGCACACACTTTCAGGCAAGGTGGCCCTATCCTCTGGCCACCATATAGCCCAGATATCACTCCTCTGGACTTCTTCCTCTGGGGGTATGTTAAGGATGCAGTTTACTCAAGGAAGGTGCCAGACATTAATGCTTGCATGACCGAATTGTTGCTGCCATTGATACCATTCCTGACGAAGTGCTGCAACTCACGTTGGTGCAAAGTGCAAAACCAGCTGGACATTTTTCGTGTCACTGAATTTGCACACATAGAAGTGTGGTAAATTTTTGTAAGAAACTTTTTGAGTTGCTCTTTGTAATAAAATTACCAAAAAATGTGCAGGTGTGTTCGTTTTAATTTCCCATCATTTTCTAAATCCTGGAGGTTCTTCGTGTACACCCTGTACATTATTGTGGTAGCTTCTGGAGACTAAATCAGGATATGAATCTCATAAATAACTGGAAGAGGAAATTGGAAAAAAATGATTTTACTTCAATGCAATAGCGGAGACAGGATTCATTCTTTGAGACGAATATGTAGTGCATGATATTTTGTATCTTTCACTTGATATTTCTTTTGAATAAGCAAATAAGTCACACATATACAAAGCTGATATTCAAAAAATAGTGTTTTGGTGAATTGTTTAAAGGATAGTAAACACTCCTCGTTGGACTTGGAGGTGGGTGATGCTTTAACCCACAGAGCCATCCCCTTGGCTGCGCCAGTTCGAAAATTCAACGGAAACATTGCTCACATTCGCCTACTAATACTAATAGTGACAAATATATCAAGTAAACTTACCATTTCAGTTTTGAGGGTTGTACTGGATCTCTAAATTGTTCATTTTAAATACCAAACTTAAAACTAATATTAGTAGTAAAAGTCCATGAGTTATGAAGTTTGACTATTTATTGCATGGCTTTAGGACTGGATTGACAACTGTAAACAATTTACCCTCTATAAGTTTATGACAAAATGCATAAGTGTTGTTTTTTTTCTATCGATGGCTATCTGTAAGTAAATTAATTCAGCATTTCAAAGAGGTCTTACATGTCAAGTCGCCCGGGGCTCCTCTGACTGAGCCAGTTCATCCCTGCTTATTAATGCAGACTCACCTTACTCACCTTAGTTTGAATTGTGTCATTGTTGACCCACATTTGCTTCATAAATATTTTTTTATAAACCACAGTATCTGTTGAATTTTGGGGATTATTAAAAACTTCAAGAGCACAAATAGAGCATTGTGGGCCTCCTACAGAGGATGTCATTTTTAATTGCTGAGTTGTTCAAAGGTACCAAAGTGGTATCACATATTTGTTGACTCTTTGTACTATATACTACAAACATATATAAAATTTTAAAAAAATAAGTTCCAACTGGGTTTCTCTCATGCATACTGGACCCTACAAATTATGAATGAAATGCTCTGTTTTATTTTTTAAAAAACATAGCATGATACATGCAGTTAACTATGTATATTATATATAACCGTGTGTAATTATGCAAATTAATCATAGAAAGAAAAAAATATGTGGCAATATTTACCCTATCTCCAAACAGTCGAAAGCAGAGAATTGCATATTCTCTGAAGAGATATGCTGTTTTTTCACTGAGCCATCCTCCAATATCTTCAATAGGTTGAGGAAGATCAAAATGTAAAATTGTTACCTGAAATATATATACTTGTATAATTGTGTACGTGCAAATTAATGTTTGATCTTTAATAGAATGCACTCTTTTTGTTTGCATTGTAAAGCTGTCTTACATTACTCATTAATCAATTTCAAAACATTTGTTGTAAGGTTAAAAATTAAAATTCTACATTGGAGACACTTACAATACCCTCAGATTTGTCACACACAGGAGATGCATTATACAGACAATTTCATACAGGTAAAACTGGGGGAAGTGAAAAATCAAGCAATATCAAGGTTTTCTCAGTAGCTCAGTTGGTGTAGAATGCACTACACAGATATAATCAGGCCATTACCAAAGGGGGCAGGGGGCCATGCCCCCTCCCTTTGAGCCATGAAAAATTTTAATTTGATTGTAAAATTATGTTGATGGTTTTTCAAATTTTGCATGAATTTCGATTTTGTCCTTGCACAAATGAATAGGTTGTTTCTGGAGAGAGGCAGGCTCTAGAAGTCTGCACTCTGCAATATTGGGCTTTTTTAGTTCTATAACCATTGATGCAAGGCTATCAGATGTTCCGAATTAGTCGGGACAGTCCATTCCTTTTTTAATCCATGTCCCGACTTGCTATAAGGGAAGAAAGACTCTTGCACCACTACAGACATTGTACTGGTTATGTAAGACTTTCTGTAGAATACTGTGTACATTTTTAAAATTGTCTGAACTTTTTGTCAGTCAAAAACAGTTGTTTGATGACATTCGACAAATATTAAATGGTTTCTTCTATTACAGTGTCACTAATGTTTCACATAATTAGAATAAAGGGCAATTTTCTGTACGCTGTACGTTATGGAAGAAAGGTTCCTCAATGACTGCAATACAAAACCAACTATATAAGGGCAGTTAGCTCTCCACCCACATCTCAAGGCCTGTGACCCTTTTTGCCACTACTGAGCAGAAATATAAAAACTTTGTTTTCTTTCTCCAACTTCAGGGGTTTTCTGCAACTGATGTCCATTCTGCCACTCAATGGCTTAGGGTTAATTAATATTATGTAAATAGAAGAATCCACTTGACAGCAGAATCGTTGCTAGATATTTGGGGTAAAAAATTGTCTGAAGTACTTTTAACATGTAGAAGAATTTCTACAGCATATCTATAACTACTTTCTCTGTCTCCCCCATGTACATAATCAATTGGACACAATATATATATATCAACATGTATGAAACCTTAATTAATCTGATATGCATCCCATATATGTAATCTAGTGGATGTAATATATATTTGAAACTCAATTATGCTGATCTATATCCCAAATGTGTAATGAAGGGTATGTAATATATATTTGTAACTCAATTATGCTGATCTGCATCCCATATATGTAATCTAGTAGATGTAATATACATTTGTAACTCAAGTATGCTGATCTACATCCCAAATATGTTATCAAGGGTATGTAATATATATTTGTAACCATAACTGCTATATGCCATGTATGTAATCAAACCGATATGTAATAATATATACTTGTAACTTTAATTATAGTGCATCCCAAATAAGTAATCAAGTGGATGTATTTGTACTGAAATCATGCTAATGTTATATGTAACAAATGACGTTCTCTATACTGCTGCAGACAGAAATATCTACAATGTAGTCAACAAAACAAGAATAAATTACAATTACAATTATATATATTGTTATTTGTCAAGAAATTAAGTACATTATTATTTACTAAATTCTGTCAATTGGAATTTGTTTTATTGCAACTTTTCTTCTTTTCTACCTGTAATTGTCTTGAACATAAATACACAGTGGTGTGACCATACAACAGATAACTTTCACAGTGTGCAGAGGACATCAAGGCCAAAAAATTTGGTGCTACGAGCTGTTGAAAATGGCATTTTCTATCCCACATGTATGCATCCCCATTTAATAGCTTATTGGTTGCCACTGGCATTTATTTTTACTGTCGAATAAGATTCTACTTTTTGTTTTGGAAGAGTAAAATATAGCATTCTGATCACTGAAATAAATTCCAATTTGTTGTTATGAGCTTGCAATGAACATTCAGCACTGGTAATTTCATGCAGGAGAATGATTAAAGATGTGTAAAAATTTGTATATTTAATAATTCTACATAATAATGGAACACAAAGAGGAGCAACTAAGAATAATACTTACAAATGGAGTTAAATTATTATCCAGTAAGAGACCTATAAGTTGATTATAATAATTAACCCCTGCTGCATTAACATGGTTGGTTCTGCCTGTTGGAAGAATTCTTGACCATGAAATGGACATTCTGTAAATTTGAACCTAAGAAAAAAAAGGAACATATAATATTATGTGGACAGGAAAAATATAATAATCAGGGTTTGAAACTGGGCTTCAGTCTTTCTGCACCATTTAGTCATAGAAGCACAAAGGATAAAAGCTAAAAATTTAGTTGCCACAATATTTTATCCAATAGCAATAAAGAAAATTATATATTTTTGCTCTTTCTTAAAATCATACAAGCTCAATCTGAACTTATCAAAAATAATGCTTAATTTTGCAAAAGTTGAATTCAAGAATAAAGCATTCTTGTATTCCCTTATTCATGCATTCACCTAATTGTCAGTCTTTCTCATCATCACATTTAATCTAGAGGCAGAAAGGGAACACACAAAAAGTAAAAATACATTGAAGTATGATGCAAATTGCTTGTGTATATAACTATAATGCAAATTGCCAATTATCAGACTTGCATCGATATTCTACATCCATGCATCAAAATGAACAAAGCAAAATGTGCAAATGCACCATCACGTTAGTAAACATAAGAATTGTGTAGTCACCAAAAGTCTATTTTCTGGATCCCTTGGATATGAACTGAAATAACTTGGGAGGACTAAGATAGGCCACGAACAAAAATTGGTCACTTTTTGAATTTTGCAATTATCAATTTACAACGATGATAACTAATGTGTCAATACACAACAAGGTGCTGATAAGTCTTTACCTTTACCTAGAAGAAACGAAATTTGGAAAATGGTGTTGAGGATATTATTGAACATATCCTCCATAGAGACTAACAGGTGTCACCTTTCTTTGAACTTTTGAGGATGTTCTAAAAAGATGTCTTTGGTTGCTCTTTAAACCATATTTACAGCCTGGATGGCCTCAGTAATGGTGTCAAAGTAAGTCCCCTTCACATGTTTTTTTTTTCTAGATTTGGGAAGATTGGCTAATCTGAAGGTGCTAAATCTGGGGAAAGCGCATTGGGCCAACTGGAGTTTTTATGTGGGAATGGTTTGGTTTATGTTGATTGGCAAATTGAAGTTGGTCTTATGTTGGACCAACACTAGTCCAACCATGGAAAAGTGAGTAAAAAAAATCAGTTTTATAAACTGCTTTCTTATGTTAAGACAACTTTCAAAAATAAATTGTGTGATAGTGTTTCATACTGAACATTTCAGTCACAGTGCATACAGATAATATAATATTTTGTTAATGAAAGTAGAAGCTATTCATAGCATGAAGTCACTCATCAGTCCTTTGTCAGCTGCCATGGATGAAAAATATTTCTGTGTTGGGAATTGCTTATGGTTTGTCTGTTTAGTTATAGCAGAACAAGAACATTCTTACAAATATTCTTGTGAAAGTTGTTCATTATCGATCTAAATATAAAATAAAAAATGCTTTGTGCAGACTAAATTCTCTGAAATGTATAAAAATAAATAGACTCTAGAAAGTGTTTTGTGGTACCATTTGAACATACTTTGTAAACAATGATACCATACCAATGGGAAAGTGTTGTATAAATTATCAATTATACAAATAAATTAAACTAGAGTTTATATTTGGCCTTGCAATAAATTATATACATGTATCACAATACAAACCTATACAGTATATACTTTAGCTTTCAGTATGTTAGCCCAATGTAGAAACTACCCATTGGGCCAACATCACAATTGCCCAATGGTATGTTCTTACATTTGGCCAAACATTTTTAGTACATTTGGCCAAGTATTGAGCCAATGACTTTTGGTTAGTTGGGCTAGGATTTTGAACCCCTAGTCAGCCAATTTCTCCCATTGTGACAGTGTCCAGTGCTGTGATGTGTTGTCCTGGAGGAAGAAGACTTGTTTGGACAACTTCCTGTGATGTGCTGATACTTGTTTCTGCTTCAGCTGATCGAAAAGTGACTTGAATTATTCACTTGTTATACTGGAGCCCTTCTCGAGGTAGTCAACTACACTATCCTTGTCCCAGAAGACTGTTGCACGAACCTTGGCAACTGACTTCTGGACCCTGTACTTCTTTGGATATGGTGAACCACTGTGCTTTCACGCACGACTGTTCTTTTGTCTCAGGATTGCAAATAGGACCAATTCTCATCGACCATCATGAATTGGGCCACAAAGCTATCACCATTCCACTGAAACTTTTGAAGAACTGCTTTGGATGGAATGGCATGAGCATGATTTGGTCTGCATTGAGAAGTTTCAAGATCCACTTTGCTCAAACTTCATGTCAAGGTGGTCATGAAAAATTACACCAAATCTTCCATGACAGATATTCTCAGCTATGTGCTTGGCAGACATTCTTCTATTCTCTAAAATCATTTCATGCACAGTGTCAACTGTTCCTTGCACAATTATGATTGGAGGCCTCCACGGACATGACTCATTGTCTGTGCTGAAATGCCTGGTCCGAAACTGGGCAACCCAGTTGGGGCTGTGGTACCCCAATGCTTGTGCCACATTCTCATGAATTTGACTTGTGGATTTTCCTTGTAAGAAGAAATGCTTGATCACTGCCCTGCTGACATTTCCACTGAAGCTTTCCTGAATTGCTGACAGAATCTGTTCACACTGTCAAAACACAAAGAGATAATTACGTTAGAATGCTCAAGGATGAAGGTCCATTACAACCTACAATTTTGTTCATATCAAAACCGAAGAAGACACAATGGCTCGCTAAAGACTTATCAGCACCTCGTCATAGTTAATTTACATAGACCAACACATAATTACCCCTAACTTTTTCAGGTTTGATACGTCTTCTCCATATTTGTGATAAGAATCACATGCTACATCTCCAGTGCTTCCATCTACAATAGGACTTGGGCTTTGATGAACAAATTTATCCCATATATTCATTCCCTTTCCTGAAAAGAAAACTTGGCTTTTATTGTACAATCACACTTCATTTCTTTTGATATGCACAAGGAAAGTGATCAGAAATAGTGTATTTTCCTGTAGGAAATATATAACGTGAGAATGAAGTAAAAATATAAGTAAGGTATTCTTTCACACTGACAAGCTACAAATGATACATGACACTTGAAAACAAAATGATACAACCTTTCATATGAGCAGGTTGGAAGTAAAACTTGATAACCCACAAAAAGTATGAAACCAAGAAAAACACGGCTGATACCGGTAGTTTGTCCATTACATTAATGTGGCTTATGGGTTACTCAGATTTTCCCCTGTGCTTCTGACCACCACTGACTGAAGAAACTTCATTCACTATTGTACAACAACTGAAGACTGTTCAGGACTTGCATCTAATGTTAACTCAATTTTGAACAGAGTGTGGGTTATCAAGTTCTACTTCCAAGCTGCTCACATGAAAGGTTAGGTGGTAAAGCAGCCCTAGGCTGAACCTCACTGAGTAGAAAATAAAAAGACTATTCTATTCTATAAGGCCACCATGATAGCGTCATACCAATGTTGCATATATTCTAGTTGATTAATCCATTTTCAAATAACACGTAACAAGTGTCCCTAGACACTTAAGTCTAAACCCCCTATGACCCTGAACTTAAAAAAGTAAAAAAAAAAGTAATAAGTGCTCCCCAGTGTTTCGTACCATGCCAAGAAGGCGTATAGGGGGTGTGGATTTAGGGCCCCATACTTTCTTGATCACGGTCGAAGGTGGGGGGTGATGTGATCAGCAGCACACCCTTGGCCGCCTTTACCCCACAGAGCTTCCTCCAGGTATCCCCTTTATATGACGCTGCGTGGGCCCGGACCCGCTTGAACAGGTGGGAAAAAATCGCGGTTCTCCCCTACGGGTCTCTCGCAGTAGTCAGACCCTGAACTTAGGATATGTAAATTTGTTTAATATTTGCAAACATCTGCAGTAACTTCCAATAAAATTAATCATGTAACAGTTATTTGCTGAATTTTCCTGTTAGAAGAAAACAGTGATCATCCATGTACAGTGGCGGCGATTAGTGGGGGGGCAAGGGGGGCAGTTGCCTTCCACATTTTGCCACTTTTACCCCCGAAATATGCTAAACCTTATTTACCAAGGGAAAGTAAACTATCCTTACCCCCCTTCTGTGTAGCATGATGGACCAAGGGGAGGTTCTGACCACCATAACCTCCTCCTCCTTCGGTTCGCCCATGGATGGAACTGATGAAGCGATATTAAAAAAGAAACACACATACACAGGCCAGAACTGGAACCTTGGATCCTGGTAAGTTGATCGCTCAACGCGCTTGCGACAAGCGGCGAAACTAGGAGAACTATGATGACTGTTTTCCAGTGATCAGAACGCTACATTTTATAAGTAGCTTCGCTACAACTACAGCTACTCTTCCAAAATGTAGCTTCGCTACAGCTACAACTACATTTACCAAAAAGTAGCTCGCTACGCTACTCCTGTTCGCTACTCGCTACTTCGCTACTTTTGCGCTACTTCTGTATTAAAAACTTAAACAACTACATGGCTATTCAAAAGAAGCCCTAGTATGATAGTTGTACGTACTGAAAAATAGATTCTGTTATTTATTACCATGATTCCCTTCATTCTATAATTTTTATAGCAGTGTTACTTCAGTTACATATTTTTAATAAAGTGTTTGAGAATAAAGTACCTTGTAAGTGGCATATCAATTCAAAAAACTAAGTCTTACACGTATGCGTGATGTTCAGATTGTCATTTTAAAAATATTTATGTGACAGACTTCTTTTTAAATTAATTGGAAGAATATCACATGTATTGAAATTAACTAGAACGTGTTGCACAAAATGGGAATAAGATAAAAATGTGATATGTAGCAATTTTATCTTCTTAACTTAAACAGAATGTTATTTGGGGGATGGCGGATATTTGCTCGAACCTTGAGGATAGCTGGGGGATGCCTCGAATGGTATAAATGAGAAACAGCTGGAACAATGCTTTACGTAAGTTTTTTTATTGGAAATGCTTCCTCGAAGACACAGTGGAAATTGTAATTGTCACCTTGTATTCAAAGGGCCCTAGGTTCAATTCCCGGCGGAGGGCACATGGTGGTTCGTATCAGTCTCGATCAGCTGATTTGTGCATAAAGTGGACTCAAAACAATCACTAGGAAAGACTCCTAGTTGGGAAGATGGGATCCTCCTGCTCCTCCATTCCCCACTCATCATTCTTCCGCATTCTCACAATTAGCCAAAAGTGGCAGAAAACGGCCATAGATAAGAAAATAACTAAATAAACAATGCATCCTCATTGCCATGATTAGAAAAAGTTACAGGAAAGGGACGCAAAAGTAGGAAAAATATATAAATTTGAAAACTGTGTATTTTAACAAAAAAATGTCATTTCTGCAGGAAAGTCATTAACTTGTACGTTTTTTTTTTTACAATATGATAAAATATATTGAGGAAACTGATGCGTATACCCGAGTGTTCTAAACATATTGTAATTTTAAAATTTGCGAACAAATATCATGACCAAAATAAATGTAATTCCAGAAACAATCGTTATTGTAACAATAATTTCCTGCAGGTGTGATCCTATACACTGACAATGATCAATGCTGTTAACGTACTGAACCACTGATTGCTAGCACTTTGTCAGATTAGTAGAAAATGGATCGCCCGTTTCTGAACTGTAAGTTGTGTTTTACACAGTAATTATCGATATTTTGCTGTCTGTTACGCCATCGATATCCACAGGATTTGTTCCAGGGGTGGCACAAACGGGGCATTTTTTCCTGGCGGTGTAGCAAATGCGGCCTGATTCTCCCCAAAATAGCGATGCAGCTAAAATAAATGGCTATTAGCCTGAATATATTCATATATGCTAGTTAGTTATCTGGATATTAGAATTATTCAGATGCTAATTAAATAAATTACGCAGATATTTATAATCTGCAATATAAAGATATTTATAATCTAGATTATCTGTATTTGCATGTAATGGACTTCGTCTTTTTGAGTCTCTTGCAAAAGTAAGAAATATTGTCATTTATTTTTGACGCCGTTGCCACATTCAAAAATTACCTCAAAATGCTGAGAAAAAATGTAGCTGTAGCGAAATTTTCGCTACAACTACAGGAATTTTGTAGCTTCGCTACCGCTACAACTACAATTTAAAAAATGTAGTGCCGCTACAGCTACCGCTACAAATTTTGTAGCTAGCTACAGTAGCGACACTACAAGTAGCGCGCTACTTCCGACCACTGCTGTTTTCTATGAGAATGATCTCCGTCTTTTGAGCTCTGGGATTCACGTTTTATTGCCTTCTTCAATCTTCTTTGAAGGTAGAGTTTCTTCCTTTGACACAAGTATCTACAAAAGAACTGGGGCAAAATTATACAGGTTGGAAAGTTGACTTTCCCTACTAATAAAATTTATTGCCGACGTCGAAAGTTATCGCAAGTGTGCAGTGCTCAAGCCTACTTGTGTATCTTCAGTTTTACTGGAACTGCACCTCACAGAATCGAAAAACAACAACTTGATTACAGTTGCGTGTGATAAAATTTATCCTCGAGAAAGAAGCTCCAGAAAAGAATAGAAAGTTAAACTCAGCTATAGAGTTCTTTAAGAGCGTGAGGAACAGTTTCCGCGAGGCTCTTCCCCCCGCGGCACTGTTGCCAACTTAGCTCTTTTGGAGCCAGATCTGGTTCTTTCGTGAACTCGTTTGGCTGTGAACTGGGGCGCCCAACCCCGTGCCACACTATGATGCCATCACTGGCTCAGACCCACAAAGACCAACTTTTGCCATATACAGTATATACATTTGCACGTGACGTGATATTGTTATATTGGCTGCATCGCCCCACCGCCTCTTATTTCTCCAGCTACTTTTTTATAATACCGCGGCTGACGTGAAGATGGCATAATATTGTTATCCGGGAATACTTTATTTTCGATTTCATACGACCAGCGATGGATTATTGAAATAGCTGATGCCGTCGGATCTAGACGGTAAAAACTAAGAATAAATTGTCATCACTCTAAAGTTAACGGTGATAGCAGCACCCCTCCCTCCTAACCCCTTTGACACCTAAAAATTGACCTATCCTTGAAAGTGAATTCTAACTCCATTTAAGTTGAAATTTAGCTCTCTTATGAACATCAGATTTGGCAATCCTGCCAGGATGAGCGTAGAGGCAAGGAGAAATGCATTGCGCTTATGGAAGTATTATTTGATTTGTTCTCTTGGAAATATACAACTTCCGATTGCATAGGAAAATATATCAACGGAAAGAGAACAGTTTGAAGATGTAATTGACATACGGAAAAGTCGAAACTTCCATTTGATTAGCCGTAATATGAAGTTGAAGTTCATTCCCCATAAGGAATACATGGGATTCTGAAAATTCTTATTCATCATATTTTTCAAATATCGTGTCTAGCTTAATAATCAACATAAAAAAACGCTTCCATTTGCAACATGGGGAGAAATTTATACTCTATGTTCTCTCGTCAACGCTGTTTGCAGCGGTGGAACTGACCACTCAGGTCCCGTTTTTCTTCTTAAAATAGCCACTAGCACTTGTTTATTTATTTCCACCGAACTTACTGGAAGGCAAGGATTATATTGCGATCATACGGCTTTGTGTGACAGTAACGAAGAAGATTTATGAACACTACTATTGATAATAACTTTACATTTCGCTAATTGGATCTAACCTAGGTTTATTTTGCTTTTCAATGAATATTCCATTCTGTATCTGTTTTTTTTTAAAAAATCCATTTTTTATTTTATTGTTGCTTGCCAGAACAGTTGCTATTACACAAGTTTTGTTGACCGTAACTACACGCTCGCTAGATATTGAATACAAGCTGTTACATCTCTATTCTTAAATCTATTCTTTTTATCTATTCATGTAATAATAACAATACAATATTAATTTATTTACACAATTATGAGTAAACCTATAAGTAATATTACGTATAATTTTAAATATTGTTGTTATTATTATTATTATTTCTGAATCACTTGGTTCAGACTAGGCCCACCCCGATGGCGCAATGGTAGCGTCGTCGCCTTGTAATCAAGGGGCCCCGGGTTCGATATCCGAAGGAGGCACATAGTGGTTCGGATCCAACTTTAAACTGTAGGTCCAGTCCCAATTAGCCTTACTGTGCATCAAGTGGACTTAAAACACGAACTCAACTTGGTTCAGACCCTCAGCCTCTTCTGGATACGTGCCTGAATATAAAATATACCATTCAGTTAGTTTAATTTATTAATAAATAGTAACAGAAACGTTTGTAATGTTAACGGGTTTTCTACATCTAAAATTCTTTGAAATTGCACAAAATACATGTTAATTTGACATTTTCAAAAGAAGAAAACCCCCTTGCCTTTTTTAAAGAAGTTTTAACTGACAATTCCAGGGTTTTTTCAAACTGCACAGCAGCTGTGAAAAACGTTATTTATTCCTCTTAAGAAAGAAATAATTACCTAAGTTGCATTTTGTTTGATAAGTTAACCGACTATTCCAGAGGCAGTTATGAAAGAAATATTTCGCCATGAAAAAATTCCATGCCATGATTTAGAAAGAAATGCTTGTCCTCCTTGCCTTTTTTATAAGAAGTTAACAGATAATTCCAGGAGGTTTCAAACTGTGTTGAGGCTACATACAAAAAACCTCGATCTCAAGTGAAGTGTGTTGGGAAATATTAATAACATATACGTGGTTTGTCCCCAGAGGCCGTAACTTCATGAAAATATTTGGGAAAGAGGGGTGGGGGGAAGCAAGATTGACAATATTTTTTACGCATAATGTATATACGAGGTGTGGCTAGAAAAAAACCGGATTGATGTTGCTGTCGACAAACGGCAAGCGCGTGAAAGCCAAGCGGTGCATGGGTGTATAACGTGATATCCTGCGTATCGACTGTGTGATTACCCAGGGTGCGTACAGAAACTTATGTTTTGTTAAAGGAAGTGTACGCGGAGATGAGTGTTTATCACGCACTCAATTGTTTGAGTGGTTTCAAATCTTTATAGAGGGACGAGAAGTGATCGCGGACGACTCGCATCCTTGATGGCCTTGCACGTCACAAACGGAATCAAACATTGCAAATGTCGGTGAATTGATTCGAATTCGGTACCCGAAGATCAAACAGTCAACCAACATTATTTCATTACGGTGCTGAGGAGCCTTCGTGAGCGAGTAAGAAGATGACGACCTGATTTGTGGAAAGCAAGTCATGAATTCTTCAACAGGGCATTGTCAGTCAAGGCTTTTTTTGGCCAAGTATGGAATCCCAGTGTTAGAATATCCATCCTATTCGCCGGATCTTGCTCCGTGCGACTTTTTATTTGTTCCCAAAGGTCAAATCAGCAGTGAAAGGAACCAGATTTACGACCGTAGAATCTGTGAAAACAAAACGACGGAGGTCATGAACATGGTTTCAGAAAATTATTTCCAGCACTGCTTCCAGCAATGGAAGATTCGTATGGAGCGGTGTATCGATAGTGCAGGGGAGTACTTTGAAGTGAATAATGTTCGTATTGTACAAAATAACCAATAAAAGATTTTGTAGCAACAGTCCGGCTTTTTCTAGTCACAGCTCGTACTTCTTGAGGAATTGAGATGGGGGGAAGAAAGTGCATCACCCTCCTAAGTCAGCGCCTATGCTTGTCCCACAAAAATATAACATTTTAAAAATATATGTAGAGCGAAACACGAACTGGCTTCCTTTCACGCATTCGCACATTTCTAGTAACATATACATAAAATAGTTAGGTATTTCACATTGGAAATGTAGGTACACAATTAATAAATACATATCTAGGAAAGGAAACATCCGATCCTGGCTCTTCCAGGGTTATGCAGCTATATGCGCTGCAAGAAATAACCATAATTACGGCTAACGAAGACCTCCTGTGTGGCTTCACTCGTCCACGCCGAGTCAGCTATCTACCTATCTATTCATATATCAGCTATCTACCTATCTATTCATATATCATTGACTAATTCCAACCCTTCCTGCGTACAATCGAGAAGGGTCGTCAGAAGGGTGTGCTGTAGGAAGATCAGTAGCATACACAAACCAGTCTTTAAGCTCTTAAAATAATTTACTAAATTCTAGTTTAAAAGCTTGTTTTAATAATTTGTGTAATACCGTATTTCATTGCATAATCGTCGCACCCTGTTCTTTTTTTTCAGTCCATAAATTGGTTTATAGCCTTTCATCACGTAATCGTCGTTAAGGTAACGAAGTCAATGATAGCGGCACAGAATCTTCGGACACAGAAGATTAAAATTTGTAAGTCTGTATCTTCGCAACACTGTAGTAAATTTTCTCAAGTGAAATATTTAGACTACACTCTGTAAAGAAAAATAGCAACACTTGGTCGTATATGGTTTTCACAAGATACATTAACCAACACACCCAGTTCTTTTCTATTTTCATTTATTTTCTTAGGTTTCAATGCAAGAGGCTCTCTGGTGCTACTCTGTTGCATGGAGGCGGATGAGTGCTTCGTGCGATGCGAACTTCCCGCCTGCACAATGCTCCTCAAAAGCAACAGAGTAGCACCAGAGGGAGCATCTTGCATTGAAACATAAAGAAATAAATGAAAATAGAAAATAACTGGGGGTGTTGGATAATTGTCATCGTTTTCGCAAAACCACCTCCCGTTTCTTCTGCGATGATAGGAGGGAGTGAGAGAGGGATCACATGACGAGAGGTTTTCCATCGAACCAACACGACCGACGATCCCTCCTGCCTCTCTCGCTCCCTCCTATCCGCTCCCTTGCAACGCTTCAGCACCCCTGCTCGTTCTACAGTTTACTAATACATTCGAGAACGCTCCATCACAAATACGGCTGGTGGACAAATCCTACTTTTCTTATTGTTTTAATTCACTTCATAATCTTGTGAAAACCATATCCGAGCAAGTGTCGCTATTTTCTCTTTACAGAGTGTATAATGCACAAATCAATAACAACTAATGTGTTAACTCCTTTTTCGAATGTTAGCTAAACTGTCACGAAGAAATGATGTCCGTTGATTTGGACTGTATTTAATTTCAACGTAGCACAAAGGTCATCCCGAAATTAATGCCTCCACCTTAAACATTCCTCATATTGTTATCGGATTGCAATGAAACTTCAGACATTTATAATGCGATATAATAATATATAATGCACATAATTTTTCATTTGCAGGCAACTATATAAACAACATGGCCTCTCCGATGGCGCAGTGGTATCATCGTCGCCTTGTAATCAAGGGGTCCCGGTTTCAATACCCGGTAGAGGCACATATTGGTTCGGATCCCACTCTAAACTGTAGGTCCAGTCCCGATTAACTTTACTGTGCATAAAGTGGACCTAAAACACCAATTCAATCAATCAATATATACACTGGTCAAAACAATTAGGGGAGCAAGCAAGAAATCCCAAAACCAAAGTTGGAAAGTCAAAAGTAGCAATGTATGTTGATGTAGTGAGTGTGTCCTCAACCAGTACAATTCATCTATGATGAATCATCAGCATGAAGAGCTCTCTAGTGACACCATAAGGCACGTGGCAGAATTCTTGATATGAGGAGCAATCACGAGGTCACTTGGGAACACCGGTTGTGTGGTGCTGGCAGACCGTAAGTGCAGGTGGGATTCAGTTGAGTAGTGTTGAATAGGAACGATGGCAGAACAACACGATTTAGGGGAATCTAGTGCATGGAGAGCCATTGGGAGGATGGAAGCAGCGCAAACACAACGTGAGGTGGCTGCAGCCCTTGGTGTGTCACGCAGTGTCATTTCCAGGTTGTGGACACGATTTCAACAGACAGGTACAGTACGAAGGAGGCCTGGGCAAGGTCGCCCACGGTCAACAACAGTTAGGGAAGACCGGTACTTAGCATTGTCGGCTCGCAGGAATAGGCAGCAAACTGCAACTGACTTGCAACGCGGCCTTGTTTTGGCAACAGGACGAAGAGTCTCGGGCCAAACTGTACGAAATCGCCTGCGGGAAAGGGGTCTTTATGCAAGAAGACCAATGGTGTGTCCCTCTGAATGCCCAACACCGTAGGGCCCGCAGACAGTGGGCTGTGGAACATCGTGAGTAGGGACATGGAGAGTGGAGTTCAGTTCTCTTCTCGGATGAGTCGCGTTTCAGTCTCCAGTCAGATAATCGACGCATTCTCATCTGGAGGGAACGAGGGACTCGCAATTATCCCTCACATGTGCGCGAAGTGTCTCAGTATGGTGGCGGTGGCTTAATGGTATGGGCAGGGATCAGTGTTGGTCGACGTACCCCCTTCACATTATCCGGAACGGTACTTTGACAGCCTTACGGTACCGGGATGAGATCCTCAGGCCTCATGTTGTCCCAATGGCTGCAGATATCGGTGATCGTTTCATTTTTGTGGACGATAATGCCCGACCTCACCGAGCACGTCTGGTTGACGCCATGCTACGGGATGAGGGTATCGAACGAATGGTATGGCCAGCGTCCTCCCCAGACTTGAATCCCATTGAACATGTGTGGGACACACTCGGAAGACGCATTGCTGCTCGGCCAGCGCCGCCTACAACTCTGCAACAGTTGGAAATGGCCTTTCTGGAGGAATGGGTGAATATCCCGCAGGCTGTCGTTGATAACCTTATTGGTTCCATGCAAAACAGATGTGCAGCTGTCATAGCAGTTCATGGCGACAACACGCCTTATTAGAGGTATGGATCTGTTGCGTATCTGTCCATTTCTGTTGTCTTATCACCGTGCTGTTCTCCTGATTTTGTGCAGTACCTTGCAGAAATCACCCCTAGAACTCTGTTGTGCTAATGACTCAATAGACATGTATTGTACTGGTTGAGGACACACTCGCCTAATCAAAATACATTGCTACTTTTGACTTACCAACTTTGGTTTTGGGATTTTTTGCTTGCTCCCCTATTTTTTTTGTCCAGTGTATATAAACAACATGAATAGCAGAGAAAAACAAAGAGCTGTAATTCAGTTCTTGCAAATAGAGCGTTGTCACAGGCCATTGCCAAAATGGGATGGTTAGTAATCCCCCAATTCCTTTACAGTTCTCATTTAGCTCCATTGGACTTCCATTTGTTTGCCCTTCTCAAAACAGTCATCGCGTGGACAGCATTACCAGGGTGTGGAAGACATTAAATTAGCTGTGAATGCATGGGTCAAAGAACAACTTGAGATTTTTTTCCAGAGAGGATTTCAGCTTTGAGTTGAACGGTGGCAGAAATGTATCGAAAGCAACGGACGCTATTTTGAATAGCCTTAATAGATACGCAACATGTGTATCTATATTCACACAAATTTTGAACTTTCATTGCAATCCGATAACAATATGAGAAGTTATTAAGGTGGAGGCATTCATTTCGGGATGGCCTTTGTATGAGTATTCTGTTCATTCTAACCTTGCAACAAAAACAGTTTAAAAAAATTATATACGGCATAATGAGCTATATATTATATATAAATGTATAAAAATATATGAGAAACATTGGTTTACAGGCGATAAACGAGGCAAGGTGGAGAATACGCCACTGGCTATCACGAAGACATTGCTGGAGGTAAGGGCCCCCTGAAATTTCTAGAAAGAGTTCATGTAATTCGAATGGTGAAATTGTAGAGATATTTTATTAAAAAAAGAATATTGTTTTCTGTGACTTACAGGCCATAAGTTACAGCAACTATTATTATTATTATCATTATTGTTATTATTATTTTACAGTACCCTTCAGCACGTAAAACATGGAGCAGAGGTACCATGAAGGACAGTAGATTAAGTGGTCTCTCACTCTGATATCTGTGCAAACCGCTCCCCGTGGCGGAGTGGTTAGCACATCGCGCTACGACGCTATGGATCCTGGGTTCGAATCCAGGCCTGTGCATGGATGTTTGTGAGTGTCCATTAATCAATTTCATCATGTCATCGCTCATCCCCATCTTTGCAAATTAGCCAAAAGTGGCACAAAAAGTGAAGTAAAATAAAGCAAATCAAATCAAATATCTGTGTATTGTGAAAAGGTACAAAAAGAAAAGAACTGTTCATCAACGAAGTGATAGGCTAGATGTTTATTGAAAGGAATAAAGGCAAATCTAGTTACTAGTACTAGTACTACTACTACTACTACTACTACTACTACTACTACTACTACTACTACTAATAATAATAATAATAATAATAATAATAATAATAATAATAATAATAAATGTTTCTATGACTCTGCCCCCCTGAGAAAAAAATCCTGTGGGCGCCCTTAGCTGGATGGCGTCTGATTTCTCAGAAGGTTATTTCTTCTCCCGAATATAGTTATGTGAAAAAGAATGGGTGCGTAAACAAGGGCAATTGGTAGAGGCAGCAAAGAATTCCCTGAACGCTACTTTTCCACATGGTCTGAAAGTCTGAAAGCAACACCACTATTAGATAAACGTATCTCGAAGAAAATGAGGCTGTCTGGGACTGGAAGTAAACACACACACACATGTCCTTAGCACGAGGAACAACAACCTTCCTTGCTAAGTGGAACAAGTACAGTTAATTGTGGCACGTGGGGGTGGGGAATATTCTCTATCGCTTAGTGCTAATCGTTTTGGATACCAAGTTGCACGTAACGCAGTTAAACGTCTTTTTTTTCCTTTGATTATTTTACTTCGGTTTTCCTAGACTAATCGCGAAAATGAGGATGACAAGGTAACTTAATATATAAGGTAGCGCCATCCGAAAATTGCCGATCATGCACAAACTCATGACGTCATATGGGAGGCTCGGTTATGCTCGGTGCCCCTTCGGTTATGTTCGTTCGGGGCTTGGCCGAAGCAAACGGCCGCTATCATTTCTATGCGAGTTTCAGAGAAAGTGTTTCATTACTTTGAGGGGAAATATTAATTATCATACGTCGGGATGGTATTGAGGTATTCCTAGGTGGCTGCGGTGGCTCAGTCGGTAACGCGTCTGACTACCATGCTCAAGGTCCCGGGTTCGATCCCCGGCCGGTTCAAATCCGGGAACTTTTCTAACGATGGAAGCGGCGAATAACATGGGTACCTGGGGAAAACCCTGAGGGGTAAAGGCGGTCAGGGGCGTGATGCTGATCACATCACCCTCACTCACGACAGGATCAAGAAAGTGTAGGGCGTTACCACCACACCCCCTATACGCCTTCATGACGTGGTGCTAAGCACAGGGGAACACTTTACTTTTATTTTTACTTTTTATTGAGGTATTCCTTGAGAGGGAAAATTGCACATGCAAACGTATTGTAAAAAACTATGTTTCTGAAACCTGATCGATATATTACAAAGAAGGTTGTCCGTGTTCTCATTAGCATTTCAGATTTCATCAATTCATAAATCGTATTATGATTTTAATAAAAAACGTTGCATGCTAAAGAAGAATTGCATAGTGAAAGAGTTACAAAGAATTAATTGATTGACAGATTTGGCTTATTTATGCTTTTCTGTCTTCCTTATAAATATGAAAGGAAAACCCATAAGCGGTAGTCCCCCCCCCCCCCCCGTCGATCTCTTTCTTTGTTTCCACAAGCCGGCATCCTTGGCGTAGTGGTTAGCACATCGCGCTTCAACGCCAGGTGTTCGGGTTCGAATCCTGGACTGGGCATGGATGTTTGTGAGTGTTCATTCATCAATTTCATCACTCATCCCTATCTTCGCAAATTAGCCAAAAGTGGCACAAGAAGCGAAGTAAAATAAAGCAAATCAATCTTTGTTTCTACATATACTATCACATTTACTAAATTCTCAATTTTCTTATTAAGGACAAATCAATGTCTTATTGGAATCTGTGACTGACCCAAAGATGTTAATTTATTATTTATTGTTTAATTTTGTTTTTAACATGCATTATGATATTTAGGTTGTTATCAATTACTATTTTGTTATGTTCCAAAACGTTGTTGAATTAATAAGATGTATAATTAATTATTGATAATGTGAAATTGCGATGTATAAATTTCTATACTTATTTTGAGCATAGCAACGAAATACAAAAGACAGTAGATCAATAAGTGAAAATATATTGAAATTATATATAGTGACGTCCGAGTTTTCTTTGAATTTAACAAACTGTAAGTAGATTTGGATAAAGATAAATACTAGGATGTTTCGTTGAAGTGTGTGTGAAAGACTTGCTTCAATAATTTGGCGCCTACAGCCAGGATCCAAGAAAAAAAGGACAATCTTCTGATGCGTGGTTTGAGGTTTGCGCAATGGTTGTTACAGACTTTTAAAATTTTATTTTGTCTTCGAGTTGCAATTTGTTGAACATGTTGCGAAGGCAAAATTGGCGACCCTAAATATTTTATTTATGTTTATTATTATTCTGTGCAGTCATGGCAGATAAATCTAAAGAAACGAAGCCTAGACATTCACGTAGGCTAAAATCTAATGTTGCATATGAAGGAACCTACTTAAATAGTAGTAATTCTCACGATGGGGACATTTGTGATGTACAGTCAGGTAAGATTGAAGAAGTGACGTGTTGTGATAAGCTCGATAATGACCTGAGGTATGAGAAATGTTTTGACTGCCGTTCGTGGTATCATGTTTCATGTTTGAAGCTTTCCGTCACACATTGGACAATTTATTCTACCACTAAGGAAAAATATTGTTGTAAGAAATGTGATTCCGGTTACGATCCTTACCAATTGCCAGTGTATTTGGAAAGTATAAATCCTAATTTAAATGACATACTAAACAGCATTAGAAACATACAATTAGCTGTTGTAAATTCTAATGAGGAACTTAAGACTCAGTTTGAACAGTTTAATCAGGAATTTAAACAGTCTAATCAAGAACTCAAACAGTCCAATCAGGAACTTAAGACTCAGTTTGAACAGTCTAATCAGGAACTTAAGACTCAGTTTGAACAGTCTAATCAGGAACTTAAGACTCAGTTTGAACAGTCTAATCAGGAACTTAAACAGTCTAATCAGGAACTTAAGACTCAGTTTGAACAGTCTCATCAGGAACTTAAGACTCAGTTTGAACAGTCTAATCAGGAACTTAGATCAGAATTAAATCTGTCTAATGAAAATATTCAGGTTAAACTTGACGTTATATCTTTAAAACAAGCTGAATTATCTAGTGCACATACACAGTTATCTTCACAGCTTGATGTCAAATTTGAAGCTGTTAATCATGATATTAGTCATGTTAACAATCGGCTCAATATTTTAATGTCTGAATTTAAGGACAAAATAGATGCGGTTAGTACAGCGTGTTTACAATCAACTACAAGTCTTGAATCTGTGTTTGATAATAAATGTCGTAATGTTGATGTCAAACTATCTGAATTTGAAAATGTGCAATTATCATTGAAAGAACACGTTCTTGATTATGACCAACGTTTAGATAATCTCAATTCAAATTGTAATGAATGCTCTGCTAATATAGTTGATCTTATATCTAGAGTCACTATTTTAGAAAGTAAAAGCGATGTTAATGCTGATGTACATAAGCATATTTCTCATTGTACACAAAGGTTCCAACAGTTTAATTCCCATATTGAGGGTATAGAACAAAATATCAAAAAGCTTCAAGCTGATGGCAAGGATTTAACAGCCAAGGTTAACGATAATGATGAAGGTAGCGTAGCCCTTACACATAATTCCTCTGCTCATAATTCTGTTGTTACAAATAGTAATAGTAGAACAAAATCAATTGTTGTGGATAATACAGAATCTAATACACGTAGGAATGGAAAAACTCAGTGTGATGTTGTACTCAGTACTTCGTCTAGTGATGTATCAGATGATTCTTCTAGGACAGTTTCCGGTAAGAAGAATGTTACTAACACTCGTGCTCGTAAACATGTCCGTTGGAAGCACAAGTATAATAAATCTGTAAGATCCAGCTCTGAAGAAACTTCCGTAAAGAAATTCCGAAGTGACGACTCAGAAGGTCCATTCCAAAAACGAGAGTTAGGTGCTGAGAAATATAACTACACTAACGCTTGCTATCAACTGTTTGGTACAAATTCACATCCTACTTCTAGTTTTGTGCTTACTAAGAATAATGACAATGTTAGTAATGTACATAATAATCCACATTGTCATCTGGATCAAAGCGTTAATTCTCCTTGTATGTGATGTGATTTTAACCCACAAATATCAGAACCTAACCCACAAAATGATTGTGTTAGTAATATCTATCGTGATGCAAGTGTACCATGTTCAGTTTCGAACAATCACGATGATCCTCATTCTTCTGTAAATGGTTCGAGATTGCATAACTGTAGCAACACAGGGTTAAACGGAGCAAATCATATTTGCTATAATCGACCGTATAGTTTGAGAGGAAGAAGTGATCATCCTATAAGTAGAAATACATGCAATGGAGATGGAAATGCAAGAAGTGGACGTTTAAAATTAAGTGAATTATCTCAATTGCCTAAGTTCTCGGGAAAGATAGAGCAACAATCAGCTAGAGAATATATTGAGCAGCTGGATAACATATTAAATGTTGTAGGAGTGCCAACAGAAATGAAACTGCAAAGTATCCAACAATGCTTCACTGGGAGAGCTGGTTATTGGTTTCGGACTCATAACTATTATTTTAATTCTTATGATCAGTTTGTACAAGAATTCATTAATCAGTTTGCTTCTTCGGAAGTTATCCAATCACAACTCTCCGTATTGAGGAATCGCAAATACGATCCCAGTGTACATGGCAGTTTAGAGACTTTTGCTTTAAAAACTCACTCTAGTTATTGCAATTTGGTTGAAAATCCTCAAGATATAGATGTTGTGCAGTTAATACTTAGCCAATTACCTGATAATATTGCCAATCACATTACTTGTCACGAAATTCGTTCAGTAGATCAACTAACTAGCATGTTAAGAAGAATAGATGTAATAAAATTTAGTAGAAAGGGGCTTGTTGTTCTTCCTAATGAAGACAACGAACGTGAAAATATTCCAAAGATTTTTAAGAACTCTGAACAAAATAGAGGCAAGTTAAATGTGCGGCAAGTTAATGTTCGACGTTCGAAGACCACTAGTGTTTGTACTCAGACTCCAACTAGTAGTGAGTTAGAAGCCAATGTTGTTATCAATCAAGGTTACGAAAATCGGCAGGGAAACAATCTTCGAGGTCGATATTTCAACAATTTTAGGCGAACCTCTAATAATTATGGACATCATGGAAATTTTACTGCACGAAACAATTATAATGGCTTGAGATCTAGAAACGGAGGACAATTCCGAAATAATTACAGGCAAGATAATTATCGTTCAGCTACAGGACAATTTAATGATGAAAATTTGCTCAATCAATCGCGATTCTATTACAGGAATGAAAATCGCAGTGCTAATAATAATACAATGCCATATCAGAGTTTTCCTTCAAATTCAAATTCATTAAATTCTCAACCTGAAGCAGCAGGTTTGGTATCACAAATTAATTCTGATTCTACAAGAATGACACGTGAACAAAATACTTCGCGAATAGATTAAGTACAAGGATCGATACAGCAACAAATTCCTAACTCAGCATCTTTAAATTAGTTGCGCAGAAGGAAGTGCCTCAGTCCCTCTGCTGTCCTGTTAAGAGGCAACGTTCAATTGATGATAGTGTTAGTGAAGAAGATCGTATTAATGTTGTAAATAATGCGAGTTCATCTTTCAAAACATTTGAAATAAACTTTCTGTTAGAATGGTTCGACGATGAACCCGACTGGACTTTTAATGAGGATGGTGTTCCTATTCCTGTAACGGAAGTTCCAATCATACATGGACTCATATGTAAATTACTTATTACTTGTATAATAGACTCTGGAAGTCAAGCAAATGTTTTAAATTACGAAGTTTGGTGCAAAATAACATCATTGATTGGTAATCTTAGATTAGACAAGGTTGAAGATATCAGATTGTCTGGATTTGTTGGAAGTAAAAGGTGCAAGATTGCTGGTTGCAAAACGATAAGCCTTCAAATTGATGATGAATATTTTCCTATGGAATTCTTTATTATAAAGGAACTTAACGCTGATGTTATTTTGGGAGTTCCATTCTTACAAAAGTATAAGGCTATAGTAGATCTCAGGTCACAGCACATAAGTTTAGTAAGTTCTTCAGGTAAGGAAATTTGTGCTTCATTAAATAATGAAGATTCTAATTTGTTACACTCTAAATGTGATGAATATTGTAGCTCTACGATTAAGAATGAACCTCAATCCAAAGCAAATAAATTGAAGTGTTGTGGATTGTTAAATTATGTGCCTGTATGAGATATCGAATACATGCCTTCTAAGAGCGATATTTACAATAAAGTTTTTGAAATTAACGACATAAATGAAGTACAAAAACAAGATTTACTTTCACTTTTATGGAAGTATCATAACCAATTTTCTGATAGACCAAGACATGCAAATGTAGAGGTATATAAGATACAATTGGACACAGAAATACCTGTATCTACTGCACCATATCCTATTCCGATTTCTAGAAGAAAACCTTTGGAAGAAGAACTTGCCAAACGGGAAAGTTGGGGCATCATTTACCAAGAGTCTTCGCCATATTTAAATCCTTTGCACATAGTCCCGAAACAGGGGGGTCTGTGGAGGCCAGTTGTGGATTTTAGGAATTTAAATAAGCATGTTATTAGTCCGCAAGTTAGAGTGGAACCAATCAATGAAATGTTGCAACGCTTTTTAGGAGCGCAGTATTTTTCTTCTATTGACTTATCTTGTGGATATTTTCAGATCCCGTTAAGTCCGGATTCATATATTTATACTGCTTTTTCATATCGTGGAAGACAGTATCTTTTTAGATATCTTCCTTTTGGTATAAAGTCTGCAGTTTCTGTTTGCCAAGACAGAATGAATAAGATATTCACAAGGGAATTTAATGATTACGTTGCTTGCTACTTGGATGACCTCTTGATCTTCAGTAAAACTTGGCAGGAACATTTACGGCATATAGAAGCTGTTATTCAGAAACTCAAGGAGGCTAATATGTCAATTAAGTTTTCGAAGTGCAAATTTTCATGTAAGGAAATTTCTTTTCTTGGCCATATAGTTTCTGGAAGCCAAATTAAAGTTGATTCAAGCAAGAATTCTGCAATAATAAATTTTCCGACACCTAATAACAAAAGAGCTCTTCGTAAATTCCTTGGCTTGGTCAACTGGAGACGAAAATTTATAAATAAATTTGCAGAAACTGCTCAGCCTCTTTATGAACTTCTGAAATCTGATGTTCCTTGGATGTGGAAGGAATTGCATTCAAAGGCATTTGAGAAGTTACGTGAGTTAGTTATATCTCCCGAGGGTTTAGCACAACCTGATTTTTCAAAACCTTTCAACATAAATGTAGATGGCTCGAAGAAGGGGATCGGTGCGGTTTTATGGCAAAATGGCGACACTTCAGAAGAGGATCTCAAGATTATACAATATGCAAGCAGAGTTCTTCGCGGTAATGAGGTGACTTACAGTACGCACGAGATCGAATGTTTGGCAATTCTTTTTGCTTTTGAAAAATTTTATATATATGTTGCTGGAACCAAAGTTCATTTGTATACTGATCACAAATCATTATCATGGCTGGAGTCTGCGAAGTCATTAAATCAGAGACTCAACAGATGGTCCTTAAAACTACAAGGATTTGATTATTCCGTGCATCATATACCTGGAACTTGTAACCAAGCTGCCGATACTCTTAGTAGGTATCCTGATTTAACTACAGGCGTTCCTCTCATCAATGAATTATACATTAATTATTTGAATCTAGATATTGTTGATGAGGACACAGTTGACTTTTGGAAGGAGAGTCAAAGACTGGATCAATGCTGTTCTGAAATTATATGGCATTTAAAGGAAGGCAATACTCCGAAAGGATCCAAAGAGATTTACACATTCCATGACGGTCTTCTGTTTCTGAAGCACTTTCCAGACGATAAGTGGAAACTGGTAGTTCCAAGGGAGTTGGTACCTAAAATTTTACATCGACTTCACGATAAGCAAGGACATTTTGGATATTTTAAGGTTCATAATAAATGCAAAGATTGTTTTTATTGGCCAAAAATGAAAGATACTATTAAGGAATATCTCAGAAACTGCTTAACATGTGCAAAGACTAAACAGGCAGTCTTAAAAATTGATAAAGAAATTTTGCATGTACATACTACAACCCCTCACAGTATGCTTTCTATAGACCTTATTGGACCTTTACCGAAATCACAAGGTTATAGCTTTATTATAACAATAGTGGACGTTATGTCGAAATTTATAATGGCCTACCCTTTGAGAAAAGCTACAACCAAGGAAATTATAAATAAGTTCCAACTGCAATATTTTTATCATTATCCACTTTCTAAAGTAATTTTGTCTGACAATGGATCTCAATTTCGATCAGTTGAATGGAAGAGTTTTGTAGAATCGAATGGAATAAAACATGTTACAACATCAGTGTATTCACCTTTCGCCAACCCAATTGAGCGATACAATAAGGAAATAATCAGGCTACTAAGACTATACACAAAGGATAATCATCAGCAGTGGTTTAAACACTTAAGTGTAATCGTTGGACTTTTAAACAGTCCGGTATCTGAGGATACAGGATTTACGCCGAATGAATTGTTTCTTCATGATAATGTCAAGAATACAGTATTTCATCAAATTAATTGGCCATCTGAACTGGAGAAGGTGACATGGCAGAATAAATGTCTAATGGCAAAAACAAGAATGAAGAAAATGGCTATAACCAAACCGAAGAAAGAGGATGGAAGGAGTATCACAATCGCAGTCAACGATATTGTTCTTGTTAAAAACCACGAGAAGAGCAGCTTTCTTAATAAGAAAATTCACAAATTTATGGATTTATGGTTAGGTCCTTACTTAGTTAAAAATGTTAAGAACAATTATGTGGAACTTATGTCTCTAGATGGGAAGAAATCTGTAAATAAGCAAAATGTGTCTAATGTAAAGAAGTTTAATTGTTCAGCCGACAGGAAAACAGAGTTGCTTAAATTTGCCTAAATAATTCTTGAATGTAATTAGGTTAAGGTAACTACGGATACTTCTACAATGAAAAATGTTGGATATTTGCATATTCAAGAATATTGTCTTTAGTTTAATGTACTGAATGCATGCAACTAAAACAAAATGAAGAATATGTCAGTCAAGTTTGATTCACGGAGATCATAGTGAACTGAATTAATATTGTTTGAAAAAATATAATTTATGTTGTAATTTAAAATTGCAATGTTCACAAGTTTGTAACTAAATGTAAAATTTTCGATATTTACAGAATTTAAATAATAAGAAAATTTTCACCCGGAAGGGGTGCGTATTGTGACTGACCCAAAGATGTTCATTTATTATTTATTGTTTAATTTTGTGTTTAACATGCATTATGATATTTAGGTTGTTATCAATTACTATTTTGTTATGTTCCAAAACGCTGTTGAATTAATAAGATGTATAATTAATTATTGATAATGTGAAATTGCGATGTATAAATTTCTATACTTATTTTGAGCATAGCAACGAAATACAAAAGACAGTAGATCAATAAGTGAAAATATATTGAAATTATATATAGTGACGTCCGAGTTTTCTTTGAATTTAACAAACTGTAAGTAGATTTGGATAAAGATAAATACTAGGATGTTTCGTTGAAGTGTGTGTGAAAGACTTGCTTCAAATCCGGGACCCTTGGCATCGTAGTGCGCTGTTCTAACAACTCCCCCACGGAGATCGACAGAGGCCTCCGAGGTACTACGGGCCTCACAGAACTTCACAGGAGTATTATCGGATTATAAATTATGAATATTAGAGTTTGGATAATAAATAAATAAAATATATAATATATAATCTATAAATAAAAAACACCCGTTCTTTATTTATAGAATTTCAAAGAGAGTGATAGTTTGCCAAACTAAAAAATATCCAAATTTGTTCTCACGACGATAAAAATAGAAGGCATAATCGAAAAAAAAATGGTACTATAGAACACACAGAATTGAATAAGCTGAATTTTGATGAAGGCGTATATGAAGGCGTATAGGGGGTGTGGGGTTAACGCCCCACACTTTCTTGATCCGATCGTGAGTGGGGATGATGTGATCCCTGACCGCCTTTACCCCCCAGGGTTTCCCCCAGGTACCCATGTTATTCGACGCTGGGTGGGCGCCGGAGCCGCTTCCAACGTTAGAAAAGTTCCCGGATTTGAACCGGCCGGGGATAGAACCCGGGACCTTGAGCATGGTAGTCAGACGCGTTTCCGACTGAGCCACCGAGGCCACCACAACAAAGAAATAAGAGTACAAAATTATCCACAATGTATTTGTGAAATATCAAAATTGAACAAAGTTGAAAAAAATTCAATGATGGGTGTAATATTCACGCATGCATTATTTACCATCGTGCATACAACGCTATGTAACTCGAATTGAAATGTAAGTGAATTTCATTTCCAATAACGTGAAAGTCAATACGCGATCTTCGAAATGCACATTTCCGACAACGTCTTTCACAATAATGTGAACATACAAATCACAATCAACATCGGTTTGTGTTAAATAAATAAATTTGTTAGTAATTACAAATCCGACTTACATAAAATGTACATAACAAATCAGGCACACTACGTGCTTCGCACTAGTTGAACACATTTTCAAGATATTGATGACTTTTCTTGTAGTACTGTCGGTTAGGTTACGTTGTAGATTTTGAACTTCTTTATTCTTTAAAACACGTTGAAAGAGGTTGTTTGGAATCTTTAATTTATATGCTTCATTATGCAGATGTGTGTTTCTCCTTTGTAAACGATCGAATATGTTTTCCAACAACGAAACATTGCTTGCAGATTGTGTATATATTTTTCTCTTTTTTGGCAGCATAGTCTTTAGCCTGTTTAGGGCACGTCTCCTTCCTTGGTCTCCTTATTGCATGTCTTTCGTAGCGTACATCTCTGCTAACCTTATCAACACGTCCTGCAAGCGAATCATATTGTGAAGATAAGTGTTTAGGAGAAGTACAATATTTCCTCGATTATTTGGTACTAAAGTAATTGGGTTTAATTTTATCGATGGCACTGCGAGTTCAGCAATATAGAACCTGATAGAATAGGAAATAGTAAAAAATAAGGTTTTTAACATGCCAAAGTAATTAGTTTAGTTTGTTAATTATAAGAAACATAAGTTAATTACAAGAAATATAAATGAAATGGTTTGAAGGTAGTGGATATATCGAATTTGTGCAAAAGTTTGCATTATAACCAGTGAATTAAACAACGTTTGCGTTAGAATAGCACAAAATAGCATACTTATTAGATTAATAACAAACTTTCTGATGCAGTAAAGTATTGACTAGGGCTGAATGATTCAATTACTGTAAAATATTAGTCTCAGATTGAAGTAAATAAAGTGTAAACAATACCATTTGTTTGTAAAATAGGGTTGTTAATTCCTCTGATAGCAGCAATATCAACTTGCACACAGTAAATTTGAGAGTTTTAGCAATATTTGTCCTGAAATGGATATAAGTGTAACGTGCCAAATACAAAATATTTAAGAAACAGTACAGTATAACCTCAATTTTGAAAGCTAACAGTACTCTAGTGTTTCTACGTAGGCGTCTGTAGTGGTAAAATACATCCAGTCCTTAAGATTTTTGGCTATCCATTCATCCTCAGCGTCACGATCAGTCACAAAAGCAAAAAAGCGAAATCTTGTGGTTGTTATAATTTCTACTTTTCATGCAATCACCTACACTATAGTACTAAGTTTAGTGAATTTTGTCGTCTTCCTGATTGGTCTGTTAAAGTTAGTAATCAATAAAAATATACTTACATAGAAAAAATCCTGATATAGTTGGATTCTCAAAAGTATGTACAATCAGTGTTCTTGCTACATTTAGCACCTAATAAAGTATAAATTGAAGTCTAGTTAGTGTTGGGCTGTAAAATGTTCTGGTACATGTAGTTACTTGAAATAGCAAATATTGGCTGTGTAACTGGTAAAGCACTCAAAAAAATCAACTTCGTTTCCTCGTAGTACTCCCTGAAAGTGCTTCTTGCACGCTAATAAGGCTCTGGCGTGTGTTCCTATGCCTCCTACTAGCCTCTGTAAAATTCATATTGACCAGTGCTTAACCATTCAACATGCTGTAGAGCCTAAGCTTTAAGCTTCAGTCAGTGGAATTTAGTTCTCAGGGACATATAGTGATTGTAGAATAAAAAATAGAAGCCTCGAATAATACAGCATAACAGATACAAATAACCCCTGGTGTTAATCAAACACTCAAGAAAAGTCAATAGTACTTGAAACGTACCCCGAATAAAAGACTGTAAGGGTAAATAACATGGTAAAAAAGTTTGGCAGGTGGGCTTAAGAGCCACGTAGTCATCTGCTAACATCGACTTGTCCTGTGATTTGTCATTATATTGTTAAGTTGTTATATTTAAGGGATGAAAGAAACAATATTAATAAACATTCAGTTATAGTACTCTTGGTAAAGGGGTCTCAGTGCCTAGAGACATAATAATTTTAGTTACAGTAAAAGTTTGGCCTCTTATAAGTGCAAAAAAAGTACAAATATTAAACATTTCATACAGTTTATCTAGTAAGCAAAAGCAAAAATACAATAACTGCGCAACATACTTAAAAAATAAGCAAGCCGTGATATTCTACTGGCCCATAATAAGTCTAAAATATACTCGAAAATACTCTGACATAAGGTTGACGGTTATCTGAGATCGAAATTTTCAAGCTTTCTCTCATGCATAAAGTGGCTCTAGGAATCACTAAGCCTCAATAAAATGGAAACATTCAGTAAAAGCACTTGGAGAGTTGTGGTGATCACATCATATGAAAAACATGCAAGAACAAGAATATATGGAACCCTACTCATATATTTAGGAAACTTTACCTACCCTAGAAGTAAGAAAATACCGAGGAAACTCTAAAACAAACAAACTTTGCTACGAAGCAAACCAAAAATAGCGTAGTGGAAGTCAATAAACCCTAATAACAACAACAAGATTCAACAACTACATCAAAACAAAAACAACAACAAAATAATAATAATAATAATAATAATAATAATAAAGTTTGTGGGTACAGTTTTACTTAAAAGTACTTCTTCCATAGTGATTAGAGAATTTTTTTTAAATAAAGAACAAAACTCAATGTTAAGAATTAAAAAAATATAAGATACAAAAGGCAATAAATAGAAAAATTAATAAAAGAAGTTGAAAAAATTATCTTTGCAAGTCTAAACTGGAATAAACACTCCTGCCAGAATAGATGAAATTGTGATATTAGAGTAAAAAATGGAAATAAACTTTTAAAATAGCAAGTTAAAAGTTGAAAAAATGTCTTTGTGAGTCCAAAATTTAATAAAAAATGTTGCCTGAATAGATGAAATTGTGATATTAGAGTAAAAAATAAACCTAAACTTCAGCTAAAGTTGAAGAAACACAGTTTGTGTGTCTAAATTGCCATGCAAACTCTTGCTTGAATCGTTCAAATAGCGTTTTCTGAGTAAAAATACACAAAAAATGCGAAATATTGGCCTTAACAGTAAAAACATCTGGTCAATTTTATGTGAATCCTGATGTTTATAAGTCAATAATCAAAGGGTCCGTGGTTCGCAACCTAGAAATAAGGGCAAATAGTGGATCGCATCGACTTTAACCTGTAGATACTGGAACTGATTGTTCCTAGTTCAGCCAAATTCCTTACGCCTTAGGTCAAATAGTCTTTGCAATGTTACAAAAGGCAGAAGAAAAAAGAACGCGTAAATTACTTCCACAAAATAAAATTGGGAACCTCAAAGAAAATCAATACACGCGTGTAAAAAAATTGGCGGCACTTGACTTCCGTTCAGCTCCCGTAAGGGTGAACATACGTAACAATAGAGTCGTTTCTTCCCTCACGCGTCAATGATCGCTCGCGGTTTGGGGTGACGATGAATGCAACCACGTAACAGGTTCTTGCTGTAAGCGTATTCTTCCCTTTTTTAAGAGCAATTATTGATAATAACATGCATTCTTCCCGTATACTTCGTTTTCATATAGGGTACATCGTTCAATTTTTCGCCTTTAAAGCGAACATAGGCTAACGCCATATATTGTGTTATAATATCTTCTACCTCCGATCGCATCGGCACCGGTTGAATTCGGATCAATCCAGATCCTTAATTATAGCTAATATAATCCACCACCGACGCCTAAATGGCCGCTCGTGACGACTTAGAATAGGCCGGAACTCGGTTCCTTGGGTTAGAATAGGCCGAAAACGAACTCCATAATAGTGTCTTTTGTACATTAATGGAAAAACCATTAATTCCAAACTCCCACGTCTGTATAAATCAACTGTGACTCATATCCGGCTGAAACACATATATAAAATACAACAATAGGGTTAGGTTAGGGTAAAAAACGAACTCCACAATAGTATCTTTTGTACATTAATGGAAATCCATTAATTTCAAACTCATCGATGACTCATCTCCTCTTCCACCCTCGACACGTGACGCTTGATTAATTAACAATAGCGTCACCCTCGATAAGAAATTAAAAAAAAACATTAATGTCAATTAAAATGATGATTAATTGCTTCCATCTCGGTCCAATTCTACTGGTAAATAATGCATGAGTGAATATTACACTCATCACTGAAATTTTTTCAACCTATACTTCTTCATGGCGTGGTGCTAAGCATAGGGGAGCACTTTACCTTTTACTTTAACTATTAAGTTCACAAAGAGATGGTTTAATGTTGGATATTACCTTCATTAGAAGCAGCGAAGTTTAAGATAAAAGAGAAATGTCTGGTAATCCTAGATCGGGCAGCGCTCGCAAAGTTAAGCGCGTGCATCCCAGTTGCCCGTAGTGTTAAAAGCATACGCGTAATACTTCGCGTTATGATTCACAGATTATTTTTTACCTTTTACTTTGACTAAGTTGCTTGATATGCTTTTCAAAATGTGCGCAAATATCGTAACCAAGATAATGAGTAATATTCTCGAATGCATTTCCATTTGCAAATTTGATCCTACGCATTTCCTACAAATGGCTTTTTAGTGAAAGAAAAAGAATAATAAGAATAAAAATATGACATGACCTTCCAGAAGAAGAGTTTGAGTCCTTAACTAAGCTGTATGCGAAATTTGTCAATTGCTAATAGTTGAAAGTTGAGCCACAGGTAACTTATTCTGAAGCCGAATATTGAGTAAAGAGTGTGTTTGAACTTCATGAGTACTTGCGTACTAACCATTTGAATGAAGCTGTTGAACAAGTGTACAAACTAACAGAATTGTTCCTCACTGTTCCTGCCTGAAGCTCGTCGGTGAAAAAGTCGTTTTCTGCACTGAAGAGGATTCATACATTTCAACGCAGCACACAGATTCAGGCAAGGAAATCTGACTTGGGACGCGTATCCATTGTGCTGCTAAAGACATTGACCAGAAACTTCCGATTCTACGACGACGTGATTGAGGTGTTCAGACTAAAGGATCGTCGCATCGAGTTACAGTATAAATGAGAATTTTCAGTAAGTAATATGCTATTATTGTTAACATAGAGTGTGTGCATTTTGTGTTTGAAATTGAGTATGTCCATACATGGCATACATTCAAATATATTCTATTTAGTTAAAATATCTTTGGGTTTTCTTTATCCAATATTCAGATCAGGTTTATCTAAGGAAGCCTTACACCTTTCATACAATCACGCTACGTCACTGGTGTGCATTAATTTGTGGTTGGCGTTCCGTCTGTTGACTGAAACCACCTTAAGATTTACTTTATTTTAAGTAGATTTTCTACCTCTGTAGGTAAATCACACCGACAAGGATGAATGTCGATGTAATGTGTGTATTTGTATTTTTCTTATTTAAGTGCGCTCTTCTGCCACTTTTGGCTAATCGCGACGAAGAAGATGAACGATGATTAGAGAAACACCGAGCAAGGAGACTTTCCATACTGCAACTCCCAGACTATCACTCATACAACGTTCATTATTCCATAGGCTACCGGACCAATTCAATATCATCTCAAACCAAATAGATATTTTCAGTTCATATTCGTCTTTTATCACCAACTTAGAAAAATTGTACATAAGTAATGCATTGTGAAAGTAATCTGTTTACCTTGGCACTGTCTTGGCTTGTTTATGTTTATATTTATGTTTATATTTTGTTTATTTTATTTTATCTTGTTTCGTGTGTTCTTTTTAACACCAGGGTACTGTTTTACTGTTGTGTCTTTCCGGTTTAAAATGGCTTCTGCTGTACTGGAAATTGCAATAAATAAATAAATAAAATTGATAAAGGGACACTCATTGATTGATTGAGTTGGTGTTTTAAGTCCACTTTATGCACTGTAAGGCTAATCGGGACTGGACCTACAGTTTAAAGTGGGATCCGAACCACTACGTGCCTCCACTGGGTATCGAACCCGGGACAAAAAGGGACACTCAAAATAAGAACATACATCCCTAGGCTTAGACTCGAACCCGGGAACTTCGGTGGCGAACATCGATACTCGACGCACTGAGCATTAGTGCCTGAAACTTTCAGTTTCGTTCGAGCCATTGCTATACCTTAACGTGTGGTATTTGAAAACCGGAAGTACTTTACTTATTCAGACATGCCAAGCTAATGTCTCATTATTTAGACAAGTCGTATATTTCAAACATACGTTCAGTAATTGAAAAGCCAATCCATCCGTGATAACTGTAACTGTGAGTTTGTTGTTCGTGCATTTATTCAGTTCCATAAAGTTAACTTTCCTAGGGTTCATAGAATCGAAAAGGCGTCAGGAAGAAACATATTAAGTATAGTTGTTTGCCCCAATGACCTCTTTCTGGTGTGAAAGTCTGTGCAGTGCAGCAGTTATCACAGATAACCTATGCAACAGATAGTGGTAATTCTGATGCAGAGATAGAACGACACACGCAGCGTAAAGTTGTCATATTCAAAGTTTCTTTAATACATAGCTACTACATATTACTTATTATTTAAATGCATTACATAATCAATTCATCCGCCTCATGACAAACTAACAGCAAAAATTCGTAAGAGGTCAGAAAGAGGTCATTCCGGCAAACAACTTTACTTAGTAGGATTACACATCTTGCATGAGAAGTTGTAATATACCGAAAAATTCATCTTCATGGCTCTATCCCCCCCCCCCAATTTCTCGCCTTTAGATGGCGGCTGCTGATAAGAGATGGTCTCCTCCAGAAATAAAATCTTAGCTACGGAGTTTGCCCCCTCTCCCCCCGAAGCTCACTTAAGCATGGTCCACATGTAATGTTTTGTCGTCTTGCATGATAAGGTATAACTCTGTCCCAGCTAACTGTAGAGCATGCAAACGAAAACAAGTCTTTGCGCAAGTAGTGACGCGAGACGGCTCCACCAATGAACACGCGAGAGAGAACGGGGTTACATGGAGTGGGGGAAAGCCACTGCAGTTACCAGCCTTCTCAGCAGCGTGTACTGCTTCGCTCTGGCCACTCGATTTCCCTCCCTCCTCTGACGCTATGCGCAGCCTTGCTTCACAGTTATCTGGGACAGGGTATAAGTTTGGAAGATGAGACTGACGCAAAACACGGGGCTACATTATTCATGCTTTCTCTAGGTGTTCTCTTCAGTTGTTCCAAGAACACCATGGATGAAGCACTATTCATAAGTACAATTTCAGTGTGTGCGGTGAGATTAAAGGGGGAAAAAATGGACAACGATCACGATGGTCTCAAGAGTAGTTACTTAAGAGGGGTAAATTCTCACATGTCAATTTGTTCCATAAATTACAGCAGAAACATGAGGATTGGTATAATTATTTGCGTATGGACACCTACTACAAATTATTAACGCTACTAACCAGAGGAATTGAAAAACAAGACATTAGTCGTCCAACATCAACGAGATCCGGCTCAAAGTTAAACGACGTTTGACCGATTAAATGCATGTGCGCATGGAACAACTTTTCCATTTTGTTTGAAAACAAACCTCCAGCCCATCCGTGTTTCGAGCGGTCGCCAAACCTTTTCAGTTCATGCAAGACGTCCGACCGTAGGGCTGGAGCGCACAAACCAAAGGCTGCGTGCGCTTGTGGTTAAAAATGTATACCACGAGCGCACAAAATCCATGGCGATGTTGCCACGTTGTGTCAACTGTTTCGGCCTTTCAAGGGACCCCGGCTGGGTCCTTACGAGTTGACATATTATGTATCATATATTATGTGAATGGCTATATTCATAACACCCTATTCCATTTAAATAACCTCACTATCTCAAAGAATTTGGACTCGTAAGACGGGCAATGTATCGCTGCAGAAGGAGGGAGACCCCAGCAGACCCCAGAGACATAGTCGAAGCTAACCTAACCTGTACATTACACAATCATAGATGTGGCAACGCAGCATTGGATATTGTGCGCTCGTGGCACCTTTCATGCGCTAGTGGACTGCATCCAGACGTCCACACGTAATGTTTTGTTTGATCCGTCTGGCATGATCATACAAGACTAACGATGAAACATTACATGTGGACCATTTGGTCATGTTTTCGGTGTTACTAGTTCGATCAGGCCCGTAGCCAGGATTTTATTTCGGGGGGGGGGGGGCTCTACCCTTATCAGCACAGCCGTCGACAGAAATATTTGTATAAGGGGGCAGGCCATCTATAATACTTGAGTAGTAGAAATAATAATGACAATAATTATTTCCAATGTTATAATTGTAATTTTACAATAATAACTAATATAAGTTATTAAAACCAATTTTAATCCAAATTTGTTATTATTATTATTATTATTAGATAAATGGAGAGACTTTGCTATTTGATCCACCGTATGAGTGAATATCCAACACAAGTATTGTCCATTATTTTTCTTACATTTTGTACAGTTAGTATACTGAAGTTCATAATTATTGTATTTTGTTATTAACATTTCATTCCGTCAAAAAAAGGCTTTAAAAGTTATGGCCAAATTTTACTCAAAGCTTATATTGTTTGACCTCTCACAAAGAAAACTATACATTTTGGGAGCTGTGGATCCATTTATTCTTGGATTAAATGGTAGAATATAAAAATATAAACTGGGTTTTTCTATTATACACTAAACTTCTTTTCGATCTAATGTTTAATGCTGTTAAGGAAGTAAAATTAATTACCAGTATACACTATTTATGTAAATTAGATATTTGGCCTCCCTGATGGCTCGGTAGCGTCGTCGCCTTGTAATCAATGGGTCCCGGGTTCGATACCCGGGTGGAGGCACATAGTGGTTCGGATCGCACTTTAAACTGTAGCTTCAGTCCCAATTAGCATTACTGTGAATAAAGTGGACTTAAAACACCAACTCAATCAATCAACCAATGTAAATTAGATATTTGTAGGATTTCGGGGGGGCTACGTGCCTGAGTTCGATCGCTCTTTTTGTGTGTGAGTTTCGGTTTTCTTAGCATGTAAATATACTAAGTGTTTCTAAGTTATGTGTAAATGTTATCATAAAATCTAATGACCTCGGATAGGACCAATTTTCTAAGGTACTTAGGACCGCAAGGCAATTTGCAAATGCAAAATAAATAAATAAATTTAAAAAACAAATGAAATCACAAATACGCCGCTGAGTGGGCATCCCCCCACCCCCCGAGCAAAAAGATTAATTCGCACAGTGTGGAAAAGAAAGCAGAAATGAAGTGAAGTTTGTTATAAGTCCATTCTGTTCAGTAATCTTGACTGGACCTACACTTCAAATTGGGATTCGATCTACTAGGTACCTCACCGGGTGTCGAACCAGAGACCCTTTGATTACAAGGCGACGACGTTAACACTACTCCACGAAAGAAAGAGAAAAGGTTGAAAAAAAAGAGGCAACGTTTTAGAAAAACCTGACCTACTTCAAAACTGAAAAAAAATGTCTCACCATCTTCGTTCCATCCGCCTTCGATTTGATACGCAGCACCGGAAATTCCAAATTTGAAATCAGGAGGAAATGTCCCAAACAGAAATTCACAAGACGAAGGATGTAATATCCAGCACACTGCGACAACAAACACCTTCTCTCCACAAGAATTCATGCTCGAATCTGCTTACCCGCCACGTTTACACTATACTTTATATTTCTTAAGCATGTCGATTGCCATGACTGGTTTCACTTTGAAGGGTTACCCTTTTTGAGGTCTGAGATAAGCCGGTATCTACCGGTAGTCAACCTCGTTTTGGAAAAGTCCACACGCACATGCATTGCTTTCTATCAGTGCCTTTTACATGTGTGATGTCTAACGTGATGATAAATTTATTTTTGTTTTTCCTCTGTTTTTGTTGCTCTTCTTCAGAGAGCATTATTCCTTTACTTTATCTTTAAAGAGACGTTTCCTTTCAGTAGCGTGCAGGAGAGAGGTGTTTGGCCTCTGTGACCAGAGGTGGTCACCCTCTAGCGGACGACTCTCACGAGAGCAGACTCACTCTCACGCCCTCTCACCATGAGGGTGAGTGCGAAAGGTAAGTCGTGAGGGAGGTTGAACGAAAATGACCACCTCTGTCCATGGATGCCGATTTTCGTGACGGAGTGGTTAGCGCACAACACCATGTCTCCCGGAGGAAGTTACACTAGGCAGAAATATATTCTGGAAACACACTGCTGGAATTTCCTGTTTCAACAAAGTAGTGCTAATAGTACGTTTTTAAATATGTTCTTCAGACACTAAGACGTCACTGAAATGCAAACTATGAATCATTAATATTATTTTAAACGAGTTTTTCTTCGTTTCCTCATTTCGAAATGTGTAGGATGTATATATCACAAACCATGGCTTAAGAAGAAAATATCGAAGGATGCACATAAAATGTCAATGCTTGCTTCGGTAGTACACGGGTGGGTGTCAAAGTACAACTTGCCTAAGGCTCCAAAATATCCAGTTACGTGATACGTACGGGACTGGCCGAGTTTGATTGATTGATTGATTGATTTGGTGTTTTAAGTCCACTTTATGCACAGTAAGGCTAATCGGGACTGGACCTACAGTTTAAAGTGGGATCCGAACCACTTGTGCCTCCACCGGGACCCCTTGATTACAAGGCAGTGACGCTATGGCTGAGTTTGAATTCTGGGCATTGTATTCTATTCTTCATGATGAAAACAACGAATGGAAAAGAAAGAGAAGGAAAAAATAGTGGAAATACAATTGAAATTCATGACTGGACTTTATAAAAAGTCAATGGTCAGTTTTGAGCTCTAGTCAGGCATATATCCAAACATCAATTCGTCATTCATCCTCTTCGTAGCGATTAACTCCAAAAGGGAGCGACGTAAAATTACCAAAATAGAAAGAGAATACGAGAGGCTTCGATGGCGAAGGGGAGACTGAGTCTTCAGTTTGCTTTCAAGTCCACTTTATGTACTGGAATGCTAATTGGGACGGACCTACAGTTCAAAGTGAGAACAAACCATTATGTGCCTCCACCTGGTATACTCATAACCCCTTGATTACAAGGCGACGACGTTACCACTACGTCATTGGGGAAGCACAGGGAGTGGGTACAGATATAAAATTGAATGGTAGAAATAATAATAATTGATTAATAAATGTACGAGGCTCACTATTTATATTTTGAGCCTTGGCAACACTGATTGAAGTTAGGCGCGATTTGACGTTTACACGGAATCGTCTGGCATTATTGACCATAACGTACTTCAAATGTTTTGTCAATAGCTTGATTTGTGTTGTTTATGTTGCTTTGGAGATTGCGCGAAACAATAAAATGGAATTAACTCGTGAACATTTTCGTGCGATGATTATTTACGATTTTCGACGTGGATTATCAAGACAAGAGTGCATCGATCAACTTACTTCCACATTTGGTGATGAAGCCCCATCCTTTGTCACTGTGAAACGCTGGTATAACGAATTTAATCGTGGCCGCCATTCGCTCACCGACGAGATTAGCGAAGGTCGTCCAAAATCAGTTGTTGTTCAAAAAAACATTGATGCTGTGCAAAACCTAATACTGCAAGATCGTCATGTGACATACTGTGAGATTGAGGAAACCATAGGCATTAGTTGCACCAGCTTATATAAAATTTTACATGATCATTTAGCTGTGAGAAAGGTATGTTCTCGTTGGATCCCACACAATTTGACAAAAACTCAAAAAGACGCTCGCGTCAATTGGTGCAAACAAATGCTCAATAAATACAATCGTGGTGCTTCAAAAGACGTATATAAGATTGTAACAGGTGACGAATCATGGATATATGCATATGAGCCGGAACGTAACCAGCAGTCGACTGTATGGGTGTTCAAATTCAACAAAAGTTTATTCGCGCTCGAAGCACATCGAAATAAATGGTCGCCTGTTTTTTCGGGAAAACTGGTCATGTGGCAACTGTGCCTTTAGAGGAACGTAGAACGGTCAACTCTGAATGGTACACAACAATTCGGTCAAATACGGAAAACAAACAAACGCCATCGGATCATTATTCATCAAGACAATGCCAGCTGTCACACATCTCGTCTAACAACCGACTTTATGAACAGTCAAAAAATCAAATTGATGGGTCATCCGCCGTACAGTTCTGATTTGGCACCCAATGACTTCTTCTTGTTCCCGAATGTCAAGAATAAATTGCGTGGACAACGATTTTCGTCGGCGAAAGACGCCGTTGATGAGTTGAAAAACCATATTATGGAGGTTTCTCAAGACGATTGGAAAAAACTGCTTTGACAAATGGTTCGAACGAATGCAAAAGTGTATTGACCATAAAGGAGAATACTTCGAAAAGCAATAAAGCAGCTTTCAATGCCAAATTCCTGTTTTTTCATTGTTAGGCTCAAAATATAAATAGTGACCCTCGTATTATAAACTAATAAACAATACATTGTAGTGTTATTATCAACTTATTATTATTATTATTATTATTATTATTATTATTATTATTATTATTAAGGCTAGTAACAGAATTTAACGCATTTTAACTTGAAATTATTTACCCAAGACCCGACAACTACCTATAGGGCTGCCCCTGGTCAAGATCTTCCTTCCATGTCTAGTTGGCAACCAGTTAATAATTTACCTGCTACCATGTTTTAACGTCTATCTTTTTCGTTTAGTTAAATTCCACTTGATCAGATAGGCTATCCGTAACTGAACCTACAGTTTAAAGTGGAATCATAGGCGTAGCTACGGGGTGTGCCGGGTGTGTCTAGGCACACCCTAATGGGCTGCTTTATCAAAGAGAATTAAATACAGATAATTCAATAAGAGAGAAAATAAGCGGCAGTTTGTAAGAAGTTGAAAATGTCATTACTTGGTACAAACGTGTGCATTATCGCTGATGAAACGAGTGTCTATAGATTTTCGATTTTTTTATGTCATTGGAGAAAGAAGATATTTACTGCATTCTACTCTGTACTGCAGCGCTTTTCTTCTATACCTGTCACAAGCTGCACGTGTGAGAGAGCTTTCTCCAAGCTTACCCAAGTTAAAACTAAATTAAGAGCAACTCAGAAGCAGGATAGATTGGAAGCCCTGCTCTTGCTATTTGTGGAACAGGAAAAAGCTTAGTCTATTGATGTAAATGAAGTTATTGATGAGTTTAAGAACATTGTACCTTTTGACAGACGTCTCTTGTTATAGATGACGTGTATTTTGATGTATTTGTTTGTAACATTTATGAACATTTTGTGTGTGTGTGTAATTTCTATGCAATTTGATTTTTTTCTACTACATATATTCAGAAATTTTCAACACGGTCATTTAGTGAATTTATATTCCTTCAGTGCAGTTAAAGAGCCAAGTGATTGTGTTGCAAAATATGCTATTAAAAAAATACAAGACCTCATTTTTTTCTTTGTGCACACCCAAATATAAAGTTCTAGCTACGCCTATGAGTGGAATTATGACTCCACCGGGATGGAATTCGGGATGTGGTGAAAGCTTCAGAAAGATATGGTAACGTAAGTGTCAATAAAGTGAATGTTACCAGTGTAAACATGTCGAGGAAAGAAAGTGCTATCTTCCATTTATCACAGAACATGTACGCAAACAACAAAATGCACGAAATGGCGATGCTGAAAGCGAATTGAGCATGAACTATCACGAAATAGGACAGTACGAGGCCTAATCAACGACAATCTTAGTATTGTTGATACTTGCACACAATAAAAATGACGGATAATCGTTCAATAACAGCAGAAAATGGCACGCTGCCTATCATTCATGCGTCATAAACAGTTTAAAAAAGAATGTCCAACATTATCTCCTATCACAGCAGACAAGTAACTAATCCCAAGTTTAGAAACTTACGTGCATCCATTGTTAAATATACAACCTATTTATTACTTGACCACAAACAGTTCATGTTTCCTGTTCACACTTGTACAGTCACGGACACTTCTGGGTTGTAATGATCTCATTTACGATCTCTTACGTTATAGAATCGTTAGGCTACATCCCAGAAGTGTCTGTGACTGTATCTATACAGTTTATTTACATGACTCTCCCCCTTCCCTATGTACAGTCACGGACACTTCTGGGCAGTGGCGCAGGAAAGTTTTCATTTTGGAGGGTACAAAATTCTGCCTCTTATATATATATATATTACTTCACAGGTACCTACCTATTCCTAGGTATAATATGAAGGCATGGGAAATATTCCATTTTAGAACAGCACACACAAATTTCCTTCTATGTAATGCAAAATTTGCACAAATATTTTTTTCTTCGTTTTTCTTAGAATTTATGATTATTTTGAAAACAGATTTTAAGACCCGATAATAATTCCGAAACTTGCTCTGGACCTTGTTCTGGGCTCATTTTGAATTTAACGTAACGGAAAATCAGGAGTTGGAAATGTGAAAATTGCCAACAAAGATACATGTGTCCATTTTCATGCAGGTTGCGATTTAAAGGGTGTGAGGAGTATTCCAACCCCCTCTATCTTGAGCCATCCCAACCAGGAATAATCATCTCCCACCTACTGGATATATGAATCATATTATTGAATATATCATACTTAAAGAGTTCCACTTCAGTTCAATTCATTTTAGTTTTAAAGTCTCATGCCTACATATAAAAATATATTTAAAAAAATCATGGCAAAGCATTTATTTGTAATATAATTAGCTGTACCTAACAAAGTCCTTCAGATCTCAGAGCAAGCATGGAAAACCATACATCTTTGGTGGAAAATATGAAGACCCAGCCAAGGTTTCTTTTCATATGTAGTGGTATTAAATGTAGATACATGCGTGTATTTTAGGGTGACATGCCAATTCCTCGTCCTCCGTGGCGGAGTGGTTAGCATAGCGCACTACGATGACAGAGGTCCCGGGTTTGAATCCCGGCCTGGGCATGGGTGTTATTTGTGAGTGTCCCTTCATCAATTTCATCATATCATCACTCATCCTCCTCTTCTCGATTAGCCAAAAGTGGCAGAAATGTGAAATAAAATAAACCTAATCAATCAATCAAACATTCCCATCTCACTTCCCCAAAGACCTTGTGAATCTAATCCAAAATCTACCAATAACTACAACTGAATGTGAAAGAGATTCAATGCAATAAACCTAACCTTCACTGATTAGAGAAATCATTTAGAAGTTTTAAACCTACTGTTGCTTTCAATAAATAGACCCCAGTGCATTGTTTTCATGAAGAAAAATTTGCAAGAAATTGGATCAAGCACCGTTGACAAGCCAACTGGCAAACCATAGAACCTGCAGTGATTCTCATTTATCTCGTGCATTCATCTGATTTTCTTAGTTTGACTTTTGGGTTTAACTTAAAATGGCGTTGTCTTTGTGTTTCATTCGATATCAAATTAGATTTTAAGCAACTACTGTCTAATTCTAAGTATAGTTAATACATAGGTAAAAATAAGTCCGCCTCCCTCTGATAAAAAAACACAAATCGCACTCTGTTTTAATGTCTAGGAAACATTTCATTTACATTTACATGTTTCTGTAACATTAGCAATGTTATGTCATGTTCGCGGACATTTCCACATTACTGAAACTTACCCGAAACATTTCTGTAATGTTCTGCAACATTGCTGCAATGTTACAATGTTTCACGACTTACGTGTTGCTAACGTATCTCAAACCATGTTGCGATGAAACGAGTCGAGAATTGTCACAGCCTCACCTCGTCTCCTGTGTGGTGATATTCTTCTCGTTCTTGTCTGTGCTTATTCTTGCCTCGGTCTCGGATCAGAAGTTATTTAACTTTTTTTAGATTCACTTCATGCTCAGATAGGCTAATCGGGACTGGATCTACAGTTTAAAGTGGAATCCAAAGCAATGTGCATGTGGAACCCCTCAATTACAAAGCGAGATATCTCGTCCTGACCCACGAAATGTTTAGTATAAGCAACACGTACATTGTGTCACCACTCTCACAATGTACAATATGTCATTAAAGTAAAAACTTTTCTTATTAACGATTTTCTGCTTTACATCTTGATTCGACACTGCGAACCGTCGAAATACGGAATTTTATCCTGAATAGATGAATCCGGGCAGCACAGACTCGCAATTGCCACTAAAATATACGGCTAATTTGAAAAATCAATTAGATATACACTTGGCATGTCTGAATAAGACATAGTATTTTAAATTTATTTTAAGCAATTTTTTCAAATATGATAACCAGAATTTCCAACGATATCGCTTTGATTTTGCAGAGATTTATTTCATTCTCGTCCTGAAATTTGAGAGGAAAGATACTTTTATTTGTCTTAGTAACATCTCTATTTTCAACAAATCTCTTAATACATAGGTTTAAGTATAGTTTTCCAAACACCCTCTTACAAAGTTATGAAAATTATGGGTGAGGTACAGGAGTGCATTGTACCCCCCCAAGTTGGTCTGTTTGTGTAAGTATTTCGTTTCGCAAAATTCCATTTGAAAACTTCAAATGAAAAAGTCAGTCATATACTCTTCTGACGAAGATGTATATCTTATCTTCGAATCGACGCGACCATATCTTACGCGAAAGAGCATTCGCCTGGAGAGTGGTTTTCTGAGAAAAGGCTAAACTGTACCTGATTCCACTGTTCCACACACATTTTAAACAATTTCATCTCCTTAAAGAAGTTTCCAAGTATACAGGTCAATGAACTATATCGTAGCAAGTATAATGCAGTAGAGTAAGTTTACAATGGTTTGAATTTCTGTGGTAAGGAAGATAATGCTTACATGTTATAAACAATTTAAACTTCTCTTATTGAGCTAATTCAAAATAGGTTAACAGTAGCACCTTGAGTCTGTCAAATTATCGGTAATTATGCGATATCGCCCGAACATCTCTCACTCGTTTATTTCGTTAATTTTAGCATTGATACTTACCTATTCTGCATTGCGGAAGATTCTTTAAGGTGAGGTTATGCCTTTTTCCATAAAATAGTGTCAACTTTACATATTACGAGTCATTATTTGTCTTCCTTGTTCCACTTGGGTAACAGACAATATGGCGTGCACTCATCATGGATTATCGCGCGTCGTCCTTGTGTTTTGCCAATTTTGAGTGGGTATGGAGTGTTTCAACCTTCTTAACCAAAAAAAAACATACTTTCGTGTTCATTATGTCATCACAAACCATTGACGGATATCCCCAAAAAAACATTCACGATAGCTCCACAAAACATTGACGGATAGCCCCAAAAGTTATTCACGATAAGCCGTAGCCAAGAACCATACATGTAGCTTCAATACGGATTTGCAACAAAAATTTAAATTCCTGCGTCTTGACACAAACTCAAATATCTGTCAGATATCTGGGGTTAATTTTTCGGGAAATTTTATGAACTGCTAGTGAAGCATAAAGCTGTTTTCAAGAAGATTGGTTCTTCTGGCTAATACTTCTACCATTTCTCAACTTCAGCGTAGGACTAACAACAAAGGCTGATCATAAGGGGCCAGAAATGCTATGTACTGTAAGTCATACCGATATTATAATAACATCTTTTGACAACGGGAGATTATATTTAATTTATTATATGTATCATTTATGAGATCCATACTTTAAAAAATAATAACAATACGTTATAATTAGGCCTAACCGATTTTTCAGGATTGGTAAACTGACCTCCTTGGGGTCAAAATATTATGGTCACCCTACCCATGACTGTACATTATACACACAGCTAGTGTTGCAAACCACAGCAGAAATTAGAAAGAAAACACATCCAACTTAACTACAGCACTACGTAGATAGATCGTCAGTTTTCTTCTTCCAAAAAGAGCACAACGTAATTTCAATCTTTACCATGACACAGTGCCCTAAAATCTTGGCACCTTTGTTGGTTGTGAAAGAAGTAATTTGGAACGGACTGATTACAGTTTTGCCAAGAAGCTGTAACCAGGTCAAAAACAAAGTTTTCACACCTCCGAGCCAGTAACGGGCGGTGTTGGCCAACCACTTCCTGTCATGACAAGTCAGAACATTTATCTCAAGTGATTTATTGTTCAAGCGAACGAAAACAAAACAAGTTGGTAACACTGTGTAGCCCTGTTTCCATGTTAATAAAACAATAAAATGCTGATCAAGGCAAAATGTAACGTTTCTGAAGAAGACCCTGTTAGAAGGTGGAAACGTTACGTTTTTAGTGTATATTTTTATACAATAAATTTTATTGACCAATACCTGGGTCAGCATTTTAATACTCGTAGTTTGAGTTGGTGTTTTAAGTCCACTTTGTGCACAGTAAGGCTAATCGAGACTGAACCTACAGTTTAAAGCGTAATCCGAACCACTGTGTCTCCACCGGGTATCGAACCAGGGACCCCTTGATTACAAGGCGACGACGCTACCACAGCGCCATTGGGAAGCCCTTATTTTAATGTTTTATGAATGTTTTTATACATATTCAATGGGATCCGTGTAGCTTGTCGCTTCAGTTTGAAACCATCGTGTCGCTTGTCTGACGCTTTGGTCTGAAAGTTCTTTTACAGTTTCTTTTAATATGTTTCTTCCTTTTCTTTATCTCTCCTTTTTTGTGTTTGTGTCCGAGTTTTAGATCTCCTGCAAACCATTTTCTTCGTGTCTTCCATAATATCCAGGGTTGGACTCCATCTGTGTACTGAAAAACTGCGAGTTTTAAGGCAACACAAACAGTGGACTCAGGATATCCACGCCACATTTTGATCAAAGTTTTACCTCAGTGATATTGATCAACACCAGTAAAATTATAGGTTGGCCAAATATGGTACCGACCCTTTGGAAAACTGTCTGCGTCTCTTTAACATCATTTTCTTACTGTGTGTGAATTAGACGATCAGAAGAATAATCAAACTGTTACTCAAGTGGGAACCCTTTAGGGTTTCAGGAAGCTCGATTTGAAAGAGCTCCAGAAACCAGTGGAACAGCAGAATGTAAAACATTGTTTCTGCTAATGTATTTTTTTAAAAATTCCTGTAACTAATAACCGAAGGAAACATTGCTCTACTTGGACCAATGGTTAGTAAGATTTGTCACGTACCTAGAAGGAAACCTAACAATTAAGCATGCGCGTGCAGGGAGGTGCAGTCTGGTGTTCGGAAAAGTTCGGAACCATTCGTAAACCTCCACGGATGACGTCAGCCACGGGACATGTCAAAGACGAGCACCAGCAACGGCATAGGAATTCACACTTCTTCCGTGTTTTCGGAAATAAATTTGTTATAAAATCGAATGAATGTTCTAGCGTGTGTGTATAAATAAATGTATATATGTATAGAGCAGACTATATCTAGTAAACTGTGTCGCTGAAAGTTAACTATCAATAGAATTACATGTAATGAAAAGCGCGAAAGCCGGCTCGGAGGTGGAGCAGAGAGGTTTGTTCAGAATTTTCTATTTGAGTGGTGTAAATTCGTGTTTATGGGGGTGAAAAGTTATACTTAGAGCCAAAATTACCACAAAGTTGTCCTTTTAAAAACATTGTGTGGGTGTTAGGGCGAAGTTGTTGGATAAATCACTGGGATCGAGATATTACAACTTCATGTTTATAATCCAAAAGTTACTTTTTTAGCACTTTCATCCTGCAGTGTTTGCAGTTTCTTTATTTGTTCTTCAGCACATTTTAATTTCTTTTTCAGAGTTTCCAACACACTATCTTGTTGGAGATTGGGTATATTGGGTATATTTCCAGTACTCAAAGTCTCTCAATTATGTGCCATGCAAATTCTTTTGCGAGGAGACAACTCTTCAAGTCTGTCCACTGCTCGCTTTCGAATCTGACGTTTATTGGCACGTAAACTCCGATCAATTATACCATTTGGCTAATTGAACACTACTACAATTCACCACACAACCACGCAAATTTAAACATGGTACAGCGTTCCTAATAAGCTGCGGTCTACGGGTAATAATACTCACAGCAGTTCTGCTTTTAAGTTCCGTTCGTAATCGGCATACAGAAAATGCAATGAGCACACTGTCGCTGTTTTGGTGTTAACAGGATCAAATCTCTTCACTTTGAAACCCACATCTTGCACGTAATCGGATCCTTTAGGAACGAAAAATAGCTTACACCCAGGCACGTATCCAGGAATTCCTTTCAGCGTGGTGGGTGAACACCATTTTTAAGGGGTATTGTATGTTTAAGGCCAGTGGTGGCAATTTGGTTCTAAAACTGGGGGGTTTGCGAGGAAAGTTTACTTTCTCTTGATAGACTAGGCTTAGCATTAAGAGGACATAGGAGGCAAGAAAATGGGGAGCAACTATCCCCTAAATCGTCGTCACTGTTTAAGGCTCTCATTTTAATCAGAACGTGAAATCGGGACATTTTTTACCACTCGACTCCTGTTTCCATGCTATAACTTTGTGTGCAGGAACCTTCTCAGTATGTGTGTTTATCAATTTCTTCTGATCAGGATCAAACCATCTGTGTACCAGAAGTGCTTTTACGAAGCTGTTACACATACACGAGAGGACAATCCACTCGACAACGCGAGATTCAAGCTGTGGGCTGCGAACTGGACACAGACAGTTCTCGAATATTTCTCTCTGATTCGAGCCTGAACACTACTAATGTGTCTTGTCCTCCCATGTTTGCACCAAGTGTGCAAAATTGTCTGTCACAGCTTCCGCAGTCTCACACATCGGCACGAAACAAAGGAAGTCTTCTAGAATACAGTTGGATTGCGAAACAGTTAATGCACAGTTCCCAACACATCTAATGTTTCGTCTCCCAATATGGTTAAATGCTTACTTATTTATCTCCAGTGATGTGCCCAAGGAAGGGTTGGGGGGGGGGGGGGGGCTCATAGCCCCATTTGAACGTCAAAGACAGGAAAAGATGGCAAAATGAGGACTGACCACCAAAAATAGTATACGTAACCACTTTCCCTTCCGAAAATCCTGGTAACGCCACTCGTTATCTCGGACACATTTTTTGAAATCAAGTCCCCAGAAGTTTTTATGATCTCGTTTTTGGAGACTGAAGTAAAGCGCCTTGTACATGATCAAATAAATCATGAACTAGTCCTTGAATTGTACACTTAAAAGTCAATGAAGTCAGAAACAACGCAATTTTTCTCATTGGATCCAAGATCCTGTCAAAGTAATATCTATTTAGAAATGGTTCTAATTAACGCATATTTATCCTCATTATATTCTAGAATGTTCCGCAGATAAACGATTCATAGATATTGCCAGTAGTTCGACTCCTCTTATTCAAGAATATTCCCTCTCGCTTCTTCCAGAGATTAGAAATTACAACGAATCGCCCTACGTGTGGAGCTACCTTTGTTGTGCAGCTTCCAAATAATGACAAGTCTCTACATAGTGCTCAAGTTCACTGCGACAACACTGAAAGCTCAAGTAAAGTTTACGTGCAATATTATCAACAACAGGGTAATTCTCCGTCTTGCTTTCATAAGTATTTCTCTCCTTAAATTATCGCCCCATTATTCAAGAAGATAAAAACCTAATTTTATGTAGTGTAAACTGAAAAATTACCTGAGGGGACTCGAGCCACCTGATCCCCATCTTGGATACGCGCTAGTAACAATAACAGGGTTATAGAACATTCTCAGTCATATTATTGACGAAGCCGAAAGCCTAATTTTATCTAATGTAAACTGAAAAATTTCCTGGAGAGGGGGGTCAAGCCCCCTATACCCTACTTTGGATGCGTGCTATTATCAATAACAGGGTTACAGAACATTCTCCGTCTTGCCTTGATAATAATTTCTCTCATTAAATTATCGTCACATTATCTTATTTCGCACAACAAGAAACCAAAATCGTCATTTTATCTAGTTTAAACCGAAAACTTTTGCTTCGATACGTGCCTGTCCTACTGTATTGGTTGCGTTGTTCAGGCACAAAGCAACAGCACAATTGCGCGGCATTTTCCTGAAATGTTATTGTTGTTGAAAAAAATTGTCCACTATCACATAAGAGCTACAGAAAAAAAAACACAAGGCACTTTCACGTTCCCTCACACAAATGCAGATCCTATAACAAGCGGAAAGGTCTGTGACAGCGTCAGTTCTGTCCCGTGAGTGACGTCAGGGTTGGGAACGCCCACGACCCTCTTTTTTCAGCTTCGGGAGGGAAGACTGCGCTACTTTCTCAACTATATTATATACTTACTTTGTGCGCGTGCACTCCGGTTCAGCAAGGCCAGCAGTGGTGGTACACAGCATAACTGTTACAAATTACTTCTTTAACTTTTGTTTTTTCATTATTTCTTCCGTGTTGCCTCAACAGAATCAACCTGAACGCCTCCAAGGTTCGACCTTTTTCCGATATAGGGCCATCAACATCCTCTCGCGGCGTGTTGACAAAACATCGCCCTCGCCAGACTGTAGCCTACAATGCCACCAAGGGTCCGAAAAATCAACAGGCGACCTTGAAGGATCCAATGGGAGGGTGCGTTTTGCGGAGGCAAATTTTGTTTTCCAATGGGCAAGGACTGAAAGAAAAATCCAGAGTGCCATCGATTCAGTCTGTTGATGTCCTCAGTGTTGCGAACTGCACGATTAAGTGTCCAAGTGTACTGTATCCTGTCAGCGATGTAGCAAGCTAGTTAAAATTTATATTCATAAATAAACTATAACCTTACATAATATAATATACTGCGGGGTTGCTAGTCCCCCATCGGGCGCCTCCCTAGGTGGCGGATAAGGGAACACCTGCATATATGGAGGGTACTAATTTTTTTCAGTATAACGTGCCATGTAGAAGCAATAGAAGCAACGAATTCTTTGTTTTCTTAATTTTTCGGGATCTGCTTCCCCTACGGAAAATGTCACCGCACGCCACTGCAATTAAGCAATGTTTTTATTAACATTGTCTATCTATAAAATAGCAAACAACCTTTGGCAAGGAATGGCAATTTGAATCCAGTCTATCAATTAGACGAAGGTCAATATTACATACTACTCGTCAGATAACCTTCCATTATAAAAGGAAGAAAAGTAACCGAATAATCTAAGATGTTTTAGGCTTAGTACATCCAATTTCATCGTGATAAATGTAGGACATTATTCGCATATATACAAGCCAGTGTTGTACATTCTCTTCATTATATTCTCCCAAAGGATCACGCACAATGCTTGGCTGGATGAGATTTTCGGTATTTTGCTTCGCAGCAATTCAAGTAAGTACGTGGGGAATTACTTTTCTCAGGGGTGACCATCCCCCCTAAAAGCCAAATCATGTTACACTCCTCAAAGTATTTAATTACGACAGCGTGTCTAGTGAAAGTAACTTTTTTAGTTTTACTTAACACTATGCTTGACGAGAATGTCATTTATGACTTGTAATGCATGTAATTCCTCACAATCACCTCATCAGAACGCCAAGCACGCCTATTTGTAATGCATTATTGAGACCGAAGCGAGCAAGAACATTTTTACATGCATTTCTTTGCAGGCTTGCAAGAACATTAATTTAATGGGTGTGTCAATACTTTCATAGGATCCCGCGATATTTACTTTTCCAGCTCATCATTTCTCACTTTCACGCCGAAAACGTGTGCATACCACATCGCTAAATATCGTCTCCAAAATATAAAGCCGGATCCCTCCCTCCCTCCCTCCCACTACAGAAGTCCCTTGACAGCCTAAGATTTTATGAAGAAAAAATCTATTCTCAGTCTCCACAACAGAATTTCCGCAACAATCTCAGACGTAATAGTAGGGCTACCACACAAGAGTTAGCTGTCCCTCCAGACTTATAATAGTTCAATGAAACATAATTTACCTACGCGTACAGTGGGATCCATGAGTATTACCGTGCAAATTGTCCATTACTATTTTCATTAATTTTTCTCTTATACCCTATGTGTTTTTAAGCTAAGGATTTTTATGTATGCTGGTGCAGAAGTTGTCAACAGCTTGTTTTGAGTTTTCTTTTTAATTCTTGAAGCTCTTATTGGGTCAAATAAAGTGCACGGACATGGAGATGGACAATTTGCACGGTAATTCTCATGGATCCCACTATACAATCAACATTACGTGGCTAGTTTACATTTTGGAGAAACTACTAAAACGAGAAATATTACATTTGGCTACTTGATTTTTATCTTTTAGAGAAAGATAAATATTTTTTTAAAAATAATTTCCCACATACTAAACTAACTAACTAACTAACTCTCTAGCCTTCTTAAACCCGAAGGTTCATGGCTGCAGCAACACAGGCCTTCCATCTGTCGCTATCTTGAGCAAGATCTATATACTCTTTTCCATCCATACCGATTTCCTTTAGGTCCATCTCAACGTTGTCCCTCCATCTTCGTCTTGGCCTTCCTACAGGTCTCTTACCATCAGGTTTCCCAACAAGAATCCTGTAAACTCCTCTTTCCTCTCCCATTCGTGCCACATGGCCTGCCCACCTAAGTCTTCTTGATTTAATTATTCTAATAATATCTGGACATGAGTACAAATTATGTAGTTCTAAATTATGTAACCTTCTCCACTCACCTGTCTCCTCATACCTTTTAGGTCTAAATATTTTCCTAAGGATCTTATTTTCAAATACTCTCAATTTATGTTCCTCTTTCAATGTAAGGAACCAAGTTTCACACCCATATAATACTACAGGCAAAATTACTGTTTTGTATATTTTAACTTTTAGTTTCTTAGATATTAAACGAGAAGACAAAAGTTTATGAAGAGAGAAGTAACATGCATTTCCTGAATTAAGCCTACTTTTTATTTCCTCTTTAATATAATTTTCATTTGTTAATATTACTCCTAAGTATTTGAATTTGGAAACTGGTTCATACGAGTTGTTATCAATAATTAGATTTTGATTATTACCTAACACTTGGTTTCGGCCTGTAAGCATATATTTAGTTTTCTCTTTGTTAACTTCCAAACTTATCTCTTTAGCAATTTTGGAAAATATTTTAGCATTATTCTTAATTGTATTCACATCATCCCCCAGTAAGTCTACATCATCTGCATATGCTAACAACTGAGTCACACCTTTTAATTTCTTTAGTTTCTTATACGGTCCTAACAGCATATTCTAAGACAAAATTAAAGAGCAATGGAGATAATGCATCTCCTTGTTTTAACCCATCATGAATTGTAAATTTGTCAGACATATTATTTTACTTTCTCTTTCACTGGTGCATATTTTTATCATACTAACAAGCTTCTTAGGTATTCCAAACTCTACTAACATATTATATAATTTATCTCTTTTGACCGAATCATATGCTTTTTGAAATCAATGAATAGTTGATGGACATTTTGATTATATTCCCACTTTTTTCAAGTGTCTGTCTGATGTGAAAAATTTGATCTGTATTTGATCGGTTACGTTTAAAACCACATTGATAATCACCTATAATTTCATTAGCATATGGGGTTAGTCTTGTTAAAAGAATGTTAGACAATATTTTGTATGTTGTTGAGAGTACAGAAATTCCACGGTAATTACTGCAGTTCATTTTATCACATTTTTTAAACATACTTCTTAAGTTATATTCATAGCTATTTCATTCTTTCTTATAGCTGACAACATGTACATTCATTACTCGAGGTGAGATATATTAATTTGCTCTCTTTATACATTTTAAGAAACGTGTTACTATTATGCAATTTGTAGTCGCAGACACTTCTAGGTGGTAATGATCTCATTGAATGTCAATGTTGTTGTTAAAATCCTGGAGTGTTCGTGACTGTACAGCAACTATATACAGTGACTTTTCAGTCTAGTCGCCCGCGAAACGGCGGTTAGCGCGGCGGAAAGTAAGATCGCGTATGCCGGCAAATAGGATGCAATATCCGTGTAACTGGAGCCGCTAGCTATGTAGCTCGTACGTACAATTACATTGACAGTTACAATTAAAATGAGCACTTACGTTGATACACGAGGCGTTGGAAATGATGTCTTCCTGCATCCACACATGAACGGCATTTTTAAAGGAAATTTTCACTAACACGTATCAGTTCCTCTTCCAAAATTGCTTCAGTTTCCCTCCTGATATATTCTTTCAATTCTTATAATGTATAGTTTCAGGCTTGAAAACTTGGCAGCTCGCCAAACAGACGTCATGAAAATGTCCGTTTCTTGTGCAAGGCGCAGGAGAGATTTTTGATCGTAATTCAACGTTTATCCTGATTAAGCACACGTTGTTTTATCCTTTGCTTCTTATCAAGAACAGACCTTCATTACAAATTTGTTCACAAGTATCCAAACTCTGTCTCTGTGTATTTTAACTTCCCTACAAGAATTCGTAATGACGTAAGAGTTGTGGATAAAATTACGTTGTTTCAAATTGTACGGATACCGTGTCATTACTAGACTGCAGAAAGCACCAGTAATACGTAAACTAAAACAAAACAATCTAAAACACTTGTTAACACCTTAACACTTCACAAACACTTACAAACTGGACACCAGCTATCTAGATACTGAAGCACTGACGCGTCCAGTGCAAAGGTCAGCGTACAGCTGTGGGTGTAAATGCCGGCAGATACGATCTTACTTCACGCCGAGCTAGCCGCCGTTCCGCGAACGGCTCGGCTAAAAAAAGGCACTGTAGTATAGTAGGAACCATCTTAAACATTGTTTGAAGTAGTATGAAAGTACATATAACCAGGACGAGAAATGATGACCCCCCTCAGGCAGATTTGTCTACACTTAAAACTAGCTCAACATGCCCATTTGAGCTTTTTGCTCAAGTGTGGTAGTCTGTCCAATCCAAGATTTTTGTAAAAATGCCCTCGAGAATTGCCCGTGAAATGATGAGCCCCCTCAGATTGATTTGGCTACACTTACAAAAGGCACTTCTGTGAGATTGTTGTCCATAATCCTGTCAAAAATATGCCTCTCTTGATATTTTTTTTGGCTACACCTAAAACTAAGCCAAGATGCTACACACACACACACACACACACACATACACCCACACCCATCCACCCACCCACACACACACACACACACACACACACACACATACACACACACACATACACACACACACATATTGACCTTTACCTTGACCTTGAGATGACCTTGACCCCGACCTTGACCCTGACCTTGATCTTGACCCCGACCTTGACCTTGACCTTGAGATGACCTTGACCTTGACCACACCCACCCACATACACACCCACACCCACCCACACCCACCCACATACACACCCACACACACCCACACCCACCCACACATATTTACTTCCGGTCCACTTGTGGCCTATTTCTGGTTTATTTCAATTGCATCATGTTGTGCAACAAATTATTACCCAATATTATGCAATAAATTATTAGGGATGTGTTGTTTTCTGATTGGTTGGTTATGACATAATGTGATGACGTGTTATATTCTGATTGGCTTATTGTTTCAGATGTTTTCAATGCGGTCTGTGCTTAGGCTATATAAAGAGATTTTGCATTGCATATCAGCCAGTATTGTGAGAGTTGTTGAAGAGAAAGGGTGTGTTGTTGCAGTGCTGCTCATATTTTTTAAACACAAAAATATTGCAGATTTGTATAAATTGAATTACAAATCTATTTGATTTAATATACAGAATTTTTGACAACCTGTCATAGGTTTATTAAGTATAGAGTTTTGATTTGAACCCCAAGAAATTTTATATAAATACCAAAGCCAAAAATATTAACAAACATACACACACACACACACACACACACACAAAAATCACACTACTGAACCCAACTGATATTTTTTTATTAAGTATAAAGTTTTGATTTGGACCCCAGGAAATATTATATAATAAACAACAACAAAAATGCCAAATCAAAAATATTGTAATCAATGCAAAAAGAATATAACCAGCCCCAATTGGGCCAGGCACCAAAAGAATTGTAATCCAGACAAATGCAGAACCCCCACAAAAATATGCTCTAAATGCCATAGAAAATATAGTCTCGAATATTTCACATATAAACATAAAGTTATCAACATTGCCCCCACAACCATCTACATCTGGTCTGAAAAGAAAGCATGAAGCACCTGTTAATGCTGGACCTGCAAAGCAGCCACGCTATGCACCTATCCATAGCAGTTTTGCTGGCCAACTTAGGGATTACCGGTTTGTATCAGAGCAAAAATGTGGTATTAAGAATTTTTTGAACAGTATAAATTCTGATGTGCAGGCAATTCTAAATGCACAAAATGGCTCTTATAAGCTGTCCCTCAAATTGTTTACACAATATAAGAAATCAAATGGCACAAAATTTACACAGCCCCACATAACAGAAACTGTACCTGTATATTCAAATGCAAATTCAGACAAAATAATAAGCAGTTTGATAGATCAATTGAATATTAAACACTCTGAATTTGCTGGAAAAGAGTCTGGATGGAGCCTATGTGGATCTCCACACAAGCTCTATGTTAATATTTCTGAATTCAGCCCATTACAAGGATCTACATATTTGCCATTACCTGCCAATATTAAAAACAAACAAGCCGTGGTTAATATAAAAAATAATGATGAGAAATGCTTTTTGTGGTGTATTTTAGCTGCTTTGTATCCAGTTTCAAGGCATCCTGAGCGAATAAGTTATTACAAACAACATGAACATGATTTTGATGAAGCAATGGAGGGTTTAGAATATACAATGTCTATTCAGAATATTGATAAATTTGAAAAAAAGGCCAGGAATATCAATGGTAAACAATTATCTATTAATGTATTTATTTGTTCTACTGGCCGTGGCAATTGCTTGATAGCACCTCTCAGAATCAGTACATTTGATGATGATTCTGCTGTTCCGATTGATCTGCTCTTAATTGAAGGGGATGATACACATCATTACACTCTGATACATAATCTTGAAGCTTTAGTGAGAACACAACTAGACAAATCCAATACAATATTCAAGTTGTGTAGAAGATGTTTAATTGTATTTGATGGTAAAAAAATAATAAATGGTGTGTGTGAAAGGAATGCAGAAATTGCTAAAAACAAGTTAATTGAGCATCTGAAATACTGTGGCAATCATAAACCTGTTCATATGGTAATGCCTAACCCAAGTGAAAATGCAAAATTCAAAAAATTTGAAGCCCTGTTGGAACACCCAGCATATATAGTCTGTGATTTTGAATCAAACCTCAAACCTCTTGCATTCTGCAGCCCAGATCCTGAGGAATCTTCAATTACACCATACCAGTTACATGAACCTTCTAGTTTTTATTATGTGATTGTACAGGATGGTGTTGTTAGTAAAAAATATTTATACATGGGACCAGATGCCATCAAAAAATTTGCACATAGAATAGAAAATGAGTGCCATGACATAGCATCTAATATCTTATTAAAATCAAAACCCATGTTGCCTTTAACAGAGAAACAGATTGAAGATTTCAACAATGCAGAAAAATGCCCGGTATGTGATTCTGAATTTTCAGATACAAATATCAAGGTACATCACCATTCTCATATAGATGGTAAATTTAAAATGGCCCTGTGTAATAGCTGTAATATTAAGATCCAGAGACCAAAATTTGTCCCCATATTTTGCCATGGTGCATCTAATTATGATTTCCATCATCTGATCAGGTACGAGGGGTTTGAGAAGCAGAATTTAAATATTTTAGCAGAAAATGATGAGAAATATATAGCTATTAGCAAAATAATTAAAGTTAATGGTGTTCCTTTTCACTTAAGATTTCTTGATTCCTACAAAATTCTGTCTGCTAGCCTGGCTACACTGGCCACTCAATTATCTGATGATCAATTCAAAATCACATGTGCTTTGTTTCCAAATCAGGACCTGAAATTAATTAGGCGGAAGGGTGTATATCCATATGACTATGTTACAGATTTTTCTAAATTTGATGAGTGTGCTCTGCCACCACAACAAGAGTTTTACAGCAAAATCAGAGGATCTGGAATCACTGATGAAGATTATCACCATGCCCAGTTGATGTGGAACAATTTAAAATGCCAGACATTTGGTGATTATCACAAGGCATACTTAAAACTTGATGTGACCCTCTTAGCTGATATACTTCAGGCATTCAGAAAATCTTCCATGCAAAATTATAAGCTGGATCCAATGTATTTTTACAGTGCGCCAGGCCTAACATGGTCTGCAATGTTTTTAAACACTAAAATGCAATTGGATCTGATTCAGGATCAAGACATGTATCTGTTTATGGAGCAATGTATAAGAGGAGGCATGGTGCAATGCTCTCAGAGATATGCCAGAGCAAATAACAAATATATTCCTGATTATGATCCAGCACTGCCATCAAATTATATACTGTATGTAGATGCCAACAGCCTCTATGGTTATGCTATGGTGGATAAACTGCCATATGCAGGGCTTGAGTGGGTTGAAGATTTCAATATTGAAGATCTTAAGGATTTTGATGACAGTGACTATGGCCTCTTCTTAGAGGTTGATCTGACAATTCCTGATGATTTACACAACACATTTTCTGATCTGCCCCCAATTCCTGAGGTTCAGTGCTCACCTGGCTCTAAACAGAAGAAATTGATGATGACTCTGGAGCCAAAACAGGATTATGTCATATATTACAAAAACCTCCAGTTCCTGATGAATCATGGTGTTCAAGTGACCAAAGTTGGAAAAGTTTTGAGGTTCAGGCACTCAAGATGGTTGAAGCCATATATTGATACAAACACAGAGCTTCGAACATCTGCAATGAGCCAATTTGATAAGACCTTGTTTAAATTGATGGTAAATTCAGTGTATGGCAAAACAATAGAAAATATCAGAAAATATACTGATGTTAAAATAATTACTGATCTCAGCCGGAGCAAAAAATTGATAGCAAAGCCCAACTTCAATTACAGAAGAATTTATGATGAGCATATGGCACTTTTCAACATGAAAAAAACAAAGATTAAGTTTGATAAGCCTATTTATGTAGGGGCTGTGATATTGGAATTGGCCAAATTACACATGTTAAAATTGTATTATGATGTGTTGAAGCCTTTTTATAAGGATCGTGTAAAACTGATGTACATGGACACAGATAGTTTTGTTCTTGATATTCAGACAGAAGATGTTTATCAAGATATAGCACAGCCTGCATTGCTTGAATATTTTGATACCAGTGAACATTCAAAAATTCACCCCCACAACAAAAAGGTGCCTGGCAAGTTAAAAGATGAGACACTTGGTGATGTTATTGTGGCATTTGCTGGGTTAAGGGCCAAGATGTACAGTTTTGAAACATGTAGTGGCGCTGTTGCCAAAAAGGCCAAGGGCATTGGCAGAGTGACTGTAGACAAAGAGCTTGAATTTGAAGATTACAAAAATTGCCTCAAATCACAGAGTTTAATCAGAACATCAGAAAATAGAATTCAAAGTGTGGATCACTTGTTGACTAGCAATATTGTAAGAAAAATGGCTCTGGACCCACATGATGATAAGAGATGCATTTTGTCATGTGGCATACATACTTTACCATGGGGTCATTGTGATTTGAAAAATGGCAATCAATGCCCAATTACAGAGCATGATTTGAAATAAATAAACATGCCTATGAACTTATTTGGGTTCAAAAAAACAGGCTATTATGGAGCTGCCAACACCACAAGCCTCTTCTGATATAATATCTAAACTAAGTGCTTTGTTAATTATTCATCTGAACAGCATACTTACAGATGTTGATGATGAAACAGGTAAAATATTGTACATATTTAACAATAATTTAAATCATTACCAATTACCTGTAGGTGGTCAATTGCAATTTATTACAACCCCTGAGGGTAATGTCAAGATTTCAATAGGGAGAAATATTTATAGAATTAAGCACTCAAACATGGTTTCTGGCACTGTATATACTGTTTCTGCTGGTGACTGCTTATATATTGAGGTCCCGGGATCCTATGACAAGCTTATACCTTTTTTTATAGAATTAAGAATTAGATATTCAATAATAAATAACCACTAAAACAAAATGCCTAATGATATATTTGGCCATACAAGACATGAAGATCACAGTGATGAGATTCTGATGCTTGATGTCAGAGTCAAGAAATTAAGAAGTGATTTACAAGCTTTACAAACCACACTGAATGCCAGTCTTCAACTAGAAATTACAAATTTGCAATCACAATGCATGGACCCTCTTCTTAAAATTGATTCTGAACTCAAATTATTGCTTCAGAAATATACTGATTTGGCCACATTGGATAATTTTCAAAGTTTAGAAGAAGATGTAGCAGCTCTTCAAGTCAAATTTAATACCCAGGCCACCAAATCTGAGCAATTGAAACAACAATTGGAAGAGCAGATTAATAATGTCCAGACACAGCTCCAAACAATTGTCAAAAGCATAAAATCACAAGAAGATTTTGATCTAGTGATTTCCACTCTAAAAGAACAGATTCAATCACTGGAGATTCCTAATCTGGGCCCTCTAAACAATGCCATAGCCGAGGTTAAAGAAAAAATTGAGACACTTGAAAATTTTATGAACAACTTGCCATCTTCTGATGCTTTGAGTGCAATAACTCGGAGTGTTGCCAACATTAAGCTGCAACTTGAAACAAATGAAGATTTTGGAAAAATTCAAAGTATCATAACCCATCTTGAGGGTACAATAGCAGTAGTGCAAAGTGATTTGACAAATGTACAAGAAACTCTAGAATCCCGATTGCCTGGGATTGTAGATACCCTTGTCAGTGTCCAGCAACAGATCACAAAACTTGAAAACCTCAACACTGAATCTGAGCTATCTCATTTTCATCACTTGATCGATGATATCCAAACAAAGCTTGAAATTTTACAACAATCAACACCTACTCAGGCAGATATAGCCCTGCTCCAAGATGCTATGCGTGGTGTGGTTGATGCTTCTGAATTAAATGATGTGAAATTGGCACTTGAATCTTTGCAAAATACTGTATCAAATCTGCCTACATCACAGGAACTTAAAAATATAAAAAAGGCAGTGAATCGCATATTGAAATCAGAAGATATCAGGAATATCCAAACAGAGATCAAACAACTTACTCAGACAGTGGCCACTCTTCCAACCAATCAACATATTAATGAACTGCATGCCCTGTTTGAGGATATCAGAAGACAGGTCCATGATCTTACTGCTCAAAATTCAAAATTGGCAAATTGTTGAAAATTTACAGCAAATTGTAGCTAATATCAAGCAACAGCTAGGGACCATGGAATCCAATCAAGCAAATGCTCTGTCTGTTTTTGCCACCCAGCTTCAAGAGATTGTGCAACAATACAAGAAACTTGTTGTGGACATAAAAATCAAACCAGGCCATGATGATGTTGTTAGGACTATCAATGAGCATCTAGAATCTGTAACAAGTAGATTGCTTACAGCAGAAAAAGAAATAACCGGCATAATCGAGAATCCTAAACATACAGTAATTCTTGAATTGTACAGTATCCCCAACAAAGAATATGATTCACCATTTACACCAGGTGGCAAAATATATATGCTGTCCCCTGCACAATTTTATTACCAGTTTTATTTGGGGGGCACACTGAGACCAATCAAGATCAAATATTGGCTACAACCACAGGCACACTACTACCCTACCTTATCAATAACAAATGCTGACAACAAACCAAAAATCACCAGTGTAGAATTAGAGGATTTTACAGATCCCAATACATTAGAAACATCTTATGCTGAAGATGATGGCTCTCTGGAATTTTATATACAAATAGGAGACAAACTGTATTTAGAAAATCCTGTAGTATCAGCTGCTGAACACCCTATAGTTGCAATATTCTTGTTTACATATTATGTCTAGACAAATTATTGTTGATGAATTACACAGACAAGCCAGACATAATTTTAAGAGACTGCCAGTAGTCACAAAAAGGCATAGATGATTTATGGCAGTGCGACTTGATTGAGATGGCAAGTGGACAGCTGAAAAACTTAGACAAAATCAACAAGGGCTACAAGTATCTACTCACTGTCATAGATACATTTTCAAAATTTGCCTGGGCTGTGCCACTCAAATCCAAGACTGGAGCATGTGTTACAGAAGCCTTCAGGACAATCATCAATCAGAGTGGAAGATCACCGCGCTATTTGCAAACAGATAATGGCAAAGAATTTTATAATTCTGTATTCCAACAATTTATTAAAAGCCAGTCAATAAAACATTACTTGAGTTACAGTGATCTCAAGGCCTCAATTGTAGAGAGATTCAACAGAACCCTAAAAAATCATATGTATAAACAATTTACACTTCAAGGTAATTATAAATGGCTTAATATTCTTCCAGAACTTCTACAAAAATATAACAACTCGGTCCATTCCACAATCAACATGAAACCCTCTGAAGTAACTTCATCTGATGAGCAAAAATTGATCAGCACTGTTTATTATCCTAGATACCAGCCAACAACAAGAAAAGCTAAATACAAGGTGGGTGATCAAGTAAGAATCAGCAAATATAAGCACTTATTCAAAAGAGGCTTTACAAGAAACTGGAGCACTGAATTATTTACAGTGGTTCAAGTTAAACCTGGGACCCTTAACACATATATAATAAAAGACCACCGAGGAGAAATTCTCAAAGGCAGGTTCTATGAAGAAGAACTCAACAAAACTAAACAGCCTGACACATATCTCATAGAAAAAAATCATCCGCAGAAAAGGCAACAAGTTATTTGTCAAATGGCTAGGACTTCCAGAACACAGCTGGATCGATGCAAACAAAATAATAATATGAATACCTGGGATGTTATAAAGAGGCTGCCAGAACCTGAACAGCAGATTAAGAGAAATGGCAAGTTGCTACCTGATAATATTAGATGTCTTATTGTTGGGCCATCGGCTTGTGGTAAAACTACACTAATGATTGATAATTTTTTATTGGCACCCAACTGGTTAGACTGGAAAAACAGGCACTTGTATGTCTTCTCTAAGAGCTTGGAACAATTAAAATATCAGCAACTGATGAAGCTATATGATGGACTGGATATAGCCACTTTTGAAACAGATGTTAAGCCACTCCATGAATGTCTCGATAATTCTGTTGTTGTGTTTGATGACATTATACTGGATAATCAAAACAAGGTTAGAAATTTTTTTACACAGGGCCGACACAAAAACATTGATTGCTTCTACCTGGCACAGACTTTTTCAAAAATATCGAAGCAGCTGATCCGAGACAACAGCAATTTTATATGTGTGTTTCATCAAGATCATACCAACCTCAAACACATACATGATGAATATGTAGGTGGGGACTTGAGCTACAATGATTTTTCCAAGTTTTGCAGTGGATGCTGGAACCAGGACAGTTATGGGTTTGTCACAATTGATATGACAAGAACACCTAATACTGGTAAATATAGAAATAAAATCAACAATTTTCTAGACATTGAAACATATATAAATAACCATGAAAAGGCCAATCATTGATGATCTTAAATTAAGAGATTATCTTGTAAAAAGATTTAAGGGATAGAAATCAGAGAACCGAGGAATTTATGAAAAACACAAGCAAACAGAACAGCCTATTATTGATGCTATTAGTGAATTAGGTAAAAATATCAAAACTGTTACAGAGCAAAAACAAAATTTGATCACAGAGCTTGTACCTGTAGCTGCTAGGAACATATTAGATTATCCAATCACCCCACTTTCTAGTATTCATACACCTAGTCCTGTTGCTCCTAGAAGAATTGAAGCTACTCAGGATCCTATTGAATTGGGTCTTCTTGCTCAAAAATATTTAAGCACACCTAAAGACAACAAAGATGAGGTCTTTGGCTTATATGCTGACACAGAGCGTGATGGTAGCATCATACATAGAATTGGCAATTTCAGAGTAACATTTATGGGAGATGATCTGATTGTATATTCAGAATCTCATCTTGGAGAAAAAGGTGGTTTTGTTAAGTATCTTGGCACACCTGGATTGTGGGAACTGATGACTAGGAAAAGGCCTGGCAGCTATACAGATCAAGATTATGAGCATTACAAAGAAATATTAATAAAATCAGATGCTCTATACCAGAACAATGATCCCACACAAAAAAGAGTCAAGTCTAGCAGTGGAGCAAAATACAACAATTTAATCAAGCCCATATGGTCACAGATCAAGACTGGCAGTGGAATCAAACATTACAACACCCTGCCCAAAGAATTTGTGTGGGTTGATGATGTCAGGAAACTTGTAGATAGGTTATTGGTGATAGCTGGGGAGGAAAATGCTGGCAACCACAATTTTTACAATGAAAAGGTTGGAATTATGGACATGATAAGCACCAAATTGTCTAATTTTATAGTGAATGACACTAAGGGGATTGGATATCTTATAAAAATTATTAATACTCTACCACCTAAATTTTGGAATATTTCTGAGGGTCGGGGGTTGGTTAATGACATTATAAACAAGCTGCCATTTGAATTACACATTCCAGGCTATCAGTATTGTGGTCCCGGTACAAAATTGGACCATAGATTAAACAGAGGTGATCCTGGTGTTAATCCCCTAGATGCTGCTTGTAGAGACCATGACATAGCATACAACACACATTCTGATCTTGACAAGAGACATGTTGCAGACAAGAAATTAGAAGAGGCTGCATTTGGTAGATTTGTAAGCAAAGATGCTTCTTTAAGTGAAAGAATAGCAGCATTGGGGACCACCATAGCTATGAACACCAAACAAAAACTGGGGTGGGGGTTGTGAATATGTATATAATAAACCTACAATGAAGGCCAAGGGTGTTATGTATCAGGTACCTTATGCAGGTCTTAAATCTCTTAAAACTATTGATAGTCTTTTAACCAAAAAGCAGCGCAAGAAAAAAATTCTTGTATTGCCAAGGGCCATGGTATGAAATTGTTGCTTAGTACCCCTCAATTAAAAAAATTACAACAATCTAGAAAAAAATCACATGTGGGTGGCTTCATATTTACTATCCCGGCCATCTTAGCAGCACTTGGGGCTGTTGGGAGCTTGGCTGGGGGATCAGCTGCCATAGCAAAAACAGTAATAGATGCCAAAAAAAATAAGGCAGAATTAGATGAATTGAAGCGCCATAACCTGGCCATTGAGAAACAAGGCAAAGGTGTTAAGAGAGCCATGAATAAGTTTAAAAAAAACAAGAGCCGCTTACAAACCAAGATATTGAAGCTTTAATCAAGCCACTGGGCATCAAAAATTTTAGAGGTGTGTACATGTCTGATTCTTTACCAGAACAACCACTCAACAAAGAGTGTGGCATAGTTAATTTGGATAAGTACAAAAATCAGGGCACTCATTGGATTTGTTATCTTAAATATTTAAACAATAAGGCATTTGTGTTTGATTCATTTGGAGGTATTCCACCTGAAAATTTAGTAAAATATCTAAAATCAACTAATTTTTATTACAATAATGCCTGTGTTCAAAATTTCAAAGATGTTAATTGTGGACATCTGTGTTTATCTGTTCTTAGATATATGTCTCAAATAAATAAACCATCAATTGAAGATTTTCAAAAAGCCTCGTGGTATTTAAAACATCATGGGGGTATTCCATCTCACCAGCCAAAATTCAATATTGAAACTCAGATTACATGATGACATAGTGTATCCCAAAACAATAGCTCTCAGAGCATTTTATGGCATGTACTTGATCCCCAATATTACACACCACAACAACACAATTGCAGTTGGGGATCAAAAAATTGTCATCACTCCAGGGCAGTATAATCTGTCCACTCTAAATGCTCAATTACCCAGAGGTATAGTATTAACTCAAAATTCTGTCACTCACAGAGTAGAGATTGTATCTGCTACAGAGACAGTAGATCTGGGTACTATAGGAGAGCTGTTAGGCTTTGAGAACAACACAAAACTTGAAGCGGCCATCAAACACACTGCTATTAATATACCCAAATTCTTAGCCATAGAAACTCTGAATATTCACTGTAATGTGGCCGAGGGTATGATCACCAAATCAAATGGCATAGGCACTCACAAACAAACTGGCATCATTGCAACATTCAAACCTAATTCTGAATTTATGGAGCCCATCATCTACACTCCATCACCAACATTATATTTTCCTGTGTGCCATAATAGAATAGATTATATTGAGTTGATGGTCACTAATGAAAAAGAAGAATTAGTTGATTTTGCTGGAGCCACAACAACTGCAATCATAGAGATTAATATTTAAATAAAAATACATAGAAAAAAAATATGGAAAATATTGAGAGTTATGAGCTACAATCATTCCCCCCAAACAGGAGGACATTTGCAAATTTAAATCAACCCAACACAGAGATTGAGGTTGATCTTGATGTAGGGGATGGCTTTATACACCCCCACAGAGCAGATCTATACATCAAATTTGATGTTGTAAAGCTCGATGGTACAGATTATCCGGCAAATTCAAATATAAGATTGGTGGACAATTTTGTGCCACATCTGTTCTCTGAAATTGAGATCAGAAAACATGGTGTTGTTATAAACAGAGTAGATTATCCCGGCATTTCCTCCACAGCTTTGGCCACACTAAAATTATCCAAAACCGAGGCTTCTTACTACAAAATAGGTGGATTTGAGGCTGGTGATAAAATATTATCCAAGAGCCACACAGTGCTGTTTCCTATGCGCCTATTGCCAGGATTCTTCTCAGATTACAAAGAAATTATGTGGAAGGGTGGTTTAAGAATTACATTTAGAAGAGCTGCCAATGATAATAATGCTTTGATGAGGTACAGTACATTAAACTCTACAGGGGAAGCTCTGCCTAATACCCTACCTGATGAGGGCAAGTGCATTATTCAGACTATGGAGCTAAGAATTCCAGTTGTTGAATATGAAGCCAGTTATGCTCTTAAATACAAAGCAGATATAATAAAAAATCCACAGGTACCTTTACAATTTTATACATATCAATGTGTACAAAAGCCTGCCACTGGTACCTATTATGAGTTTGATGCTACAAATTCATTCTCCAGTATACAATATGACATGCCAGATTTTGTGGTGGTACTGTTTCAGACTGGAAGACACAATAATCAGGAAAAAAATTCAAGTAAATTTGATAGCTGCAACATCAAGAACATATATCTTAAAAATGGCAGAAATGAGGTATTTCCCAGAGAAAATTACAATTTAGACATGTCCAAGGATGATTTTCTTAAATTATATGAAGCATTTACAGCATACAAAAGGGTCACTACTGGCAATACTGACATGTATTACACACCAGATGAATTCAAAGCACAGAGACCCATGTTTGTCATCAACACTTCAAAAAGGAAACAAGTTGTGGTTAATGACAGGACAAACATTAAAATTATCTGTGAATGCCACGATACACTCCCTGATGACACCATATGTAGTGTTATTCTTATAGGTGAAAAATCATATGTTTATGATGTAAGAAATGAAAGAGTCACAGAGCAATTCTAGAGGGCCTCTGCATATTGCACAAGTTGGGCCTGGTGTATAATTAAACTTAAACCGGAAATTAATATGTGTGAATGTGGGTGGGTGTGGGTGTGTGTGTGGGTGGGTGTGGGTGTATGTGTGTGTGTGTGTGTGTGTGTGTGTGTGTAGCATCTTGGCTTAGTTTTAGGTGTAGCCAAAAAAATATCAAGAGGGGCACATTTTTGACAGGATTATGGACAACAATCTCACAGAAGTGCCTTTTGTAAGTGTAGCCAAATCAATCTGAGGGGGCTCATCATTTCACGGGCAATTCTCGAGGGCATTTTTACAAAAATCTTGGATTGGACAGAGTACCACACTTGAGCAAAAAGCTCATATGGGCATGTTGAGCTAGTTTTAAGTGTAGACAAATCTGCCTGAGGGGGGTCATCATTTCTCGTCCTGGTTATATGTACTTTCATACTACTGTTTGACATTTTCCATCTTCAAAATGAAAAATCGGATGGTTGACTGGTAAATAGAACAGGAGAGGAGGATTTCCTTAGTATATATTTCTTATCGCAAGTGTAAATTATCTTTCTCTGTCTATAAATATGTTCTGTCACTTTTGTGTACGTGATCCTGCTAACACTGACGTATGTTTTTCGGAGGGGGCTGGAATTGAAAAGGTGGATATAGTTTCTTCCAGGGGGATGAGGGCTGGACAAACTCTAAAATATTTCGTAATCATCCTTCTTAACCTTCGTTTCGTAAGTTGTTCGAAGACAAAAAAGATAATCGGGGGTCATTTCTTAAGGCCGCACTAAAGCCGATTTTCCTGTAACTTTTCGATAACAGATGTCAGCAGCGTTTGTCAAGGCAACCGAAAGCCATGTTGCCAGATCTCCTCGTGAATATAACCAAGGTAGATGCATGCAGGTTGGTCGATTAGGGCACTCGTTGATGTGAGATGACGTGTTGGTTAGTGGCAGGTTTTGTTTATTTATTTATTGAAATTCCCAGTACAGCAGAAGCCATTTTAAACCAGAAAGAAACAACAGTAAAACAATGGACTAAGATTAAAAACTAGGTGTTAGGGTTCGGGGTAAAGGACTTGGTAATGTGGATTAATAACCAGACGGTAAACAATTAACATATTTAATATTCACTGGACGTTATGTCCGAAACATACAAAATACATTGAACCATGATATAACAAGCATTTCACAGAATATATCTCTTGTGATTTTTCTCTTCTTCTTGACCGTGAAGATCAAGCCTTGTAGCCATACCTGGACCGTATCATCCCTCCAGGTGTCCCATTAAAAAAAAAATCAGGTATGCTGATGACCGTATCGATCTGGTGGGCGGCGAACCCTGGTAGACCTTCTCGGAGACGAGTGAGGTGTGCTAGGACCTGGTCCTGGGTATCCGGCTCTGCCTGGGGTAGGTTCTGGTACTATTCCACCGGGGATTGTTGAATTTCTATTTGGTATTGTAACGTTGAAGTCGTCGTCATCTGCAGTGTCACGTGAAACACGTCTCTTCAACCACCTGGGATGTACCACTCGTTTGATTCCATCTTCCAACATTATCTCGTAGAGGATGCTATCCCCAATTCGACGAATGACAACTCCTGGGATGTAATTTGGAGTACCGTGCTTAGGTGATTGAACCCAAACTGCTGAGTTGATGGCGAAAGTACCATATTTCGACGAAGAGTCGTTCCGAAACTTTGCTGACTTCCTCGGCTTGAACGGAGATTCACTCGACAGAGGCACATTGTTTGGTTCCCACCAAAATCTGGGTCGGTGTTTCAAGACCGAAAGTGCTGGTAGGCTTCCTTTTCCACCCAGTCGCGTGTTCCGAAGGATGAAAAGAAACGCAATCTGTAGCTACTGCAAACGACAAGGCCATTGGAATATACGATGCAGAAAGAAGCAGAAAGATAGAGCCGTGAATAGAACGTCCAGTTCAACCTCACGGAGCACTACATCCGATGTGTTGTCTACGTTCAGCTTCAACCATCTCAACACCGATGCGCTCAGTCATCATTCCACACTGGTTACTTCTACTCAACACATTTTGGAGCAACAATTCAGTTCGGATAGCTTCATAATAAATCTCGAAATCAATAAGTGTATTGTTAAATGTGAAGTAGATACTGGGTCTGCTGTAACACTTTTCAACGAAAAGTATTTTGACCAGTTGTTTCCACACTATGTTAAATGTAATTCTAGCCTACGATTACGAGGTGTAAACGAAGGATATGTACGTGTTACAGCACAAACATCAGTCAAACTATACTTAGACAATAGGGATTATACTTTACCTGTCTTTCTCTGCCAGGAGAAACTTTTATATCCATTGATCGGTCGTACATGGTTGGACATTATTCAACCATCTTGGAGGCGATTATTAGTTACAGCCAGTGTTCTTTCAACTAACACAGTACAAGGTACTATTACTAGCGCTGGTGCCGACGACCTAAGACGAGAGGTGGACGTGTGAGTTTGGGGTTGTCTGAATTGCTTTAATTTGTTGGAAATATTGACCAGTTATTGTTACGCTAAGTGAAGCACTTTTAAGTGGTATAGAACTGTAATTCGTATATTTTATATCTCCGAGTGCTGGAACATATAGGCAATCATGCCTAAAGTGCGGAGTAGAAGAACACACCACGTTAGCTTCAGCTATTCCATGCTAAAGCAGAGGGAAATTGGGCAACGATTTCCCCTAGGATTTGCAGATCGTTTTTCTAAAGAAATGTACTCAGCAATGCTACCATGCAATTCTTGGGACCACAGTGAGAGGCTCAAAGACCCCCTTCATGGCGGAGTTTTTAATTTGGAATTCTCTCCTGATGGGTCCCTACTGGTAGCAGCATGCGAAAAGAAAAGTGTTCTTCTGTTTGATCCATTGTGCAGGCGACTGATAGATAGTGTAAACGATGCTCATGGTGACTGTGTCAACTGTATAAGGTTTTTGGATTCACGTGTGTTTGCAACATGCAGTGATGATAACACTGTGGCATTGTGGGATGCAAGAAATCTAAAATCCCGAATACGTACCCTGAATGGCCACTCAAATTGGGTGAAGAATATAGAATTTTCATCTCGGGATGGTTTATTGGTAACGTCTGGCTTCGATGGAAGTATTTATACATGGGATATTAACAGCTACACAGAAAATGGATTTGTGTACAACAGGATCTTTCACACCAATGGGCTCATGAGAACTCGCCTTAACCCCGATGCTTCCAAAATGATCATTTGCACCACTGGGGGATATTTGATCATTGTACATGACTTAAACCTACGGTCACTCTCACAGGACTTACTAGGATTCAAGCCAAACATGTATAGGTTAATGCAACTGAGCCAAACTACTATTCCTGCGGCAGCCAGCTTCACTCACTTGTTCTCACGAGACCGGAAACGGAACCGAGTGGAGTTCATTTCAGACTTCCCGTACGGAGATGATGCGGAAGTGGTCTCTTCGCTGCAGGTGCATCCTCAGGGCTGGTGCGTGCTCAGTCGGAACATTAGCAGCGATGAGAACTCTGAGTGGAGCTGTGTTCATGACATTCAAGATAAGGAGCCTTCCGAGATGGTACCAAAACACTTTCCAGATGGAACTGGACTTTCACAGGAATCTCGCTGCTCATCCGCAGCCCTGTTGTCATACAGGCAGGACCTGATAAACCCTTATTCGTTTAGTGACAGTGACAGTGATGCAGATCGGGAAGTAGGTGATGGAAGTGCACTAACATCGTCAGCAGCAGCAGCCCCGCAACCAAGTGGCCGTGGTACTGTTGTGCGACCAGTAGTACAAGTGCGAGTGAACACGCCAGCTCCCGAGCGTAGTCAGACCAATGGTCCAAGTCAGGAAAGACAATCGAGAGACGAAGCAGAAAACTCCGATCCCATACGATCCAGAGTTTCGAACATTGAATTCCACGTTACGTCCGCTGACGTGTGGGAAGCATTGGTTGCAATTCGTGAGTCACGGGCTCGTCGGGAAGGGCTAAGACTTTCCAGCCAGGCTCACCGCGAACCGATAGTTCTCTCACTGCGAACGAGAGGCCTCGTAAACTCAGAAAGACCCGAACAACAAGATGTCGGGGTGCAGGTTAGGCCGGAGGGAAGTCAGAGCAGTGCTGAAGACACTGTGGAGTCAAGTCGACCAAGGCGATCGGAAACTCCACCGCCATCATCTGCACCGAATCCTGATGAAGGTTCATCGAGCAACGATGACACCGCAAATGCCTATTTGATCCGCACTGGCTCTAACCTTGCGTCACGGACTGTCTTACTCCTCGGTGCTAACAGGTCGCCATCAAAGCGATACACAGTTCCAGCTAATCATAAGATTCACCAAAACATTCCCCGCCTTACTCATTTCACGGAAGAGCCCAATGTAGGAAAAGGTTTTATAAAAGAGCTCTGTTTCAGTTCCGATGGCCGCCTAATCTGTTCTCCATTCGGTTATGGTGTTAGACTGTTAGCCTTCAATCCGGACTGTGCAGAACTATCTACATGTGTTCCAGAAAGTCCGGTTAAACTGTACGAATTAGCTACTAATGTTTGTCATGCGGATATTGTTGTTAGTACTAAATTTTCTCCAACACATTGCCTACTGGTGTCAGGATGTCTGAGTGGGAAAATTGTATGGCATCAGCCGGTACTTTAAATGTTTAGCATTTTATTTCAATCAGCAGTTGCAAGAAAGTTTTTTTTTCCCCCTAGAACAAAAGTGTTTCCGTTTGACTGCTTATCTAATTGTACAAATACCTAATGCGCCATGAAATCCTGCAGAAGAAATTTGAAATAGGTGTGTGTCTAGTCCAGCTGTTAATGTTAAATTTATTGCAAACTGGAAGGGTATCCTGGAAAAAAAACACTTCTTGTATGTGTGTGTATTTGTACATTCTGCTTTCCCATCACTATTCCAAGAGTGAAAAGTCATATAATAATACTTTACAATTGTAGAGTTACAAGAATGGGAATTTGTAGGGGCAAACTTTGTAAAGAAAATTTGTAAATAGACACTTGTATAAAGTACATAAATTTTTCTTCAGTAAATACAGAAGTGTCTTATATTGTAAAAAAAAAAAAAAAAAAAAAAAAAAAATCAGGTATGCTGATGACCGTATCGATCTGGTGGGCGGCGAACCCTGGTACACCTTCTCGGAGACGAGTGAGGTGTGCTAGGACCTGGTCCTGGGTATCCGGCTCTGCCTGGGGTAGGTTCTGGTACTATTCCACCGGGGATTGTTGAATTTCTATTTGGTATTGTAACGTTGAAGTCGTCGTCATCTGCAGTGTCACGTGAAACACGTCTCTTCAACCACCTGGGATGTACCACTCGTTTGATTCCATCTTCCAACATTATCTCGTAGAGGATGCTATCCCCAATTCGACGAATGACAACTCCTGGGATGTAATTTGGAGTACCGTGCTTAGGTGATTGAACCCAAACTGCTGAGTTGATGGCGAAAGTACCATATTTCAGGTTGGCGATCCCCATATCAAGTTCAAGCGTGCTCAGATTGGGTTTGTCAGTTATAAGCTTGACAAGAGCGGTTTTGATAGTACGAACGTATCGTTCGGCTAAGCCGTTGCTAGGGCTGTGATAAGGCGGTGAAGTAACATGTTTGATACCATTCTTAAGGCAAAAGTTACGAAATTCGAGAGAAGTGAACGTTGGGCCGTTGTCGGATACGATAGTATTTGGTATCCCTAGCGTGGCGCAAGATTGCATAAGCCAGCGGATCGTTTCCTTTGTGTCCAATGTGTGTACAGGCCATACTTCTGTCCACTTGCTGAAGGCGTCTACTATCAGTAGGAACTTACGCCCTGCAAAGAAAAAGTGGTCTATATGCCATCTCTCGTTCACGTACGAAGCGAGAGGCCATGAAGAATCGGGTCCGTTTCGGACCTTAGGAGCGTTTGCTCGGCATGTATTGCAGCTCGCTACAAAATCCGTAATCTCTGCTGACATGCCTGGCCACCAAAATCTGGATAGACATAACTCTTTCATACGAGTTGAACCTATGTGTCCATCGTGTAAAGCTCTAAGAACTTCATTCCGTTTAACTGTGGGAATGATAAGTCTACCCGACCACATGAGCGTTCCCTGCTCGTACGTAAGGTGAGCTCTTCTTTCGAAGAACGGTGCGAGCTTCTTCCGTTCAGTAGACGTGTTGAGTTGATCTGGCCAACCATTTACTACACAGGACACAACTAATGAGAGCAGTGGGTCTTCTGAAGTGGCGTTCTGTATTGCGTCTCGAGAAAGAGGAGTTACAGCGTCTTCAATGGACCCGAAATATGCATGAAGTTCTTCTTCTCCAGCTGGTATTGTGTCACGTGTTTGCGTAGGCAACCTGCTTAGCATGTCAGCTACTTCTACCTTGCTGGAATGAATTATATTATATTGGTATGAAGATAAAAGTAGAGCCCATCTCATCAATCTATTGGATGAATGTTTTGAAATGGCTCGATCCGGAGAAAATATAAACTTTACAGCACGCGCGTCTGTAACAATCTCGAACTTAGATCCGAGTAAAAATTTGTGAAATCGCTTGATACCGTGAACTATGGCTAGAGCTTCTCTCTCTACCTGGGAGTATCTCCGCTCCGTCTCACTGAAGGTGGTAGAAGAGCAGGCGATGGTCTGTAGACCGCTTTCAACTCGATGACACAATTGCGCGCCACAGCCGAAAGGAGAGCCATCAGTGATAAGTACAACTGGCTTTGTTGGGTCGAAAGGTACAATAGGATTTACCTGTCGAAGTTCCGCCATGATGCTGTCGAACTCGTGTTGACAGTTATCGTCCCAGTTCCAAGAGACGTTTTTCTTGAGTAAAGAAAGCAAAAAGTGAAGTTTCGAAGCTAAGTTCGGTACAAACTTTCGATGAAAGTTGATCATCCCGATGAAGGAACGTAATTGTGATTTGTCTTGAGGTGGTGGAGAATTTAGGACGGCCTCCAAGTTCTTGCCTGATGGCCGTATACCAGTGACGTCAATCTTGTATCCTAGGTACTCGATAGATGAGGTTAGGAATTGGCTTTTGCTGGCGCTCGCTTTGACATTGTGTTTGGCCAGACGATTCAGGACATCACACGTGCGTGTGAAGCATTCTTGCAAAGTTTCACCTCCGATGATGACGTCATCAAAGTAGAAAGAAACTCCGGGAATGTCATCTAGAATCTTCGCTAGGACCATTTGAAACAGATCTCCACTTATGTTTATGCCAAAAGGTAGTCTGTGAGGTTTATATAAGCCCCAAGGTGTGTTGACGACAGTGATGCGTTTGGCAGCTTCAGAAAGTTCCAACTGTCCGTAAGCCATTTGAAGGTCAATTACCGTAAAGTATTTACACCTGGCCAACTTAGAGAAAATATCCTCGACTCTAGCAATGGGAAACTTGACGTTTTCGGTCATTTTATTCACCGTTCCTGAGAAGTCAGTGCAGAGACGAAGTGAGCCATCTTTCTTGGTAACAACGACAAGTGGTGAGGCCCAATCAGAATATTCGACCGGTTCCCATAACCCTACTTTCACTAGATTTTGAATAGAATCCTGAACACGGTCTCGAATACCGTAAGGAACTTCGTAATGTCTACGAAATATCGGTGCAGAGTTGGATCTGAGTGGTATATCGACCATATAAGGTGCAATTGGCTTGGACAAATCACCATCAAAGATTTTCTCGTATCTAGAAGAAATTTCTTGCCTTAGGTCGTTGGCACCAGCGTTAGTAATAGTACCTTGTACTGTGTTAGTTGCAAGAAGACTGGCTGTAACTAATAATCGCCTCCAAGATGGTTGAATAATGTCCAACCATGTACGACCGATCAATGGATATAAAAGTTTCTCCTGACAGAGAAAGACAGGTAAAGTATAATCCCTATTGTCTAAGTATAGTTTGACGGATGTTTGTGCTGTAAGACGTACATATCCTTCGTTTACACCTCGTAATCGTAGGCTAGAATTACATTTAACATAGTGTGGAAACAACTGATCAAAATACTTTTCGTTGAAAAGAGTAACAGCAGACCCAGTATCTACTTCACATTTAACAATTCACTTATTGATTTCGAGATTTATTATGAAGCTATCCGAACTGAATTGTTGCTCCAAAATGTGTTGAGTAGAAGTAACCAGTTTGGAATGATGCCTGAGCGCAGCAGTGTTGAGATGGTTGAAGCTGAACGTAGACAACTCATCGGATGTTGTGCTCCGTGAGGTTGAACTGGACGTTCTATTCACGGCTCTATCTTTCTGCTTCTTTCTGCATCGTATATTCCAATGGCCTTGTCGTTTGCAGTAGCTACATATTGCGTTTCTTGCCGGGCATAGACCTTGTGTGTGATTCTTTGTGCAGTTGCCGCACTGGAAGTGAGGATTTTGCTTGGTAGCAGTTGAGTTCTGAGGTTGATTGCGGATGTTCTGCTTCATTTCTCCCTTGCGCGAACTCGTCGAAGGGTCTGTGTGGCGATCTGGATTCATCCGCGTCAAATTTCTTGAGCTGGTGGCAAAAGTCACAGAATCTGCATTGTACTTATTTGAGAATAATTTAACTTCTCGTTCTAATAACTCACAATGCAAAGCAATTTCTTGACATTTAGCAAAGGAAAGATCACTTTCAGATAATAATCTTTTCCGAGCAGAATCTGAATGTATACCAACGATGAATTGTTCAACAAGTGCCTCATCTAAATACTGCTCATACACACATTTGGCTGCTTGTTGTTTGATTCTCACTACGAATTGAGAAACGGATTCTCCTGGAGACTGAATACATTTTCGAAACTTGAACCTCTCTGTAAACTTGTTTGTTTTGGGCCTGAAGTGCTGAACCATTTTGTCGTGAATGACAGCATATGTTAGATTATATGGCATTTCAGGAGCCGTAATATTGCGAAGTACTTGGAAAGCCTTAGGACCAATGACTGCTAATAGAACTGCTGCTTTTCTTTCATTTGCCACATTCTGTGCAAGGCAGAGTTGATCAAAACGCATGAAATAACTCTCGATATCTTCATTTTCTTCAGCAAATTCGCTGAATGTAATGTTGAGAGCCATGTTATCGAAACTTCAAATTACATTACCTGATAGAAATCACTGGCATGTATGAAAGTTACGATGTGTAACTGAAACTTGCATGTAGAAAATTAGCAAACTTAAACGTTACATGTAAGACCGTCTTGTTGATTTGCTACAGAAATCTTACTTGTTATAATCCCGTGCCGATATGATTAGAATCCTTCAAATCTTCTGATCACTGTCCACAGCGCCAAATTGTTAGGGTTCGGGGTGAAGGACTTGGTAATGTGGATTAATAACCAGACGGTAAACAATTAACATATTTAATACTAGGGGTCTGCGGGATTCCGCAAAGTCGGGACCGGGATCGGGGAAAAAAAAAATTATCGTCCCGATCCCGACTTTTCGGGATCCCGAGCAGTCGCGAAATACCGAATGGTCATTTTAAAATGTAGTTAATTCTCAACGTTTTCTCCATTGTAAATGTTTGGAACTTATCGAAAATAGTTAAAGTCCATTTTTTTCCACTACGAAGTGGATGTAAACACAAGCACGTGTTCTAGAGAAAGCCAGTGCAGCCCTATTGGTGGATTCTGGCAGTAATTCATTCCGCAGACCTTTGCACCCTGATAGATAGTCCATTCAATGCCATCTTGAAACTAGAGTAATACAGCATTGTATGCTGTTCAAAGCATTTACTAGCCTTATCCTTGCTTATGAATTCATAACCATTCTTTACTAAAGCACCTACGGTGACATTCACTCATTCAAATTAACGAAATTCCCGCTACTTGTCCGTCACTCTGTGTTGTGCAGTGTTGCAAATTCGCAATATTAAGTAAAGTCTATAATCTTGAAACACTGGACTAGACAGAATCAGAAAACATGATTTAGACTGACATGGGAATCTCTAGATTACACACGTGTTGATATATATACCACAAACACGCACAGACTACTTTCAACTTCATGCGTTTTATCTAGAATAGTAAAATCAACACATTGCAAAAGATTGTAGGGAAACCTTTGAGAAAGCCAAAGTAGTTGGTGCAAATACAACCAGTGATGCTTAAAATCGTACGGAATGTTACTTTAGCATTTATTAAATGATCCACCTACGCTTCGTTTCTGTACTTCCCACATAAAACATGCTCAGATTTCAGAAACCTGAATTCCCCCAGCTTGTCAAAGAAAAATGCCAGATGCATACACTGGCAACTGCTTCCAAGAAGGAATTTGTAGAGGGCGAGGACACAAGCTTTTGGCGTTACAGATGGGCCATTCAGTGTTGCTACCCGACCTTTATACAAACATCGTCACAATTCGTTAATATTCCAAAGATGTTATCGTATCTAATTGCTATATAGCCAATTTCGCAACTACAAAGTTATATTAATGTTCCAACACGGGTGTACGTAATAAGACCTTCACATTTCTTGTATCTAATTCGTTAGGGAAAAAATAACATAGTTGGAGACACTACTTCTCGTGGTCAAGAATCTTCCGAAACACTATCCTCAAGCACACGGCTATTTATAGCTTTCCTCCCCTCGACCCTGCAAAACCTGCCCTCCTCTCCCTTGCCGTGTGGTGGTTCTCGAGATTTTGCGTAGTTTATAGGTTGCAGTGTTGCCAGGTCTACTGATTTCGCAAGAGATTTCCTGATTTTTAGCACGATCTACTGATCTCCTGACAAGTTTCAGGAAAATGTGGAAATCTCCTGATTTTTTGCTTCCTCAAATATTTCTAATGAACAACTATTTAAAAAATCGAAAGTTGATTTAAACTTTACATATTCAGCTAAGACCCACGAATATTCCGCAGAGAGAGAGAGAGAGAGAGAGAGAGAGTGAGAGAGATTTGGGAGAGGAGGGTCATAACAGGCTGGATGACATTGGGAAAGACACGCGGCTTTTTGAGCCCTTTGTGCATTGGGAACTCCAGACGGGTGTCTTTTCTTTTCCCATCTGGTGCGGTTTTGGTCAAAGGAGAGGCAACTGGAAACTGGATACAATACCAATGTTGCCACCCACACCTACGAGACACTGGTTCAGGTTTTTAACTCTGATAAAAAATAAAATAAAAAAAGGTATTCCACATTACGAATGCAGGCAAAGGTTATGGTTGCACAAGGTGTTGATTGATTGATTTGTTTTATTTTACTTCGCATTTCTGCCACTTTTGGCTAATCGCGAAGACGAGGATGAGTGATGATATGATGAAATTGATGAAGGGACAACCATGCCCAGACAGAGATTCGAACCCCAGAACCCTTGGTGTCATAGCGCTCTGCTAAGCACTCAGCCACGGAGGCCTGTTAGAAAACTGTTGTTGCAGACTTATACGTCGCAGTTTTATTAGAAATTATTTATTAGAAATAATAGTTCATGTTTTTATAATGTTCTTTTTCTTTTAGCAATTTCTGAGCGTAACTGCTTCTACAATTGGTCTTATCTCCCTTTATACACAATCAATACTTTGGCGGTAGAAATTCAATTTCCCGATATTATACCAGGTAATCGACGAATGCAAAAAGCTGATTTAATTAACATTTACTTTGTCTGGAGTGACTGAGGAAAGAATGAAGAAAAACCTGCAACCTGATACTGGGCCCCAGGTTCGAATCTCTGACTGAGCATGGGTGCTCTTTGTGAGTGTCCTTTCGCCAATTTCACATCTTCACGATTAGCCAAAAGTTGCCGATGCGAAGTAAATTAAACCAAATCAATCAATCTATCTGTCTAATACGGCTTCATTGCCTTCCGTTATCATAAAGGAAAAATCTTGGTTCAAGGATATTTCGGGGGTCCAGGCATGATAGCCCTTCTCCATTACCATTAATGCAAGTATGCTTTGAATGTGTTGTTAAAAAAAAAAAAAGTGTGGACTTTCTTTCATCCCGTAAACTTTGGCTAGTTTTAAATAAAAGCAAGCTAAGGTGTTATCAAGTAGAGTATCCCCGAATGTGTAGTGGCTGAAGCTCCAGTCTCATTTTAACACAAAAATCACGAAATGTTTCCATCAACTTTAAATGCTAAGTACATAAATCCACGCAGTCACAAGTATTTATTCTAGAATATTTCTGAGATGAACAGAAAATGGAGGTCGAATTTTTCCCAGTAATATTACTGCTTTTTGCAATGTGTAGGGGCAGTGCCGTCGAGTAGGGGGCCAATGAGAGCAGTCCTTGCACCCCCCCTCCCAGTTTTGGCACCCGATCGTCGCCACTGGTAGGAGGAAACTGTACCTTTACCTTAGGTGAATTAAGGGGGTGGGGTTATCGTACTCCTTGAAGTGCAAATCATAACAATTTTTTTATTAACATAAGAGTAATAATTTTATATTTTGACATTAAAATTAATAATTAATGTTCAATAAAGATAGTGGAAAGCTTTTCCCACTCTACGCCCCCCCCCCAAGAACGTTGTTAATCCGCTATTATTAGTTCTTCTGATTTTTTAATAGATCTCCTGTTTTTTCAGGGGACGATCTCCCGATTTTTAAAAATCTGACCTGGCAACGCTGATAGGTTGTAAGTATCATTGAATGTTGATGTGGCTTCAACAGCAAGTGTTACAAAACATCTATATTTGAAACTTTGAACAAGTGGCGATACCAAAATTGCGGTGGATCCAGAGCATTGTGTTGAATCGTTAACTTCTGAACAGGTGTCTTAAAAACAAGCATTTGTGCGGTCCGCAACGAAATTCAGCCGAACAAAAAAGCGGATGGCACATTTTAGTCGATTTTGGACTTGCTGCCGTCAGCAGGAAAGTGGATGGTTTTTTCATGGATATGAGTTTGTCTACGCTGGTTAAATTATTGCATGTTTCATTTGGTTTATTTTACTTCGCATTTCTGCCACACTTGGCTAATCGCGAGGATGAGTGATGATATGGTGAAATTGATGAAATAACACTCACAAAGAACATCCATGCCCAGGCCAAGATTCAAACTCGGGACTCCTGGCGTCGTAGCGTGCAGTGATATACCACTCCGCTACAACGGACAGCTGTCTTCTTACATGGTTTATTACCATTGACGAGAACTGACATCGTTGGTAAGTGTTTACCTCTATTTTATTATATTTTCTTCATCTCTCGTATTTACAACAGTGTTCATTTTAAAAACTAATATTTGCACATTTTTAAAAGTTATTATAGTTTCGAAACGTTGTGAAAAATAGTGACACTGAAGCTAACACGTGCGCTGGGAGGGAGGGGCAAGTGCTGGCGAATAGAAAGTGGGCACCGCACGCATTAATACAAATTTCGGTAACTTATTGGCCACACCTACTTCGTTTTAAAGCTGGAAACAGATGTTTCTATAAAGGTCGGGTAGCAACACTGAATGGCCCATCTGTAACGCCAAAAGCTTGTGTCCCCGCCCTCTACAAATTCCTTCTTGCAAGCAATTGCCAGTGTATGCATCTGGCATTTTTCTTTGACAAATTGGGGGAATTCGGGTTTTTGAAATCTGAGCATGTTTTATGTGAGAAGTAAAGGAAAGGAAGCGTAGGTGGATCATTTAATAAATGCTAAAGTAACATTCCGTACAATTTTAAGCATCACTGGTTGTATTTGGACCAAGCACTTTGGCTCTTCTCAAAGGTGTCCCTACAATCTTTTGCAGTGCGTTGATTTTACCATTCTAGATAAAACGCATGAAGTTGAAAGTAGTGTGTGCGTGTTTGTGGTATATATATCAACACGTGTGTAATCTAGAGATTCCCATGTCAGTCTAAATCATGTTTTCTGATTCTGTCTAGTCCGGTGCTTTAAGATTATAGACTTTACTTAATATTGCGAATTTGCAACACTGCACAACACAGAGTGACGGAAAAGTAGCGGGAATTTCGTTAATTTGAATGAGTGAATGTCACCGTAGGTGCTTTAGTAAAGAATGGTTATGAATTCATAAGCAAGGATAAGGCTAGTAAATGTTTTGAACAGCATACAATGCTGTATTACTCTAGTTTCAAGATGGCATTGAATGGACTATCTATCAGGGTGCAAAGGTCTGCGGAGGGATTACTGCCAGAATCCACCAATAGGGCTGCACTGGCTTTCTCTAGAACACGTGCTTGTGTTTACATCCACTTCGTAGTGGAAAAAAATGGACAATACTTTGTTTTAAAGATGGAAACAGAATACTCCCTCTGTCCCATAATTATAGTCCGGTATGCCAAAATGGTAGTACAGGAATTACAGACGAAGAGGCAGATGAAAAGCACATGGATGAGGAGAGGCACAGTACATCAGTCTTCAAGATTGTGAAGAGGAACAACGTGACCTTATCGAAACGAGCAAGAAATACCGCCCAGACGATTACCAAATGGAGGCGTTGGGTTGCAACACACCGGTGTGGCACTGTATGCAAACCGGTCTAGCAAGGCACGCTGGAAATCGTTCGTAGAGCACTCCTTCAGTGAGTACATGTGAGAAGAACAGCCATGAACACACAACCCATGATAGGAAGCGACAGGGGTAGCAAGAACCTCACGGACAGTAAACGACAAGCAGTGTACGATTTTTTCTTTGAAAACAGTACGGCTGGGGTAGTGAAGAATGGTCACCAAACCATTAACTGTTACCAAAGATGTTTACCGGGACATGCTCATCAACAAGTTAATCCCGGCAATAGATGCACAATGGCCTCGTTGACTGCGCGCAGGGAGAATCCAGGTGTCCGTTCAGCAGGACAATGCGTGTCCGCATATCGTTCCCAATGACCGCTCCTGGATGGATGCTGCAGCGACCTGTGGAATCACTTTGGATCTCCTTTGCCAACCGCCAAACAGTCCGGACATGAATGTTTTAGATCTGGGGTACTTCCGGGTAATTCAGTCTCTCCAGCATCAGGCAGCTCCACAAACTATTGATAAGTTGATCGCCGCAGTTGAAAAATCTATCTCTGATCTGACACGCGACAAGCTCAACAACATCTTTTTCACTTTGCAGTCCTGTCTCATTGAAATTATGCGCCTCCAAAGGTGGGGACAACCACAGGATTCTCCATATGCAAAAAGCACACTTGTACCGCCGAAACGTCCTGCCATCTCGCTTGGAGTGTCCTCGAAACATTTAAGACGAGTCTACAGCAGCACTGCAGCACTAGATCTAGCTCGTTGAGGGGATGACAACCTTCCTGGACCAACAATATCTTGATGTTTTATTTTGTCGAACTTCTTGGTCACTTTGTATTGATCCTGGATTGATTAATTTTTATTTAGGTTCTTTTGGATACTTGATCGGCCAATTTGTACTGATCCTTGAGTTATAAAGTTGTATGACTCATTCCCGTGTTTCATTTTCTTCTTCTGTATACACCAATGTCACAGTTTGAATATCGGACAATTATTATGGGACAACAAACAAAGGTGTACCGGACAATAATTATGGGACAGAGGGAGTAGTTTACCAGAAATGCAAAAACAATCACTTAAAGTGAAAATTACTTGTAGAATTCGATATTTCCAGAGCTTCGGGGAATATCTAACATTTCCCGTCCCGAAAATTTCCAGACTTTGTCGGAAAATTGCGAATTTTTCCCTTCCCGAATGTCGGAATTTAAAAAAATTCCAGTCCCGATCCCGTCTGTCCCGCATACCCCTATTAAAAACAAAAAAATAGGATAGCATAAAATAAAGAAAAATAAACAAGCCAAAACAGTACCAAAGTAAACAGATCAGTTTCACAAAAGCATTACTTAGGTAAGTACAATTTTTTCTATGTTAGTGATAAAAAATGAATATGAAGTGAATATATCTATTTGGTTTGAGAGTGAATTAATAAAAAAGTAGTAGTGAATCAGCGTAATTGTAACAAAATTATCAGTATTCAAGATTGTAGTGAATAAAACAATATTTAATATCGAAAACTTTCTTCCTTACCAAATCTATATTAGTTGTACGATTATCCAAACGAATTTGGGTCTATGCTTTAGTATGGCTTTAGAACCACCCCCTTAAAGGGAGTTTGCACTTGTCATTTAGGTTTCTCCGGAGGTCTTTACAGCTTTCATTGAAAATTTTGATTTTTAGCTGGCCCCCCTTGCGTGATGACAGCTAATCTGTAAACCAAATCTATGATGATGATGGATTTTGACAAACGATAAATCAATTTGGAAAGAAAGTTTTGGGCACATTCTACAAGTCCATTGGCGCAATGAATGGTGGAAGAGGCTTAACACTACAAGTGAGCAATCTTTGGTTTGTTCTGCATAGCATCAGTGAAAAACGGCCATTCTAACCAGTGACGTGGTTGTTCAAGATTTAGTTTGGCCACATCTTAAGGAAAAAAGTATATTGAGCATTATCTGCACACGTTCACTTTAGTGTATTTTCTCATCGAAATCTGCCTATTACATTTTGACATGGTGGACCAACCTTTCTGGATGAACCGTGACCTCCACTATCTCACCCTTGAAGCCACCTTGATCTGAATACAAAACACCACTACGAATTCAGTAACGACACCTCAACTGCAGAATGTTTTCGGAAATTGTGTATGGCACTCGGAAATTGTAATATCTCTAAATAGGATTCAGAACCACAGTGTGTCTTCACCGGCACCATATCCCGGACACCTTGATTACAGCAAACATGTCTTAATTGTAGTAAAAATCCTTTGACTCAAATGCTCTTTCGAGCAGTGTGCCCTTTGAGAATCTAAAAGTTGACAACAGTGACTGCATGTCTCAAGGTCCTTGAGCCGGTGCACAGCTGGAATGAGAGTTTGCTTTATCTTGTAAAGTTTGTAAGTCCTCCATACAGCCGTGTGTGTGAGGTCTTTGAGGCTTGGAGAATATCGTCAGAGCGGCAGGAAGAATCTAGTGGCCATAGTGAAGCAATAAACGCTGATGGGAAGACTGGTAACGGCAGTCTCTTTCCCCCAGTCCACAAAATCCAGTTCCCTCTCACGTGTTCATTGGTGGAGCTGCCTCGCGTCACTACTTGCGCAGAGACTTGTTTTCGTCCGCCTGCTCCAGAAATAGCTGGGATAGAGTATAGGATATATAAGCAGATCTACAGGGCGCTGAGCTACTATAGGCTAGAGCGAACACAAAGAAGAGAACCTTCGGACAATCATCTCCACGTACCTTCCCCTCCATCGATTCAACTCTGGCCATAAGGAAGCATGCTCCACTCTGCCCCTCCCCTCCGATGCACAAGAGTCGCTGGTCTGCGCAGGCTCTTTTGCCTGTGGGTTCACTATAGCAGGATAATCTTTTCTGTGTGTGATCACGCTCACAAATAATTATCTGTTAGCAATCATGCGACTGAACTTGAAGCCTGGATGCAGCTTTATGTTAAAGATAGATATATTTTAAAACGTAGGTCTATATGTATGCTAAGTACAGTGCTATACACAAGTAAACCTCGGCAAATTGTTCATGCCTATTTTCATTTATGTTTTTTAAATAACAGATTTTTTCGTATGCTGATGAAGAGGATATCGGCAGCTTGTTTGGCATTTTGTTTCAATTCTTGAAATTCTCACTGTATATAATAAAGTGCATGAATATGGTAATTTGCTTTACTTTAATTTTTCTTTCCAGGTTGCAATGAACAAGCGAGCACGCAAGAGCTAGGTATGATCTTAGAAGAAAAGATGTTATGTAATGAAGGCAAACTGATGGATTCAATAATTAGCCAATTAACGGATTCCGAACACACCAGTCCCGTAGCCAGGCAGGGGCCAGGGGAGGCTGAGCCCCCCTGGCACTGCCATCAGCCCCCTTGACATTAGGTAAAACTATTTTGTGTAATTTGTTTGCAGTAAAGCGTGAAAAAGTAGACAGCAGATATTACTTTGCTCACAACTTTGGTGAAGGATAAATTCACAGAACGTGAACAGCAGCTATTACATTCGTTCATCTTTGAGCACAAGTCTAATTAGCGGAAGGTATTTACAAGGTTCTCTAGACTTTAGAAAGTTCTTTCATAGCGGAGCTTCTTTATCTGGACCTTTGCAGCCTCTCATTTAGAAACAAATCTGTAACTATGACGTTATCGTTCCTTGCATATCTGCGTCAAAGGCAACAGCTCCCAAGTTTTGGGAATGAAGAGAAGTTTACGGTAGGCACTGTGATTAAATATTATGCATTCTTGCTTGTATAATATACATATCTGCATCATCAAAAGTAGTATGGAATGTGTAGTAAGGGATGATGTCAGTAGCAGTCAATTAACACTTCAAGAGATGTTTTAGAAGACATAGAAAAAAAACTGTAGTATTTGTATGATCTTTCTAAATTTTATATTTTATATTAACTTAATGACCCCCCCCCCCCGACACACACACGCATAATTTACCTTCATTTAATACTGTTAAACTTTTGAAAAACGAACTGAGTATACAAAGCCCCCCTGATAATCCGCGAGCGCCTCCTGGAGATAAATTCTAGCTACGGGCCTGGAACATCAATATCGCCAGTCTTCTTGCGCTAAGTTTTCTAATTTGTTTTTTACAAATACCAAATTATCTCCCTATCAAGAGCAATTATTTCTAGATATGAATCTTAAATGATTAGTTAACATTTTGAAATGTTTAATTTTTATGTATTTATAAACTTCAGTTTCTTTAATTGAGGTCAATTAGACGCTAATTAAATACTAATATAAATTCCAATGTTATAATTGCTACATTTAATTCAGTATAAATTCAGTAAAATGATATGCTTTTGAATTAGTGACACTTTGAATTTAAAATAATGATAATTTCTATCAAGTAATTTTGTACTGAATAATGAAGAGAATTCAAGTATATAAAGAGTGATGCATGACAATGTTGCATTTTCATAATTATTAGAATTTCTATATTTTAATCTCAATCATTTAACTGTTTAGAATTGCTAGTGGTAGGCTTAAATGATTAATTCTCCGAGTCTAAACTATATATTTAGATCTGGGTGCAAAGTGCTCAATAAGTCTTATGTATTTTTTCTTCCTTCTACAGGGTAGGAGGAAGAAAAGGTGTATTTAAAAAATGTTTTCCAACTTGTAAATTGCAAGTCAAAATGATGGACCCGATTGCAGACATTTATTCTGTGAAATATAATAAACAAATGTTATTGTGAGACATGTGCTAAGAAAGGTAAACTGTCAAAGTTTTTTTCAAACAAATCACAAGTGTTCTATGTGAGCACCTCGCGTAACACGGCACACATCAAGCCGATAGTCTATCTCCTGCCAAACCTTGTGTAGATTGTTGCGGTCAATATCAGCAATGGCTGCTGTGATGCGGGCACGCAGGTCATCCAATGTTGTTGGAAGTGGTGGTACGTAAACATGATCCTTGACAAAACCCCACATGAGGAAATCACATGGGTCAAGTCGGGGGAATGAGGTGGCCAATGAAGGAGAGGTCAATCCTCTGGAGATGCACGGCCTATCCAACGTTGTTCCAATGCTCCATTGAGATGGTCCCGAACACTGCCATGGTAATACGCAGGGGCACCATCCAATTGGAGAATGAAATCTGCGCTATCCTCTGCAAGCTGTGGAAGGAGCCATAGTTGCAGCATATCAAGGAAAACAAGTCCTGTCACAGTACGTTCATGGAAGAAAAAGGGTCCATACAACTTTTCATGGGGGATGGCACAAAAGGCATTCACTTTCGGAGAATCGCGTTCGTGTTCCACAAATTCATTGGGGTTACCAGTTCCCCAAATCCCTACGTTGTGTCTATTCACTTTCCCTGAAAGGTGAAAAGTTGCTTCATCACTGTAAATTAACCTCTCAGAGAACCCATCAGTTTCAATTAATGCGAGGAAATCAGCACAGAAGGACGCGCGCAAAGCATAATCAGTGTCTTTTAAGGCTTGAACTAGTTGCAAGCGGTAGGGTTTCATTTGTAAACGTTTCCGCAGAACCCGCCAGACAGTTTTCTGTGGAAGTTGAAGTTCTCTCGCTGCCCGGTAGGTGGACTTCTGTGGACTCCGCACGAAACATGTGCGCACTCGTTACACTGTCTCTTCCCCAGTCGATTTTCGTTTACAGATGCAGCCCGAATCTCTGAAATGTTCATACCACTTGCGAATGGCCTTCCCCGTAGGTGGTTCTCTCCGATATTTGGTACGGAAATGCCGTTGCACACTAATCACAGACTTGTTCACATGATAATCAAGCACACAGAAAGATCTCTGTTCTCCAGTCAACGCCATTTTCATGCTCGCTGCCGACTCCTAGCGGTAGAAAGTGGAAACACTGCGTGGAAACTAAACTTTGAAAGTTAACCTTTCGAAGTGCATGTCTCACAATAACATATGTTTATTAGATTTCACAGAATAAATTTCTGTAATCGGGTCCATCATTTTGACTTACCCTGTATACTAAGAGGACATGCCCAATGTTGTGATGCGCCAACTTTGTTACGGTTCTATGTGATACCATTATGTAGAAGTCCCATCCGTAGTCAACTTCTTCCCTCACTGTTAAGGAGCATCACTGGTAACCAGTGGCGGGGCGATTAGGGGAGCGGGGGGGCCTTTGCCGTCCTTCCCCGGTTTCCTACTTTCATTGTATGGAATACCGGTTTGTTAAGATGAATATTTCGTTGAATTCAGGAGAGACTGAATGAAACTGTTACTTATCTGTTCTACGGTAAAGTGCATGCATGTCCTGTCTAATGGGACAATGGAACATTTGTCCCCTGGCCATCATTCTAAGATTAGTTTTTAAACCCCTTGAACTTTGCATTGATAACAAAGCAGAAAAATGCTTTATTGAATACCGTATGCTATGTGTAACAACTTATTTATTTATTGAGAAAATTTCAGATACACCACAAATGGCCATTTTACACTAGAATAATTAACAGGGCAATTCCATGTGTGACGGAATTACCTTTTGGACAGCTATGTAATTACATATTCCCTCATACGATTACATATATAGTACAATATGTGACTTGTCGTGCTATATGTATTGACACAATGTACGAGCAAAACAACCTGCGCAGACCCGCGACTTCCGTGCACCGTACTCCCGCGAGAAGGGGAGGGGGAGGGTGGACCATGCTTCCTTATGGCCCGAGCTGAACGGAAGAAGGGAAAGCTGCGCGGGGACTTTTCGTCCAAGGTTTTTTTCCTTGTGGTCGCTCTATATCCCTGTTGCTCGCGCTCTGGACTGTTGGTAGGCTCACTAACTGGACTCGCGCTGTCAGCTGGAGATGTTATGAAAATAATCTGACTCTACCAACACTGTGTGCATCAAAAGCTATTGAAACTTGAATTATTTTGTTACATACTGGCGTATGTCAGTGTTTATATTTATATACTTTATAAGTTTTAATGTTCTTTTTAATTGAATTCTTTATTATTAGACCCTACACGTGTTAGAGGCCTCCCAGATGGCGCATTGGTAGCGTCGTCGCCTTGTATTCAAGGGGTCCCGGGTTCGATACCCGGTGGAGGTACATAGTGGTTCGGATCCCACTTTATACTGTAGGTTCAGTCCTGATTAGCCTTTCTGTGCATAAAGTGAACTTAAAACAACAATTCAATCAACCTACATGTGTAAAATGCTTTTATTTCTTTTCATTTTGAAGAGAGGCGTCACTTTCCATTCATGGGCCATGTTTGGCAAAAATTTGGTGGCTGGTGGAGACACTGTGCTGCAACTCTTTTGAATGAAGAATGGCTCATCACACCAGCTCACTGTGTCAGTGGGTAAGTTGTAAGAGGGGAAGAAGAGAATAGCTTACAAATTCCAATAATAGGAGAAATTATGTGCTCCATAGGAAGTCGCAAACACTCTAATTAGTGCGTGTAATGTAATAGAGACGTTGCAATATTTAAAAAATATGAATTAGGTATTGTTTGTTGTATGTGAAGTCACAGATAAATGTAATGTATGCACGTGTAACGTAATGGACATTATAACATTACAAAAACCTGAATCATGCTTTTTGGGTGTACAACTCACACATATATCATGCGTAGAGAAACGGGGACAATGCAGCATTGGAATATAAATATGTTTATTTGAGTTGTTAATAGTGGAACTTCAACATAAAATGTTTAAAAAGTACATTTGAGACCATATTTCATGAAACCATCATTTGACATATTATTTAACATATTGCCAATATTACACAAAAATAATGAAAATTAGTTAATTATATACGTTGTGCAATATACCATAATTATACACATTACGATTAACCCTCGGATGCATGTGTGGGGTCATTTTGACCCCACCGTCTGTTTATTTCCTGGTATTATAATAAAATCTAAATAAAAAATTCTGATTTTCTGTGACATCTTACCATGCTACTTCAGCTATAGGAACATGTATAAATAAATTTCTTACAATTTATTTTAAATTATATTTTTAATGTTTTTTTAACAATACCCCTCCTTTCCATGTGTGGGGTCATTTTGACCCCAGCCTGAAAACATCAGGAAAACATTCATAAAGGGAAATTAATCCTACATATTATGCCCAAACTAAACGCAATCATCTCAAGGTCAACCACCCACCTTGCCATGACTCACTGCAAAGTGCGCATGCGCAGATGTATTTGGCGCGGATCGAGGAGAAACAAGCCACCATCTAATCTGTGCAAGCCACCAGTTATTGTGTAACGAGGCGGCGTGTGAGTCGGTCGGTATTTCTACAGTTCATCGTTTAGATTTCATTGTTGCGTACGAAGAGTTGCCGACAGCGTCTGGTAGGTCGTCGCATTGTGTTTGTGACCAGGTACTTTCTTAGTGCTGCTTTGTAGCCTACCACTCTAAAAGCGTCTGTGTATTACATTGAAAGTGACACTGACAGTAATGACCACAAGAGGATTAACTCTGAATAAAATTCACGAGCTGCTATATAGAAGAAGACGATGATGATGTTGCCAGTTACACTGACAGCTTTGACGAAGAGGATGGTGTTACAGAAGCGGAAGAGGTTCCGAAAGAGAGCAGTGATGTTGAAACAGACATAAGCAGTGAAGACCGTGAAGAGGATGATGCAACAGATGACCAAGAACCTTTCGGCATGATCTCAAATAATGGAATTCAGTGGAAAAGCAAGCCGTCAAGCTCTTGTTAGACTGTTGCACACAACATACGAAAACCAGCATGTCTCCCGCGGTCTGTAGACTTGACGTCACCAAAAGAAAGCTTCGACTTGTTCATTTTCTCAAACATTATGGAGGAAATTGTACAATGCACGAATTTAGAGGGAAGAAGAGTCGCAGTGAAATCTGGTAAAAAGTGGACTGATCTAACATTGGAAGAGCTTCAGGCTTTCATTGGCATCCTCCTTATCGCGGGGACTGAGAGAAGTTGGGATGTTCCTGTTGTTGAGCTTTTTCTCAACAAATTCTCCAACCCGAAGTACAAAGCAACCTTTGGAGTAAATCGTTTCGAAGACATCAGAAGACTGCTCCGATTTGATTACAAACGTACTCACGCTGCACGTCTAGTGACTGATCACATGGCTGCATTTCGATATACCTGGACACTTTTTATCGAAAACTGTCGCAGAATCATGGTACCAGGCGCCTTTCTTACGATTGATGAACAGTTAGTGCCTTTCCGTGGGAGATGCAAGTTCGTGCAATACATGCCAAGTAAGCCGGCCAAATACGGCATCAAGATCTTTTGGTTGTGCGATGCTGATAACTTTTACGCCAAAGACGGTATAATCTACTTAGGACGACAGCCAGGAGAACCAGTTCAAAAGAACCTCGCCAGCAACGTCGTGAAGAAACTGTGCTACACACTGCGGAACTCTGGAAGAAATATCACAACTGACCAATTTTTCACATGTCATGACTTGGCTAACGATCTCCTGTTACAAAATGTAACCATTGTTGGAACAGTAAAGAAAAACAAACGTGAAATCCCACCTGCACTTACCAATATCAAGACAAGACAGCCTTGCACATCACAATTCGCCTTCCATGAAAATGAGACCCTGGTAAGCTACGTGCCGAAGAAAAACAAGAATGTCATTCTACTCAGCACCATGCATCATGACATACACATTGATGATGATGATTCTAAGAAGATGCCAGAAATCATAAAGTTTTACAAGCAAACAAAGAGTGTAGTGGACCCCATGGACAAACTGGTTCAAACATACACCTGCAGAAGACAGACACGTCGATGGCCAATGACCCTCTTCTATAATGTAATCAATGTAGGCGTTCTCAATGCATACACATGCTACTTGTCACAGCATTCTGATTACCATTCAGGCGTCAGCCACAGACGCCGTATGATCCTTATCGAGTTGGCGAATGAGTTGATTCTTGCTCACATGCGGGGGAGGTGCCAAAACTTGAATCTGAAGAAACCAGTAACCGAGGCAATGAAACTTTGTGGCGTAGTAAGGCAGGCACAGAGACTGGAGGATAGATCTTCAAAGAAAAGAGTAAGATGCCAGGTCTCCACAAGACAAGAGGACAGGAAGACGACGGTACGTTGCAGAAGATGTGGGAAACCTGTGTGCAAGATCCACAGCAGTGTGATTGTGGTGTGCTCAGATTGCGAGTGAGGTGTATTTCATTGCCAGGAGAGGCCGTCACATTCTTCTTTTTATTTATTTATTTATTTTTATTTTTTAAAATTTATTTGTTCTAGAAAAAAGAATATTTAGTGCTGTATTGTGCTATCTCTAAAATACTGATTCTCAGGTCACCTGAAGTTCTGATAATTGCGAGCGAAGTGTAACTACCACTAATATGTAGAACAGTGAATTGTCAATACATTGTTATTTTTTGGGTGGGGGTTAAATAATAATAATAAAAGGGTAAGTGTTTCCTATGTTATATTCAGAGAAATTATTGATCAATAAACCATATTAGCTGAACTATTTACTCTGTCGTACTTATTTCAATGCATAATTGCATTGGGGTCAAATTGACCCCACATATGTAAAGTTGTAAAAGAAAAGTGACATGCATCCGAGGAAATTAGTTAATTATATACGTTGTGCAATATACAATAATTATACATATTACGATTAAAGAATAGTATTCAACAGACTTGATGAGTAACTTGATAAATTTCTGCTTGTACTTGCAGTAATATAATTTTGGTTTCTGGCATTGTATTTTAATAATAATAAATCGCCTTTATTGAGAAGCCGTGTTTCGGCTCTAAATCAGTGGTTCTCAAACTGTGGTACGCGTACCACCAGGGGTACATGAACTGCTTGAAGGGGGTACGCAATCAGCTCGGAGAGTGTTTTCTCATCCATGGTGTAGCTAAAAAACAAGTACCGAGATAGACTAAATTTGGAGCCGAATCTCTGCTTGAAAGTTTCTAGTGCACAACCACATATCAAGAAATTGTGTCAGGATATACAGGCACATTCTTCTCACTAGAATCACTGAGGATTTGCAATAAAATCTCCAAAATTGTGCTCGATAGTTTGCTTACAAACATATATATGTTCACTATTTTCTTAATTACTCTGGAAAAAATATGTGACAATTAAAGTTTGTAATATACTTTTAGCATACATGTGTTTCAAATTTTTATTTTTGTAACTAAACAATCATAAATATTGTAAACGTAGGAATACCCAATAAAATAATACACGTAGGATTCCAATGTTTATTTGTTTATCATCTTTCCACATGCAGCCCGAATGCCATTTTGCTCTATTGCAGATGCATGCCTTCAACGTATCGAAAACGCCCCACTAACCAGGCGTCTAAAAAAAATCCCTAAAACCCACTATTCGGAGATAACCTATGGTGGAGGTACATTACACTTTTAGTTACGACTGAAGGGTACAATGAGAGAAAGGTTTGAGAATCTCTGCTCTAAATCATACATAGAATAAAATGCACTTGCTATCATAGAAACCGTATATAGATTTTGCTCAGGATAGGTACAGACGGAAGGCCTGTGTTGCTGCAGCCATGAACCTTCTGGTTTAAGAAGGCTAGAGAGTTAATTAGTTATCATTAGGGCTAGGATTTTCATGACTTAGCATTTTTTTGGTAAGGGTGATGTGTTCCTTAAACATATAGAAATTCATATTATGAAGAAACTAAGTTAAGGCGCTTTTAAAGGGCATATTTGGCCATTTTAGCGTGATATAGCATATTTTGATTGATTTTTGGTCATATTCAGCATACGTTTGCATTTTAAAGAAATATACCGTCTTTTTCGAAGTGGATTTGTTCTTACTCCCATATTTACTCGATATTTTTTTATCTGTGGCAAAATCTTTCATTTTTATTTGAAAATGTAGAGAAAGTATTCATTGTGCATTGCAACTCAGGACCATAAAGTGAACTAAAAATAGTCTTCTTCTTCTCCTATGGCGCTGCAGCCCGATATCGAGCCCTGGCCTCCATAATAGAGCCCCTCCATGCTTCTCTGTCCAATGCTTTCCTCCTCCAATTTCTCATTCCTAACATTCCTTTCACATCTTCCTCCACCGCCTCCATCCATCTTCTCCTGGGTTTCCCTACAGATCTTCTACCTCATATTGTACTATAAGCCACCATCTTTGGTATGAGATGTGCATCCATTCTTTGGACATGTCCTGCCCACTCTAGTCTTTTAAATTTAATAAAGTGGGATATACATAATTCCTTGTATAGATGGTACAATTCATTGTTATATCTTAGTCTCCATCCATCTCTGTCTCTTACTGGTCCCCCTATTCTTCTCATAATATTCCTTTCAAAAGCATCCATGTCCATCTCGGATTTCTTATTGAACGTCCAGCTCTCGCTTCCATAGTAGAATGTTGGTCTGATTATAGATTTATATAGTTTAACCTTAGTTACTCTGTGTACTTCCCTGGTTTTGAATATCGGCAATAGGGAAAATAAACTTTGTTTCCCTGATTTATTCTCCTTTTGATTTCATAGCTTTCATTTCCATCTTTATGTATTTTTGCTCCCAAATATACAAATTCTTCTACTAGGTCAATATCGTCAATACCTACTGATATTGTTTTTCTTGCATCATATGCCTTGGTCTTTCGACTCTGGATCATCATTTTTGTTATATTTAAGTTTATTTGTAGGCCAACTGTTTTAGCTGCATTTTTAAATTGAGTATATGTTTCTTCTGCTGCAGCCATTGTTCTTGAAATGATAATTACGTCGTCTGCGTAAGCCATTATCTGAGTGGTTTTATATACTATAGTGCTATTTCTGTCTATATTAGTTTGTCTTATATATTCTAAAACCATATTGAAAAGTAAAGGATCAAGTCCGTCACCTTGTTTCAATCCCTGGTTCACTAGTATGTCTTCTGTGAGTTCGTTCTGTATTTTAATTTGGCTTTTGGTTCCTGTCATTGTCTGACTAATCAGTTTAATCAGTTTTTCTGGTATTTTAAATGTCCGTAGTATGTTTTCCAATTGCCACTCAGTACACTATCATATGCCTGTTTAAAATCTATAAAAATCATATATAGATCCACATTGTATTCCCAGCATCTCTCAGTAATCTGTCTTAATGTGTAAATCTGATCTGTTGTTGATCTTCCTATACGAAAACCTGCTTGGTATTCTCCTATGCATTTTTCCGCCAAGGGTTCCAATCTCTCTTTAAGAAGTCCTGATAATATTTTATATGTTGTTGATAGAAGTAATATACCTCTGTAGTTGTTACATGTTAGCTTATCCCCTTTTTTATATATAGGGCATATAATACTATTCTTCCTTTCTTCCGGCATATGTTCTTCTTCCCATATTTTATATATCAACTGGCATATTTCCTTTATTAATTCCGGTCCTCCTTTTTTTAGTAGTTCACTGGGTATTCCATCTCTTCCCGGTGCCTTATTCCTTTTCTGTCTGTCCATTACTTTCTTAAGTTCTTCTTCTGTTGGTGGTTCGATTTGTACTTCTATATTACCTTGCTGCTGTTCTCTATTTATCTGTATTTCTATTACATTATCTTCTACGTTCAGGGGTGGGTTTAGTAGCTGTTCAAAATAGTCTTTCCATACTTGCATAATCTCCTGTCTTTCACTTACTATTTCTCCCTAACTTTTGCGGATTAGTTCTGTTCTTGGTTTGTATCCTTCTTTGAAGGATCTAACTTTTCTAAAAGCTTGTTTTATATTATTTGCCTTAAAATTTTCTTCTATCTGTCTCAGGTTATCATTTATATATTTCCGTTTCTTCTTTCTACAAATTTTATCCGCTGCCCTTCTTGCTTCTTTATACACTTCTTCTCTTCCTCTAGTTGGTCTATCCTGGTATTCCATGTATTTTCTATTCCTAAATTCAATCGCTTCCTTACATTCAGTATCAAACCATTCCTGTTGTTTTGGTTTCGCTTGATATCCTAGGATCTCTCGCTGTTGTTGTTACATTCTCCCTCACTTTTTCCCACATTTCTTCTATAAAGTCTCCTGGTATTATTGGGTTTATTTGCATTTTTTTGCTTTATAACTCCTCTGTATTAGTTAGTTTTTTCTTCTTGATATAATCCCTCAGTCTTGTATTTGTCCTGCCTACTATTTTTACTTAGTTTATTTTTGTTCATTCTGCATCTATATTTGATTGTTACTAGGTGATGATCCGATCCACAATGTGCTCCTCGCATGGTTCTTACATCTAATATGTTTGTGGCGAATCTTTTATCTATTAGGACATGGTCAATTTGATTAAATGTTTAATCATCCGGTGATATCCATGTTCTTTTGTGTACATCTTTATGTGGGAAAATAGTGGAGCTAATTATCATGTTCTTACTTACTGCAAATTCCATTAGTCTCATCCCATTCTCATTGGATTCATTGTGCAGACTATGCATACCTATCGTTCCTAAAAACTAAAAATAGTACGTATGTGAAAATATCTCAGCATTTAGATTTTGATGTTTGACACAGTCCAGTTATAAGGGCATATTTTTCAAATTATAGTGCATATTTTTTAAAATTTTAGATCATAAGAGCATATTTTATTTTGCATATTTTGGTGATTCTTAGGTCATAAAAATCCTAGCTCTAGGTATCATAGACACCCGTAAATCCTTAGAGATATGACCATCCATGACGCTACAACCCACTTTGGACCTTGACCTGAAATCTTCCTCTTCATTCTTCTTCTATATCCCCAACAAAGGTACTTGGTGCATTTAAAAATTTGATACAGCAGTCATCTAAACATGTAGTATTAGATATATATTACACATTTTGTTCTACTTTCAGAGATGGAGACAAGGTAACAGTGTACCTTGGTTCATTGTACCTCTACAACAAGGACGATCCTAAGCAAATAGAAATAGATGCTTCGGAAGTGGTGATCCACCCAAGTTACTCGCACCGTTCTCACACTGCGAATGATATTGCACTGGTTAAGCTCAAGCACTCGGTTTCTTTCTCAGGTAATAACGAATACAAATTTAAATTGAACATTGTAATGGCTGAAATAGTGTTTAACATAAATGAAGGCCTTTACCTAAACAACCCCTACACATGAAATGATGAAAAAATGTTCCTCTCAATGGAACTGAAGTTGAATCATTAGTCTATATGCATGTAGACAAGGTTGGACTGGTCATTCGTTAAGTTGTTGTTGTTGAGTTGGTGTTTTAAGTCCACTTTATGCACAGTAAGGCTAATCGGGTCTGGACCTACAGTTTAAAGTGGGAACCGATTCGATACCCAATGCCTCCAAGAGTTATTGTTCCCTGGGTCTTCACCTCAGGACTAGATTTGGGATGTAACAATTTGATTTAGTGGCTCAGAAATATATACATAAATTTGTACATACTGTAGAGATATGGAGACCATTAAACCGAGAAAACCTCGTCATGTTAATATTCACACTTGTTTATTTCCTGAACTTGTCCGACCAGCGAGTGATCCCAAGAATGCGCTAACTAGTAACTTCCGTAAAAACCAGGAACTGGAAAGGCAAACGCGTGGATCTAAACAGGATCTACCGCGTTTGAAAGGTTTAACAACCTTTCGACGCCTAGAATGATAAAAGCAAGCTCCTACCCGGAGCTAGCGCTCTTTTGATTCTGACACTCATCGACGCTACATGGATAGCTAGTCCGATTACTTTACAACACGTTACACTGCTAACTACGACGATGGAACACGGAGTTACCGCTGCCTAGCATGCTACAAGGCGCAAGGGATCGCTTGGCTTGGTGAACTGAGGGTCGCTGGATAGAACCTTGGAACTGTCACGATTCGGTCTGCGAGAAGCATCAGGACAAGACATCACACACACCTACCAGGTATGAACAAGCGTGAATAACCTTTTACACCAACTTTCCATATCTCTACCCTCCTAACGGAGCAGGTTCAGCTACAGATATTATTAAGCTCTACCTAAATGTTTAAATGAAACTTCCCTGTGACCTCAGAGCCCAGGTAAAACGGGCTTACAACATGGTGGAGGTGCTTCAGGCCCTTTTTTGCAATTAAGTACCCTCCTGTACGAATTGCTTTACATTAAATTAGTCTCCCTCCCCCCCTCCCTCCCACTTTGGGAGCATTTTTAAAGTAAATTTTTAGTAATTCCAATTCATACTCCCACAGTACGCTTAAGATGCGTCAGACCCAGTGACAATTTTGTGTATTACCCTATGGAAAACAACCCCTCTTTTTCTTTTATGCCGAGCCCCCCCCTTTTTCAACAAAAATCTAGTTCTTCTGCATAACATGTATTCAAGCATCATTCACACAGGAATGAGAACACTTGCTTATATTTATTTAACCAGCGATATATTAATGACATAAATAACTGTATACCCATACTTTCATTTGTTCTTTGGTCAGCACGACGAACCTTCGTTTATGAATACGTCACAGATAGCGTTGCACGAACACCTAGATTCCTCCCTCGACCAAATCATAGAGTTAGCAACTGCAATCACGGCAAATCCAATAAATTCACGACCTTTATCCCCAATTCCCTCCCCTCCACTAACACGGTTAAGGTCTGCTAATAGAAATTACCCTCAATTTGTCCTTGGACTGGAAACACCCAACAAAAACCAACCCCAGCCCTTAGCAAGTACCCCAGGTGAAGTTCCTACTCCCTCTAAAGGTACTAATAACTCTGATCACTTAACTGTACAAATTCCCACGACTAACATGGCCACCTCAATTCCAACTGCATTATACCCGGCACCATTTAGCGGAAATGACCCTAAGCACATTGACTCATTTTTCCTTAAGTTTCAAAATGTAGCACACGCCGCAGGATGGTCGGAAGCTAAGCGTAAAGAGATGCTACCTTTATTTTTGACGGACACCGCTTTAACTTATTTTCATGACATACAGAAACGACCCAATTTTGTAGACTTGACATACACCTATATCAAAGACGAGCTAAGTACGCTATTTAAGGGATCATACTTGTCAGCAGATCCTGTACAGATAATTCTCCAGAGAAAACAAGTGGTAACCGAGCCCATTCACACCTACGTTATTGCTAAAAAGGCATTAGTCCAGCAATACTTCCCGAACGCCACTGAAGAACAAACACTCTCTTACATCATCACGGGACTGCGAGCCAAATACATTGGCTGTTTAACCAACAAGCATTTTGCTAGAACAGAAGAATTAATTGCCCACCTACAGAATTTCGAACGCCAGCAGTCATTAATTAATTCCCGTATGTTGGAAGAGAAATTGGAAATAGATCAGGCCATTGCACAGGCAAGCTTACCCCAGACATTCACCCCGTCACCACTTCACAGCTGTTCGCATGCACAGGTCTATTCCCCCCTCCCCAGTCATTCTCACAACCCAGCTCAGCAGTTTGTGTCATACAACCAGTGTTCATCTCCTTCTCTCCCACCATTGACACATCAAGTCCAAAGTCTACAGTCCAACCCGGCTCTCGTAAATAGTTCCCACACAGTGTATCAAGGAATGTATCATATACCGAGTTCTAATAGTGCCCGCTGCGCGGCGACACCAGCCGTACCCAGAGTAGAACACGCTCCAAGTGCTACCTCTGGTGACGAAATAAACAAACTTTCGTCACAAATCTCGACCTTAACTCTGCACTCGAACGAAGAGATGAATGCAAATTCTCTCTTCAATCTTTGCTCAAATGTGCTGGAATTTGCGAAAACGGCTAATCAAAACGCACATAACAGAGGTTTCAACAAGGGGAATAATAAGTCCTCTTCATACAGAAATAATAATAATTCTAGAGCTAATCACAGAGGTAATTATAGATCGAACTCAAGAGGCCAGTTCAGAAGTAATGGTAACAAGAGGTTTCAACGTCGAGATCAGGCTAATCGCGACGATGCAAATACCTCAGCCTGTAAGTTCTGTGGTCGTTATAATCACGAGAGCGACAACTGCTTTTACAAGCCACAACGAGACAGTGTTTTAAACTAAAATCGTCTTCGACTTGCAGGAACGAAATCGAAGATAATACCAGATTAGATAATGTTCCTATAATTGAGAGAAATGGCCTATACTTTATTAATAGTAGCCTACAAGGCAAACAGGTAGATTTACTTATTGACGTGGGTTCCCAAATCTCAATTTATCCTTCCCACCTTCTCCCTACTGAAAGAAAAACATACAAGGTACAATCCACAATCCAAGGTGTGTCCGGATCGAAACTGAGTGTGTCTGAAATTGTAGTTCTTCCAATCATAATTGGAAAGCGTAAATATTCGCACCCATTTAGAATAGTAGATTCAAATAACGTCCCTCCCCTTTTAGGAAATGACTTTTTACGAACGCAGAGGTGCGAAATGTCATTAAAAGACAATACAATAACTCTTTGTCATTTAGGACGTACTCCTAATTATAGTATTTTAAGATCAAAGTACAAGACTCATCAGCTGTCCCATGACATATTCACTCAAATTGAGAATGTAAATGTGTATGAGGGAAAAGCTACCCTTTCAAACACAGTTCAGTTAAGTCCACGATCCAAGACTTATATCAATTTGAACATTACCGCTACGACACCTAACACCCCTAAGCCTGTACTTTTTACTCCATCTGCTTCCCTTATGGCCCAGCATCCAGTAGTCCTTCCCAATGCTGCAGTAAACCCGCAGTCACCTGTCATTCACATACACAACCCTACGGAAACCACAATCACTTTGGAAAGTGACACAATATTAGGCGAAATATCGACCTGTGAAATTTTAACTGATGTTACTTCCGTTTGGGAACATAAAAACGAAGATGTCGCATTTTCATACTCTTGTAATGAAAATAGTACAGTGAAGCAACAAATCAGTGAAAGTCAAAAGAAATTTGACCCCTCCCTCCTCACAGTTAACCCTGATATTCCCCGAGAAGAAAGAGAAAAAATCCTAAAGCTCGCATACACGTATGCAGATATTTTTCTCTGGCCAGGGGATAAATTGACGACAACTAATGTTTTGGAATACGATATCAAACTGACAGATGACACCCCAGTGTATGCCAAAACCTACCCTATTCCTTTTCATTACCGAGAACCCATGAAACAGGAAGTTCAGAAATTACTAGACCAAGGTGTTATAGAACGCTGTGAAGGGAGTCCCTATCGACACCCAGTCCTATTAGTTAAGAAACCCAATGGGACTTACCGTTTTATCTCTGACCTCCGCGACCTTAACAGAATAATAGCTCCGATTTCCTTACAATCCCCAGACATAAAAACCATCATGACAGAGATGGCTGGAAAGAAATATTACTCAATTTTAGATATGTCCAGTGCATTTTTTCAGGTTGCATTAACAGAACGTTCTAAAGACATTACCGCCTTTTCTATTAACAATCTTGGTAGTTTTAGATATGCTAGGTTATGCCAGGGATTGAAAACATCCCCCGGTGTAATGAATCGCGTAAGCGAACTTGTCCTTAGCGGAATAGACAGTTCAGAACTTTCTGTTTACACTGATGATATTATTATTTACAGTTCAAATCTCCCACACATGCTTAACATACTGGACAGAGTGTTTCAAAAGTTACGAACAGCATCCCTTAAATTATCACCCTCTAAGTGTAGGCTAGCTTTTACCGAAGTAAAAGTCCTTGGTAACTTGGTATCTCAAAAGGGAGTTAAGATTTCAGAACACATTCTTAAAGCTATTTTGGAATATCCCACCCCTACCACCAAACGCAAGCTTCGTAGTTTTCTAGGACTTGTAAATTTCATTCGACGATTTGTGCAAGGTTTTGCAGGACCAACAGAATGTTTATTTAAGCTTCTTAAAAAGAATGTTAAGTTTCAATGGACTGATGAACACCAGAAAAGCTTCGAAACACTGAAAGAAATGATCACGTCCGCCCCTATCCTCCGCCCTTATGACCCTAAACGCCCCTCATATGTATACATTGATGCGAGCGGAATTGGCATTGGAGGAGCCTTGTTACAGCCTGATGAAGAAGGAAATTTACATCCATGTGCCTATTGTTCACGAGCCTTAACAGACACAGAGAAAAGAGCTGACACATTTTCACTCGAAATTGCAGGTGCATATTATGTATTGAAATCTTTCAAATTTTTTCTTATGAATCAACATTTTGTGGTTCTCACAGACAACAAAGCCTTATCCTATCTTCGTTCAACTAAACACCATAGTTCTATTTTAGGAAGAAGAGCCCTTTATTTTCAGAATTTTGATTTCGAAATAAGGCATGTCAGCGCTAGTAAAAATGAACTTGCGGATGCACTCTCCCGTGCAAGTTTACCGCTTGACAAGACTAATCATGACAAGAAAGATGATGATGATGATGATGACTTATTCTTTCATCAAGTATTTCATGCACAAGCAGCAGATTTTGATATTAGTTCAGAACAACGTAAAGACCCCTATTTCAGAGACATTATTGACGTATTAGAAAACAAAGATAAAGCTAGTGACCCTAAACTAGAAAAGCTTTCGTATTCTTATGTACTCAAAAATGGAGTCTTATACAGGACTAATAAAATCAAAACTGGTAATCGGGATAGACTTTGTATTCCCCATGCATTAAGAAATCAAGTTTTCGACCTTATTCATGCACACAAAATGAATGGAAGTCATCAAGGTGCACAAAAGACATATAATTTAATGCTTATGCGCTACTTTTTCCCCAATATGAAGAAATTTGTGTACGATAAGGTTCGACATTGCATCCCTTGTCAGATCTCAAAGAAACCACAAGGTTCTAAACCGCATACGCTGCAAACATTTCAACCAGCCCAAATTCCTTTCCAACGAATCCATATTGACGTATGTGGTCCTTTAGTCTCTTCAAAAACGCACAAATACAAATATTTCCTATCAGTAGTCGATAGTTGTACAAGGTAAGTAATTACAGCTCCTTTGGCTAATCACGATGCACAAAACATAGCAACAGCTTTAGTTGAGAAAGTCTTTTTAGTACATGGCATCCCGGAAACGATCTATTTAGATCGTTCAACACCCAATTCAAGTTTACTCTTACGAGAGTTAGCTAATATTACAGGCGTACAACTAAAATATGTAGATACTTGTGCCCATTTCACGAATGGATTAGTTGAAAGTTCATTTAGTTACTTAAAGAAGGTTATGAGAGTCTTTGTGTTAGAAAAGAAAGCTTCGTGGTGTGACTATTTAGCTAGCGCAGCGTTCAGCCACAACGTTACAATCCATTCTGGATCCCTCCAGAGCCCGTATTTTACTTTATTTGGCTACAACCCAAGGATCTTAGCTGACGCAGTCCTTCCTTCGAACCCCGACAATGTCTCCCAGACGAACGCACAGAGACTTGAACTCCTGACTTCCATACGTAAGACAGCACATGACAACTTGAACAAGCGTTACGAACAGCAGAAAAAGTACGTAGACAGCACTTCTAGGAAAATACAATACTCACCAGGACAACATGTATGGATTCTAGATGCCACTCCAACTCCAGGCGTGTCAAAAGCCTTTGCGTCCTCTTATAAGTACAAAGGAACTATTCTTCGCAAAGTTAATGAGAATTCCTACGAAGTAACTTACATCGCCGGCAGGAATAAACAAAAGACTGACACTATTACTATTTCTAGACTCAAAGCCCGCTACGACTAGTGCCATGAAAACCCCACTAACATTCATTAACACACCACTCCGTTGTCACTCGCTTTAGCCTCCTCGCTCCTCGTTGCGTACATTGCACATGCTAGCATCTCATGATTCAGCATTTTCTCACGCTCATCGACTCCCCTCCCCCCTCTTTCCACTTCCCGTCCTCGCACTTCATTTCTGCGTTAGAACGAACTCATTTTTATTTTTAATACAACATGGTTATTTTTATTTTTAACAAGATCAGAATTACAGAATGCTATCTCAATCGTCGGAACATTTATAATACATCTCTTGCCTAATAATTAATTTTTTTTTACAGATATTTTAATGTTATTTTATAATTTGCGTTTAAACGCATGGTAATAGTCAGAACATATCACTTAGCTGATTTGACTAATAAGTACTTAGTGTGTTTATGATTCTAACTAGCAAATATTTTTTTTCCCCCATTTGCTGGTACATATACGCTCAAATGAAAAAAAAAAAAAGTACAAAGAAAGAAATAAAGAACGAATGAACTAAGATAGAACAAGATCAATGATTTAAAGAACAAATGAACTGCGTAGAACTTGCTTGAACTATTGGCTTTTTGGCCATAGCAATTTTTTTTATTTACGCTCAGGTGTACCGCGAACTGCTTCTTTGAAAGCTGCAATGCACTAAATATGTTAATAAAGCATATAATAAAATAGGCAAATGTTCCCACTCTCTCTTTAATTTTATAATTCAAATATTGATAGCATACAACATGGTATAGCTCATATCCCATGAAATTACAATCTACTGTATTTTTCAACGAACTCTTACACAAATCTATTACTTACTCTTTCTCACTTCTTTTTCATTTTTTTTTATTAGCAGCGAATCGAAGGCGCTTAAACCTTTGTCCACAAGACACGTAAAATTCTAGCAATTGTTTTTATAAACGACATTTACACATATTACGGAAGGAAATGTCTCGTAATCACTTAGTTCGTTCTATTATCGCTGAATTCTCCTTTCTTTTCTCATTTCATTCCCGGCTAAGCCGACTATTCAAATTCCCCCCCCCCCCCCGTTGCGCCCCGACGAACTTTCCTTACAACATGGAATTATTCCACCTACTTCCCCCCTTAAAAACACTACATCATATAAGCAACAACGCCCCTTCGCCGTCCCTACGATTAGATATTACCTCCCCTCCCCCCCAAAATAATTCACCAGTTTTAACTGAAAGTCCCTTTTCAATCGATTTTATAACCCGTCATCACTTATTGTAACTCTGCTCCACTACCTTTTGCTTTTCCTAATTTTTCCCTTCTTTTGCGCTTGTTTCATTTTCATCGCCACGGATGTTACTGGACCCATGACGACCACCGGCTTGTACCATCGAGCGACAGACCTAGGCTCTTCGCAGAGACCAACAACGATCTTGTGGAGTTCCAGCACCAACAAGGACCCGTTCCCGTCTGGATCCCATGGCTGATTTTTCCATCTTCCGCGCCGCGACCCAGATGTGGAGCGCTTTACCCAGGACGTTTGTTGACCCAAAGCGCCATTGCAAATTTGACTTCCAGACTGCCCTCCCATGACGATCTACATCGACAAGGCCCCGCCCACTGAGTGCATTGTGCTCTTGTTTCCTGACGTCATATGATGCATATGTTATTTTTCATCGGCTAAAAGTGTTCCGGTGCTCAGCTACTTCAAGTACCGTAAGGCACACGCTATTAGTACGCACGCATGTCCATTACAGTGCCAAAGTTTGTGCCCATGGGTGCTACCCATATTGGATTAGAGATACGTCTCTTTCTTTTTTTTTTTATCGTCAGCTGCACAGCACGTCCAGCCTATGGCGGCATGCAGTTTACAGCGTTGCCATGGCAACTAACCTCAAGGCTCCGCCCCAGCATCGTGTGTTATATGCCAAGTGTACTTTGAACTCAACAGTGAATACAACCGCGTGCGGTTCACGGCAGTTCTTCACACTGTGCTGACATGTGTTTTTTTTATTCTCGTGTTGTCATCGTTCTCAAAACTAGTTCAGTGTCACACTTATGTAATTATTTTTATCCATGCCTCAAGACTTAGTTAATTGTGCTCGTACTTTTTGAGTTTATAAGAGGCTATGACCTACAATTTAATTTTTTTTCTCTACGTGTTTTTATAATTTCTCAACGGTATTTGGTGCCACGTTATTTTGATGATATGACTATTCTGGTGCTTTCAATTTTTTTTTTACGGTGATGTGATTCTTCTAGTGATTGGTTTACTGTATTGGTTTTCTACAAGTTTTGATATGTTAATAAATCATAATTTTTAAATATAACCTACTCCGGACGAGGTAGTCGACCATCACAGAGTGGTTCGATTATTTCAACAAGGGGAATGTAGAGATATGGAGACCATTAAACCGAGAAAACCTCGTCATGTTAATATTCACACTTGTTTATTTCCTGAACTTGTCCGACCAGCAAGTGATCCCAAGAATGCGCTAACTAGTAACTTCCGTAAAAACCAGGAACTGGAAAGGCAAACGCGTGGATCTAAACAGGATCTACCGCGTTTGAAAGGTTTAACAACCTTTCGACGCCTAGAATGATAAAAGCAAGCTCCTACCCGGAGCTAGCGCTCTTTTGATTCTGACACTCATCGACGCTACATGGATAGCTAGTCCGATTACTTTACAACACGTTACACTGCTAACTACGACGATGGAACACGGAGTTACCGCTGCCTAGCATGCTACAAGGCGCAAGGGATCGCTTGGCTTGGTGAACTGAGGGTCGCTGGATAGAACCTTGGAACTGTCACGATTCGGTCTGCGAGAAGCATCAGGACAAGACATCACACACACCTACCAGGTATGAACAAGCGTGAATAACCTTTTACACCAACTTTCCATATCTCTACCCTCCTAACGGAGCAGGTTCAGCTACAGATATTATTAAGCTCTACCTAAATGTTTAAATGAAACTTCCCTGTGACCTCAGAGCCCAGGTAAAACGGGCTTACAACAATACATATGATACATACGTACATATGCAATATATTGATACAATAAGTATTTTATTTTTAAAAAAAATACGGCTATTTTTTTATTTCTGTGAAAGTTTAGATACATGTGTATTATTACATAGTTTTGTAAAATCACCAAGATGAAGATTGTTGGTTAAATGAATATATGAATAAAATATTGTATTTTTATGCAGATACGGTGGAACCCATCACTTTGCCTTCTTCTTCGCTTATGTCGCATTCGTTTGAAGGGAAGAAAGCGACGTTACTTGGTTGGGGAACTCGTGAAAACAGTAAGTATTCAATTTTTGTTAATACGGTTCGCAAAAGTTTATAAAATAAACGCTAGAACGTGTCATTTGGGTACATTAATTATGATCTTGATCAAATCAAAAATATTTTACACTTCACAAATCTTCCTTACAGAATAACTCTAAAATGTTTCAATTGTGGTGTTAGCTAACTAAATATTGAAGTAGTTCTATAACTTTCCCTAATTGCTAACAGATTAATGTTCCTACATTCTATATTTTATTTCGAAAGTAATATGGAACTGTCATAACTGGTAAGAATATCTGAGCTCATTTTTTAAATTGATTATCTAAGTTGAAATATATTAACACTATTATATTAAAGATCGTGCATACAAAACACTGAAATAATTGACAACAGACTCGATTTTAGACACGAAATACACAATAACTACACCATTTGATACTCTACGAAATTTCACCAGGACCACTATAGAAAATCAGTAGCTGTACCTATCGTCAGTTCACTCTGCATACTGTTTGAATGCCCTACCTCTACATGTTACCTCGTATGATAAATACAGCAGCTTTAAACAAGCTGGCAGTAACAAAATTACTTCTTCATGAGCAGGAACAGAACTTCAGTAAATATTAATAGAATCAGCGTACGTTGAAATAAAAACAGAATACATAAGCAGTTTCGGATTTGGAAACTACGAGTATTTTAATTTGTGTGGTATTGTAGTGTTACGTAATGAAATATTTAGTACGAATGAATGCATTTGGATGCTTGTATCTATCATGGTGTTATTGTATTTTTTGTTTGTAAAAGATTTGGAAGTTAAAAAGGGCAGTCCCAGGGTGACTTCGGCCATCTGAATATTTGAATATCTGAAAAGAAGTTAGTAATAATTACATTCTTTAAACAAACATTTCTTCCTTAGATGGTAACGAGAGTGGCAAATATTACAAAGGAATGCCTGTGACTGTACTGTCAAATTTGGAGTGCAAAGCTACTTCATACGATATTCACGATTCTGAATTATGTGCGATGGGAGATCGAAGTGTAAACAATTGTGTGGTGAGTATATTGTGAAACTTACAATTGGTGGTTAAAAACTAGAATCTTTCTAAAATTTATCATAAAAAATCCTTTAAAATACAGGGTGTATCATAAGTAATAGCGCAAACTGACACAGTTGAAAGTACACGATAATAGAAACAAAAAAGTTTCAGTAAACATGTGTGTCCAAATGAGCCGTTTTCGAGATAATTGCGAATGTGTGGTTACAAGCCGCCACTGACATCATTGTTTGTAAACGTCGTCCTAGTTGGTAAAAGTTGTGAGAATGTGTCACTCATTGCATTTTGTAAACACCGAGTGCTTTACTCCTTGCGCGGTCCGAGGTTTGCTCTCAGAACATTTCCGATTGGTGGCGTTGTAATCAAACAGGATGGATACAATCAGTACAGAGAATTGTACTAGTTATAAGTAACAGTTACTTTTTCAGGAATTCTAGCTAACTAGATACGTTTAAAAGTAAGTACGTGTGACTGTAACAGAGTTACTTTTTTGCAATAAAAGTAACGTTATCAACAGTTACTTTACGACATCTAAATTGTTAACTTGAAATCTGTATTGTAGGGGAAGAGCTCAATTTGGCAACGTTGTTTCCAACTGTGTCTTCCCTGGATGCTAAGGTGAAAGGATTTTCATGAAAACGCCTAAGGCAAGAAACCTGCCCGTCGTTGCATACGAAATTTAGAACATCCATGCTTTATTGCAATTCGTCATTTCTAATTGAGCAAAAATGTCAGTGTTTTGGGTGGATTATCTTATCCCATCGATTCGGAACGTGGTAGCTGAGATACAAAGAAGAAATTGTTGATGAAATGGAATGGGCTTGGCTTTGAAGAGGAAGAAACCTGTCTGTACTGTGGCGGACATACAAATGTTTTTTCGAATTGAAATCAGTCAAGGAACCGACTCCTTGTTCGATCACTTATTTGTTACAGTAACATTAACACTCCTCACAAAAAAGTTTGCAATATTGTTACGTAAAACAATAGGTGATTGACACGGCCTTGGAATGCAACAACCCATGGTATCTATCTCGTGGACGCTCTCGTCTTTCCGCCGACATATGCCACCGTGCCTATCACCTATTACCTGTAACAATATTCCAAACTTGTGAGGAGTGTATTTATGAAGACTTACATTATTTATCAGATACATTATATACATGTATGTCTTCATATATTTATTTTACAATTAATGATCAGTGATAGCCATTGTTGGTTGTGTTATTTCTATTATCTGTCTGCTGTAAGCATGAAGTCCAAGAAAATAAACTTACTTGCTTGAGAGAAATTCTATTGGTTACTCTAATGACATCTGTGCAGGATATCTTAGGTGCAAGAGTATATTAGAGGAAAATCAACAAAACCAACATACCATTTTATTTTTTACCCTTAACTCGGAGTTGAGGAAGAATTTTCCGAAGTGGAATGCATCATCACCAACTCCATGCCGAAGTATAATAAGCTGTGTAACAATGACTATTACAACGACTTTTTGTTTCATAAAATAGTTTTTTTTTCCGAAAGGTACAATTATGTCATATGAGGAAATGAGTTCTTAAAACAACATACATGTTTAAATAAGGCATTAACTTGTGAAACGATGCAAACAAATATATGTAAGTCATAATATTTTAATGGCTTCTATTAGAGAATAAAGCAGTTCCTTTAACCAACATGAAAGACAATGTAATTTCTTTTGACTATTTAGCCTTCAATGGCAACACATATGTATAAAGCCATTTAAGAAATTACAGACGTGCACGTCATGTTCTGCACCTGCACATTGAACATGAGCCCAAAGATTACAGATGATACACATTATCCATTCTTCATCACTACTGGCATCTTCAGAATAGAGTCCTTCACAAAACATACATTCAGCGTCTAGGGCATCTTCATCTGGCGCAACGGTATAGGGAACCCACTTATTGGTGTATGTCGGTTTAGGGAACAACGGCATCAATAACAATACCCTCAAAAATCTACAAACACCACATCATCACAACTAAATCTATGTTCGGAATCGTTATCCTATCTACAATAATGTGATAAAACTGTAAAACTTTACTCATCATTTGTATGAATAATATAGTAAATACGTGTATCTGTGATAATACTATGCACACACAAATAAAAGTATTGAAATCACCCCAAAACAAAAAAAAATCTTCCTACACATTATTGTGTGGTTATCATTAGCACTAAAACAAATATAATAAGAAAAATGAGCAAAATTAATTTAATCTCATTTATTCCATTAATTTCTGCACCAAACAATCAACGAAATACAGAGTTCAACGCCCTCGAAATAATACTACAGTGCACTATTTTTAATTCGAACGTCAAGAGGACACGAAAAAATTCGAATTATCCTTTTCACCAACGCTCATTTCGCTGGTCGCACACTATCTTGGGAGCCTAAAGAACAGAGTTACCCTTTTATCGCAAAATGGCGGCTGTGAAATAAGAGTGTGTCGGTTTAGGAGACCTGGTGACTTTCCTCTACATTTGGTTAAGCCATTAACATAGGAACTATATTGAAATTGTGGAACGCAATGTTATGAGCTCTACAGCTAAGACCAATATATTCATGGACAAGATAAGGCACAAACAATCAAATATGAAAGTAAGTATTTCTGAGAAATAACATTATTATTCTGAATTAAAAGTATTGCCAAACACAATTGATTTGTACTGTAATACAGTCCTACTTCTTATTACAATTCTTTTTTTTTTCAGCGTAATAGAGGAGGTCCATTAATCATCAATGATAATGGCCAGTATATGTTAATCGGCATTCATTCCTGGGATGACTGGAGATGCCCACCGGAACAACCACGTGTCTATACACGTCTTTCATATTACATGGGATGGATCTCTCAAGTCACGGGAATAACATTCGCGAAGTGTGCTACCTCAGATAATATTATTAAGTCATGTTGAATTTTAGGGGCCTATTCCCAGAAAATGTAATCGCCTGTACTCAATCCAAGCATCAATGTGACAAGAGGCATTTCTAAGGGCGCCCGCAAGGGGAAGCACTTGTCCCGCTTCGAATGGTGAAATTGTAGCATTAAAACATAGACGAGGAGTGTCATGAAAGATAGCAGATCAAGTAGTTTCTGATATCTGTGCATCGTGGAAAAGTACAGAAAGACAAAGAACTCTTCATCAACAAAGTGTTTATGTTTATGGAAAGGAAACAAGTCGTATCTAGTTTCTATTTAAATAGTGCACTAAAGTGTGAACTCGACAATAACGCCACGGTATTTTCAAGATTCATGCCCAATTCACAGATTCCCAATTCACAGACTGAATGAATTCCTTCCCGATTCAACGATCATGATCCCCTGCGGAGTGTGACACGTGCAGTCTTATCGAAACTCTTCCAAATTCACATATTTCTCCCCTCCCCCCGTCCACAATACGCGCGCGCCTCCTCGGAGGAAGTACCTTACCACTCCCCCCACAAGCACCTTCACGGATTCATTCAATAAACACACAAAATTGACGTGGTTGCGCGAAGTGAACATTTTGTGATCCAAGTGAAATATGTTTGGTTTTTGCGATATGGAAGAAATAATTATGGAGGTAAGTTTTATTGATATGGAAACTGCGTTACTTCCTCGTTACGTACCTGCTCAAATACAGTTATGACCTATCTAACCTAACCTCTTACAATCAAGGAAGTGGGGAGCGGAGGGACGAAACTGGGAAGAGGTTCTGCACGTGAAGAGAAGACTGCACGTGTCACACTCCGCCGGGGGTCATGATCGGTGAATCGGGAAGGAATTCAGGCAGTCTGTGAATTTTGAATCTGAACTGGGAAGACACCATTTTCAATTCCATTTCAATTTTATGATTTGTAGAACAATAATAATAATAAAAGTTAAAACAGAGCTTATGACTGAAGGGCTAGATATGAAATCTCACTCTACCCTTCAGTGCTCGAAGTGGAAATTCCTAGTTTGCTCAGTTTGGGGGAAGGTGGGAGGATGCCTATGCAAATTATCTTAGTGGGAGATGCTTTGTAGAATTTTATTAACGGGGTGGAGGGGGGGGGGGTGATAGCATTATCTATCATTAGTTCTAATAATTTAAAGAAGAAATTCCGATCAGTGATTTTTCCACATACCTGAACACTGACTGACTAACACCCTCCAAATTCTCTAAACACCTTTTAAAACTTCTCATAAAGGCCTAATTTATGGTCATCTTGGCTCTAAACTTAGACTTCTATCCCCTAAATATGAAGTTACATCCCCACTTTTGGATAAACCCCTGATTCCAACTCAAATTGAGCTTAAAAGTAAGAGAACCCCATTCACTTGCATTATGAGAGTAAAGTGCAATTAGAAAATATGAGAAATATTACAACGGCTATTCAAATCTTATCACGATACTACTGCAGATGTCCAACTGTAAAATATAACGAACAAATACAAAAACTTCAAATGTTTGCATTTTAATACTTCCACATCTTTGTTAAAAATTCACTAGAAATTTAAGCTTTAGTTTGTAGGTACTTATTGTACACGAAATTGAATTTGATCCTTAGTGTAGAATGTTTACGAACTTTCATTGATGAAATACAATATTTGGTCAAATTTCAGAATGATCTGAAAATGAAAAGTGCATAGTTTTATCACTAATATGTTATTTGCAACCATGTATACTTACGTACGCTTAACTAATTCTTCATTTGATTTTTCTCATAGCAACAATCTTAAATATAAATTATTTTCTTTTTTATATTTTGAACTTGCTGTAATATGTTTTTAAGATTTTTGTAAACAATGAAGATTAACATATGAATGTGAAATGTGTATCTACACAAAGCGGTACATTAAAGAGTGAAGAAAATATTTGCAAATCAAATTTTATTTATCATCTTTATTTTCCCCCCCAATACACGAAAAACTAGAACTCCAAATATACACTGATAATTAAGTAGTTGACAAATATCCCATTTACATCGTTAGAGCATTGAGCAGAAAAAGTGAGTGGTGGAAAAGTGAAACGACAGTTGGTGAAGGTGATGAGAAGGGGACGTTTATTCGATATCCCTGATTATCACATAAGGAAAACATGTATGTGGTAAAAGTTTGTAAAATGCTTCGATTTTGTACGTAGAGAAAGTAACTGTATAGTTTGAAATTCAAATACGGGATATTTCAACAACTTAAACATCCTGTGCAGATAAAAAATCTTTCCATATACACTGCTCGCCATTAAAATTGCAACACCCAGAAGGAAATGAGATAGAAACACGAAACTTGGCAAATATGTAGTTCATAATAAGATAAGAAAATGATTACAGTTAGAGCTCGGTGGTGTGACATGTGACACGTAGAACATGGTTGCATAATCCCAAGGAGCTAGTAGCGTGTACAGCCTCCACGGGCGGCAATAACTGCTGCAACACGGCGAGGCATGGACAGAATGAGTCTATCGATGTCTGCTTGCGGTATGGCGTCCCAAGCGGCTTCCACACAGTGCCAGAGGTCTTCAACATTACGTGCCGGAAACCTGAGTTGGGCCAGCCGGCAACCCACCATGGACCAGACATGTTCAATTGGCGACATATCCGGCGAACGTGCTGGCCAAGGAAGCAGGGGTACGTGGTTAGCTTCCATAAATGCGAGGACATTCCTTGCAACATGGGGGCGCGCGTTATCCTGTTGAAAAGTGGCATTATGCAGTGCATGGATTAATGGGACAGCAACAGGGGTGAGAACCTGTGTGATGTACCGTTGGCTGTTCAATGTCCCTTGAATGCGTACGAGACGCGAACGAACACCTATGGCGATGGCACCCCATACCATGATACCAATTGAAGGCCCTGTGTGATTATGCATGATGCAGGAATCATGAAGCCTAGTGCCACGGTGCCGCCACACGCGTGTACGTCCATCATGATGTTGTATACAGAAGCGGGATTCATCAGAGAACACTACAGCATTCCACTCCGCCATCCATGTACGACAGTCTTGGCACCATCTCAGACGCAAACGCCTATGCTCTAGCGTCAGAGGAATCCGCAACAGTGGGCGCCGGGAAAAAAATCCCCGGTTCGCCAAACGACGAAGCACGGTTCGTGGGGACACTGGACGTTGTAAAACATCCCGTACTTCATGCGCAATCCTCGTTGACGTGGCCGTTCTGTCTGTAAGGGCCATGCGTATCAGACGTCTGTCCTCTCGTTCCTTCGTCCGACGCGGACGTTGTGCACCTCTACGTCGCTCTACAGTGCCTTCCTGGACCCACTGGTTCCATACACGGATCACTGTGGATGCATTCCGTCCTACACGGGCACCGATCTCACGGTAGGATAATCCGCATTCACGGTATGCAACAATTCGGCAGCGATCGAACTGGGAAACCTGCTGGAATCGCTGCCGTATTCGACGACGTGGCATTGCTGACCGATTTTAACACACTACACTCACGACCATGCACTTTCACTGCTCTTCTGCACCTATCTGACCTGCTACAGGTACTACTTACCAGATGGCGTGGCAGGCGCACATGACGCATGACGGCCTTGAACACCTAATCATTTCCTTCTGTACCTCTCCTCTACACACTGTGCACATTTCGTCCGATTCCGATTACTCCTTCTGGGTGTTGCATTTTTAATGGCGAGAAGTTTATTTGCATAGAGATAATTGATTGATTGAGTTGATGTTTTAAGTCCACTCTATGCATAGTAAGGCTAATCGGGACTGGACCTACAGTTTAAAGTGGGATGATTCGAACCACTATGTGTCTCCACCGGGAATCGAACTCGGGACCCCTTGATTACAAGGCGACGACGCTAACACTGCGCCATAGGGGAGGCCCTAATGAGATAAGAATTTCATGTATGGTAAAATACAAATGAATTTGTGTTTAACTGAAAATATATATGTTGCATTGAAAACAGTGAAAAAAAAACTATGTCTTTGATTATTTGTCATCCAGGGTTTTCTAAGAATGAAATTCATCCATGCAGTAGTCTACCTCATTATTTTAACGTAAATCCAACATTTAATGTGCCTCAATCAATTATTATTGATTTTTATTCTAAGTAGTCGAAAAGAAAAGTTCTTCACAATGGCCATCCAGCTAAACGGTTTAGTAAGTTTAGATATCGAACTGAATGGAACACAATACAATCACTACTGAAGTCTTGAATGCACTCTTCCTCCGTGACACTGATAGCCAACCTGAATTATACAAGGTGCGTCTGAAAAGTTCGGTGAATGGTCTCAGAAAATAAAGGATACAAGAGTTACAAACAAAATACCTTTACTGGCCTTCAAAGTAATTACCATTAGCTACAACACACGTCTGACATCGGTTGTAAAGCTGTTGGACACTGCCAGCAAACGCTTCTTTTGGAATCGTTTGAAGCACCGTGGTCACGCGTTGTTGGATATCCGCAACGTCTGCGAAGCGGAAGCCTTTCAGGGCTAATTTAAGGCGGGGAAACAAAAATAAGTCTTCCGGCGCCAAATCTGGAGAATACGGAGGGTGTGGAAGAACAGTCACCTGGCGTTGAGCGAGAAAGTTGACCAAGCGGATCGCAGTGTGCGGACGTGCGTTGTCATGGAGGAAAGTCCACTGTCCACTCCGGTACAGTTCTGGCCGAACCCGCCGGATGCGTTTCAGCAGCCGTTTCAAAACTCCCTCGTAAACTTCCGTGTTGACAGTTTGACCCGCGGGTAGAAATTCATGATGGATCAAGCCCTTGCTGTCGAAAAAGGCGAACAACATCGTCTTAATCTTGGATTTTGTCAGCCGACGTTTTTTTGGGGAGTCAGGGAAGACGATGAACACCATGCCATTGACTGTCGCTTGGTCTCCGGATCGTATTGATAGCACCAGGTCTTATCTCCAGTAATGATGGTTTCCAAAAACTGCGGATTCCGGTCAGACATGTCGATGACATCTCAAGACGTTTCCATCCTTTTTGCTTCTGCTCGTTTGTCAGCGTGTGCGGTACAAACCGGGCACAATTTTTCGCTTTTTCAAATGTTCGTGAACAATAGTGCGAAACATGGCGGGAGGGCTCGGCGCGAAGGGTAGTACTGGGGCCTCATTTCGCTCCGCTAAGATTATTGAACCTTTACACTGAATTTGAATTATGTGGTTATGTACACAGCTCATTCCAATGAATCCAAAACGTCCGCATAGGTTTCTCCATATTTGAAGCATAGCCTTATGCTACTCTGATTGTTTATGTGCAACATCATACCATGGGTTACATTGTGAAACATTGCAGGGACAGTTGAGTGTACAAGTTTGTGTGATATTTGTAACAAATAAAAATTAAGGAAGTTGAAAAGTCAATCATTAAATCAAATTAGTATAAAATAGGGAATACTGCTGTATGCATGAATACACAGAAAATAAAATCATTACCCCCACACAGCACAAATCTCCAAGATATATTCATTGGATATCCACAATATATTGTTCACATTCATGGATATATTTTTAACGTTCATTTGTTATTTGTTTCTGTGTATCAAGAGGACACATTTTAGATATCTAATAATGATATCTAACATTGCCCAATTTTGGATATACCCTACAAGTTTCAGAATTAAGCTTAAGATTAATTTTGTATGATAAAATGGCCACTTGTCAAGATTCTTGTTAGTTCTCTTTTGATATGTATATTTGCGTTAACTTTAACGCGGGATAAATTGCTTCTTTAAAGTTAGGCATTATTTTGATGTAATGATTTGGCGACAGTTCTATGTGTACGTAACGTTACTCACACAGGGACAGAAGAGAGTGATGAGGATGTCACATGTAATTTCAGTTGATGTTTCAAAATTTATTTTGCCACTGTACACTTATTTTACTTTACCAGTTTAAACAATATACATTTTGTCATGTGGCTGGTGAAAATAATAGATTGTTATTTAAAGATGATACTTAGATTCCTTCCAAAATTCACCTGATTGATAATAATCTCTTAATGATTCAAATAGTACACTAGTTCAACTTTTTTCAATGCAATGTATGTTAGTCTATCTGTATCACTCAGAAATAGCACAAGCCACAACATCTCTGTCACAATTCAATACTAAAGTGTGTGGTATTAGCTTATAATCAATTGATAAAACGTTGATATTTATTACATAGGTTCAGGGGAATTGTTCACCATGAAATAGCCTCTGAAGTACAGCGGTATGCTTAAGTATTATCACGCAAATTGTCAATCACTATATTTTTATATTTGTTTTTGGTAACAAGAGCTTCAAGAATTGAAAAAAAAATGCCAAACAAGCTGCTGACATTCTCTGCATCAGCATATGTAAAAATCCATGTTTTAAAATCAGTTAGAATGCAAGAGAAAAATTCATGAATATAGTCCTGGACAATTTGCCCAGCAATACTTCTGCATCCCACTGTACTCGAGCGTTATCCTTGCAGAAAATAAGTTACTTATATAGAAAACTTCTGTGACCTGATGCACACATCGATTGTCTATTGTTGAAGTGGAAACGACAAGCTTCATGTAGAAAACAAATTAAAGATAATATGATGCCTATCATATACATGATATATGCACCTTGAAGATTTGATAATGTTATGACTGTAGGTTGACTATTTCCAGAACTAACCTGGTTTAACATTTCTACGGGTGGGATAGATCTGTAAATTCTAATGACCTGGTTGAGCAAATAATGAACTATTCCTCCCTCGTAAAGTATTTCAATTATATCATTCAAGTCACTTCTTAATCCATCATTGTTGCTAATTGCTATCCCGATGTTATTCTTAAAAGGAACCTCCTTCATTACGTGGAATTGCAACAATGTGCGATTACTCAGATGAGAAATATCAGCTAGATAATCATCTGCCACCACATCACAGAACGTAGCATAATTACCTTTGGTTGCACGAGCAGCAACTGCTTCCTCATTTTCAAAGACGAATCTGGAACCCAAAATGTTCAAATGCACATTGTCAGCCTTCAAAAGCATGTCAGGTACATATTTTCGTATTCCACCTATTGGTATATTACTCTTGACAAGCTGTTCAAATGTTGCAATTTGTTTTGTGTAATGAGGAACGGTTAGACTTGACACTAGGGTGCTTGAATACCCTATGGTCAAAAGGAGACAGACAACGTACCACCAATTTCGAAGATGTCTTTGGGGTTCTTCAACATTAGGTTGAGGACTAACCAAGGCCAGTGCACGGATAGTCTCCAAGAAGCAGTAGGATATATTTGAGTATCTTGAGTGTTGCGTAATTAGTCGTGTTAGTGTAAAAGTGGAAAGAGTATGCAAGATCATCGCCAAAATAATAGCAATCCAAACAGGAAACTCGTAAGGTAGATATAACGATTTCCATTGAGGGTATAATTGAGGTTTTGGCACTAAAAATTCAACATTTGATCTCATGTATGATCTAGTGTACTCAAGCTCGGGACCATTGTAGTTTTCGACGTAAATGCCACTTAATGCAATATCTGCTCTTCCATGAACAACATCTCCTCTCAGACCGATCCATGTTCCGTTTGGAAGTGGTTTCCCCCAATCCTTATCATCCATTGGCTCAACAAAAGTGTAATTCACGTGAAGTGCGGATGCTATGATATCAAGCAACCTCACTTCAACACCGTCATAATCTATCACTCCATTGCTTCGTTCATACTTCATAACTTCATAACATAATGAAAACAGCTTGCAACAATAGTCACACCAGTATATCTGCCCTTTTTAGAAAGGTGGCGACGAACGCCACCATTTGTTGCTACAGGCGAACACTGTACGGTTCTTCTTGCCCTTAAAGAAGTAGCCAGTCTTCTGCAAATGGCCAATGAGCAATGAACTTTCGGTTGGGAGAGATGGATGTTTTTTTGAAATTTTCCAATTTCTTTAACAGAGATAACATATACTTTTGTTTTTGGTGGGAATGGATCGGTTTCTACTAATTTCAACACCGTGTCCTTTGTTTGTTGATCAATGATGAATAGGTACCTTAAGCAATTTGTTAAAAATTCTAGTTTTGTGTAATTGTTATCGAGTGCATTCATAACAACTGGTACAGAAGATTTGAACATGGACACAGTTCGCACGAGTGATTCCTCAACACCATCATTATCAGCGTACACTATATTCAAGCAGTTGTGGGCAATATCCCTTTTTATACCTTCCACTTGAGGCCTGTATAAAGAACAGGGCGTTACCTTTCTTGAGATCGTTGTAGACAGGGACAAAATCAAGGTCAGTAGCACCGGACTTATATTTTCCTCCATGTTTTACCTGAAAATAAACTAAAATATCTCATTTTCGTAGTTATCAGTGATCAACATATACTCTATGTGGTCAGAAGTATCCGGACACCCACCTGAAAATAAAGTACAAGTTTGGGCAACCCTCCATCGGGAACACTGGCAATCAATACGGTGTTGGCCCACCCTTAGCCTTGATGACAGTGTTCACTCTCACAGGCATACTTTCAATCAGGTGCCGGAAGGTTTCCTGAGAAATGACAGTCCATTTCTCGCAGAGCGCCAAAATGAGAAGAGGTATTGATGTGGATCGGTGTGGTCTAGCACGAAGTCGGCATTCCAAAACATCAGAGAGATGTTCTATGGGATACAAATCAGGACTCTGCGCAGGCCAGTCCATTAGTGGGACTTTGTTGTCGTCAAACCACTCCCCCACAAGCCCTGCAATATGGACGGGTGCTAGGTCGTGTTGAAAGACACAATGGTCACCCCCGAACTGGTCTTCGACGGTAGGCAGCATGAAAGCTATTAAAATGTCAACGTAAGCTTGTGCCCTGACATTGCCATGTAAAGCAACAAGGGGGCCAAGCCCCCTCCAGGAGAAACATGACCACACTGTAACCCTACCACCTCCGAATTTCACTGTCGGCACTATAAAGGCTGGTAGATGACGTTCACCAGGCATTCGCCACACCCACACCCTACCATCGGATCGCCACATTGTGTACTGTGATTCATCACTTCACACAATGGTTTTTCACTGATCTATGGTCCAGTTTCGACGCTCCTTGCACCACACGAGGCAGCGTTTGGCATTTGTCTGTGTGATGTTTGACGTATGGGCAGCTTTTCGGCCATGGAAACCAAGTTGCCGCACCTTGTGCCAAACAGAAATGGTGCTTGGAGTAGATCCTGATGCAGTTCGGAATTCCTGTGTGATGGTGGCGATGGATGATTGACGATAATGCTGTACGACCCTCTTCAACACTCGATGGTCTCTGGAGGTGAACATGGGAGGTTGGTCTGCACGCTTTTGGGTTGTACACATCCCTTCACTATAACATTGGAAACAGTGGACAGAGGCATGTTTAGGAGGCTGCAAATCTCACACACAGACTTCCTACACAAGTGGCACCCAACCAACTGATCACGTTGAAAGTCTGTGAGTTCCTCAGACCATCCCATACTGCTGTCTCACACTGTCTGTAGACTACTGAGTTCGCTGACTATGTGTTCCACGCGGTAGATAGCAGTACTGTGTCGCCCTCTATGATAAACACACGTTTCGCGGTGTGTCCGGATACTTTTGATCACATAGAGTACTCGTAAAAAACTTTTGACATGTGTAAATTATGTATATTTATCACCTAGTTATAGAGGAACCATAATTAGGTTGTAACACTTTACTTGCATAAATATTTCCGTGTGTACAGTCGGAGAAAGAATTACCTGGGCCACGGGACCTAGAATTTCGTAACGTTTTAAAGCCTGTTGTTTATGCAACCCAAATAACAAATTGTTCGCTTAAGTTTGGCTGGTGGATCTGAGTTCTCGGGAAGGATTGAGCATTGATAGCATGAGTCACATGACTCATACCCCAGCAACAACAAACAACAGCTGGGTGCTACGTGGCCTCAAGAACATTTCAGCAACTGGTTTCTTGACAAGATCTACTCGTAAGGAAATATTCTTTGGAGTGATACTAGTCATTGTCAAGAAGGTTCACTGAAATGATAGTTCTCATCACAGGCCACATGCCACACGCTAATTGTTTAAGTCCAGTTTATGCACTGGACCTACAGATTAAAGTGGGAAACCAAATGTTCCTCTATCTGGTATTGAATTCGGAAGCCTTTGATTACATGTCGAAGACGTTACCACTACGCCATCGGAGAGGCAATAGAACGCCTTGAGAAAGAGACGAATGAAACCATATTTGACGTAAATTTTAAAAATAAGACAATATTTTGTGGTCACATTTTCGAACCGTGGGAAAGACATATATATTTTTTTGTCCCATTGTCCATTTCACAAGTTTATAATTCTTCATCACCGACACGATTAACACGAGTGGTAGAAGATAAGCGAAGTAAAATAACTGAAACAGAAGTAAAAGGAAAAAGCGAAACAAATTTTATACATACTATTCTGCAGTCACTTCAGTCGTGTTCAAGGAATGTTACCTTTAAAGAGAGCCGTGGTCTCTAACTTGTCTTTTCCCCTTCCTTTGTGTCTCGATTCCCTCTTTCACGATTGGTCTGAAACTAATTAATGCGACGTTAATTAAACAATCCAAACAACGAAACAATGCACAATCAACTGCTCAACATTCCATTTTTTTTTTGAATCGGAAAACAATTGAGATGCAGAAAAATGAAGCAAGAAGCAGTAATAAGCTGAGAATTTGGTACGGTATAGAATTAAATCGGTAAAGATGTTCCATTTGATTTGATTTTTGTTATTTAGTGTCGCTATTCTTTCACTTTTGGCAAATAGCGACGATGAAGATGAGTTATGAGTGATGATATGATGACATTGATTAACGGACACTCACCAAGAACACCCATTGCCAAGCCGAGATTCGAACCAGGGGCCCATGCCGTCGTAGCGCGCTGTGCTAACCACTCCGCTACGGAGGTTGGTTAGGAATGGACATTATACCATATGTTGTGTGCGAAATTGGGATCAATCAATGGAATGACTAGGCATAATATATTATTAATATATTCATATCATAATATCACGTCATATTATTCGGCACGACGTAACATCATAGACATGCAATCTTGCATTATTGCCTTTCAACTATTTCTTCGACTTCAGGTTAATAACATCAATAAGAGAAATTATGAAACAAATGATAATGAATGTGGGATATTGACAGTTATTTCGAATTACCTGACACATGCAACATTAAGCAGACTCGGTGAGCAAGCTCATTAAGTGGTCAACCTTCGATCTCGTCACCAAAGTTCCCGGGTTTGAGTACCGTCCTTGTCACAGATGTTTGAGTATTTCGTCATTAATTTCATGTAATGGTCAATCGTCCGCGACTAGGAAGAAAAGGGATGTTACGTAACAAAACTAATAAAAATAAACATGATCGAAGAGTACTTATTTCATCTCTCACGAAATCTCCTATAAAACCGGGATATATGAAATATATGTATCTTCACATACTTTTTCGATTTCTATATTTAACTAGCCGAGACCGAGAACGGGAGAGCAATTTTCAATTCGAGAAACCGAGAGACGGAGACACTGTAAAGTCTTGTTTCTTTCTTGACATCTCCCTAATTGAGTTGTTGTTTTGTTCGTTATTGGCTTTGTATTGGCAATTATTGTCATTATTCCTCCCCTGTAGGTAAACCATAACGACGATTTATGATGAAATACAGTAGAGCATATAAAAGGGCAAGAACAAGAGAGTCATGCCTGCCCGGGACTTCAACCCAGAACCTTATGTAACGAGATTTGAAATTCTGGAGAAGGCATCTGTGTTTCGCTTGGCTTTCTCTTTCCTCAACTTCTGTTATTTTATCATGCACGTATAATTAAAATGGGTCTGAGAAAATACGTTGAGATCCATAATTGTGTTGGTTAGATGCTATAAATGTGAACTCCAACATGGAATAAATTATTCCCTTTTGTATGTGATTGAACATGAAATTTTCTTACACTGTGACAATTTCTTTTTTAGTTTTTCTGCACAGATAAGCTAATCTCGACTGGACCTTCAGTTTAAAATGACATACGAACTACTACGTGCATCCACCGTGTATCGAACCCGGGATCCCTTGATTATAAGGTGACTTCGTTATCATTACGCCATCGAGGAGGCCCCGTGAGAAAATATTATTCACTCGATCTATACAATAATTTATTTAAACATTTACATTTTCGTTATCTTCTTTCTTTTTTGTTAACTACTCTTCTACGACTCTTTTTTTGTCTTGGAATTTCTTCTTGTTTCAGGAAAAAATAATACAATCAGGCTGTATACCCCCCCCATTCAAATTAGATAGAAAGCTCACTCTCGAGAACTAATTTATAAATAACGTAACCATTAGGAAACAATTCGAACGTTAACTGATATAACTGCAGATGAAACAATACTTGCAGACGCTAACGAAATATCTATTCTTGTATAAGCTCACAGGCAACAGGTATCTGGTGAGTCACTCACTCTTGCTAACTACGAGCGAAGGTCACAGAACCAAAGGGTGGCAAACAGGCCTCTGCTCTACGAAACTAGGGTTAGCAGACGAGGCTCGTGTTCCTGTTATCAATGACGTACGAAATAAGGAGGAACACAGCTTTCATATCAAAGTAGACCTGTGTTTTGGTCCCGTCATTGAATGTAAAACACTTTCTCGTCGTGGCCTTGAAGGCCTACGTAAAGGCTTCTCTGCAAGAAAGATATCTTACCATTGAGGGGAGGAAAAGTGTGTGTGTGTGTGTGTATCGAGGTCCTTCAACTTTCGTATTCTTCTTCATTTCAGAACGCGTGCTGTATCGTCGATTTAATCTAATCTAGCCGTTCTAGGTTCTGTTTCTGTTCGGTAATTTCACATTGTCTTCCTGCTTATGTTATTCGCGACGAAGCTTCTGGTTTCGATAATCTGGACGATAATGGGATTGTGTTGGTTGGTTGATTTGGTGTCTTAAGTCCACTTTATGCACATAAGACTAATCGGGAATGCACCTATAGTTTAAAGTGGTATCCGAACCACTATGTGCCTACACATTACTTTGCTGCTAGATATTTGCATGCTAAGATGTAGGAAGTGCTACATTTTCAGTGTGTGGAATTAAGATTTATTTTTGATACGAAGAATCGGAGAATGGAGTAGTGAGAAAAGTATCACCTCACATGTTTGAATTATAGCCCCCCACCCCCCCCACACACAGGATATCGGCCGTGGTTTTTATAACGAAATATAACATGGACGAATTGTGTCAAGAAAAACTGGAGCCTATTCACATCCCTACGGAACTTGGAAGAAAGTCCACGTAGAAATTAGAAAGTTCTGTTCCGCCAAAATCGGGACGTATAGTAAATGAAAAAGCAAAGTGCTACCTTGTGCTTTGCAGCAAGCCATGAAGGCGTGTAGGGGGTGCGGAGTTAGGGTCCCACACTTTCTTGTTACGTCCGAAGGTGGGGATAATGTGATCAGCACCACGCCCCTGGCCGCCTTTACCCCTCCCCCAAGTTTCCTAGAGGTACCCACTTTATACGACGCTGGGTAGGCGCCGGAGCCACTTGAACCGGTGGACAATATTCCAATTCTCCCCAGTCCGAGATCGAACTCAGATCTCTCGCATGGTAATCAAACTCCCTAACAACCGAGCTACCGCGGCACATATAGTATAGCAGACTCTGTAATTAAGGCAAGAATTATTTTAGCGTTTCGTTCAACGGTTTTAGGGGAATCATTTTCGGACATAGGCTATAACTCTTGTCGGTTCTGCGACCTGGCTTGAGAAAAGGCGATTTTATGACGAACAACATTCCACCTGATGTCACGTGACTTTCCTACATTTCCTGTGTCTGTTGGCTATTGCATGAAAGACGAGTTGCTCCTTGAGACAGACAGAATCACCCGATCACCTAAAGGTGCAATGTGTGTTGCCTACCTTTCCGGCATTATTTACTGCCATTAAAGTCTTATGGGGAAGAACTTTTTTCTACCACTGTACGTGTCACATATATTTCACGACATGAAGAAACCAAACAAAAATTATTTGTTTTCCGATACCTTGTTTCGTGAATTGCTGTGCGGTCTAATGTGCCTGGGCTCGGGCTATGGAACGCACTCTGATTTCGAGACTCCTGGGGGAACCGTAAAAACGTTTCTCCTATTTCGGGCAGTGTACGCGACCGTGCTCACCATTGTGAGGATATTAGAGAGCTTCGAATGAGTAGCGTAACCCGGTCATGGGTTACGTAGTCGCGTTGACCACGCGTCACTCCGTAACTTTTTGGATGATCTTCCACCTCGGCAAGTGGGAGTGGGGTCGGCATTTGGCACATCGGTCCCTCATGGGCTGTTGCGCCACGGGATACTATTTTCATTATATTTGCCAATAACACCCCATGTCTGTTTTAGTTTGTTAGTGAACTTCGAGAGACGTTGCAGCAAAAGTATGGCTACACATATTGCATTCAGTTATCGATTACTTCTACGTTACGTAAATCTGGCCCAATAGAGGATATCCACAAAATATTTTCAGGAAGGTGCAAGCGAGGCATTTTATTTGGATAACTCTACGATAAGCACGTTAATTATGGATGAAGGGGCAGTCACCCGGGTTCCAACAGTCAAAAAGAGATAAGTTGTTAAGGAGTAAACGTCGTGATGCCTTTTAAATTAACCATTGTCAGTTATGTTTAGAGCTAAAATTTTCTTGCTCGCAAATCGCAATGCAATAGGCTTGCAGACACATATCAAATTTAAACATATTGCTTAAATGCATTAAATCTTGTAATGATCCTGAGAGATCATACTCGTTAGTAACACTAATGTTTATTTACTCATTGTATATGTAACCATTGTTATTATGTTCAAAGTTATTTTATTTACTTGTTCAATGTTACATGTGTTAATACCTGCTTTGATAATTGTGTTTATCAGTAGTAATTTATTATTATACTGTTAATAAGGCCCTGCCTGGTTGCAAAAAATATGTATTATGTATCTTATAATTGTATATTAACGTTTAGCACACGTTTAATATAATAATATGTATTATCGTTGGTGCCTTGAGCACGTAGTTCAATCTACTGCCGTAGAGATGGCCTTGCCTGCTCTAGCACGGTTCCACGTAGTTTGCGTGAACGGCGCTAGAGGCGCTACTTGAACCGAGGCTATATAACCAGCCGCGGAATGGATCAGTGACCGGTTAGTTCATATGAACTTTCCAGCCTGATCATTACCAGTGCGTAGTTAGAGATCGGTTAGTTCATTGAACTCTACAGCCTAATTATTGCCTATTTTTGTTGGAGCAGGAAAAGGTTTATTATCCATTTTCCTCAGTTGGCTTTCGGGTCGGCTTACGATAAGATCTCTCTTACAAAACTGACCTGGAAGAAAGGAGCTCTCCGCTCTTGCGAGAGACCCAGCACCCTAGAGAAATTGTCCTCCGCCTGCGGGGAGTGGTTGAACTCTGCCTCTGGCAAGAGAACTCACTCCACTTTCGAGTGAGAGATACCCCACTCCGCTTATTGGCGAGAGATAAACTCCACTTTAGAGTGAGAGGACCCGCTCCGCTTGCTGCGAGAGGTTTCCTCCCCTATCAACCTGCGGCACCCCGCCAGGGTAGTGTGGTGTTGGGTTTGTAGGCAACCATCCAGAAGGTAAAATTACAGGTCAGTTAAAATACTACGGTTATCGTGAGGGTGACCTTAATAGATGCCCTTTGTTCCCCAAAAGCCAACAGTTCCCTGTGAAAACCCTGCAGCTACAGAAGTCGGCACAAGGACAGCACATTCCTAACGAGGTTGGAGCTACCTTTTCGAAGGCAGAGGGCAGCAGCAGCAGTGTTCCTGTTCTCAGTTTACAGCAGTTGCAGAAGCCATTCTTCCCCCATTGTGTGGCAGTACATAGGCCAGTGAGTGTAATATCCTACGCGGGCGTGTGCTAAACGTACAACGATTACAGTGTATCCAGCTATAGTCATTGTAGTCATTAAACTTTCTCTAACTTTAGACAGTGTACTTTTTCCCGAACCCTGAGTGAAATAGTGTCTCATGTCACCACTGGAGAAAAGGTTAGCATAATGGGTTAAACTTTACAGTGCGTTTGGTACTACTGATGGGTCGTTGCCAAGCTAGTAGAATTCCATTCCGCTGACGTACTCGTGTAGGTGTAGTAGGCACCTTTCTCGAGGAGGACGTTTGCAATCTATATAATTCGTTTATATGATAATGTAGTGTGTGCGGTATCGATTAGTGAATAATATAATAATATATGTACATGAGATTTTGAGATCGCAAATGGTCAAATACTTGGGAAAGTGTTTGGCATTTTATTCTAGTTATTTGTACCGTATATTTTTGTTAGTTTTGCGTCGCTTTCCAGCGACTTTTGTCTAGTTGCGACGATGAAGATGAATGATGCTTTGGTGAAATTGAAGGGGAGAAAGCGAGTGCACAGAGAAAAGCAGAGTATACGTGCCTGCTTGTTGATAAACTGTAATTACCAGTGGAGGCTATTAGGAGGGGGTGCGAGGGGGGCAGTTGCCCCCACTTTTCGCCACTTTTTCCCCGGCACTATGCTAAACCTTATTTACGAAGGAAAATATACTGTATTTGCCCCGCCCATCAGTTTTGGCACCTTGCCCCCCCCCCCCTCGGTTCTGGAACCAAATCGCCGCCAATGGTAATTTCAATTATAAATAATCAAAATGTAAGGGTTTCAACTCTCACAACTAAACCAAACTTACTGTTAAATGCTTTTTGTACTACAGTTCCCGATAATCCGGACTGTTTGTCGGACTCACAATGCAACCAATAACTTCTTATAATTCATAATAGTGCAGATTTAAATTCAGTGTTGCCACATAATGCTCACTGCATGGTTTAAGTGTGCTTCAGACTGGAGAAAAACACTATACAGTACAGGTAAACCTGGAACAAATAAATGTTTCCTTTTGACTGCCTCTTGGAAGTGTTCGTGCTCTATTCCTCGGCTGACGCTAGCAATGACATACAAACAAACAAACAAGAGCAATAGTCTTCAATATTTAGTAGACTCATTAGATATTCCGTTACGTTCGGAGCACTGACAAAATCATGCATTTTGATAATATCAATTATCCTCTTCAGGCTCCAATCGGCTGCCTCTCACTCTCATGATATATTAATGAGATTTGTTGTGATTCTTGACATAAGCGTGTCACAGTAACCAATACAAGAGCACGCGAGAATGAAGTAAACGACGAAGGAAAGAAGGAAGTATTCCGGTCACATGCGTTGCTTGGAAAGACTTTGGGAGATTAGTATCATACGAGACGTGTGTGTCCTTAATTAGGAGGACAGTGACTTTCTAGAAATTGATTCTAAGGAGGAATTCTAATTCGATATTACGTAAATATTTTTAGTTTGTTTCATATTTCCCTCCATTATGTTATTGTTGCTTAATTTGGACCTACCCGATGGCATAGTGGTAACCAGTGGCGTAGCAAGGGGTGGGCAAAGTGGGCGACCGCCCGGGGCCTAAAAGGGCGTCTCGCATCCCATGGGAATGAAACGAAAAGTATAATAAATAAAGGTAAAAAAGGTAACGTTCTCCCCTGTGCTTAGCACTACGCCATGAAGACGAATGGGGGGTGTGGGGGTAACGCCCCACACTTAAATATTATAAATAGAAGTGAGAAAAAATGAAAAGGCTAATTTTTGTGAGCAATAACATTAAAATATTCTGTTTTTAAATTCTAGTTAAACATTATAATTGGAATGAATACGTCAAATCAGGGGCGTAACATACGGGCAGGCCAAAGGAAGGAAGTAAACATTATCGTCGTATTTCTCATGTGAAATATTTACGCAAAAATTCACGATAACTTGCTTGGCCATTTTTACAAATTTAAACTTTTCTTGAATAAGAAGCACTCTAGCTTGAATTTTCTTACTACTCTTGATCTTGCACTTCCGATTTTAATAAATTAACAACCGCCAGGATCAAGTGTGAGGCATTTTAATGCTCCCGTTGTTTCCTTCCTTCCTACCTACTAAATCAGTCTACAAACTTGCATCAATGGTTATAAAACAAAAAAATTACTCGAAGTTGCAAACTGTAGACTTCTGGAGCATGCCTCTCTCCCCAAACATTCCATTCATATATGCAAGGACAAAATCAAGATTCTTGCACAATCCGAAAAATCGTCAATATTATTTTCGTAGTTAGGGTGAGAGTAGTGTATTTGGTGGTAGGGAGAGCACAAGAAAGGAAGAGCCCCCCTCAAGCAGATTTGTTTACACTTAAACCTAGCTCAACATGCCCATATGAGCTTTTTGCTCAAGTGTGGAACCCTGCCTAATCCAAGATTTTTTGTAAAAAAGCCCTCATGGACTCCATGAGAAAGGAAGAGCCTCTTCGGATTGATGTGCCTATACTTACAAAAGGCACTTCTCTGAGATTGTTGTCTATAAACTTGTCAAAAATTGATATTTTTTTTGGCCACACTTAAACTAGGCCAAGACACACACACATACACACACATACACACTCATATACACACATATTTACTTCCAATTTAAGTTTAATTGGACCCCAGCCTCAACTTGCATATCCAATATTAAAACAATGTAATATGCAGAGACCCTCTAGAATTGCTCTGTGACTCTCTCATTTCTTACATCATAAACATATGATTTTTCTCCTATGAGAATAACACTACATATGGTGTCATCAGGTAATGCTTCATGAAATTCACAGATAATTTTAATATTTGTCCTGTCATTCACTACAACTTGTTTCCTTTTTGAAGTGTTGATTACAAACATGGGTCTCTGTGCTTTGAATTCATCTGGTGTGTAATACATGTCAGTATTGCCAGTAGTGACCCTTTTGAAAGCCGTAAAAGCTTCATATAATTTCAGGAAATCATCCTTGGACATGTCTAAATTGTAATTTTCTCTAGGAAAGACCTCATTTCTGCCATTTTTAAGATATATGTTCTTGATGTTGCAGCTATCAAATTTACTTGAAATTTTTTCCTGATTGTTGTGTCTTCCAGTCTGAAACAGTACCACTACAAAATCAGGCATGTCAAATTGAATACTGGAGAATGAATTTGTAGCATCAAACTCATAATATGTACCAGATGCGGGCTTCTGTACGCATTGATATGTATAAAATTGCAAAGGAACCTGTGGATTTTTTAGAATATCTGCTTTGTATTTAAGACCATAACTGGCCTCGTATTCAACAACAGGGATTCTTAACTCCATAGTCTGAATAATGCATTTGCCTGCATCTGGTAGGGTATTAGGCAGAGCTTCCCCTGTAGAGTTTATTGAACTGTACCTCATCAAAGCATTGTTATCATTTGCAGCTCTTCTAAATGTGATTCTTAACCCACCCTTCCACATAATATCTTTGTAATCTGAGAAGAATCCTGGCAACAGGCGCATAGGGAACAGCACTGTGTGGTTTTTAGATAATATCTTATCACCAGCCTCGAATCCTCCTATTTTGTAGTATGAAGCCTCGGTTTTGGATAATTTTAGTGTGGCCAAAGCTGTGGAGGTAATGCCGGGATAATCTACTCTGTTTATAACAACACCATGCTTTCTGATCTCAATTTCAGAGAATAGATGTGGCACAAAATTGTCTACAAGTCTTATATTTGAATTTGCTGGATAATCGGTACCATCGAGCTTTACAACATCAAATTTGATGTATAGATCTGCTCTGTGGGGGTGTATAAATCCATCCCCTACATCAAGATCAACCTCAATCTGTGTGTTGGGTTGATTTAAATTTGCAAATGTCCTCCTGTTTGGAGGGAATGATTGTAGCTCATAACTCTCAATATTTTCCATTGTATGTATTTTTATTTAAATATTAATCTCTATGATTGCAGTTGTTGTGGCTCCAGCAAAATCAACTAATTCTTCTTTTTCATTAGTGACCATCAATTCAATGTAATCTATTCTATTATGGCACACAGGAAAATATAATGTTGGGGATGGATTGTAGATGATGGGCTCCATGAATTCAGAATTAGGTTTGAATGTTGCAATGATGCCTGTTTGTTTGTGAGAGCCTATGCCATTTGATTTGGTGATCATACCCTCGGCCACATTACAGTGAATATTCAGAGTCTCTATGGCTAAGAATTTAGGTATATTCATAGCAGTATGTTTGATGCCTGGTTCAAGTTTTGTGTTGTTCTCAAATCCTAACAGCTCTCCTATGGTACCCAGATCCACTGTTTCTGTAGCAGATACAATTTCTACTCTGTGAGTGACAGAATTTTGACTTAACACTATACCTCTGGGTAATTGAGCATTTAGAGTGGACAGATTATATTGCCCTGGAGTGATGACAATTTTTTCATCCCCAACTGCAATTGTGTTGTTGTGGTGTGTAATATTAGGGATCAGGTACATGCCATAAAATGCCCTGAGAGCTATTGTTTTGGGATATACAATGTCATCATGTAATTTGAGTTTCAATATTGAATTTTGGCTGGTGAGATGAAATACCCCCATGATGTTTCAGATACCACAAGGCTTTTTGAAAATCTTCAATTGATGGTTTATTTATTTGAGACATGTATCTAAGAACAGATAAACACAAATGTCCGCAATTAACATCTTTGAAGTTTTGAACACGGGCATTATTGTAATAAAGATTAGCTGAATTTAAATATTTTACTAAATTTTCAGGTGGAACACCTCCAAATGAATCAAACACAAATGCCTCATTTTTTAAATATTTAAGATAGCAGATCCAGTGAGTGCCCTGATTTTTATACTTATCCAAATTAACAATGCCACACTCTTTGTTGAGTGGTTGTTCTGGCAAAGAATCAGACATGTACACACCTCTAAAATGTTTGATGCCCAGTGGCTTGATTAAAGCTTCAATATCTTGGTTTGTAAGCGGCTCTTGTTTTTTTTAAACTTATTCATGGCTCTCTTAACACCCTTGCCTTTTTTCTCCATTACCAGGTTGTGGCGCCTCTGCTCATCTAATTCTGCCCTATTTTTCTTGGCATCTATTACTGTTTTTGCTATAGCAGCTGATCCCCCCGCCAAGCTCCCAACAGCCCCGAGAGCAGCTAAGATGGCAGGGATGGTAAATATAAATCCCCCCACATGTGATTTTTTTCTTGATTGTTGTAATTTTTTTAATTGGGGGGTGCTAAGCAACAATTTCATACCATGCCCCTTGGCAATACAAGAATTTTTCTTCTTGCGCTGCTTTTTGGTTAAGAGACTGTCAATAGTTTTAAGAGATTTGAGACCTGCATAAGGTATTTGATACATAACACCCTTGGCCTTCATTGTAGGTTTATTATATACATATTCACAACCCCCACCCCAATTTTTGTTTGGTGCTCATAGCTATGGTGGTTCCCAATGCTGCTATTTTTTCACTTAAAGATGCATCTTTGCTTACAAATCTGTCAAATGCAGCCTCTTCTAATTTCTTGTCTGCAACATGTCTCTTGTCAAGATCAGAATGTGTGTTGTATGCAATGTCATGGTCTCTACAAGCAGCATCTAGGGGATTAACACCAGGATCACCTCTGTTTAATCTATGGTCCAATTTTGTGCCTGGACCACAATACTGATAGCCTGGAATATGTAGTTCAAATGGCAGTTTGTTTATAATGTCATTAACCAAGCCCCGACCCTCAGAAATATTCCAAAATTTGGGGGGTAGAGTATTAATTATTTTTATAAGATATCCAATCCCCTTAGTGTCATTCACTATAAAATTAGACAATTTTGTGCTTATCATGTCCATAATTCCAACCTTTTCATTGTAAAAATTGTGGTTCCCAGCATTTTCCTCCCCAGCTATCACCAATAACCTATCTACAAGTTTCCTGACATCATCAACCCACACAAATTCTTTGGGCAGGGTGTTGTATTGTTTGATTCCACTTCCAGTCTTGATCTGAGACCATATGGGCTTGATTAAATTATTGTATTTTGCCCCACTACTCGACTTAACCCTTTTTTGTGTGGGATCATTGTTCTGGTATAGAGCATCTGATTTTATTAATATTTCTTTGTAATCCTCATAATCTTGATCTGTATAACTGCCAGGTCTCTTCCTAGTCATCAGTTCCCACAATCCAGGTGTTCCGAGATACTTAACAAAAGCACCTTTTTCTCCAAGTCGAGATTCTGAATATACAATTATATCATCTCCCATAAATGTTACTCTGAAATTGCCAATTCTATGTATAATGCTACCATCAAGCTCTGTGTCAGCATATAAGCCAAACACCTCGTCTTTGTTGTCTTTAGGTGTGGTTAAATATTTTTGAGCAAGAAGACCCAATTCAATAGGATCCTGACTAGCCTCAATTCTTCTAGGAGGACTAGGTGTATGAATACTGGAAAGTGGGGTGAATGGATAATCTAATATGTTCCTTGCAGCTACAGGTACAAGCTCTGTGAGCAAATTTTGATTCTGCTCTGTAACAGTTTTGATATTCTTACCTAATTCACTAATAGCGTCAATAATAGGCTGTTCTGTTTGTTTGTGTTTTTCATAAATTCCTCGGTTCTCTGATTTCCATCCCTTAAATCTTTTTACAAGATAATCTCTTAATTTAAGATCATCAATAATTGGCCTTTTCATGTTTATTTATATACGTCTCTACGTCTAAAAAATTGTTGATTTTATTTCTGTATTTGCCACTATTGGGTGTTCTTGTCATATCAATTGTGACAAACCCATAACTGTCCTGGTTCCAGCACCTGCTGCAAATCTTGGAAAAATCATTGTAGCTCAAGTCCCCACCTACATATTCATCATGTATGTGTTTGAGGTTGGTATGGTCTTGATGAAATATACATATAAAATTGCTGTTGTCTCGGATCAGCTGCTTGGGTATTTTTGAAAAAGTCTGTGCCAGGTAGAAGCAATCAATGTTTTTGTGCCGGCCCTGTGTAAAGAAATTTCTAACCTTGTTTTGATTATCCAGTATAATGTCATCAAACACAACAACAGAATTATCGAGACATTCATGGAGTGGCTTAACATCTGGTTCAAAAGTGGCTATATCCAATCCATCATACAGCTTCATCAGCTGCTGATATTTTAATTGTTCCAAGCTCTTAGAGAAGACATACAAGTGCCTGTTTTTCCAGTCTAACCAGTTGGGTGCCAATAAAAAATTATCAACCATTAGTGTAGTTTTACCACAAGCAGATGGCCCAACAATAAGACACCTAATATTATCAGGTAACAAGTTGCCATTTCTCTTATTCTGTTGTTCAGGTTCTGGCAGCCTTTTTATAACATCCCAGGTGCTCATATTATTATTTTGTTTGCATCGATCCAGCTGTGTTCTGGGAGTCCTAGCCATTTGACAAGTAATTTGTTGCCTTTTCTGCGGATAATTTTTTCTATGAGATATGTGTCAGGCTGTTTAGTTTTGCTGAGCTCTTGTTCATAGAACCTGCCTTTGAGAATTTCTCCTCGGTGATCCTTTATTATATATGTGTTAAGGGTCCCAGGTTTAACCTGAACCACTGTAAATAATTCTGTGCTCCAGTTTCTTGTAAAGCCTCTCTTGAATAAGTGCTTATATTTACTGATTCTTACTTGATCACCCACCCTGTATTTGGCCTTTCTTGTTGTTGGCTGATATTTAGGATAATAAACAGTGCTGATCAATTTTTGCTCATCAGATGAAGTTACTTCAGAGGGTTTCATGTTGATTGTGGAATGGACCGAGTTGTTATATTTATGTAGAAGTTCTGGAAGAATATTAATCCATTTATAATTACCCTGCAGTGTAAATTGTTTATACATAAGATTTTTTAAGGTTCTGTTGAATCTCTCTACAATTGAGGCCTTGAGTTCACTGTAACTCGAATAATGTTGTATTGCCTGGCTTTTAATAAATTGTTGAAACACTGAATTATAAAATTCTTTGCCATTATCTGTTTGCAAATAGCGTGGGGATCTTCCACTCTGATTAATGATTGTCCTAAAAGCTTCTGTAACACATTTTCCAGTCTTGGATTTGAGTGGCACAGCCCAGGCAAATTTTGAAAATGTGTTTATTACAGTGAGTAGATACTTGTAGCCCTTGTTGATTTTGTCTAAGTTTTTCAACTGCCCACTTGACATTTCAATCAAGTCGCTCTGCCATAAATCATCTATGCCCTTTGTGACTACTGGGAGTCTCTTAAAATTATGTCAGGCCTGTCTGTGTAATTCATCAACAATAATTTGTCTAGACATAATATGTAAACAAGAATATTGCAACTATAGGGTGTTCAGCAGCTGATACTGCAGGATTTTCTAAATATAATTTGTCCCCTATCTGTATTTTAAATTCCAGAGTGCCATCATCTTCAACATAGGCTGTTTCCAATGTATTGGGGTCTGTAAAATCCTGTAACTCTACACTGGTGATTTTTACTTTGTTATCAGCATTTGTTATTGATAATGTAGGGTAGTGGTGTGCCTGTGGTTGAAGCCAATATTTGATTTTGATTGGTCTCAATGTGCCCCCAACAAAAAACTGGTAATAAAATTGTGCAGGGGACAGCATATATATTTTGCCACCTGGTGTAAATGGAGAATCATATTCTTTGTTGGGGATACTGTACAATTCAAGAATTACTGTATGTTTTGGATTTTCAATTATGCCTGTTATTTCCTTTTCTGCTGTGAGCAATCTGCTTGTTACAGATTCAAGGTGCTCATTGATAGTTCTAACAACATCATCATGGCCTGGCTTTATTTTTATGTCCACAGCAAGTCTCTTGTATTGTTGCACAATTTCTTGTAGCTGGGTGGCAAAAACAGACAGAGCATTTGCTTGATTGGATTCCATGGTCCCTAGCTGTTGCTTGATATTAGCTACAATTTGTTGCAAATTTTCAACAACTGCCAATTTTGAATTTTGAGCTGTAAGATCATGGACCTGTCTTCTGATATCCTCAAACAGTGCATGCAGTTCATTAATATGTTGATTGGTTGGTAGAGTGGCCACTGTCTGAGTGAGATGTTTGATCTCTACCTGGATATTTTTGATATCTTCTGATTTCAATATGCGATTCACTGCCCTCTTAATATTTTTAAGTTCCTGTGATGTAGGCAGATTTGATACTGTATTTTGCAAAAATTCAAGTGCCAATTTTACATTGTGTAATTCAGTAGCATCAGCCACATTTTGCATAGCATTTTGGAGCAGGGCTATATCTGCCTGAGAGGGTGTGGATTGTTGTAAAATTTCAAGTTTTGTTTGGATATCATCTATCAAGTGATGAAAATGAGACAGTTCAGATTCAGTGTTGAGGTTTTCAAGCTTTGTGATTTGTTGCTGGACACTGACAAGGGTATCTACAATCCCGGGCAATCTGGATTCAAGTACATTTGCCAAATCACTTTGCACTGCTGCTATTGTACCTTCAAGATGGGTTATGGAACTTTGAATTTTTCCAAAATCTTCGTATGTTTCAAGTTGCAGCTTAATATTTGCAACACTCCGAGTTATTGCATTCAAAGCATCAGAAGATGGCAAATTGTTCATAAAATTTTCAAGTGTCTCAATTTTTTCTTTAACTTCGGCTATGGCATTGTTCAGAGGGTCCAGATTAGGTATTTGGAGTGACTGAATCTGTTCTTTTAGAGTGGAAATCACTAGATCAAAATCTTCTTGTGATTTTATGCTTTTGACAATTGTTTGGAGTTGTGTCTGGACATTATTTATCTGCTCTTCTAATTGTTGTTTCAATTGCTCAGACTTGTTAGCCTGGGTCTTGAATTTGGCTTGAAGAGCTGCTACAGCTTCTTCTAAACTTTGAAAATTATCTAATGTAGCTAGGTCAGTATATTTCTGAAGCAACAATTTGAGTTCAGAATCAATTTTAAGAAGAGGGTCCATGCATTGTGATTGCAAATTTGTAATTTCTAATTGAAGACTGGCATTCAGTGTGGTTTGTAAAGCTTGTAAATCACTTCTTAATTTCTTGACTCTGACATCAAGCATCAAAATCTCATCACTGTGATCTTCATGTCTTGTATGGCCAAAAATATCATTAGGCATTTTGTTTAGTAGTTATTTATTATTGAATATCTGATTCTTAATTCTATAAAAAAGGGTATAAGCTTATCATAAGATCCAGGGACCTCAATATATAAGCAGTCACCAGCAGAAACAGTATAAACAGTGCCAGAAACCATGTTTGAGTGCTTAATTCTGTAAATATTTCTCCCTACTGAAATCTTGACATCACCCTCAGGGGTTGTAATAAATTGCAATTGCCCACCTACAGGTAATTGGTAATGATTTAAATTATTGTTAAATATGTACAATATTTTGCCTGTTTCATCATCAACATCTGTAAGTATGCTGTTCAGATGAATAATTAAGAAACCACTCAGTTTAGACAGCATATCAGAAGAGGGTTGTGGGGTTGGCAGGTCCATAATACCTTGTTTCTTGAACCCAAATAAGTTCATAGGCATGTTTGTTTATTTCAAATCATGCTCTGTGCTTGGGCATTGATTCCCATTTTTCAAATCACAATGACCCCGTGGTAAAGTATGTATGCCACATGATAAAATACATCTCTTATCATCATGTGGGTCCAGAGCCACTTTTCTTACAACATTTGAAGTCAATAGGTGATCCACACTCTGAATTCTGGATTCTGATGTTTTGATTAAGCTCTGGGATTTGAGGCAATTTTTATAATCTTCAAATTGGAGCTCTTTTTCCACAGTTACTCTGCCAATGCCCTTGGCCTTTTTGACAACAGCACTACATGTTTTAAAACTGTACATCTTGGCACTTAACCCGGCAAATTCCACAATAACATCACCAAGTGTCTCATCTTTTAACTTGCCAGGCACTTTTTTGTTGTGGGGTTGAATATTCAGATGGTCTGGCAATTCACTGGTATCAAAGTATTGAAATAATTCAGGCTGTGCTATATCTTTATAAACATCTTCTGTTTTAATATCAAGAATAAAACTATCCGTGTCCATGTACATCAATTTTACATTATCACCATAAAAAGGTTTCAACACATCATAATACAATGTTAACATATGTAATTTGGACAATTCCAATATTGCAGCCCCTACATAAATAGGTTTATCAAACTTAATCTTTGTTTTTTTCATGTTGAAAAGTGCCATATTTTCATCATATATTCTTCTGTAATTGAAATTAGGCTTTGCAACCAATTTTTTGCTCAGGCTGGGGTCAGTAATTATTTTAACATCGGTATGTTTTCTGACATTTTCAATTGTTTTGCCATATACAGAATTAACCATTAATTTAAACAAGGTCTTATCAAATTCGCTCTTTGCAGATGTTCGAAGCTCCGTATTTGTATTAATATATGGTTTCAACCATTCTGAGTGCCTGAATCTCAAAACTTTTCCAAGTTTGGTCACTTGAACACCATGTTTCATCAGGAACTGGAGGTTCTTGTAATATATGACATATCCCTGTTTTGCCTCCAGTGTCATCATGAGCTTCTTCTGTTTAGAGCCAGGTGAGCACTGAACCTCGGGAATTGGGGGCAACTCAGAAAATTTGTTATGTAAATAATGAGGAAATATCAGATCAACCTCTAAGAAGAGGCCATGTTCTCTGTCATCATAGTTCTGAAGATCCTCAATATTGAAATCTTCAACCCATTCAAGCCCTGCATATGGCAATTTTTGCATCATTGCGTGACCATAGAGGCTGTTTGCATCCACATACAATATATAATTTGATGGCCGTGTTGGATCATAACCAGGAATATATTTGTTATTTGCTCTGGCATATCTCTGAGAACATTGCACCATGCCTCCTCTTATACCTTGCTCCATAAACAGATACATATCTTGATCTTGGATCAGATCCAATTGCTTTTTGGTGTTTAAAAACATTGCAGCCCATGCTAGGCCCGGGGTACTGTAAAAATACACTGGGTCCAGTTTATAATTTTGCATCGAAGATTTTCTGAATGCCTGCAGTATATCAGCTAAGAGGGTCACATCAAGTTTCAAATATGCCATGTGATAATCACCAAATGTCTGGCATTTTAAATTGTTCCACATCAATTGGGCATGGTGATAATCTTCATCTGTGATTCCAGAACCTCTGATTTTGCTGTAAAACTCATGTTGTGGAGGCAGGGAACACTCATCAAATTTAGAAAAATCTGTGACATAATCATAAGGATATACCCCCTTTCGCCTAATTAATTTCAGATCCTGATTTGGAAACAATGCACGTGTGATTTTGAATTGATAATCAGGTAATTGAGTGGTCAGTGTAGCCAGGCTAGCAGGTAAAAATCTGCAAGAATCAAGAAGTCTTATTTGAATAGAAAATCCATTAACTTTAATTGTTTTGCTAATAGATATATATTTCTCATCATTTTCAGCTAAAATATTTCAATTCTGCTTCTCAAACCCCTCGTACCTGATCAGATGATGGAAATCATAATTGGATGCTCCATGGCAAAATATGGGGATAAATCTTGGTCTCTGGATCTTAATATTACAGCTATTACACAGGGCCTGTTTATATCGACCATCTGTATGAGAAGGGTGTTTCACCTTGATATTTGTATCTGAAAATTCAGAATCACATACCGGGCATTTTTCTGCATTGTTGAAATCTTCAATCTGTTTCTCTGTTAAAGGCAACATGGGTTTTGATTTTAATAATATTTTTGATGCTATGTCACGGCACTCATTTTCTATGCTATGTGCAAATATTTTGATGGCATCTGGTCCCATGTATGAATATTCTTTGGTAACAACACCATCCTGTACAATCACATAACAAAAGCTGGAAGGTTCATGTAGCTGGTATGGTGTAACTGAGGATTCTTCAGGATCTGGATTGCAGGATGCAAGAGATTTGAGATTTGATTCAAAATCACAGACAATATATGCTGGGTGTTCCAACAAGGCTTCAAACTTTTTGAATTTGCAATTTTCACTTGGCATTGGCATCACCATATGAACAGGTTTATGTTTGCCACAGTATTTTAAATGCTCAATTAACTTGTTTTTGGCAATTTCTGCACTCTCTTTACGAACCCCATTCACCATTTTTCTACCATCAAATCCAGTTAAACATCTTATGCACACCTCGAATATTCTATTAGATTTGTCTAGTTGTGTTCTCACTAAAGCTAGAAAATTATGTATCAGAGTGTAATGATTTGTGCCATCTCCTTCAATTAAGAGCAAATTAATCGGAACAGCAGAATCATCATGAAATGCACTGATTCTGAGAGGTGCTATCAAGCAATTATCACGGCCAGTGGAGCAAATATATACATTAATAGATAATTGTTTGCCATTGATATCCCGGGCCTTTTTTTTCAAATTTATCAATATTCTGAACAGACATTGGATATTCTAAACCCTCCATTGCATCGTCAAAATCATGTTCATGTTGTTTGTAATAACTTATTCTCTGAGAATTTCTTGAAACTGGAAACAAAGCAGCTAAAATACACCACAAAAAGCATTTCTGGTCGGTATTTTTAATATTAACCACGGCTCTTTTGTTTTTAATATTAGCAGGTAATGGCAGATATGTAGATCCTTGTAATGGGCTGAATTCAGAAATATTAACATAGAGCCTGTGTGGAGAGCCGCATAGGCTCCATCCAGACTCTTTTGCCGCAAATTCAGAGTGGTTAATATTCAATTGATCTATCAAACTGCTTATTATTGTGTCTGAATTTATATTTGAATATACCGGTACAGTTTCTGTTATGTGGGGCTGTGTAAATTTTATGCCATTTGCTTTCTTATATTCTGTATACAATTTGAGGGACAGCTTATAAGAGCCATTTTGTGCATTTAGAATTGCCTGCAGATCAGGTTTTACACTGTTCAAGAAATTCTCAATACCACATCTTGGCTCTGATACAAACCGATAATCCCTAAGTTGGGCATTAAAACTGCTATGGATGGGTTCATAGCGTGGATGCTTTGCTGCTCTGGCATTAACAGGTGCTTCATGCTTTCTTTTCAGACCAGATGTAGATGGTTGTGGGGGCAATGTTGATGACTGTACAGAACAAGTATCTTTATGTGTATATGTGAAGTATTGCATGTTATATTTACTATGGCATTTGGGGCATATTTTTGTGGGAGCTCTGCATTTGTCTGGGTTACAAATTTTTTGGTGTCTGGCCCAATTAGAGCTAAATATATTCTTATTGCATTGGTCACAATATTTTTGACTTGGCATTTTTTCTGTTGTTTATTATATACAATTTCCCGGGTTTCAATTCAAAACTTTATACTGGATCAGTTGGGTTCAACACTGTGCTTTGTATACCTAGTGTGTATACCTAGTGCATGTGTATGTATGTTTGGCTATGGAATTTATGTTGTTGTTTATTATATACAATTTCTGGGGAATCAAATCAAAACTCTATACTGGATCAGTTGGGTTCAGTGCAGACAAAAAAAACTGCATAGCTCTATGTCAATTAGTTCTTGAGATTTGTATTTAGGAACCACTTTGACCCCCCTGCCAAAAATTTGGTTTTTATTGTATTAGTGTATATTGTTTCTATGACCTTACTTGGGTTATTCCGCCAAATTATATGCTTCAAGTCTCCTATACTTTGGTGGAGCCTGTTCAGGTTCTATCCCCCACAAGTGGGGGACTCTGCATGGCTGGAGTATTTTCTCCTGTGCGTACCTCCCATTTTTCTGCTGGGTGTACATGCAATCAACACTGCACGCCATGCCCTGGTGCTCGCAGGAACTAATCCATCAAGGCAATTGCTGAAGGCAAATAAAACTTCCTCAAGTATTGATCGTACCACAATGCTGCCTCCACCCCTATACACCCACACCTCGGGAATCCGAGGTACTAATGTATTGATCCAATGCTCACAGCAATCCGATGCTCACAGCGCCATGCGAGAATTTGAGGAACTGCTCCTCCAACTGGCAATAAAACTACTAATAAGACTGCAGGTGCTGCTAATGGAATTGCTGAATGCAATAGAACAAATCAATATATTGATTCCCAGGCCGGTTGAGAACTGGGTCTTGAGAAGAAAGCAGCGGCCTTCAGAGGCACTGACCTAGCACAAATACCTGCACAAACATGCATGTCCCAGAAGGCACTGACCTAATGCCATGTGTATTGATTTTAACAACTTGGACAGATATAAGCCTGACTCTAAATATGAATAGATTACAACAAATAAGCTAGATGTAACAAATATCAGATTTTGTATAAAAAAATGCAAAATATCCCAGTTTCAATTCAATCCATTTATCTGAATCGAAGAAACCAACAATTCACATATCCCCATATCATTGTATGCTTGCCCTATGAGCACCTCTTTTGCTGTTGTGCTCAATTAATTTTCACTAATTGGCAATTTTCTTGAAGAGGCCTAATAGAACAAGATATGGCGGTATGAGAAATATGTGAATTAAAGATATTTTAGTAATATACGACGTCTTAAGAAAGGCATATTCGGCTCCAAAGTACTTTGTCTAATGCTTACTACCATTCCCTATTACTAACAAAGAGAGTTAAAAATGATGTAGTATTGATAAAAGTTGGCTTGTTCCCAAGTGTTCACCGAGTTCAGACATTTGCTCATAGATGGCCCTGTTGTTGTTGCTTATCAAATATTGGAATATTTCTAAAACAAGCAAATTTTGTTTACTGTTTTCTACAATTGGCAATACTGACATGTATTACACACCAGATGAATTCAAAGCACAGAGACCCATGTTTGTAATCAACACTTCAAAAAGGAAACAAGTTGTAGTGAATGACAGGACAAATATTAAAATTATCTGTGAATTTCATGAAGCATTACCTGATGACACCATATGTAGTGTTATTCTCATAGGAGAAAAATCATATGTTTATGATGTAAGAAATGAGAGAGTCACAGAGCAATTCTAGAGGGTCTCTGCATATTACATTGTTTTAATATTGGATATGCAAGTTGAGGCTGGGGTCCAATTAAACTTAAATTGGAAGTAAATATGTGTGTATATGAGTGTGTATGTGTGTGTATGTGTGTGTGTCTTGGCCTAGTTTAAGTGTGGCCAAAAAAAATATCAATTTTTGACAAGTTTATAGACAACAATCTCAGAGAAGTGCCTTTTGTAAGTATAGGCACATCAATCCGAAGAGGCTCTTCCTTTCTCATGGAGTCCATGAGGGCTTTTTTACAAAAAATCTTGGATTAGGCAGGGTTCCACACTTGAGCAAAAAGCTCATATGGGCATGTTGAGCTAGGTTTAAGTGTAAACAAATCTGCTTGAGGGGGGCTCTTCCTTTCTTGTGCTCTCCCTACCACCAAATACACTACTGGTGAGTAAAATTATTAAATATCATTTTCGACAGTAATTTATTATCATTATTTAGATATGATAAATTGCTGACGTATCCGTGAAAATTTTGTGTAGATTCACATTGAGATTTCAAATTTAAAGAACTGACGGGGGCCTCCAATTCTAATCTCGCCCAGGGCCTCGCGATATATTGCTACGCCACTGGTGGTAACGACGTTGCCTTGTAATCGAGGGATCCTGGGATAGATACCCGATGGAAACACATAGTTCTTCGGATCCGACTTTAAACTGTAGGTCCAGTCCCACTTAGCCTATCTGTGCATAAAGTTGACTTTAAAGAAAAACTCAAAAATAAATCTTGTTGAGGATTTCGAATCGCAAAATTGCTAAAAGAACAATTAAAATTTTCTACCATTCTATAATTTCTGTTGACCCTAATTTGTGTCCAAGTCAGGTCGATACTTTGTTCGAGATCCTGTTTATTGAATTGCGCCACTTCAGCAAGAGGCTACATATGGGAACTTCAGTAGACCTTGAGATTTCCGCTTGCAGAAATTCGTGGCCCCACACGCATAATGCTTATTCCGCCAGAAAACTGTGTGGGTTTGAAAAGAGTGAGCCAAAGTTAGGAATACTTCGGTGGACCGTGTGGTTTAAGGGGTAACCCTTTCTGAGGAACCCAAATATGAACCTCACTTCCACGTAGTGCACCCTGAACCCAGTATCGGTATAATCCTCTGTGGGCCTTTGCGTACTTAAGGGGAAGCTCATGGGGCTACACCCCTTCGAAATTTCGAGAAAATCTAAATTTTAAATAAAACAGTAAGTACCAGGGAAAATCCAAGTGGTAAATGCAACCCCCCATCAAAATGGTCTCCAATTGCAGTTTTTGTCTTTTGAATAATTTTTAAAACGAAGTTAAAATACAATTACGAAATATTTGATTGCGTATCCCACCACCTAGAACAGCATTGTATCATACACCTTTACAATTCCAACGACCTCCGAAAATTATCCTGTGTACGCTAGTGTCTGTGAGGTTTGTGTTGTGTTGTACATATATGGTTGTGATTGTCCCTGCATGAATCCATCTCATCACCCACCATTCATCTTCATTATCACGATTAGCCAAAGTGACAGAAAGTGTGACGTAATATAAACTAAATCAATCAATCAATCAATCGAGTGAACCAAAAGATGACTTGTTTTCGCCTTGTAATCAAAGTGTCTAGGGTTCGATACCCGATGATACACAGATCGCTTCGGATCCCACTTTAAAATGTAGGTCCAGTCCCAATTAGCCTTCTTTGCATATCTTAAAACAAGAACTCAAACTCAAATATTTAAGAATATTTACGGTACTTTTCTGCTTCATTAGGGCTTCCCCGATAAGGCAGTGGTAACGACGTTGCCTTTTAATAAAGGGATCCTGGGTTCGACACCCGTAGAAGGCATTCAGTGATTCAGATCGCGATTAGCCCTTTTGTGTATAAAATGTACTTTAAAAAATAACTACTTCATTTAAGTTAATTACAACAGGAAGAAGCTGGTGAAGAGAAAAAACACCAAGGTCCATATCGGAATCGACCCTAGACTTTTTGGATGGGAACCTCATGAATCGAGAACACTAAGATTGCTAAATATCAAGAAGAAAATTAAATTGATTTTACATAAGCCCGGAGTTCCTGTGCCTTAGCAGAATGGCCTTGTACAGTCAACGACAGTTCTGAGTTATAGGAATCCCATTGAAAATATATTGGGCTGTTACAACCCAGAAGTGTCCGTGATTGTACAAACCCCATACACTATGCAAGTTAAAATACATTCTTATTACGTTAACGTAATATATACCACATTGCAATACACTAAAAATTTCTTAGGTCCAAATCATAAGTTCCTATACTGTCAGCGCATTAAGTTAACATTTCCGACCCTGTTTCTTGGCCGAGCGCATTAAGTTGTTCTTTGTGCGTGTCGCGAAACTAAAGCAGTCATTCAGCCATTGTAATCGACAACCGCAGCATGTAAACTTACAAAATATGCAATTGCATGTTGTACGTACGAGGATGAATTGAATATTTGCAGGCCATATGCTCTGAAGGCTGCACGTACCGTCCTGTATATTATTCTCTTTGCTCGCTTGACAACATGCACACAGAATGCAATGTAGAAATTTCCACATAATTAGTTAATGGAGACATGTATGCAATATGACTTTATAAAGTAGACTACACGCAATGACATCTGATGAAAAACTATGGTTGTAAGCATAAGTGTGATCTATACTGTACATTGATTTCAGTGATGGCGACAAGACAAATGAGTGGGAAATTCGAGAAGGACAAGAATATTTTATGTTGCATAGACACATTTAATAAACTTTTAATCACTTAGGAAAATGCATATTTACGTCAAAAGAGCATTTGTTTTTGTAATTTTTCTTTTATGTTGAGCTGGTGGTGTAGGATGACGGGGTGGTTGGTATATATTTGATTGCCAACCTAAACTTCAGTGTCTGTGATCTTGTCATGGACAAAAATTATTAAAAGTTAAATTTCAATTAGGATTTTAGTTTCCAGAAGATACAGAAAATAATTTTAAAGTGGTGCAATAGCGTCTATCATGTAAAACCTGTTGAGATGTCCGATCTATGGGAAGCAATAACAACATACCAAAGTTCCACAACCCCTTTATACATATCCTGACGTCATTACGTCTCCAACGTGAATGTGTTTAGTTAAGTATACCTTAATACATGATCATATTGTAAGAACATTTATCTATGTATTTTAGACAATTGTACAGCTTAACGATCCTTGCACCTTCAGCCTGTGAAGACGAAGCCCATAAAGAATAGGTATTCGTGGAGAGACTTATGTACCGGGTGCCCAGAATTAAAGTTACCAAACTTAGAGCCCTCTGTAGACTGTTTGAGGCATTGTAGAACTCTAAAATTTGATGAATCCACTATGCAGATCATGGGGAAGAGGATGGCGATAAAAAAAGAAAAAAAAAATATAAAAAAGTTCAATTTTCCGCCACCAGGTTGAAATGTGGCACTGTACTACCATGATGGGTTGTACAAATAATCACGTTAAGTGATTTATTTGAGTTATTAATTAGAAAGACATTTGTTAGTGGCTGGAAGTTGCGAGAAAATAATCTCTCGTTTATTGCAAGATTGCAAGGTAAAGGCAAATCCATAACCAATTGGAGCAGTTTCCGTCATTATTACAACCCATCATGGAAGTACAGCGCCACATTTCAACTTGGTGGCGTAAAATTGAACTATTTTCTTTAAATGCCATCCTCTTCCCCATGGTCTTCAATCCATTTTTGTCACGTTTCCTATTTACGTTGCATAAAAGGCGCAAATTAGATACCTATAAATATCTCTCTTATATTCTGCAAGGGAGACTTGGGTTTGATTTCCGGTGTGGATGAATTTCTTGTTTTGTTCTTCTGAGAGTTTTGGAATGCTTACAAAGGTAAAGTGCTCCCCTGTGCTTAGCACCACGCCATAAAGGCGTATAGGGGTGTGGGGGTAACGCCCCACACTTTCTTGATCCGGTCATGAGTTAGGATGATGTGATCAGCATCACGCCCCTGGCCGCCTTTACCCCCCAGGATTTCCCCCAGGTACCCATGTCATTCGACGCTGGGTGGACGCCGGGGCCGCTTCCAACGTTAGAAAAGTTCCGGGATTTGAACCGGTCGAACCCGGGACCTTGAGCATGGTAGTCAGATGCGTTACCGACTGAGCTACAGCGGCCTTTGGAATGCTTACACATCTTGAATTCTGTTTTTAAAATTGTTTATGTCCGTTCCTCAATTATACTACAGGTAGCGGCCTCATCGTTTTTACAGAAAGTAGTCTACATATTCCCTGTAGGTTTCGGTGGTGTATAATCGATTTTAAATATGTTTTAGATATGAGATTACAATTGCATATTTGACCAAACGCTTCGGAGATTTCCTGTCTCAGGCCCTGAGTAGTGGCGCTACAGGATATTTGTAAACAGGGGTTAGGTCTGTTTTGTCACCTGTTTCTGCATTTGACGTTCTATTATTTTTTAAGAATGCCAGACCGTAGAGGAGTAACCCTCACCAATTTATCTTGGGTACACCCACAGACCTGATTAATTCATGCCGTATTTGCCGGCCTATAAGACGCACTTTTTCCTTCAACAATGGGTCTGAAAAACAGAGTTCGTTTTAAACTCCGATACTCAGATTACACAATTAGGGAGAAGGAAGTTCGTGCATGGGTCAAAGTTTCATGGGATGCTGTAAAAACTGACAATGGGTAAATCATTAAAGAAGTGTTGCATTAGTAATGCACTGGATAGTACAGAGGGCAGTTTGTTGTAAGAGGACTCAGATTCTGATTTAGGAGGTTTCAATAATATTGAGACCGATATGTCTATCCGTGAAGTAATAATATTACGCCTCATAAATCTATCAAAGGAGCGATATTACGACTCGTACAAATCTATAATCATTACGTACATGGTTACCATAAAGGTTATTTAGTTTTTCATTCTAATAATAAGAATTGTAATTGACATACGGAAGCATACAGTGGTTCATATGATGCACTAACTCAAAAGTCCTTTCGTGTTCAGTTCACTTCGACATATACACTTCTGTAACACCATTAAGCCTTGTTTCCATGATTATGAAAAAATAAATATGCTGACCAAGGCAGTAATTTATTTTATTAAAAACATAAACTAAACGTAACGTTTCAACCTTCTAGCAAGGTCTTCTTCAGACTCTGCACCAAGTACAAATGTAACAAGATACGAAAACAGATACGTTACGTTTAGTTTATGTTTTATAATAAAATAAATTATTGCCTTGGTCAGCATATTTATTTTTTCATATACACTTCTGGTTAGGCGTACACCATTTAAACTGGATTCCAACTGTTCAATATCAATGAGCTACAGTGCAATATCGTGGGATATACAAACAGACAATGAAACCACTTCTATCGATCGGACGTGCTGGAAAAAGTTGGTTAATTTTCAAATTATGTTAACAAAACAAGTTATTAAGACCATGAGGCAAAACCTTTTTGACTTGCATCTTTTTTACAAGGATTTAATGTGACTACGAAGAAACACGAATCATTATAATATTGGTGTAGATTTTTCCATTCCACTTTTTCATTAAATGTTTTTAATAGCTGAAAATACTCCAAATATTATTAAGTATATCTTGAAGTCGTATTGCTTTGATTGCACTGATGACATTTGAAAGCACGAAACAATACTTTTATCACGATCAAGTCTGTGTTATAATATTAAATGTAACTATATATTGCATTAAGGGGATGAAAGTTTATCTCTTTTCCTATGTATGATTGTCTAATGGGGAGGGGGCTGTACCTCGACATTAACCAGCGCCCAGCTAACAAGGAACACACTGTAACATTTGAAAAACAGCCAACTCTTCATGTGCATACAACAATTTATTTCAGTAGCATACAGGAATAATATAGAGAAGATATACAAAATTATTATACTAGAAATATTGAATATTTTGGATTATTCCATGCTCTTCGTTGCAGTTTATATATATGGTGTAGAAATCCTTTATGGAATATGAACCCTCGTGGTTTTAGCAATCCAATCCAGGTAAGATGATACCCTTGCAAATCCATTGGGCTTCCGCGAGGGACACTGTCCATCATTGAAGGAAGATATTCCGACTTGCACTGTCCTGCCTCCGTAATTCACCACTACTGGACCTCCGCTGTCACCCTTCATAAGAATAGTTATTGCATTATGTAATTCATGAACAAAGTATATAGAGTGAGATTACATTCGTAACATCTCCGGCTATTAAGCTTCTGCAGCTTGAGTGCGAGTCCTAACTCTCGAACCCTCAAATCACCAAGTAATTCGCTGATGTCATTCGACGTCAACCCTACACCAATCGCTAACTCTCTTGCTCACGCTCTATAGCTTGCTAGATGCGCGCAGTCAGCTGGAGATATTACGGAAAACTCGAACACAGCGTTATGAAATAAATTGTAATAATATAAAAGTTTGAAATACTTTATCCCTTTCTAATGTCAATGCCATATTGATATTACTCTTTAAAGCAACGTACCTATAACTGAGTTATAGTTAACCAATTTTAAAAATTTGTAAAAATTTGAAATTGATTTTTGAATATTAGTTTTTCAAACACTGCATGAGGTTTTCGCAGTACCGTTGGAGGAGTAGAAGCTAAAGTTTCCTGCTGCTGTGTGAATATGTTGAGATAGGAAGGTTATAGAGACGGTACACGTTTTGTTCAATGGGCAAGGAGGTAGTAATTATTGAATGAAGGATTATTTTGACCAAAATGTTCTTGAGGTTGGTGAGAGGGTCGTTGGAAGACTATCCCTATTTGTCAGGCAAAATGTCCTGTTGTGTGGATCACTGTGGAGGGTGTGCCTGGGTTTGCTGAGGTGGGCATAGTTTTAGATATCAATAACGAAGAAAAATGGTGGTTGTTCCCCAAAGTGACTGGAAATTAAGTGAAATAATAATAGTAACTTGTAAAATCATAAAATTACAGACTGTATACTTACGCTGCAGATGCCACGCACGTTATTCCCTAATGTGCATAAACCAGAATCTGGCATCGACCATCCTTTTTGTAGACACTCTTGATTGCTGATCACTTTGACCTGGGCGTATTTGAGGTAGTCGTTGTTCGCATTGTTGCCTGAAAATAGTTTTAAATTTGATCACTGCTTCATCGAGGCATAGAAACAGCATCACAAGCATATCCATCAATTTTTTTGATGAAACTTTCAAGAATTAAGCTTCTGGTCAAACTATTCGGAGCGATGTTATAAAATTCCCACAGAATTTGTTACATTTATAAACATATTTACAAACATGTTCTGCATTACGTTCAGTATTTTTAGCAGTGTGCTATTTGAAGAATTTCCAGTGGAGGGAAATTCCAGTATTTTTTCCGATCAGGGATATTTTTAAACGTAGAATACTCCCAGGGGATTAAAATATTTTAACCACAGGGGAGAATTGGCCTCAGGCCATATTAGTAAGATAACACTGATTTGTAGTGAACAATGTTCCAATCCTTTTGAAAGAGTTTAATAAAATGTTATCAATTCTCGTATGGTTGATTTTACGCAAATGAGTAAAGATACGATGCGTCCATAACTATGAGTTTTATTCAGTTTATATATGGAAGTGGGCAAGGCAATACATTCATAAAAAGCAAAGATCTGTAGAGAGAAGAATACATCAGAAATAATGGACGCTGTATGAAACTACTTCTCCCACGACACTTCCTTTTAGGATGACTTTGCACAATTGATTTGAAGATGTGTATCTTGAACAAGCAAAGTTCTTGTACACCCTCAAGACAGGAAGTCCTCTTCACCAAGGGATCTTCTATTGAATACGATCGAAACAAATTCTTAAAAACAGCGGCGAACTTACCATCGTTATCTAGACCCCAACCAACTGCAGTGGCTGTTCTTCCCGCAAATGTTTCCTTCTGTTGAGACCGATACGGTAGGCTGATGGGTTTAATGGTACCTGTGAACAAACAGAATTTCGCGTGACCTTCAAATAGGAAAAAAAAGTTATTTCTGATGCTTTTTGATAAACTTCTTCTATGGCGTCAGTATGTTGCAAAAAATAACAGGATTTGCTGATAATATCATAAATACTCATAAATATCTTCCAAATGCTAGACTGATTTCAAATACAGTATCTTATTATTAAAGGCAGCGTCCGTTCATCGATTAGCCAAACATGGCAGAATAGCAAAGTAAAGTAAGCCAAATCAAAATAAGGTCCGAAATTAATAATTCAAACTGAAACGCAAACCTGGCAACTTTAATCCTAGAACCTCTTACTCCAAGTGTGTAAGATTCAGCGGGTATAGGTGTAGTATGTCTCCACATTGGAAGAAGAAGAAGAAAGACAATAAGTGTAAGTGTAATATGTCTCCACATTTGAATAGGTAGGACGTTCTTCATTTTTGTATGTTTTCTTTATTTTACTTTCACGTAGGTTAGGTTAGGTTAGGAGTGTTCAGTGAACACTGCAAATCAGAAAACTGACTCAATCAGGACTTTTAGAAGATAGTTATCACCAGTGAACACTCCTAACCTAACCTAACCTTACCTTTGTGAAAGTAAAGTAAAGAAAACATACAAAGGATCAGTCCATCCGATTTTCGTATGTCGAGAATGTGGATACATACTGCCGTGATTAAATGTGGAGACATAACTTACTACACCTATACCGATTCAGCGTAATTACTGAGCGCATATTATTAAGTACTTCATTCATACTTGAGAAAATATAAGTTTGTGGAACTTTAGGATACGAAATCTTCACACAAGGGGCATATCTAATTACATCAAGTTCATTGAAATCGAGCCGTTATAACACGGAATCGTTCGTGATTAATGAACTTACATATGTGTACAGAGTATGTTAGTCACCTCGATTACCGAGATATTGAATGCTGTGGCATCAATATTCATCATCGCAAAACTGAAAACTGTAAGAATTCTCTTAAATAATTGTAGCTGATAAGGATACTAGATTTATATTACACAATAATTGCAAGTAATAGGAAAATAATTGACAATGAAATATAATATTGCGCATACGGTATACTAAAAATTCATATTTAATTTATATAATCTTAACTACGTATTTAATTCTCTTTGTCGATTATAAGTTAACAAAGTATAACTATTTGCAGTAAAGATATGGTTAAATTATAAACGTCATTTACTTAGCATACTTAATCCTATTTTCTCTTGTAAGAAGATGCTGTATTATAAACGTCATTCACTTAGCATACGTAATCCTATTTCCTCTTGTAAGAAGGAGATGCTGTATATCTCCCCTCGTAAATATATAGTTGAAGTACCAGTTACTTATTCACACTTAACATCCTCATGAATACAAAACTATTTAGCAATCTCGTAACATAAGTTAAAGAGAAACAGATGTTATTGGTATTTGAATTAGAAACTCACTTGTAAACCTAACTGCCCGTGGTAGTTTCAAGACTGCAATGTCATTCCTCGGAAAGTTGTAGTTGGGATGTTCGATAGCACGTGTGTTAGTTGTCAGCTTCAAATAGCCAGACTCCTTTGGGTTGTTCGAATTCACAGCTCCAAGGATTATCATAAAACGGTTTTGTCCCCTGAAGAAAAAAGCGATAGTTTTCTTTGTTTATAAATAATTGCATGCAATATTTTAATATGTTCTCATGGTTATAGCATATAACAATAATAAAATAACACAATTGTAGCTTTGATTATAATCCATTTCATCGTATGTAATTAATTGACTGTAGTCCTTTTACATTCACTCGCTAACGTGCATAAATAAAATTTAAAAAATTGATTGCCTTGCAATTGTTTTATTTCTAATGAATGAAGTATTTTGGAATGGTTTATCTTAACTTTCAGTAAAGTTTCGGCATTGAGGTTTCCTCTACACACTGTTCCGGGAATCTGTGGAGCAAGCGAATGAAAACAAGTCCTCTGCGCAAGTTGGATTCGAGAGAGCTCGACCAATGAACGCGTGAGAGGGGAAGTGAGTGCATGGACGGTAAAACGTCCCTGCAGCTACCAGCCGTTTGCAGCAGCTTGCACTGCTTTTCTCTGCCCACCCGCTTTCTTCCCTTCTCTACCGTTATGCGCGGCCTTGCTTCACAGGTTCCCAAGACAGTGTGTTGTTGTATTCACTGGAAGTTAGGTGTGGAAATGGTATCTTTCAATGCGTCATGAGTTCTTCAAATTTCATTTACACCACTCCTTATAACCGTGTGTGATTTACCTAACAGTTCAAAATCGCGGCGTTACGTAAGTAATTCATGCAATGGTCATGAGAAAGTTGACTCACTTGTGTACGCAATGGGCTGCTGTCAATATCCACTGCTTATCGATGAGGGTGGCGCCGCAAACAATCCACGAGTTGCCGCCACTGAACTGCCACAGCCGAACCATCCAGGGGAACTGCCCTCGACGAGCCAGACTGCCACCTGCAATTCTAGTCTCGGGTCCTGTGAACTCTGCTGTCTCTGCATCCATATCTGTGATGTTGAAACGAATATTAACATCAATTTGAAGGCAGAGAGCACAATATAAATAACACCAGAGGACATTTTCCCTCACCGAAATGGTGCAAAATACGATAGCCCGGATCTCTTCTACCCGTTCCCGAGATGTTGATGGCCGGTTTCTTACTGCATAAAGTTACCTACTCCAATAGGCATTCTGTACATTTTGGAAGTTTCCCTGGCTATTAATGCTGAAGATATTCTCTCGTGATATTGAACGGGTGCTCCTGGAAACGTTTCCAAGATCTTTTTAGGGACTGAATATGAAAGTAATATTCGCTCTAAGCTAGAAAGGTTATCCTAAACAGTAACAGCGCAGACAAACTTATCTTAAACACATGTTCACCATTGGTAAACGTTACTTTCTCTGAGAAACTATCTTGTCCATTGGCGTACGCAAGGGGGGAACTGAAGGGGCTACAGCCCCTCCCGAAATTTTCAGAAAATCAAAATTTTCAAATGAAAGCAGTAAAGAACTCGAAAAAAAAATGGTAACGGAAAGCTTCCTTAAAAGTATCCCTCATTACCATTTTGTCTTTGAACAACTCAACCAGTGGTATCGGTTGAATATTATTTACCGATAACGGTCAATACTTTCCTGGCGTCTTCAAAAATGAAGCGCCGCGGAGCTTAACAAGCATTTTAATATTCTCTTGTAATTCTTGAATATTTTAAAACAACGCTCTAATAAATTGATGCATATAATATGAAATAGTTACTTGGACAAAAAAATTTGTCAATACTTTTAGCAACTTTAAATTATTACACTTTTCAAAACCGGTCTCTGTATCGGTTCAGCACTAGTACTTACGAAATACTTTATTTTGTATCCTACACACCACCGCACCAACTCTGCATCTATGTAATACAGTCCCCTCCGAAATGAAATCGTGCGTACGCCAGTGGTCTTGTCAATTATAAATTCCAAAATTAAAGCCATAATATTTATAAAAATCATTTTCTTCTTAGGCTTGCAATTCAAAAACATTATAACCGATTTTTTGTTCTTGAATTTTTTTTATTCTTTAAATTGTTTCTCTTTCATTAATATCTTAAAATGAATAACTCTAACTGAGTCTGTTACTTTATTTCCGGAACTCGAAACGAAACGAACACTAATTGTCTTTGTAAGTTTCAACATTAAAAATAACTTCTTTTTTTTATTCGTCATATAGCTATACATTTGTTTACTGTTTGGTTTGACATAGTTTTTTCAAGTGCAGGATTTACTTTTAATTTTCTTGTCTCTACATTTTCATAGTAAAATATATAGTTTATTAAGGAAAATTTGTGTAAATTTCACACAATTATCAGTAAAAAGATAGATTATAGAAACCGATCGCATTTAATGAATAAAGCCCGTTCTAAGGTAACTTATTTCTTTTTATAACAACGGTAGCTTGTACATGTCGGAAATAGGAGTAATATCAAAGTTACTCAGTTACCCTTCTCTTTTCAAATTCCATCGAAGAACTTTCATCCTCGTCGCCACGATTATACTAGTAAAAACAACAAAATAACGTATTTTGATATATACACGGAAAGAATCTCGAAACTTACATGTTTCCGTTATGTTTTCTGGTAGCGTTACCAATCTTAAATTAGGTGATGCTGGAGGTTCTGGCACCACTGGCCCTCCCTAAAAACAAAGAACAATATAAATTGTTGCGCATTGACTAAAAATCTGATTACATGGCATGCCTTGATGATGGATAATGTACATCTATATATAAAATATATCTTCATTGAATATATTGAGCTTAGTTATTAAAATGAATATTTTTTTATTGGCAATGTTGAGTAAATGAATGGGGAATGAATGATTAGAATACAGATATTAATATACTCGTAATAACATTTGTTTTACCAATCATCGTGTTGAAATTCACAAAATATTACTCTTGTATTTCCCTTCCTTATTTGTAGTCAGGTCAGTGTTCGAAGTGGGGAGGAACTATCTCCCCTAGATAAGAAAATTTTCATGAAGCATCCCCAGATAAGATCCATCCACCTATCCCCCAAATTCCACCGAGCACCCTCCCAGCTAGAAATTTCCACATTGAGCATTGATTCTGTTTACAATGAATTGATATGAAAACCCAGGTGGACTGAGGCAACTATTAGCAACTGTTTTAAAATGTACTTCAAAATTTTTACCTCGATCACCACCAAGAAGAAGCTAGTCAAGAGAAGGAACTTCATTTCGTTCAACTGTACAGCTCGATCAAGTATTTTGTGTTTATATACTCACATGAAAGTCCTTGTTTCCTTCTAGCTTCCATAAATAAAATAGAAGCCACAATGAAAATTACCTGGCTATAAATTTTCTCTAATCTTCTGTAAAGTTCATTGTGTTTTCCTTGTTCTCCTAGTGAACATCAGGCTTAGTAATGTTTACATCTAGCATTAATGGATGGAATAATGTTGCTCCTTTCCTCATGTAGTGTACTGTTAGCGAGCTTGCCTTTGTCGCATTTTTCTCTGACTGAATTCCAGATAAGGGCAATGTCTTCGTTAACAATTCAACATAGAGGATAATTGAGGAGCTGCTTAATAATGTTGAAGGAGTAGAATATCAGAATAACTCCCTGTTGAAAGCTGGTCTTGGAAGTACTGAACCTACGCAGAAGACTTATACATAGACCCCGAATTTTAGGCAAAATGCCTATTCGTTTCCGCCGGACCCTATGGCGGAGTGATAAACATATCACGCTGCGACGTCAAGGGTCCCGGGTTCGAATCCCGCTCGGGCTTGGTTGTTTGTGAATGTTCATTCCATTCATCAATTTCATAATTTCATCACTCATCCATCTTCGCAAATTAGCCAAGAGGCACAAAACGCGAAGTAAAATAAACTAAATCAAATCAAAGCCTATTCGTTTCCGACGCTGGTAGACAAAAATTGAACACAAAAGTACACCGATCCGAAGGTTCTTAACATTCTGAACAATACTTTATGTTGCCTTTTTGTGACTCTTTTGTCATTCCGACAAGGCATTATGTTGCCTTTTTTGCCTATTTCACCTTACGCTGCCTTTTCAAACATTTTTGCCTTTTTTTGCCTCTTTTGTCATTCCGACAAGGCATTTTTTAAAATTATATTTCTCTTCTTCTATTTGATTTCGTTTTTCAATAACCCTTGTTATTCAAATTATTATTTGTAAATACATTTTTAAAGATTTATGAAGAATTTAAGTCCTTCTCTTCAATTTTTAATGCCTCTTCTTCAATTTTCACTGCTTCTTTCTGAAACATGACTGCCTTTTTTTTTCGACATACACTGCCTTTTTTTAATTTTTCGTTACCTTATTGCCTGCCATTTTTAATATGTACTTTTCAGTGCCTGAACATCCGGGTTCTACTTATAAATAACCAATACTTTTGAGTTTATAAAATTTTGAATTTTTCTTAGATTGAGTACATAGATAAAAAAAATCTAAGATAATTAAAAATGAATTAACATGCTATATACTTCGTATTATCGGACAGAAAACTAATTCTATTTACTGCTACCTTCTTTGCTTCAAATGTATTAGTTACCAAGCGTCAACCTCTCTTCCACTCTTGCACTTTATTTTGTGGACTAATGGAACTCTGGCGGCTTGACCCACATCCAGTATGTATGTTGTCCACATACATAGACGTAACTTGGAGGGGGCAAGGGGGGCCACTTGCCCCCCAAAATTTCGTGTTTATTAAAATGTACAAGTTAGGGGCCTGAGGAGCAAAGTACGGTAATAAAGAGTAATATTTTAAATTTCGCAAACGTCACAGTAATTCAGCAAATAAACCTGGACGATATTTTTATGGGATGAAAAACTTTTCGAGTTTCTTCCCCCAAAGATAGGCCCCACGTTTGATTCTACACCCTCAAAAATTAAAGTCTGATTCTTACCTCTCAAAATTAGGTCCAAGTTTAATTCTGCCCCTTCAAAATTAGGTCCAGTTTAATTCTGCTCCCTCAAAAGTAGGCCCAAATTAATTCTGCCCCCTCAAAATTAGGACAAGTTTGATTCTGCCCCCTCAAAATTAGGCCGTTTAATTCTGCCCTCTCACAATTATGCCCAGTTTAATTCTGCTCCCTCATAATTAGGCCCAGTTTGCTTCTACTCCCTTAAAATCAGGCCTAGTTTGATTCTGCCTCCTCAAAATTAGGCCCAGTTTGATTCTGCCCCTCAAAACTGTGCTTTTAATTCTGCCCTCTCACAATTATGCCCAGTTTAATTCTACTCCCTCAAAAGTAGGCCCAGTTTGATTCTGCTCCCTTAAAATTTGGCCCAGTTTGGTTCTGCCTCCTCAAAATTTGGCCCAGTTTGATTCTGACCCCTCAAAATTAGGCCGTTTAATTCTGCCCTCTCACAATTATGCCCAGTTTAATTCTGCTCCCTCATAATTAGGCCCAGTTTGCTTCTACTCCCTTAAAATCAGGCCTAGTTTGATTCTGCCTCCTCAAAATTAGGCCCAGTTTGATTCTGCCCCTCAAAACTGTGCTTTTAATTCTGCCCTCTCACAATTATGCCCAGTTTAATTCTACTCCCTCAAAAGTAGGCCCAGTTTGATTCTGCTCCCTTAAAATTTGGCCCAGTTTGGTTCTGCCTCCTCAAAATTTGGCCCAGTTTGATTCTGACCCCTCAAAATTAGGCCGTTTAATTCTGCCCTCTCACAATTATGCCCAGTTTAATTCTACTCCCTCATAATTAGGCCCAGTTTGCTTCTGCTCCCTTAAAATTAGGCCCAGTTTCATTCTGTCTCCTCAAAATTAGGCACAGTTTGATTCTGCCCTCTCAAAATTGGGCCCAGTTTGTTTCTGCTCCCTCAAAATTAGGTCAAGTTTGTTTCTACTCCCTCAAAATTAAACCCAGTTTGTTTCTGCTGACTCAAAATTAGGCCCAGTTTGTTTCTGCTCATTCAAAATTAAGCACAGTTTGTTTCTGCCCTCTCAAAGTTGGGCTCAGTTTGTTTCTGCTCCCTCAAAATTAGGCCCAGTTTGTTTCTGCTCCCTCAAAATTAGGACGAGTTTGATTCTGCCCCCCCTCAAAATTAGGCCGTTTTATTCTACCCTTTCAAAATTAGGGCCACTTTAATTCTTCCCCCTCAAAAGTAGGCCCAAGTTAATTCTGCCCCCTCAAATTTAGGACGAGTTTCATTCTGCCCCCCTCAAAATTAGGCCGTTTATTTCTGGCCTCTCACAATTATGCCCAGTTTAATTCTGCTCCCTCATAATTAGGCCCAGTTTGCTTTTGCTCCCTTAAAATTAGGCCCAGTTTGATCTGCCTCCTCAAAATTAGGCCCAGTTTGTTTCTGCTCCCTCAAAATTAGGCCCAGTTTGTTTCTGCTCCCTCAAAATTAAGCCCAGTTTGTTTCTGCTCCTTCAAAATTAAGCAAAGTTTGTTTCTGCCCTCTCAAAGTTGGGCTCAGTTTGTTTCTGCTCCCTCAAAATTAGGCCCAGTTTGTTTCTGCTCACTCAAAATTAGGCCCAGTTTGTTTCTGCTTCCTTAAAATTAAGCCCAGTTTTTTTCTGCTCCTTCAAAATTAAGCCCAGTCTGTTTCTGCCCTCTCAAAATTGGGCTCAGTTTGTTTCTGCTCCCTCAAAATTAGGCCCAGTTTGTTTCTGCTCCCTCAAAATTAGGCCCAGTTTGTTTCTGCTCCCTCAAAATTAGGCCCAGTTTGATTCTGCCCCCTCAAAATTAGGCCCAGTTTGTTTCTGCCCTCTCAAAATTAGGCCCAGTTTGATTCTGCCCCCTCAAAATTAGGCCCAGTTTGATTCTGCCCCCTCAAAATTAGGCCCAGTTTGTTTCTGCCCTCTCAAAATTAGGCCCAGTTTGATTCTGCACTCTCAAAATTAGGCCCAGTTTGATTCTGCCCCCTCAAAATTAGGCCTAGCTACTTTGATTCTACCCCCTCAAAATTAGGTCCCAAGTTACGCCCACGTCCACATATGTTTGTGATTGTCTCTTCATCCACTTCATCTTATCTCCATTCATCCCCGTCATCACGATTAGCCAATGTGGTAGAAAACTGACGTCAAATAATCTTGATTCAGTCAATCATTATCTTCTTTCTAACAATTTATTCGATTGGCTCCTCAATTGACAAAATAGGCCCAATGGTGGATAGACGATGATAGACGTTTTCTTTGCTTTTGATGACCGTTATTCTAGCTGCGTCCAACTATGAAAATTGCTGTTGTTAGAGACTTATTGAGAAACACACTTGCAAAAGAGTGACCCTCTTGCATTGACCCGTGCGGTGAAGGCAGAGAAGAATGTGGAGGTAAGTCCCCTATTCTTCATCTCGGTCATATTAGAAGCGACCAGTTGCGTCAGGATTTTCGAAAGGGGGAGTTACGCATACTTTTCTTTAAGTAGTCAGCCCTCATTTTACCATATTTTCCTCCATTTGACGTTCTTTTTTTTTTTTTTTTTTTTTTTTTAGGAATGCAGGGCCAAATTGGGGGGGTTATAACTTCCACCAACCCCCTCTTGGGCACGTGATCAGGATCACGTTTCGTCAGCCTTTCTCACGCTTACTAGAGACTGGGTGAGTTTCAGAGGGGCTTAATGCAGGGATGGGAAGAGTCTCTACCAAACCTGAAGGCTCTTTTCGAAGGTACGTAATATAAGGGTCAGAGGCGTCTCGTGAACGCTTGCGTCAATTCTGGGAAAAAGAACAGCTTGCTCTGCGACGACATTAATGAGCATATCTACATTCTAATTCCTTCATATGGGAGAAGTATTTATTTTACACGAGATCGCTCAACTAAGCTTGTATTATATTTCTTGGATCTGAAGTGACGCATGCGTCAATTGTGGGAAAATTATTATCACTTTCTTTCACTTCAGATCCAAGAAATGTAATATAAACTTGGTTGAGCGCTCTCGTGTAAAATAAATACTTCTCCTATATGAAGAAATTAGAATGTAGAAATGCTCATTAATGTCGCCGCAGAACAAGCTGTCCTTTTTCCACAATTGAAGCACCGCATGCGTTCTCTCGAGCTGCGATTTCATGAGTCTCTTCTCTCATCTTGTAATAATGACGTCAAGAAGGCAAATCTCTTTACTTTTACATTAAATTGAAGATTTATCTTACGTTCGAATCGTCACGGTGCGGAATAATCATTCCGTCTCCAGTTAATCTGCCTGTGTGTATCTCCCCTGTGACGTAGTGGTAACGTGATATAAAACCAAATTTACATACTTAATCGATCCGGTAAACCTTAACAGTACTACGCCAAAACACACTGAAAATATTATTTTAATCTCTTTTTAAAAACATTTTATGAACTTGTAAGCACTAATTATCGAAATAAGTAATTTTGGGCACAATAGATTTTACATATACCGTAATGACTGTAGAGAGCTCACTAATTTGTCCAGCTTTCACACTTTATGCTGAGATTTGATTTTTTATTTAGCGTCCCTTTTTGCCACTTTTGTCTAATCGCGACGTTGAGGATCAGTGATGAGGTTGAGTTAGAATGAAACTGATGAAGGGACACTCGCAAAGAACACCCATTCTCAGACCGGGATTCGAATCCGGGACACCTGCCGTCGTAGCTCTGTAAACATTATGGTCTCGTATTTTTGGATATTCATATTTACATTAGGTTCATATTTGTTGAAGACGTAATGAAAATTATTTTCATTATTCACTCAAAAATTGTGTTGTTAAAAAAGCGTATATTTATATACAATAATAGTAAACAAAGTCAAACGATTTTTATTGGTCAAAAATTGTGGCGGGGGAGAGGTGTAAGGCTAGATCCTTAGTGAAGGCATCAAAATGCCAACCTCTTTTCCACGTAGTTCACCTTGCACTGCATTTTTCAATCTGAGTGTTTGGCGTTTGGACCCACAGCCAGTATAACTTCTGTGAGGTTAGTGTTGTGTCGTCCTGATATGTTAACATTGTCCGCGTTACACTTAATTGAAGTTCTCTGTAGAAGACATTATTCGCGTCAAAATGTCCAAAAGGAAAGAAATGTTAAAGGTTCATTTCGGTGGTGTGCACAAAGGGGAGGGTTAGTGGGTGTCATAACCACCCTTTTGCCCAGCATTTCTAAAAAAAAAACGTCATATGTAGGAAAAGGTGGCAAATTGAGGGATAACTACTCAATAAAGTATACGTAGCTTCCCCTTTCGAAAATCCTGCGCACGCCACTGGTTCATTGTATGTACATATGGACTAATTAGGGGTTTTCCGATGTCGGCTAGTAATCAAGTGGTCCCGGGTGCGATCCCACGTTGAGGCACATTGCATAGTGGTTCAGATCCAACCTTGACTTGTGGGTATAGGGTGACCATACGTCTGGTTTTGACCGGGACAGTCCCGTTTCAGAGGCGTATCCCGGTTGTCCCGTCCATATTATTAAAAAGTCACTACTTGTCCCGCTTTATAAAAGTCCAGGAGTTAGCTTGAAAACGCAAGTATAAATTTGAGAGACATTTCATTCTGTAAAAGAAGCATTGTTTTGTATGTGTTCCGTTATTCGTAGAGCAAAATAAGCATGCAGTTTCTCTACGGAATTGCAAAAATAATTTAAAGTTACTGCGTCTTGACACAAACTCAAAAAGAAACATCTAATAGTTGCGTTTTTGATATGTGGGGGTAAGGTTTCCGGGAAGATTTGTGAACAGTTGGTGAAGAATAAAGCTGTTCTCAACAAGATTTGGTTTTCTGGTAAACACTTCTGGCATTTCAGCTTTAACATCAAAAGTTGATCAGGAAGGATGAGAAACGTTATGTATTTTTTTTGACAACGGAAGATCACATTTCATTTACTGTTTATGATGTATCATTTATGTAATCCGTTCTTTAATAAATAATAATAATACATTAAAAATAATGAAGTGTGTGTGTGGGGAGTAGGGTAGACTGATCTCCTTGGGATATCCCGTTTTTGGTTCAAAATATTATGTTCCCCTAACTGTGGTTTGAGTCCCAGTTAGCTTATCTGTACATAAAGTGGACATCAAACAATTTTTTTTTTTAGAATTGAACGTGCAGTTTAAAATGGAATCCTATTCACTGAAACATGATCTCAACAGAAATTGAATCCTGAACACATACAGGGCCATAACGAAAATGGTTATGGGGGTCATAAACCCTTTCCTTTGGACTTTATTTGATTTGAAGAATTTCCTTCTCAGAGGTAAATTTAACAAGAACAAGTATTTCAGTTAGTTTACCCTTGTTAGAAGCTTCCCGAATGCACTTGTGTTTGTATTGAAAGTTGTTAATATAATACTGAGTGCAGAAAGGAAGACGCTTTGTTAATGCAATTTAAGCTTCTGATAAGACATTGCATATTTTTTACTTAACTGTAGTTTTATCTCATTTTCAAGGTAATTGACTTTTCTTCATTGTTTTCCTTCAAAGCAAAGTGCATTGACCATTAGAAGGGAAAAGTAAGTTAATTTCTGCACTTTTATATAACACACTCAAAAACTTGCAAACAATTACTTGAGTTTATACAGACGATTTTTGATGATTCCATTAAATCACGTTCGTGTAGTACTTAACTATTTTCATTAATTTTTCTCTTACATCCTGTGTGTTTTTTAAGCGATGGATTTTTCTGTATGCTGGTGCAGAAGTTGTCAACAGCTTGTTTTGAGTTTTCTTTTAATTCCTGAAGCTTTTATTGGGTCAAATAAACTGCACGCACATGGTGATGGACAATTTGCACCGTAATACTCATGAATCCCACTGTACATCTATGGTATGGACTACGCCAGTGAGTGTTACAATATAAAATTAATATATTTTCTATAATATGTAACCTACTTGACAAAATTAAATGAAATTAAGTTAATATCAAATCAACATTAATAACATCCTAAAGAAATACCAAAGGTTGCAGCACAGATAAACGTATTGTTTATCTGTGGTTACACTAATATGATACATGGGATGATACCCAGCGTATTATGGATTTATGTCGATACTATTCATTAATTACAGTTTTGCTTGCTCGCACTATGTGAGAGTTTGTGGGTTGATGGATTAGAGGTGCATAAAATGCATTCACAGAGAAAAAGCAGTAGTACAATGCGCGTAGATATTTTGAATTTTGCCATTGGTTATTTGTTCTCATCATTTTCTTGCAAATTCAGCTGCAAACTTTACTATTTATTCGTCCAGTTTTCAGTGGTATTGTTTTAATAAACTTCTCCATTCAACAATAAATCGAAATTGTCAAAATTGTTGCAGTACAATAGACGTGCTCAACCAGCCTTCTTTGTGCAAGAGCGCTCTCGTATGCACGCGTGGACTGCAGAACGAGCAGTGGTGCTGTAGCGTTGTAAGAGGGGTAGAAAGAGGGGAGTGAGCGAGGCAGGAGACTTCGTCGGTCACGTTCGTGCGGTTGCATGCGGGAATCTCGCATCCCACGGGAGCGCTCTCTGACCTCCACAAGTGCAAGTTGAAGAATTCTCTTGAACATTTTCTCCATTTTCAAACTGGGAGGGATGACGTAGGGAAATTTTTAGGAGAGTTGAGAGGTAAATGTTCGTTATTCTTCCTGAGATTTGGGAGTTGTTTGCGAATCGAATGGTTAGCGCTCTCACCTTTGGTGCGAGCTGTCTCTGGTCGATCCCCGATGGAAAGTTCAAAATGGTATAATTCCATTAGAACATTGTTGGGAAAGTGTGACAAGTTGAAAGAGACTACGAACGTAGTAAAAAGGTTGAAATAATTAATATTTTCCTTTCAGTCTACCTTGTTTAACAAACCACTCACGTACATTACCCCTACCCTTTTTCTACATATTAATAGTGAAATAGGGATGTGAAGGGTGGCTCCTTCCGAGGACACCCTAATGTCAACCTCCCTTTCACGTAAAACACCTTGAACTGGATTTTTCAGACTGGCGAGGCTCTGGCGACTGGACTCACAGCCAGTATGTTCATTTCTGGGGTGTTATGTCGCCTGTTTGAAATGTCCTTTGTCCAACCCATCTTATCACTAGTCATCATTATATTATCTTCGCAATTAGCAATAGTGGCAGAAAAGCGAAGTAAAAAAAAAAACTCAATCAATCAATTAGTAGTGGGAAAACTGCTATGAATTGAAAAGTTAGTGACGGGGTAAAATTAATGTTAAGACTTTCAGTAATTGTGAAACTTAATCACTGCATTATTCATACGTCTGGCAAACTATATCTGTTTAAAAATGATAGAGTGGAATTCATGATGTCTGTCTGAAATCGCAAAGACATAATTAAATTAAAAATATATTTAAAAAAACAATACTTATCTGTTTGAAACTAAGTATTTTATAAACATAATGACCAAAGGCCAGCGATAGTAGAAGTGAAATAAAGAGCACAAATGATAATAGGTCATTAGGTCAATACTAGTGTCATATAATGCCAAAAGTGAATCAACTGAATTCACCGACAAAACCTTCCTTGACGGACGCAGGACTGAACATCGTCTGATAATTTAATATCTGAAGTAAGTAAATTTGATATTCAATTGCTTTACATGTTGTTTTAAATAATATGGCATTACACGTCTGCCTAACTTGCACAGTCATTTTAAGTTTTACAATGAAAGATCTGGAGTGCAGATTAGTTCCATTTTGCGGAATTTATCGACTCTTGTATGTTATAAATATGGTCATATGCAGATTTTGATCGGATCTGGCCTCTGTGATTTTCGCTCTATTCTTAGAATCAGTAAACCCCGGGTTCGATTCCAGGCGGGAATATAGTGCAGTGAGTTTGTTCAGCCTCTGTTACCTTATTTCAGTATAAAGTGTACTTAAAATATACCTAATGAAACAAACGAATTTTACATCTGAATGGGAAATTATTAACGCATGTTTCAACTACGACCAGGGTGCTTGGCGTCAAATTGACCTAAATATTTCTTCGTGTGGTTCGCTTTCGCTGCTGTCTAGATATTCAAAATAGTTTCGTACGTATGTAAGCCTAATTTCCATCATGGATATCTAGGCAACAGCGAAACAAGCCCCTAGAAAACTCACGATAGTGCTCTAGAACAGTGTTCATGAAGGAGGCCCCTGGCATAAATTATACCGGGCCGCGCACGGGAGGTTCTCCTGAAGTTTGGGGCTTGCAGCCCGAGCTGGCAATCACCTGAAAGGATGGCCTTTCGTTCGGGTTTCGATTGTGATAACAGGAAATGCTTCCCCATTAGTGTGGCGAGCGATCAAAGGATCTAACCGGGGGACCCGTTGCTTCCTGTCTCCAAATTTCGAGGTTGACTGACGGCACCACTGTCAATTTAGTTTTATTGAAGTAAAAATATTTTGATTAATTTGAATTTTTCGGTATTCGAATTGGAGCATTCGGATGAACATAAGCACTTACCAAATTAATTTAGTGATATTGGCCAGAGGGAACTAAAACATTCCATGTCCAGTTGTTGTAAACTAATTTAAAACAAATCTTATGTTTTGCCAACAAGCGTAGACATTATCGAACTAATACTCTCTATGATTGTTATAATTTATTTAATAATGTAAAAATTTGAGTACATATTAATTAATATATAAAGCTAAAAACTTAAAAAGCAATTTACGATAATTTTTTTTGGGATCGGGGCATCGACTTTAAGAAGAGTTGCTACAGGATCGTTCAATGTTGACCGGGACATATGTGCACCAAAAAGTGGCGAATAGCTGGAGAACGATAAAACTGCTTGAGAATGTACCTGCATCCTTCGTGAGTGTTGCACGGAACGTTCGTCCCGATGTAGTTGGCGCATGCGCAGTCATGTGCAGTAGTGTTTATGAAAATGGCAGTAGTGTGTCTGTAACTGTAGGACAGTAGTGTATAATCAAATTCCTTGTGAAGGAGAAGGAAGATTAATCGAACTGAAATTTTGAGAAGATTGCAAGCACAGTATGGGAACAACGATGCCATGACCGAAAGTGTGTGAATGATATCAACAGTTTGGTGAAGATAATTGTTAACAAATGAACCGCATGGACCCCATTCATCCAACTTGGACATGTAAGGTGTTATTCATGCGGTTGTTTTGGAGGAAGGAACAGGATTAATGCATAGTATTACTGCACATTGATGAAGGGATGCCGTACGTAATGCCATTTGCAAGAAAAGACCGGTAATATTGTCTGAACATGTCATTTTTCATCATGATAATCCCTGGCCCCTCACGGTTAATCTGACAGCAACAACTCTCGGCAAAATACACCCGGGACGTTTTGTTCCATATAGACTACTAACACTCCAGACTTAGCCCTCATTGATTGTCTCATTTGAAGACTAAAATTGGTAAACGCTGTGAGTGCCACAATAATTTAAACACCGTTTTCCACGTTAAACTGTGAAATGTGCCATGCTTTATAATGTGGTAAAGGTGAAATGTGGTTGGTAGCCCTCTAAGTAGTTCAAAGGGCATGTAAAGAGGTCACGAGTGTGAATGTTTTTACGGGCTGATGGGCGGAACGATGCGATTTCCCAACACTTTCGCTTTTGGCACTTACAACGTTTACCACTTTTAGTCCTCATTTGCTTTAGCTCGTTAAAGAGCATATGAGAGGGGAGAAATTGAAGAAAGAAGGGATACTGACAAGAAAGATGCCCTGTAGTGGCTACAACAGCAATCAACTTCCTTCTATGCATAGGCGTGCGCACGGGGAGCAATTCCCCCCCCCCCGGTAATCATGGACGTCCGCAGATTTTTTTTTACCAGGGGGACAAGTAAGGTAATTTTCCATGGGGGTATATTACCTCGATAATAGTGTTGCCCTCTCAAAAGACACTACTTGAATTTGAAGCTATCGCATTAATGTATGTAAATTACTGTGACTGAAATCAAATTATACGTGTGAAATATATACTGTTTAGGTTGACATTCGATTTCTAAGGGGGAGGTGTGTCCATCCTTGCACTCCCCTTCCAGACGTCCATGTTTCTACATTATTATACTTTCACCTAGAAATTAGTGTAGAGGATTTTTTTTTATTTATTGTTATTTGAAGTAGGGTTACACTTAAGCTTACAGTATTTTTACACAGATTATCTTACTATAGAATCGTTAATAAACGATATTATACTCTTAAAGAAAATTAAGTATTTTCAAGCCGATTAAAGTTTAAAGCAACAACGGGGGGAAGGGGTGCAGTGGCGCAACTTCAAGGGGGCAATGTGCATTGCCCCTCCCCAACCTTGGATGGAAACCAATTCTAGAGGGGCAGAGGGGGGGCAAACATTGAAGAAAATTTAAGCAAGACTAGTAGAATCTAAGAGTAGCAGAACAAAAGGATACTCAAGATGGAATTAGTTTTTACGATTTTCTTGCATTATTTCTTCCAGGCGGCCAAGAGCACCTGCAGGGGGGCAATTGTCCCCCTCGATATCAAATTTTATACAAAAAAAAATACATTTCGTAAAATTTTCTTGCTCGCTTCGCTCGCAATATCTGCTTTTCTTGCAGTCTTGTAAAGTTCAGAGCCATAGCTAGGAGGCGGCGGGAGTTGTCCCTGGGCGTCGAACGATCTAAATGAAAAAAATTAAAAAAAGAATGCCATAGTGCCCCATGATATTTTTGTGCCATGTTAAATCAATATTGTTTTTAGTTTGCATTGTAAATTACCAAAGAGGGAAGTTTACTTCAGACTCTTGCTACTGAACAGTTTTATATTAAATGCATGAACACAATTGTTTGGAGGAAAATGAGCACGGCACATTTCAGGGACAATTTATTTATTCGTTATGGTTCACCTATGTTGCTCCATATATCAATGCAATGCAACTAATAACAGTGAGATAAAATGAGTTGTTTTTTTCCCGACTGAACTTTTATCAAGGCTTTTGCTCCCCCTAAACAGAGGGTCTGTGCACACCTATCCTTCTATGTCATAGGATCCAGGGAACTGACACAACGATGTTAGCAGTGCCTGGATGCTCAGGAGGAATACTTGGAGAAACTGGCCTAGTTTAGTGCTTGTAGGACTTTTGAACTCTTTATTAGAAATGAATGTCCCAGTCAACGTTGAACAACCCTAGTAACTTTTTGTGTAAAAAAATAATATTAAAAACATTCTGATTTAAGTACTTTTAACAGACATCTTTTTTTTTTTGTTTCAAAAAACACAACACAATATTAGCATAAGAAAAGAAGTAGAATATAATTTAAGAGATTCTGTCAATCGGAATTTATTTTACTGCAACTTTTTGCTACTTGTAAATGTGTTGAACATAAGTACACAACTTTCTTAGGAAAGGTTTGCTCTTCGAACCCTCACTTTGATGCTACAAGCCATCAAAAAGTGGCATTTTCTAACCAAAATGTATGCCAAGGGTTCCCAAACTTTTTTGTTTCATGGCACCCTTCGTGTTTCAAGATTTTTCCACGGCACCCAAATCAAAATGTAGGCCTATCTAACACTTGCAACGCTCAGTTAGTGTGGTTAGGTTGATTGCCTTAAGTTAAAAAATAAACACATATTTCAAATTCAGAATCATTTTACATGTAAAAGGTAGTAAAAAAAAGCACATATTTGGAACAAGTGTCATTTCACTGAAAATATTGGAACAGCCATGGTGCTCCAGAGTGCCACGGTGCACACTTTGGAAACTACTACTGTATGCAATCCTTTCGTTGCCACTGGTATTTGTTTTTACTAAAGGATAAGATACTACAAATGATACTATGCACAGATGCTATCAGGGTGAAGTTATTGACATTTTTCCTTCAGATAATACATTTATCACTACCCACACATATTTCTTCCATATTTGATGTGTTTGCATCAAAAAAATAATTAGTAACAATTAAATAGATATTTACACTTCACAGGAAGCCAACCCTATCCCATATCATACTAAAAATTTTGTAGCTTTCTAACAGAAATAATAACCATGAATCTTTGTTACATGGTGTTGCATACATCTAAGATAGAAAAAGTCATTTTTTAGGATTCATAGCACCCCAATGAGCAAACCAGAAAGTCACTTTGCAATGTGCCTCCACCAGGGATCGAACCCAGTCCTCTTAATTACAAGGCAATAGTGTTACACCATTGGCGAGGTATGAAATGAGCAATATGTTATTCAGAGAACTTGGCGATTTTCATGTTCTCTATGCTCTTTGAAAATGTATCAGTGAAGTATGGCTACATCGTGTATAAACCCCTTCCCTATACACACATAAAAAAGACAATTTAACTCCCTATACACACATAAAAAAGACAATTTAACCTAATTTCATTCTTATCAAGCAGGAGCAGTTCACAGATTATCTATAACCTTTACTCTCTTGCAATCCTCATACAAAAATAACAGAGAAAAGATTTCAATGACCTGGAAATTTTATCTAGAAATCCTAGCGCAAATAGACAAAAAAATAATTTTACACAAAGGTAACTAGTGAAATAGTAGAATAAAATATGGAAATGTATTGTTTGTCATAATGGAAGTGTGTTGACATTTATATCTTCAAAGCAGCTCGTAGCCTATGGTTCTTGCACATATTATTTCAAGCTAAGTTCTTTACCTTAAAATGGACATTTTTAAAGATGAAAGAAACAAATTGAGTATGAAATCATTGGCTGGTACTCTAACATTATAATGAATAGTTTTACATTTAAATTGAATTTTAGGTTTTAAAAAATGAAAACTTTCATTTTGGCTGATTTATGTTAGATTCCTCCCTGGCATCAGTTATACTGGACTGCAAAAGGTTCATTAGATTCAGTGGTTGACTATTAATTTAAACCTAACTTTATATTTGTGTACAAGCCTAGATATAATTGAACTATTAATCTTTATGATAATGCCATAATTTATTGTTATTTAATTTCAAGGGTACAGGTTAATGCATAAAGTTTTATTTTAAAAAAAAAAAAAAAAAGATGCTCTTAAAGCAACATCCAATGCTCAGATCAGGATGCAAATGTGGATCCTTCGATGGTGAGAAACATAAAATATAACATAATAAAAATAAAGTATGTGTACAATCATGTATGTTTCTGTAGGAACAAAATTGCGAGATTTAAGTTCACTTTATCCATCCTCAGATAGGCACTTTCAAGTGAAATTCAAACCTCTGTGCAATTTACCATTATTAATTATTCATGTGCAATATATTAGAATGTTGATGAATAGTGCCTGCAAAGCATTCCCATCTCAGTTATCTGGAAAGACCTCATATAATTCAAATTATGAAAGTGTAGTGTGAAAAGAATGGCAAGGGATGTCATGACAGACAGCAGATTAAGTGACTATGAAATTATCCTATTGCTGGGGACATGGGCGTCCAGAAGGGGAGGCAAGAGGGGGGTCGTTGCCGCCCCTGGAAAATGAAAGTCAACCAAACATTTTATATTTCACACATATAATTTCATTTTAGCCACAATAATATGTGTTAATTATTGCATGAACGCCATAAATTCAAAATTAAGCAATGTTTTGTTTGGTGCTAAGCACAAGGGAGCACTTTACCTTTTTTTATGATAAACAAAAGTAAATGAACAAGATATTACATAACCAAGACACACAAATATTTTCTAACCATTCCTAAATCAAAATAAATTTAAAAAAGCAATTAGAATGGGAAAATATTAGCTTTAATTGTGCACCTTTACATTACAATACATGTAATACATTAAAAGATATTTTCATGCATTCCACAATTGTGCCCTGATATTTTATTGCATTCTCTTGGTACTTGCCACGATGTACTTTCTACATTTACAACCATGATACTAACACCATTCTTGAATGAAAAAATAAACTTCAATACTCTGATAGATAAAAGCTTATGAATAATATTTTGTGTCAACATAATTATAAATTTAGAATTAAGGTAATATTATTTTTAACATTAAAAAATAACTCTTCTTCATTTTGCAGGGTCTCTATTTCATACCTTGTGTAAAAATGAGAAACACGCTGCAAGAAATATGTTTTAATCTTCTCATTCTCCACTTTTCTGCCTTTGTATTTAGTAAGTATATTTATACTGTTTCTAGTATCAAATTAAAAACTTTTAAAACTTTCAAATAATATTGAAGGAGTTAAATATCTAGCAAATTTAAATTTGAAAAGATTTTCACTTGTTCAAATTTCATTCTTCCCTACTAAAATTACCTTCACTAATTTCAGCATGCCTCTTAGATATTATAAACATTGATTACTTGGCCTCCTCTCCTTTGGCACATATTTTGCATCTGTGCTTGGATATTTACCATAATTTCTTTTCTACCATATAAGTTAATCCTGCTGATATGGATGAATGATTATTCAATGAATTAGTTGAAAAAAGATACAGAGTATATGGCCTGGTAGCAGGAGCGGCTCAAGATAAAATTTTCTCCTGAGCAAGGTACATTTTTGGCACCCCTTACTTTTCACCCCACCCCCTCCCCCTGCTGCCCATCTTTCTACCTTGGTCCACCTGCTTTCCTGCTTCCTCGAATAAAAAGACATAACTATATCATATATTTTTGGCTTTAATGATAAAAACATAGCCTTATTTTTTAAACTACTTTCAGTGTTACTGTAAAAGAGCATGTAGGTGTGTGTTTATTTTGTGCCTACATAATGACATCAAAATAACAGTAATCTCTAGGTTAAAAATTGCACATGGTTTTGCAATATACTTATGTTGATATTGTGGAGCTGTAACTTCAATTACTTCTTGTCAAAAATAAATCCAACTTTTTAAAAATTGAATAGCCCAGTACCTGGTGGGGGTATATAAGTGGTTCAGATCCAACTTTAAACTGTAGGTCCAATCCCGATTAGTCTATCCATGCATAAGTGGCTTAAAAATAAACTCAAAGAAACAAATAGTCACGCTTATGTGATCAGAAATCAGATTTTGGCCCTAATCAAGGGAGATGTCATGGTTTGCCAATCCCCAAGGATGGTGCCTCAGGCAGTTGCCCAGGTTGTCCAGCCCTTAAGCCCCCCCTGCCTGGCAGTGACTTGACCTCAAATTCTTAGAAGAATAAAATCATGTTAATAAAATAATTATAAATAAAAAAAAGGAAACTCAACTATTCATGTGTGTATGATTTGATATTTATGTTTGATACCAGATGCATTAAATGTTATTATTTAATACTGCAAGTTTTGCAACACTGTATTGTAAAATTATAATTTTGATTTGTACATTGTAATACTAATTGTTCCTCATTATTATTCAAAATACAGGTACAGTCACGGACACTGCCAGCTTGAAATGATTCCATTGAAAGTCAATATATTCATTACAAGCCAGCAGTGTCCATGACTGTACAAGTATATCAAATCACTACTTGCTTTATTCCAATTTACATCAAGTAAAAAAATATACATGTTGTTTATACAATATAATAATTTCAAGAAAGAATGGTAAACTTTTAAAAAAATAATTTAATCACACAAATGCTAATTTTTGTTACCCTCAAGTTTGAAGCTTGAAGAAACCCATATTTTTTCAAACTATGTTTGTGACAAATTGTCTGTATCACAAAGTATCGGTAAATGTTTCTTTTCAGTATTTTCTCCAAGTACATTCAGATGGAAATAGTTGCAAATAATTTGATACATAGGTATATTTTGCCTCAGTAAAAATGTTAACCACTTTATAAATCCGACATTATTCAATTAACTAATTCTCTGCAGTGAAGCTATATACAGACTCTCTAAAATTGGGCCTTTTTGGCGGGGTGTCTATATATAGACAGTATTTGAAAGTTAACGGTTCTTGTATTGTGGCAAGTCATTTTTATAGACACCACTTTTTCATGCTATTATTAGTCTATATGGGCTATTGGCAATCAAAACATCCATTGTTGATGCTTTTCCAGTTCTATTGAACCAGTCTAGTTGGTAGGGTGTCTGACTGCCATGCGAGAGAACGAGGGTTTGATTCCTGGGGTGGGTGTTCTGAGGTAGGAATTTTACTGGTCTAGTCCCTTCATAAAGTGTCTCTGGGGCTCACTCGGCATCAAATAAATGTGTATCTGGGGGCAACCCTGGAGGGTAAAGGTGGCCAGAGCATGGTGCTAATCACTTCACCTAAAAATGGCCAAGAACAAGAACATGTAGTGGGGGTGTGGGGCCCTACCCCAAAACCCCTAAATGTGCCTTCATGGCATGATGCTGTATGCAGGTGGCACTTTACTTTTGGCCTTAACTAATATGAAATGTTTATTTGCAGCAGAGTCTACGTATAGATTGTTTTCCTTAGCTTCATTTTGTATTTTTATAGTTAGTTTTTTGCATTATTTATGATGAAACGAATTTGCGGTTGCATCTATATATAGACAATTTATTGTTGGTTGCACTTCCCTTTAAGGTCGCCCCAGGGAAGGGGTTAATGTGAATGCTTTGTGATTAAGAATCCAATAGAAATTATCCCTTCTTGTATGAAGGTAATACTTTAATCTACAATGGATATATTCAGAATATTCTTGTAAATATTTAAAGGTTCTGATGTCACAACTATCTACAGATTCTATGGTGATGGCAATGAGAAAACAGTGGAGTGCCATGCGAGAACAGATGCACTTGGATATCCATTCATAGACAAGGATGGCATGTATGTAGGTAAGTTATATATTTGTTGTCTCTTCAGGGTTGCTCATGAGTAGAGTTGTATTAGTCATTGCCTTCAGAGAAATCCTTCAAATTCTAATACCATAATTGAGTGATATGGGATTAAGAAGAACGGAAAATACATATATAGAAATAAGTCAAGAAAAATCTACATTGAAACCATAACACAAGGAGTATTCCAAGGATCAATATTAACTACTATTGACTACTTATGAAGAGTATGTATTTTGAGCAGTGGCATGCCCAAGGGTGGAGTTGGTGGGGCTCATAACCCCCCTTTGGCCTAGTATTCCTAATCCTAAAAATAATGTCAAAAGCAGGTAAACATGTCAAAATGAGGGTTGACTACAAGAAAAATTTAACCTTTTGAAAATCCTGGGCAAGTCACTGGTTTTGAGTATTTATCTACTGTCTGTATTGTTACTAGAATTAGATTGATTGGTTTAGTTGTTTTTTTTTTCACCCTTGGGGATGAATGGTAATAAGATGAGATGGATGAACGGATAATCACAAACATATAGGGATGGCACAACATGGGCTCCACAGAGGATTATACTCCATATGCCATAGTCACCCTAGTCTGCAAAATTCAGTCCAGGGTGTAGTATGTGGAAACAAGATTGACATTTTGATGTCATTGGAAAGGGTCACCCCTTGCACCCCCATTGCGTGAATTGTAGGTTTGTGTCTTATCCCAAAAATCCAGTACCGGGATCCCAAGCAATCAAGAATTCATAAAATGTAATGCTTAAAAGTGTAACACTATTAAGCCTTGTTTCCATGATTATGAAAAACTAAATATGCTGACCAAGGCAGTAATTTATTTTATTAAAAACATAAACTAAACGTAACGTTTCAACCTTCTAGCAAGGTCTTCTTCAGACTCTGTATCAAGTACAAAAGTAACAAGATACAAAAACAGGGCATTATATATACACACAAACATTACTCCCTCCAGACTATTTAGAAAGTTGTTTGGAACTTTCTAGCAGGTGACTTTCACTTGCCAACTTTACTTTCACCTAAAAGGCTAAACACAATTACTTCCATATAGAATGTGGTTGTACTTGATACAGAGTCTGAAGAAGACCTTGCTAGAAGGTTGAAACGTTATGTTTAGTTTATGTTTTTAATAAGATAAATTACTGCCTTGGTCAGCATATTTAGTTTTTGCTTAAAAGTGGTTAATTCTTGATATTTTCTGTATTGTAAGTGCCTGAAACTTCTCAGAAATTATTAATTCTTATTCCAGAAATTCAAAACACAATCACATAAGGGAAAATGACATGTAGAATTCAAGTTTTCCACAGAACTGGGGAATTTCGAACATTTCCTAGCCTGAAAATTTCCAGACTTGGTCAGAAAATTGCAAATTTTTCCCATCCTGAACTTCAGGATCAAGAAATTTCCCATCCCAAGCAAGAAATTTCTGGCCTGCACCTGTACAGAATTGTTATGTCCATTGCATTGTATTAAATTTCATGTAATATGTTAGCATTCTTTGTGCATCAAATAAACACATGAAGTAATGTGTCTAATGAAATGTAAAATAATAGGTAACCCAATGAAATGTACAATGAACCCATGAATGTACACATTCTAAAGTTGAATAAGTATATATTTATATAACTTGTATGTATGTGATAATCTGTTCTTTCATGAGTTGCCTGAACTGAGATGATCTTATAAATTTATTTCACTTTTCTACATAGGTTTACACTTAAATTCGCATAGTGAATCACTCGTAACTCTATCTTATGATATTTCAATTTTCTTGCAGATCCAACTGTAGGGTCAGATATTCCACCATGTGGTTCACAGCCTGACTATGAATGCAAGTGGGAGAGCAATGGTTGGTCCACTGTCAGGGCTTCAGAAATTTCAGATGAACCTCCACCTTATTTCAAAGGTATTTATCGTATATTATGCATAATATGTTGAGTTATGTAGAAATAATGTAGTTTAGATTGCCTGTTGTTTGAAAAGTAAGAGTCAAAAGATCTTTTAGTTTTTCTTTTGACCTTGCCTATTTTTACTTGTATTAAACCTAGCTTCTAATCTCTGAGGAAGAAATACAAGTCTAAGAATAAATTAGGATGAAACTAGTAAGACACTGTTCTTTAGTTCATAGACATTTCTATGCTGATTTGATGAAATTTGTAAATGCACTATGTAACTATTTTTCTGTCCTGGGAATCTCTGGAGCTAGTAAACGAAAGCAAATCTCTGCATAAATTGTGCCTCGAGATGGCTCGACCAATAAAGTTGTGAGAGGGGAACTGATTGCAGCTCCCAGCCGTTTGCATCAGTGCAGATTGCTTTGCTCTGCCAACTTGCTTTCTCCCCTTCTCTTCCATTATTCATGGCCTTGTTCTAAAGATTTCGTTGACAGAGTATTGATAAAGCATAACTCATACTAATGTCAGAATTTTCACATGGGTAAGTTCACTTTTTTCAAGGGGGGGAGAGAACTAAATGACAAGGTAGCCAAAAGTGAACTATACCTATATAAATGGCGAACAAGTCAATCATGAACAACGGTTTAATGTTATTGTATAACTTCTAAAAGACGATGATTGAGATTTCAAAGTAAAAGAACGAATGGGGACCTCATATTCTAATCTTGCCCAGAGCCCTGTGATATTTTGCTTCCCTAATGCTTGCATACTTTTGTTGCTGTATGCAAATATATTAAAACTACTTTTTTTTAACATTTCTTGACATTTTCTCAAAATGCAATTAATAAATACCATTTCTATCATTTAGGAGTTCGAGAATTCACTACTGATGGTACTTCAACAACAGTTCCTCCTGTCCCAGTTCATGATGGTTCTTTGAATTTCTCTGTAAGAACTTCCAAGCTGTACGGCAGTCTCATGATATACTTACTTACACAAAGAAGCTTGGATTCACTAACTATGTATGTAGTTAGCTTCAAGAATGACCTCTTTGGGGATGCTGAAGTGTTACGTTGTAGTGTCTCAGGAAAGAAAACTGTTGTTCTGCCAGGAGATTCAACCAGAAATTGCCATCTTGTTATGAAGCAGGCAGTGGTAAGTGTGAACAGCTGAGTTATATTGAATTCCTGTGTAAGATATAGTGTACCTGAATTCTCTGTTTTGAAATGGACCAAGATGGAAAAGCTTAAAATCTACAATCCATGAACATTTTGTAGCATGTTGCCTTCTTTTGGAACCATGCACAGTAAGTTGAATGTATAAGCAGGAAAGTTTGAAATCCTGGAACATGAAAGAGAGGCTACACTGTGTATGGTTTTTACATAAAAATCATTAAATTTTCATTGCATTGAACATTACATTGAACATTAGTGTAGATATTGTGTGGTTGGAGACATTGATGCAGCTTTACCATAGAGCATTGGGGTAATGTTTCAAAGTGAAAATGGAATTCCTATTATATATACGTGTGCTTCTTTAATAATTTTAATTTATTCTTACCCCTTAGCCTAAATATAATTCATTCTGTTTTGTGTTCAGCTTTGAAAGTTACATCTTTTACTTTATAGATGGTGTACATTAATATGTAATAAATTTTTAGAATATAATATTAGCACAGTGATCATATCCTACACTCATGTACATACAGTCTGTGGTTTAACAAAGCCATGATTTAAACATGAAAATGTAGGAATATTGATATTATTCAATCATAAGTAGTTCACAAACAAAGATAGGTTGACAATAGACAATTATGTATATACTTAAATATTGCCTGTATTTTTTACAAAGCAATATAATAATTTCCTTTCAATGTTCTTGTTAGTTTAACATAGTTTCATGTGCACAAAAATACTTGAAGTGGACAGCATTACTTATTAACAATAATAGAATCGAACAACAGAGAAATTGAAATAAGTAATCAAAAGGTAATTATACTGTCCCAGTAATCTGTGGAACAAGGAAATAAAAACAAATCTCTCTGCAAGTAGTGACTTGAGGGTACTCGACTAACAAATGTGTGAGAGGAAGTGAGTCCATGGAGAGGAAAATTCTGGTACAGCTACCAGCACTTTGCAAGAGTGTGCACTGTTTTGCTCCACCCACTCACTTTCTCCTCTTTTCTACCATTATACATGGCCTTGGTCTGCAGATTCCCAAGAAAGAGTGTAGTTCATAAGTTACTGAACTGAAATACCAAGCTAGGGGTTGAAAATCTGGTTGATACAATTTATATTGTAGTATACAATTTCAGTTTACAAGGAAAATTGGAACTGTATAACTCAGAGTTCCTACAGTTGCAAATGCGAGGTTTAAATTTAAAGGATATTCCTCATCTCTTTTTAAATTATGTTTTAGGTTTTGTTAACAATGGGACAAAACAAATGGGTCGATTTTCAACTGAGCATTCAAGATGATGCTTTTACACTGTTGGTGGGCGAGAGCTCAAAACCATTTGTAGAATGGCAGGATACAGCACCACTAGATGTCAGTCATGTTAGCTTTGGCTCTGATGAAATCCAAGCTGAATGGCAATTGGATTTGGGTGAGTTTTGCACACACTTTGTTTAGTAGAAATCATAGGCGTAACTTTGCAGGGACATGTTGATGGAGCACTTGCCTAAAGTTAGGTCTCAAGTTATGTCTATGGTAGAAACATACATTGTCATTCATTTTAATAAAAATAAAATTAATAAGAAGCTATAAAACTCAAATATAATATTTAACAATAATATGAAAATTAGATTTCTATGATATTTAGGAACAAGTTTATTCGTGAATTGCTTCAAGAAAGTGATGATAAAAGTAATATTCTTGCACTTGACAGAAAAATGTTGCATGATTGCTTTCTTCAGTTTACTTCAGTATACTTCCATTGAAGCTAAAGTGTATGTACTTTTATTCTGATGTTTCTTTGCTGATCTGATTACATAACTCTCAAGGAGTACACTCTGTTCTGGGAATCTCTGGAGCAGGTGAATAGAAACAATTGTCTGCACAAGTAGTGACTCAAGAGAGAGCTTGACCAGTGAACACATGAGAGGGGAACTGAATGTATGGTGTGGAAAATGAAGTTGCAGCTACCACTTCACTTACTTTCTCCCCTTCTCTATCGCATTATGCATAGCCTTGCTCCACAGATTCCAAAGACAGAGTGTTGGTGTTTCTTAGCAATGGAAGAAATTAATTTGGATTTAGTCATATGAGCCAACAATGACTGGTTACTGATCATTTTACAAATCTAATATTTCAGTAATTGAATGTGGAATTCCTCCATTTCATGACTGCTTTTGACTGCTTTTATGGAAATAAGGTTATAATTTGAAGGGCTCTGGTGTGAAACATGGTAAGAGACAATTTGGTAATTTTTGAGTTACAAAGTAAAATGTATCATCCTTCAATTTTCGAGTGAAATTGCCATGTCATACAATTTGCATTGGACTCAGTGAAGCCTTCTGAAATTGGTAAACACAACAGAAAAACAATTTATCTGCAGTATAGCTTGTAATAAACCTTTTTTCTTAATGAACTCAGAAATGACCAAAATGTCACTTACCATGTTTTACACCTGAGCCCTTCATTTATATACTCTAGTTTTAAAAGAAAGCTGCGGTAGGGTTTCTGACTGTCACGTGGGAGATCCAGGTTTAATTCCCATAGTGGGCGATCTAAGGTCAGAATTTTTCCGACCTTGTCCCCACATAAAGTTGCTCTGAGACTCACCCAGCCCAAAATAAATGGGTACCTTGGGGCAACCATGGGGGTAAAGGCAGCTGGAGCATGGTGCTGATCACATCACCTCCAAAATAGCCGATATAGAATGTGTGGAGCCCTACCCCTACATCGTCCTTATGTAAGCCTCATGGCATGGTGCAAAGTGCATGGGGAACTTTTACTATTACATAATTTTAGAACATGAGATTTCACTTAATAGAATTCTTTCCTAAGTTAAAATTCAGAGCCATGGACACAATCATTAAGGCTGATTGATTTAGTTGGTGTTTTAAGTCCACTTTATGCACAGTAAGGCTAATCAGGACTGGACCTAGAGTTTAAATTGGGATTGGAATGCTATGTGCCTCCACTGGGTATCGAACCCAGGATCTCTTGATTAGAAGGTGATGACGCTACCAGTACACCGTCAGGGAGGCCTACAATCATTAAGAAAGAGAACAAATCACTTGACTTCTTGATAAAATTTTTGCCTCATAAGGATAGATCTTTTCATAAGGCCTTCAAGAGCTAACCCCTCTTTCACACTGTACACTCTGGACTGTAATTTGCAGACTAGCAAGGCTCTGGCATCTGGACTCACAGCCACTATAGGGTCATTCCATGTCAAGTGAACCAATGAAAAACACCTAACCATCTCTAATTTTATTCATACTTAATTGTCATGAAGTATTACCTAAGGTAGGAAGAACGGCAAATTTTCAGATTTTTTCTGTTGTACTTTTCTAGTTAGACCCCTCTAAAGTATGAAAAATAGTATAATTTGCGGCACACATGCAATCACAAAAAAAGTCATAAATCAAGCTAGAATTGACGTAGAGCTTTATTTAGGTATATCACATGACTACCTTTCAATTTTTTTTCATTTCAAGGTCATTCAAACTTTTTTTGAAAATCGAATTTTTCGAAAACCTATATTTTGAATTTTTTAAAAAATACACATAGAAACATACATATTTCAACATCAAGTCTTAGAAATTTTGTTATGGGATCGCAATGGGATCATAGTTTTTGACATGTATAAACAAATACTATTCACTAGGTAAGGCCGTATGGCACGGGAATATTACAGTTAAATCTAAAAGTTCATTACACTCTATAAGGAAAACATAATTATCATACCTTCCCTTCTTTCATGGCAACAACTTTAATTTACTGTATGGTAATTTTCAAGAGCCATGGTTGCTGCATCCATTTCTTCCTTTGAAAGGTAGTAACTACAGCCGGGCCAGTAGGACATCTGGGTTTCACAAGGGTGAGGATCTGGCAGAAACTCAACTTCCACCGTATTTGCAGCCTCATTCTTGTCCAAGACTACAGCAAGCCACCAATGATTGTTGTTCTCACATATTACATATCCTTTCACTTCTGCCAGTTGCAGCCTCTGTTTCACGCCTGCTCCTAACATAGTAAAAGTGCACGACTGTTCACTTGTTGAAAATACCTTTGTCGCTAACACTGTATCAGACACTGGGATGAAACTGTGGAATTTATGTGTACCTGTTATCAGTTTTGCAGACAGAAATCTATCTACAAGTATTGTTTGTTCTTCATTGTGTAGTTTTTCATTGAAGAAGAAGAACTGTATGGAGTCGATGTTTTCCTCACACCATGTAAACAGCTGTGATGGTGTAATTATTTGATCATCATAGGACCTCTGCAGGCTTGCCCTTCCTGCAAGTCTTTTCACATTACCACCCAGACCATCACACACTCCTTTCCCATGAGCTGTAGCATAGAACGTCCCCACAGCTACGTATTCCGATCGGCCGCAGAGAGAGGGGAGGGAAGGAGAAACAGTAGCGCCATTTTCTTTCAAGAATGGGTGAAAACGTCATGAGAGAGAGCGACCCCTACCCGCCTGACCATCAAACAGTCTCAACCCCCGTTACTCGGTCAAAGACCCACGACACCCTGGTTCGGAAGCAGAGGTTGCCAAATTTATCCGACCTCAGCATAGCACACGCAAACGTTCGTTCTTTAATCCCGAAAATAGACGAACTGAGGTTCGTGGTACGCCAACGTGCTTACGATATCGTAATAATAACGGAAACGTGGCTCTGTAGCGCAGACGGGACGAACGAAATCAACATCCCCGGTTACTCGGTTTTCCGTAACGACAGAAACAAGAAAGAGGGCGGGGGCATTGCCATATTTATCCGCTCGGCGCTGGCAGTAAAATTCGTAGACTTCCGACCATCCGAAGCCAATGATATTGAATATATTAGCATGATAGTTAGTGTAAGTGACCTAAAACTTGGCATTTGCGCATTTTACCGTCCACCAAATGTACCCTATACAAATCTCGCCATCATGGAAGAAATTATTTCAGATAACTATGCCAGCGTAGACGCTTTCCTTATGCTAGGTGATTTTAATTGCGACATGCTCAGCACACAAAAAGCGGAGGCCCTGTTTCTTAAAGATATTATAAAATCGTATAGTTTAACACAATTGATTGATAAACCCACTAGAATAACAGAATCTTCCGAAACATTGTTAGATTTAATAATTGTTGACAACCCCAACATTGTATCTTCTTTCGAAATCGCGAGTCCAATCGGAACTTCAGACCACTGCTTGACGAGCGTGTCACTGCATTGCGCAAAACCCAGGGATAAAGCCAAGTACGTTACGTACCGAGATTTTAAGAAATTTGAATATGAAAATTTTTGTCTAGATGCTGTAAACATCAATTGGAATGAAACGTTTAAACTTGGAAACATCGATTCTAAAATAGAATTTCTTGAGAAAAATCTCGTCGCCTTGTTTAACGTTCACGCCCCATTACTAACGGTTAGGGTGACGAAAGAGCCAGCGCCGTGGCTAACGGATAATCTTAAGCTGCTCATGAAACTTAGGGATGGTGCGCTGCGTAAATACAAGCGAAGTAAATTAATTTTACATTGGGACGAATATAAAAGATTAAGAAATTTTACCACTTCTGTTATGAGGCAAGAGAAAAAAGCTTATTTTTCTTTTATTGTAAATAACAATAAGAGAAATTCAAAGAATATGTGGAATAGCCTAAAAACAATTGGTATCGGTAGCAAACGGAACGCGGGAGAACTTCCGCCTCACCTGAGCAGTCCCTCTGAAATTAATAAACATTTTGCAAAGGTCTACGACAGTGTTCCTCGAGACAACGCCATTATTGCAAAGGAGTGCAAGTATTTCTTAGAGAACTGCTTTCAAAACGATGCAAAAGAATTATCCTTTCGCCAGGTTCAAGATTCTGAGGTTGAAAAGGCCGTGTACAGTATTCGATCAAATGCTGCAGGAGTGGACAACATTACGTGCAAAATGCTTAAACTGGCCCTTCCCTTCATACTTACGGCACTCACGCATACCATAAATTTTTCTCTGAAAACCAGCCAATTTCCAAATGCATGGAAAGAAGCTCGAGTTATTCCGCTCCCCAAAAAGCAGGCGTTAACCTCTCTAAGTGATTTAAGACCAATCAGCATTCTATCAATATTTTCAAAAGTCACAGAAAAGATAATATCTATACAATTAAAAGAGTACATTGCAAAATATAATATCTTACCTGATTCTCAATCAGGTTTCCGTACTTCTCATAGTACAACCACGGCATTATTATCTGTCACGGACAATATTTTACGTTCGATTAACGATAAAAAACTAACTATACTAGTATTATTAGACCTTTCTAAAGCTTTCGATCTTGTCAATCATAACCTTCTCCTAGCAAAAATGAAATACTACAGTTTTTCGAAGCCTGTAATAAACTGGTTCCAATCATATCTAAATGAAAGAAGACAAAGGGTTTTTTACCCTGCCGACACCGGATCATCACCAATAACATTAAATGGAGGAGTCCCGCAAGGTTCCATTCTGGCCCCCCTTTTATACACCTTATACGTCGCTGATATATCAAAGACCATCAGCCATTGTAATATACATTGTTACGCGGATGATACGCAGTTGATGATATCGTCATCACCATCGGATTTGTTAAACAAGATTGATAATCTAAACAATGATCTACATACCCTTAACAATTGGCTCACTGCAAATGGGCTCGCAATTAACCAGAATAAATGCGTATACACAATTTTAGGCTCTAGCTATTATCTTGAAAAAGTAAATTATGATACGATTAACATCAAAATTAAAAACCAAAACATAATTTATGCACCAACCGTTAAAAATCTAGGCCTTACTTTTGATCCCAAATTTTCCTGGGCAGGGCATATTTCAGCGCAATGCACAAAAGCGCTAACAATAATGAGATCACTCTACAGGAGGAGAGACTTTTTCACTACAGAAACTAAATTATATCTCATCGAAACTCTAATATATCCTATTTTCGATTACTGTGATGTGGTGTACGGCACGAATTTACAACGTAAAATATCGAACAGAATACAAAAAATACAGAATTCTTGCATTCGTTACGTTTTCTCGATCAGGAGAAATCAGCACATCCTACCCTTGCTCAATACATACAAAATCCTTAACATGTCTAGGCGACGCCTCCTGCATCAGTGTTCTACAATATATAATGTATTAAAATTGCAAACACCTAGCTATCTCCACGAGAAACTGGCATTTAGAAATTCCATACATCCATACAATACTAGAGGTCGGCGAAAAATCGACATTCCCCGCCACTCTGCTGTCAGTTTCGAAGGCTCCTTCTCCCTCTGGTCTGCAAAGGTTTGGAATGCTCTCCCCGATTATGTTTCTTTTGCTACGACACCCAAAAACTTCAAAGAACAAGTCGTATTATTTTTATTGCAAAGACAAAAATTGAGCATTAGCTCGTACGGCTAAGCAACAGGAATCAAGTAAAGTAAAACCATGTATTTTGCAAACACTTATCTGACACAAAGAATATTTCAACCTGTGTGCATGCTATTTTAGTATCGATCTGGAAATTGCGTATGTACACGTGTGTATGTGTGTGTGTGTGTTAATATATCTGTCATTGTATTCTCTTATAATTTTATTATTTTTCATTTATGTCATATTCATTCATGTTATGTTATTTGATTTCAGTATTATTCAGTATTATAAATGTATGTATTGTAACTTTTATTCACCAGAGTTAGGTGGTAGAGCAGCCCAAGGCTGAATCTCGCTCTGTAGTAAATAAAAAGACTTTTCAATTCAATTCAATTCAATTCAAAAAAGCCACTCGCTACTCCAAAATCATTAACATGGTGTCAAATGTTCGAGAAGTTTTTCCTGTTTTTGAACTGCCCAGCTGAACCATCTGAGAAGTAGTAAATTAGTTTCAAATCCCTAATCAGTGCCAATCTAAGATGAGAGATAAGCTTTTTTTAAAATAAATTTAACCATCCTAAATCAGAGGCATAACTTGGGGGACAAGGGCCTGCACTTACTTTCCCCAATATTTTGAGACTTATAACAATGCTTTATAATAACCTGGTAATTATCAAAACTTTTAAATATGTTATACAATAGTAGTTTCAAATGGAATCGTATCCAAATATACAAATTTGTACATTTTTTTTAGATGGGCCAAGATATTTTAAAGAAATATTTGTTAACAACTTGCCCTCCCCTCCAAAAAAGCGAGACCCCAAGTTATGCCCCTTTCCTACATACCCATTATTTCACCATTTGGCCCATTTGGTAAACAACATAGTCCCTTTACAAATGAATGGAATTTACATTGCAATATTTCCGTGTCATATGGTCTTACCTAGTTTATAGTATTTGTTTATACATGTCAAAAACTATGATCCCATTGAGAACCCATAACAAAACTTCTAAGACTTGATTTATGAGTTTTTTTGTGATTTCATGTGTGCCGAAAATTGTGCTTTTTTCCAAATTTCAGACGCTTCTAACTGGAGAACTACTACAATTTTGCACTTTTTAGATGGTACTTCATAACAACTAAGTATGAATAAAATCAGAGATGGTAACATTCAAAATTGACCAAAATTTGGTTCATTTGACATGGAATGATCTTATAATCCTCCGTGATGCCGATCTTTTGTGCTGTCCATGTGTGTTTGTGATTACCCTTTCATCAGTTTCATCTTATCACCATTCATCCTCATCTTGACAATTAACTAAAAGTGTCAGAAAAGTGAAGTAAAATAAACTAAATCAATCAATAGAGATAAATTTATATCTGTACTCCATTTATATCAATATCAATTTGAGTATTGGTATGGGTAAATCCTATACCTGTACTTTTCCTGCATTAATAAAAATTTACTATTGATCCATCCAGTGGCGGTGATTGGGTTCCAAAAACCAGGGGTGAAAGGTTCCAAAACTTGGGGGGGGGGGGGGCAAAGACAGTATATTTCCCTTTGTAGATAAGCTTTAGCATAGTGTGGGGTCAAAAGTGGCAAAAAGTAGGGGGCAACTGTCCCCTCTCACCCCCTCTAATCGCTACTACTGGATCCATCTGTACTTTTACTGCCTACACATGCAGACTGTGAAGAGTAAAATGCTTGATAATATAATCCATTATTGAATGATATAAATAATTTGCCATCTGGTGTTGAAAGTTCTGATGAAATGCATGCAATATGAAAATGAAGTTATTTGGTCACCAAATTAGACAGCAGGCATCATTTCCATATATTTTTGAGTAATTTGTTACTACAGTTCAAAAAGTATTGTGAACTAAGTAATCTCAAGTTTGATTCCTGGTGAGACACATTGCACAGTGGTATATTTAATGCATAATTCATACTTATAAAATTACATCTTCTGCAGCTAGTGGCATTGATATTATATAGTATTTATTGTTTTGAATGGCAAAGTTAAGTTAAGGAACAAGACTTTTCTTCCACTTAACCATTTCTACTTTAGATTTTACAAGTCCATGATTATTAAAATACCTAATAGTTTAAGAAAGGTAAGAAATAAAATCATTTAGATATAAATTTTAAATGAAAAACAACATTAATTAATACACAGAAAAGATAATGAGTGCTGTTCCTACAAGTTTGCATCTAATTAAGGTTATATTTTGTTTTATTACCTTGTTGTCAGTACTGGTAAGTTAACTCCAGATTATGATATCTAAATTTTAATATAAAGTGGCGAAAAGAAGAAACTTTAATTGAATTTGGTTTTTGGAGAGTTCCATTCTGTGATGTTTGTTGTGAACTTTTTATCTTCCGATGAAAAGTATATTGTTTATCTTCTGTAGATGGGCCAGTGAATCTTCTGTCTCTTTATGGTGGATGGTTGAGGAGTCCAAATTTTGAAACAGTTTCAAGTAAACTTTGTGTATCACTGTATACAGCAATGACTGCAGGAGCAAGTATTCTAGTTAGTGTGCAATATAACAATGGAAGCTTTGTTAAAGGTGAAAAAATAATTGCTCCAGATCAAAACCAGGTAAGTTCAATCATTCTGTTGGATATGTGATAAAGAGAATAAAATATTACAAAAATGGTGAATTGTTATTTGTCACATTTTTCAAATGTATACAAAATTATTAATCATTTGCAGCTTCTTCAACTGAAAGAAATCTGTTATATCTGTGTATTACTGTTTACAATTAACCTAAAGTATAAAATTAAGTACACCAAGATTATAGGTTTAGAAATCAAAATACGTGTCTGTGATGTGTTACCAAAATATATGAGAGATTAAAAATAACCCATGGTGCAATAGCCTGTGAGATCAACCAACCAGTTATGGGGTGGCATGTGGTGAGCATAACAAACCCCAAGTCATTGTTGTAAGTTTTCCATGACTGGGTTGTCCTACTCATTCATAGCTCCCCAATGTCCTCATGATGGTTGCTACGCCCCTGTGGGTACGTACTCAGATGTTATTTACCACGGCTACAGATATCTTAATCTCAGGGGGATAGGTTCTTTATTTGAGAATTCCAATAAAAAAAGCGTTTTATAGCCAAGAGGATATAGTTAAATGCGAATCTATATTCTGAGAACTATACAAAATACAGAGAAATATATATATATATATGTATAATCAAAAAGGCTTCTCTTTTGGTTATCAAAAAGGCTTCTTCTTCTTTGACTATCAACAAGGCTTTTTCTTCTTTTAATATAGAAAAGGCTTCTTCTTCTTTTAATATCAAAATATATGAATTGCTTCTTCTTTCTTCAATTTCCACTTCTTTTCTTTGGTAAAAGGATAATCTTCCTTTTCTTTCTTCTACCTTTTATAACAATCTCTTTCTTCTATTTACAAAAAAATAGTCATCCCCTTTTATTCATCGCTGTTCCTTTTTTTCTCTATTCAGATCAATTCTTATTTCTTCTTTCAGCAGCAATTCTTATTATCTTCTATATTCCGACGAGATATTCTTATATTCTCGATAAATTCTTCTATTTATTCTTTCCACAGCAAATTCTTATTTCTTCTATTCTTCTTTGCCACTGGAAAAAGTCTTATTTCTCTCATTTATTGCAAATATTTCTCTTTACCATATCTCTTCTCAATAATATATAGACAAATCATTATGCTGCATTCCTTGTAGAGAATTGAACCAAAGCTATAGAGGATTTTTAGGAGTGTCTAATCTGACAATAGGGCCTCCTCCTAAAACAACAACCAATGGAGATAACCAGGATCACTAATAACAAGCGCTGCCAATGGCCCAGTGCGACTAATAAAGAGTGCAGCCAAAAAATGCTTCTGGGCGTCTAATTTGACAACAGCGCCACCGGGGACAAACAACCAAAACATGGCGACGTTCTCCTCACCAGAGAATCAAAAAGAGATAGATTTCTGAATTCGTCCGCTTACTTAATAACTTTCCTAAACATTTCATATGCGGCCATATTCTTAATTATTTTAATTTGCTACATATAACATTCTATTTATTTCTTTTATAGTATTTGAACTATTCTTTTTATATATTTCTCAATTTTCTATAATATATATAATTCCTCTTCTCCGCTCTAAGTTTTTTATAATTTCCTTTGCTCCTCTTTATATATATAGCATGCTGCCATCTCTTGTCAATTCCGAGAAACCATTTCTCCTTGCAACCTTCATTGTGTCATCGAAACTGGCACGTGACATGGTGGGTGTCCATCGGTCCCATACACAGGCTGAAATCTCAGAAGAAAAGTTGTAACACCCCCCCCCCCCTTTCCCACATCCCCCTTATAGGATCTCAAATCAGCACATGTTGCATAGTCCGATTCCAAAGCCTGACACCTTAGACCGCACAGCCATGGTGGGGACGGGACGTATGTGAGATTAGTTTACATATATTAAAAACTGGGATATGATTTTTCAACAAACAAATCACCAGAGGTGCCTGTCTCTTACACCCCACAAAATAACCTCACACCAACCCTTCTGTATCGGTCATTATATGTACTCTCCTGTCATCACAAAAATCAAGCTGCTTTCCATTTCCCTTTTTCTCAACTTCCACAGTGATCTTGAAACTAGGGATGTCTTTAAGACAAACTTATGTCCCTCCAAAACTCAGCAATATCTTGATCAAAAATATGCCACATCATGCTTTCTTTCAGCTCTGGAAGAGTCCATACAAGTCACTGATAAACACGATCTTTTAGGTATCTGCACAGTCAGAAATCACATTGGTTCAAGTCCAGAAAATGGGCTGGAAAACTTCTGGAAATGACATAAGGTGACACGAAACAGACCCTTCATTTGTCAACCAACATGTGGGTATGCTCCTCCTTCAATGAAGACAGTGGTCTCTGAACATTCTTCAATAAAGGCTGGCCATAATGGCTGACTGCTTTCTGGCACTGATGTCTTGCATTTGATTCATCAGCAGGATGTTGTCTACACTGCACCAGGTTCAAGCAGCATATTTCTGCTTGGCGGCAAAAATTTGCACTACTTTCTTCATTAGCATTTTCTTTCCCATGCCTATATACCATGATTCACCACAATCCATTGCTCTGAGTAAGATAATGTTAATTCTAACCAACTTGTAGAGTTTCATATTTGAAATGCATGTTCAATTTTCACACATTTTATCTGGCTACACTGTGACATCAACAGCCATTTTTACTCTAATTTTCAATGTGATTAGTAATGGAATATTAACAATTTAGTTATAATTTTATGTTAATTTGAAAACTAATTGATTTGAAAAAGTAATATTCTAATATTGCAAATACTTTTTTATATTGCCTATAAATGTACCACAAACCTTTATCTTGTGATGTTTTGTAGAATATTTGCATTTGTTAAATTTTCAGCTTAAGTGGCATTATCATCGTCTATTAATAGATCTCAAATCTGTGGAGAAAAGAAGGGCCCAACTTTATTTGGAAGGGTTTATTGAGAAACCTGATGATATAGTAGCTGTTCATCGAATAATTGGATGCAATCCTGAAGGTGAATAAATTAGAATTTAAAATATAAAACCTATTTTTAATCCAAATCTCAAAACTGATTCCTTTGCCTTGTGAAGGATCTAGATTTGAGTTAATTGCCCATCTTTCAAAAATAAAATGCAGTTCTTGAGAATTTAGCACTTATGAGTGAAGTTCAGCAAAATGATATTTGCTCCTATTACTAATTTTGAGCAACTAAAAATTCTGATTGTGTGACGAGACATGTTCTTCTATTTTGAGTTTGAAAATTTGTTTCACACAATGTAATCAATGATGAAATCTTCTTGTGTCGCAGGTTACTACCATGCCATACTTTAGTCTCAACAGTACCAGGAATTCATACAACTTTTGCTTTTTTTTTATTTAGCATGTTCTTTTATGTGAACAGACTAGTCTAGATAGAGGTCATCATGAATACAAGTATATTAACTTGTTTCTAAATATTCAGAGTGTGATTATTTTTTGCTGATGTTAGACTGTAGTCTTCTGTTTTGTCAAGGTTTTCTAGTTTAACACAAATACTTACAACTAAATGCATACATTTGTTTGGATTTATCTTTAATGAGTTGTCCTGTGCACACTTACAAATCATGTTTAAATCCTCTTGCCTACTCTCATGCAATATGTTTGAATGGTGCAATTGAACATTGTCATGGGGCAATTTCTTAAAAGATACATATTAAACTTAATTTTCTAATGACTTTCTGAACATTCCTCGTATATCTATCATTTAATAAGGCCAACATAAAAAAAAACACTTTTTGATTAATTATGTATCTGCCACTTCTTTCTAGGTGAAGAAGATATACTTATGATGGACGTTCCCAGTGACGACCCAAAATATATTTGTAGAACCTTGAAAAATATAGAGTCCCAAATTTATAGTAAGTAAATATTTCAGTACATGTCAAGGTATGAATGAAAACGTGGCTGTCAGTATGCATGTTGTTTAATATCAAAATGCAGTTTTGCTTATAATTGCATTTTTAAATTTGATATTACACATTACAATATGTGTTTCACCTATGTCACAAACTGTTGCATTGTGGTTCCTAGCAGCCATGATTGAGGCCAGGCCTTGTACGGAATTCAAGCGAACAGGAGGGAGATACTAATACAGACATTTGTGATTTGAAACAAACATGCAGTTGGTGCACAGATGTAACGAACGCTAAGTGCAGGATAGTTCCTTGCAAATGACAAATAAAATTGGCTGCAAGCATGGTGGCTGTGCTCATCACATAAAACCCACCTATATTAGCCCTTACCTTGTGAGGTGCAGTCTCACAGACCCCTTGAGGTTTTGGAAGTTTCAGATTACCGCCTTTCCTTGAAGCTAGTGTCGCCACCTTCCATCTACCTTGCGCAATAGTGTCCTTGGCCCTCTTCACAGCATCAGTTTCTCGCCAACTTATTGCATGTAAGGAGTGAAGCTTTCTTTATTGCTAAGTGCAGTCTGCCTGACATACCTCACAATGAGTGTTATGGCGAGTGACACACAGTCTTCTATTAGAATTAGAAAAACTAAAAATATTTTTGAACACTTTTGCTTTCTGTAGTTAAATTGCGCTTACTAGTTGCCAAATATATCGTAAAGGGTTATTTTTTGTGTATATTTTTGACAGTACAACAAGTGAAATGAATATGTTCACATTTGTAATAATTTTTGTAGATGAATAAACTACTAATAAAGCCACAGTTATCCAGTCAGTAGGGCATCTGTCTGCCAGACAATAGTCTCAAATTTAATTCTCAGAGTAAGTGATTTCTGGCGGGAATTTTTCTGACAATGCTCCTTCATAAATTGGCTCTGGGGTTCACCCAGTCAGTTCCCTCTGGGAGGTATATGTGCCCTGAGTATGATACTGATGATATCGGATTCACAGTGGCTGAGATTACATATGAGTGAGACCCCTTTCTCCACACTTCCTTATGTACAGTCATGGACACTTGTGGGTTGTAATGATCCTATTGAAAGTAATTGGAGTCATTATAACCTAGAAGTGTAAGGGACTGTATCGTCATGGTACGTACATTAGAGTGTGCAAGCTTGCAGGTTGATTGATTTGATGCAACAAATTTACTATTTGTGTGACAAATTAATATTAAATGAACAATATCTCTACAAGATAATGTAAGATGGCAAATGTGATAATTATGTTCATGAAACAAATTAAAAGAAAGCACTTTTTTAATAATATATATGTTTGCAGGAGCTTGCCCTATCTGTTTGAATGGTGGCGCTTGTGATCAAAATACAGGAAGCTGCATTTGTCCACCAGGATTTAGGGGAATTTCTTGTGAAGAAGGTAATATTTGACTAAATTTATTATAATTCATATTTCAATGTAATGATGCATAATGTAAATGTTCTTGTATGATTAAGAAGTAGATGAGAGAATGATAAATGCAATAATTCATGAAACAGAACACCTGAATTTCAGTCTGTGCTACTGTAATTTAGTAAGCAAAAATTAAAAATAATATATTGGTATTTGTTATTTGTAAGCTGTGTGATTTATTCATTGAACTTGTGAAATAATGTATGCCATTTTATACTGGAAGCCATGGGTCCAGTTTAGAATTGTCCTGACAATGTCCCTGCATAAAGAGGCTCTGAAGGTCACTCAACCTCAAACAAAATTTATATAGTGGAACCCAAACAATAGGATCTGCGCAGAACCACATCATACTTGCATGTGTAGGGGAGAGCAGAGTAAATCAGTCTTCAGTGTGGTCTGTGTCAGTGTTGCCAAGTCTATTGATTTCACAGGAGAGTTCATTAGTAAACTCTTGCCAGACTTATACATCACAGTTTTGTTTTCCCCAGTTATCTCCAAACTTAGAAAGAAGAGTTCAAAGCGTTGTTTTTTAAACTATTTCTGAGTGTAGGTACTTTTAGAACTACGTGTATATTCGCATACCATTATAGCCAGTATTGTGGCAGAGGATAGGTCCTTTGTTGCTTTTACACCAGGTAATTGGCCGACCTCCATGGCAGAGTGGTTAGCACAGCACCCTATGATGTTAGGGGTCCCAGGTTCGAATCCAGGGTTGGAAATGGGTGTTCTTTGTGAGTGTCCTTTCATCAATTTCATATCACTCATCCTCATCTTTGACATTAGCCAAAAGTGGCAGAAAAGCGAAGTAAAATAAACCAAATCAATCAGTCAGTCAACCAGGTAATCATAGAATTTAATAAATTCTGATTTAATTAATGACATTTACTCTGCCTGAACTGACTGAGAAAAAATTAGAGAAATCAGTTTCAAAGAAGGGTTGCTAGTATTTAAACCTATGACTTGTCTCATGGACATAACTTAGGGAGTAATTTTGAGGTGGCAGAATCGAACTTAGGGCTTAACTTTGCAAACACGACTGATTGTATTACTTTAGCAGGTGCAACTGATGAAGGGTTAATATGAATTTTTTGCTACTTATTTTAAACAGTTCTAATTAATCAGAGAAAACTTACGCATTGTGCCAACTTTAATAAGAATAAATAACATTAGTGATTAGTTTCCATATTATTGGTTCTGGCACATGAAGAAATCCAAAACCAACTTGTGGCCATCCCAAGCCATAACTAGTATTAATGTAAGTGAAAACTCTGTAAATTGTAATGTTTCAAATGTTTTGTCACATGAACAATATTTCAGGTTGTGGTCCAAATAGATATGGTGACGATTGTGGTGGTTGGTGCTCCAGAGCAAGATATGGCTGCCGAGGAATGTTGTTATGTAAAAACTTGCTGGGCTGCGATTGTGCAACTGGTTACATGGGAGATCGGTGTTTACAGAGTAAGAGATAATATTTTTCTTCTAAGCATGAATTACAAAACTTCATTTTTTAAATTGTAAATTTTGGTTTGTTAATAAATAGTATGAAATGAAATGCATGAAATTTTGATGCACATAGATAATATTTGACTGCTAGAGTTGAACAAAATAATATTTCAATTTTTTTCACCATATGTGATTTATTCTGACACACTAAACCATTCTCGGGCCATTATTCATAAGTTCAATAAGAAGTAATGAAAATAAACAAGAGCATTTTTGAAAATAATTAATGTAGATTGTCTGATCTTAGTGCCAAAGTTTTGTTTAAAATATGTGCAAGCAATGAGTGCTTCAACAGAATTATATGAATGACATTCATTTCCAAACTCTAAAATTTGAGTAAAAATATCAAGAAATTATTAAAGTATTGATTCAAAATATATCATTTGTAATGGACTAACTGAAGCGAGATGAAATTTCACCACTATGCATCAAGCCTACCTATTGTTCTCCTGAGGGGGAAGGGGAGCAGCAAAAGTGCCTAAAGTGGGGGAAACGTGGAGTGATGCTTTCCCACAGTTAAGAGAATTCTCACAAAGCATCTCCTGCATTTGGATAATTTGCATAGGTACCTAATCTGCAGTCTTTATAAGCTTCCTTCATCCATGTTTTCATGCTACACTTTCACTATTTAAATTATATATGAAGTCTTTTCAGATGTCTCAGGGGGTCCCTCTGCGGGCACTCTTGTTATGCGTGCTAACTAACCTGTTTTGAATTTCATATGATATTCTACAATTACTACATCTTGGAATATTTGTATTGAAAAGTGGTACATCAAATGTTACTTGCATAGTGAGTCTTACATATATTTCAAAGTGCTTTAGTTTCAGTGCTTCAAAGTGGAAATTCTGGGGAGGGGATGCTTTGTCGAGTTGGGGGTTAGGAGGGGGGATGTTTTTATGCATTACATAGGAATAATGCAGTAAGTGGGAGAGATGCTTATGCAAATTATCTTAGCTGGGGATGCTTCATGAGAATTTTCTTAACTGAGGAGATAATTCCTGTGTGTTCACCCCATTTCAAATTCTGGTTCAATGCCATTGGAAAATTCTAAGGTGTGTTTGTGTCATCATATTTGATCTTCTATTGAAAACATTCCATTACCCCAAATTAACACAGCCTCTCTCTCTCTCTCTCTCTCTCTCTCCATATAAATGCATATACACATTATATACATAATTTTCGTATAGTTGTAATTATGCAGACGTTTGTGCGGGAAGAATGTTAAATCCTTCATTCCACTTTGGAAAATTATAATTTTTATTTCAATGGTAGATTGTGAACCTGGTTTCTATGGTGTCAGATGTCAGCAGCGGTGTGGTTATTGCAATAATGGAGTTTGCGATCCTCATACAGGACGTTGTCCACATGGATGCCAAGCAGGATTCTACCCTCCAGACTGCAGAACAAGTAAGGTGGAAAAGTTATTCATATTTGGGGATAGTGAAATATATCATGACTCATATACTGTATATTAAGGTCCAAATATTCATATAGATGCAATTTCTACTTATTTTTATTACTATGTTTGCTTGATGAATAAACCTAAGTACTGATCATTAAATTATAATAAATAATGGAGCATTTAGAGGTATTTTGATAAATTGACTTTGTTACAGCAAGAAAATAATAACAGCAAGAATAAATTAAGTACCTTGCTTCATCAGAGATAATCATCCTTATGAGATTAAATATAATAACTAGTCTTTAAGAAATATGAAAATGTTGACATTTCAAATTGTAGCGGTAAGATCCTTCATCAGGTCAATGTTGTAAACAAATAAAACAGTCCAAGTGAAAGGATGTGAGGATATATCAGGAATAATTGTAACTGTATTATTATTACGTAGGTGGTAATCAGAGAAGTGCATCATCCATTTAAGTCAGCGACACGTATTCTCCAAGAAAATGCAAAGTTGGATTTTGAAGATGTTCATAACTGTTTTTGTGACATTTCAAATTAATAAATAAAATGAAAATATGGGAGTTCATTACAACATATGCTGAAATATAAACAAGCAGTATTTTTGAATATTGCTTTCCTAGTTATAGGTACTTTTTTCCCGGTACTGATTTCTTCAGAAATATTTTTCCAATATTTTTTTTCAATTAAATATTTCCGTTACTTATCTGACATCAGTTATTTATTATTGCAGTTTTGTGACTACATAAATAATTATTTAGCAGTGAAAAGTATAACTTATAAGAGTGCCAAACCTCAGGTCAATGGTACGATATTTCAAATCGAATTTTTGACACTGAAAATATTTCAAAATATGTTATTTTATCATATTCACAACCGATATAATGCTAATTCATTTTTCTTTTGCTTGAATGTAGCATATGCATATATTTCCAACCCGCCAAAGATTTTGGCCACTGGTTATGAAAATTTAACCTTGGATTTTAATTTAGAGAGATATAATGGCCGTGGGAATCCAGTCTTTTATCAGATCCAATACAAGGTGAGCCAATATCTCATCATTAACATTGAAGCATAGTTGATTTATTAAAGTACATTTTTCATATACTTTATTAAGAATTTACTTTCACATAAATTTCGTAAGAGGTTACTACAAGAAAAATTGTATTTCATAGTTAATAAAATTTAAGTATTTTGATTAAATAATAAATGTGATACAAGAACTCATGGACTTTGAAATACCAAATTAACTTTACTTTTCCATACATATCTTGTATCCCATATTGCAGGAGTTTTTATTTCATCTTAGCTTTACAAGAAAACAGTTGCAATGTAAATATATTATTTTGTATCATTTGAATTGTGGATCCTTTTTATTCAGCACTGATGTTTTGACTCATTGTATACTATTATTTATCCTGCTTGATCAATGAAATTCATGTTCATTTACAACTATGTATATCTGTGCGAGTACTTTCAGTCTTTTACTTTATATGGCAATTTTTGTTATTTCAATTTTGCTGGCAATAAGTTTTTATTACATGAATAATTCTGCTATCATTCACGGTTATCAGTGTTTGTGTAATGTATTATAATAACTTCATATGTAACCCAACTGTTACATTTATTCTTCAAATTGTTACTTGTGTATTAAAATTTAGGAAGCAGACTCCAATGATTGGCTGGAGAGAAGCCCAGTTCTGATTCGAAATGAAATTCTGCAAGATCACGATCTGATGAAAACTGCAACAGGTCTTTCTCCTGGAAAAGAAATTGTGGTTAGGATCGTTTTGCTTGATGAAGATGGTAACAGCTATCAAGGAGAATTAGTACCAATAGCCACTGGAAATACAAATTGCATCAGTAAGTTTTAGTGTGCTTACATATGTTTATGTGCATAATGTTGAATCATTTCTAATGCTTACTTATTTGCACTTAAAAAACTACTTTAATTCATCATACTTTAAAAAAAAATTATGCCTTTAAGCATGTGATCACAAATATCCCATTTATGAAATTTGTAATTTTGTAAGTCAAACTAGTCATCAATTTCTATATCCTGTCATCTCACACAAAAGCTCTTGACAAATAACCAGTTCTCAGTAAAAAAAAAAAAAAAAGTATCTATTCTCAAGGTATTTTTAAACCACATTAAGTTCATCCATCTTTGAATGCTCATAGACTATTTTAGTTATTAAATGTTTTCATGTGGCAGGCAGCAGGATAGTTGTTCTTGGACTGCTGTTAAACAGTTATAGAAATAATATTCTAGTTAATTTATTCATATATTTCTTAACAGACATGGCAATCTATTTCAAATGGTACACTTGAATAAAATTTGATGCATTTTTAAATGCTAATAACTGAATACCTATTATTGTTACAGTATATGAACCTACATACACAGTGTGTCTACAAAGTTTTAAGACTGACTTAATAAAAAGTAGAGATGGGCCGATATGAAATTTTGGCCGATACCGATAAAGTACTAATATAAAATTTACTGATACCGATAACAGATATTCTACCGATCCGATATAAAATTACAAATCGTCCTTGAAAAACATGAAAGGTTCATTGACCTCCTTAATAAATGTGTGTTTCAAGGTGACTGCAGTGCAAAAGAAGTTGCATATTTAGATATTTACTTTTTTAGAAAGTAGGGCATGGATATTATCCATAAAAATTACAACAAAATGGCAGAATTTTGCACTAAATTATAAGATATTTATCGATATATCGGATCTGTAAAATAATCGGTAATTTTACCAATAAACCGAAAAACCGATATGCCTATATCGGCCATTACCGATAGAGTACAGATTAATCGGTCTCATCCCTAATAAAAAGTGTAAATATGTGAGACTGGCCATAAGCCTTGGTTAGTTTTTGATGCACATCCCTCCTAAGTCTACACACTTAGTGACATGGCTGTACATGCTAATGATGTCAAAACGCTGGCCCCTCAGGTGTGGAATAAAAAGTAGTCAGCCAATGCCAATTCTGGCGAATAAAGCAGATGGTTTAACACAATCACTTGTTTCCGTGCCAAAAACTGTTGGACAATAATTGCCTTGTCACTTGGGGCATCGCTGTGCTGCACGAACCAAGCACCAGATTCAACCAGCTCTGGTTTCACTCATCGTAATCTCTCTAGCAAACGCTCCGAAATGGATCTACAGACAGCTGCAATAACCAATCATCAGCAGCAATTATCATCAGTGACTGTGCCCAGATTTCATTCAGTTCTTGTCGAACATTTTCGACATTACCGCCACTTTGAAAACATTGGATTGACAAAAGGTGTCATTGCCGTAAGCAGTTTTCAGCATTTCAATGATTTCTGAAGGGGTTTTATGAGTTACACAAAACTTAATCACCACTCGTTGTTCTGTTTTCAAATGCATGACGAGGGTACAAAACACTGCACTAGTATAAAAGCTGTAACTCACTCAATATTGCACCGGATCAGACACCAATTTCACTACACACTCGCTACATGTGACACTACGAAATACATGTACCAAATGGCACCAGAGGGAGCCACTCCAGGATTTGCACAGCATTGGCTAGAGCTTGTGACGTCACCAAGAGGACACCAGAGGAAAAAAAAAAAGATATGTGGAGAATGTACGTAGTACAATGGCCCATGAAACACTGTGTTTTCATACATCTTTTGATATTATACATCAAAACTGTTAATTTAGTGTGATAAGAGATGAAATACGTGATAGAAGAATACATTTATTCCAAGACAATGCATAGTTTTGTTTTTTCAGACACTGTTTGCGCGATATCTTGTTCATGTAGTCCTGCTTGTCTTTGAAGCTAACCTTCGCATTGATTTGGAGAGACATATTTAAATGTCTTATTCTAAGGAAAGTTCTTGTCCGGACGTATTCTGAAAGGACTTTTCATGAATATCCTAGAATTTTCCTTTAATATTTTTATGTTACCTTTCAGATTCTCCAGTTGATCACGGCAATGAGTATACATTTGTATTTCTGTTTTGATATTTAGCGTCGCTTTTCTTACACTTTTGGCTAATTGCAATGAAAAGGATGAGGGATGATTACTTTAAATTGATGAAGGGACACTCGGAGGGAACATCTATGCACCCACTGCGACTCAGGTGTGCCATTCCCCTAAAGGCAATGTCGCATCCCCCCAAAATCATGTCATGAGTATCCCCCCCCCCCCCAAATCATATCATTCGCTCCCTCAAACCATATCGTAATCTCCACAAAGTATTTAATTACAACAGCGTGTCTACCAAAAGTAACTTTTTTCCTAGCTTTACTGAACACTATACTTGATATGCCCCTCCTCCCTAAATAGAGGGCCCACCACTCAAGATCACCCCTAAAATCGTTCATCATAATCGAGAATATCGCTTGTCTTGTAATGCAGCTATAGTTTAAAAATGATGTGTTTGCTAACACATCATTGCGAGCGAAGTGAAAAAGAAAATTTTTACATCCATTTCTTTGCAGACTTTCAAGAATATTAATTTAATAGAATGTCAATACATTCTTAGTCTTTTCCAGCTTCTCCTTTGGCACGTTTGGGGTTGAAAACGTGTGGATATCAACCATATTGCTAAATACAGTCTCCAAAATTTAATGTTCGAACTCTCTCTCCACTACAGAAATCCCTTGACAGTCTAAGATTTAACACTTTATCAAGAGCTTTCTATCTCCCCCTTTAAATTTAATACTCAATCAATTTTAGACTTACTGTTGATATTGAAGAGTGGATATTGCCTCCTCCAAAAAATTAATTCTCAGTCTCCACACCAGAATTTCCGCAACAGTCTAAGATAATAGCAATACACAAGAATTGGATATCCCCTCAATTAATGCTCAATCCCTCTCTAACTAAAATACCCGCCACTATCTAAATCCTAGAGTTGGATACTGTCCCCCCTCCAAAAATAATTCAGAATCCCCCCCCCCCCGAGAACACACATGTCAATTAAGGTCTAATATGTAAAAGTTGGATATCTCTCTCCCCCACCACCTTCGATAATACCCTTAAATACTTTCTTTTTTTCATCTAATGGATTAAATATGGTGCATTTAAGGGTTAAAATCTTTACATATATTTTGGAAAAAGATATAAATGTTTTAATTTTACATTATTTGAAGGGAAAACAATCCCCCCCAAAAATCTCGATGGCGCAACCTGTGCCATAATCCTCCCCTGTGGGCACCCCTGCTGGGACTTGAACCCGGGAACTTCGGAGACGAAATCGAAAGTCGACCACTTAATGCTCTTGGCTACCGAGTCGGTGAATGAATTAGATGATGGAAAAGTAAATGGTAGCTTTTGGGGAACATTCAAATAGCAATATTTCTTCAAGATATTATATGTAGGAACTTCATTATTTCGGGCTAACAAGGCTCTGGCATGTGGGCCAACAATCTGTGTATTACTGTGTAAGGTTTGTGTTCTTTGTCATGGATTTGTGATTGATGTGATCTTCCCTCCATCAATTCCATCTACTCATCATTCATTTTCATCGTTCTGATTAGTCAAGTGGTAAATTATACGACAAAAAACCAATACAAATACAAAAGACAAATAATAGAACGAACGTTACAGCTTCCTCTGGATTCGAATGTAGGTTTCCTGTATTTAGGCACGTCGCACTTATCAGCCAACAGTCAGAGATTGCTTTTCGGTTGAATGATACTTATAATAATAGGAGGTAAATGCAAGCTAAGAATTATATTTTGATCTTTGATCCACCTGAGTTTGAGGATCTCTTTTGACATTTCATTCCTAACAATATTTTAAGGTAAATACTTATGCGAGTTCCTATCATAATGTGTAATAGTTACATTTTTTGTAAGAACATACTTAATACATTAATTTACTTTATGTAAATATTACATTATCCGTTGCTTTCCTAATTCATCCCTGATGGCGCAGTGGTAGCGTTGTCACCTTGTAATCAAACCCGGGACCCCTGGCATCATAGCACGATGTGCTAACCACTCTGTCACGGAGGCCGACTATTAAATCTACGTGATAAGAGTCTTTGCAGTATGTTTGAGTTGAGTCAAACAAATTTCATAAAGTGTCAGTATTCCCGTGCCATGTATCCAAATATATACTAAGAACCCGTGGTGCAACAGCCCGTGAGGGCTAAGATCTATCTACCGACTGCCGACCTCACTTCCACCTGCCGAGGCAGGAGATCATCCGACCAATGGGGTGACGTGTGGTGAGCAAGGTGAACTTCTATACCCTGTCCCAGCTAACTGTGGAGCAGGGCCGCGCATATCGGTAAAGTAGGAGGAAGGAAATTGAGTGGGCAAAGCCAATGCGAAGAAGGGAAATCAGGTAAATCCAGTCGCATCCCACCTCTCTATTATGTAATCCCATTCCTCTTGCTGTTCATTGGTGGAGCCATCTCACGTCACTACTCGTGCAGAGACTTGTTCTCGTTCGTCTGCTCCACAGATAGCTGGGACAGGGTATCATCATTGTTGTTGTTTCCCTGAAAGAGTTACGCTACTCATTCATAGTTCCTTAATTTCCTCACAATGGTGGGTGACCATCGGTCTCATACAAAAGCCGAAATCTCAGGAGGAATGTTGCTATGCATCATCCCAGGAGACTCAAACCTGCGCATTCTGTAGCCGGAGACCAAAGCATGATGGCTTAAACCGAAAGGCCACTGTGTGGGACTAAATATGTGCTAAGTTTTAAAAGCAAAAGTACCTTCTGCGCATTGCAGCTTGCCATGAATGAATATAGGAATTATGATTCACAATCTCTGCCATTTATAAAGGTGGTGTTAGCATTACGTTCCACCCATTAAGCCCCAGATACTACTTTTTTATTAGACCCTTGAGCACTAACTAAATAGTAGTAGACCCTCAAAACAGTTTTCATGCAAGGACGTTGCTGAGATAATCCCACTGGGGACCAACCACCCAGAGGAACAGAATCCGTGTCTCCAGCGTGGCAGTCAGACTATTTACCGACTGGACCACAGCAGCTTTTTAAAGCACATTGGAAATGAATTAAAGCCAGCAAAATAGTATTATATTTGTAGAATATCCTTACATTATCATATATAAATATAATAGTCATGTATATAAACTATTATATTGATAATACAAAAATTATTGATAAACTTGTTCTCACTTTAATAAGTGTGCACAACAGCTTCTTTCAGAATTATCTACATGAAAGCTTATCTCATTGTTTGACGAGAATGTAGAAAGGATGTGCAAGGGCCAAACGTCCATCTTGTAAGTCGTACATTACATTTTCAGCATTATTTCTCAACAAACATACATGAGGCAAAGTAACACAGTGCAATTGTTAATTAAGTGACCCACGAGATGTTCATAGAATTATTTTCGTGGGCGATGTTTCAACTTCAAAGCTTAAAAGATGTTATGTTGCTCTCAATATTCAATAAAGCAATAATTAGAAACTGAGTTCCGATTGTGTAATGGTTTTTGAAAGTTGCACACTTGATGATGCAGAAGGCGAGTGTGGAAGTAAGTTGGAAGTTTGGAGGAACGAATTAAATCAATCCTGTTTTTTGGGAAGCGTTGTTTACTTTATTCCAGGCGATTTTCTTGAATTATTATTGCATGTGGCAATAGCACAAACAGAGTAATTCGTACTCATTATACTGGCATTCAAGAAAAGGTGTGTATACGTAAGAAATCCACCCATTTATTTCAAGCTTCCATATACGCTAACAAAGTAAGTTTGATTTTGTCCTTTTCATGATGCCATAGCATACACAGGATCATGGGAAAAAATCTCGGAACCTCGGGAATGGCCTACCTAATAAAGGTACCTTGAAATGGCACATTGCAGCATTTATCTTGTTACAATGTTGCCAGTCTTAAAACTTTGTAGACACACTGTGTATAAATACAACAGAAATTATAGGACTTTTCGCTCTATGTAATGTACACTATTGTTAATTTATACTTTTAATATTGTTGCAAGTTCAAGAAAAAACATTTAACTGTTTCCACTTATTATGCATCTTTACATAATTGATATTCGTCATGAACCTCCTCGATGGCATAGTGGTAACACCAAATACCTTGTAATTGGGGGAGGTTGGGGCATTTTGTTCTCCACTGGAGGCACGTTGTACACTGGTTTAGCTCCCACTTTAATCCAATATATATAAAGCCCCAATCCCACCACTCACTCACTGACTCACTGACATAAATGTTCTCCATGAAGGAAGCCCCGGAGGTGAAAAATGCCCGATTACGACCCCCCATGAAATCGTCCCAAAAGACCGAGAAAATTAAAAAATCGCTCAATCGGCCCTTCCTTAAGGGTTAAAATGCCCTTTTCTCACGTCCTTAGCAACCGTTGCCACGGGCATTTCTTTTGCACACATTGTTTCCTTCAAATCTTAATTGTCCAGCTACATTATATTTCTCACAGATAAGTAACACACAGATGAATCAACTCCTGGTTTTGAAAAGGTGCCTGAAACAAGGCTGACATCTACGTACATAATAAGGAGTTTCAGCCCAGATGAAACTATACACTACTCCAATATATCACAGAAGTTTTAGACATTCTCAGTTCACGAAAAAGAGTAAATTTTTCACGACTAATTTTTCCAAAAATTCATTGGTGGACTTCGGAGTGCGAGACAGCAAAAGCCAACCGAAAAAGGAGTGAGAATCATTTTGCTTCATATCCCACCCTTGAAAATCGAATATTATGGAAAAAATCAATAGCACAAGGAAAAAAAATATTTCTACAAGCAAAACGTGAAGCGTGGATTAAATATTGCAATTCAATAGACATGCAGGAATCATCCCGAAATGTGTGGCATAAATTTAATTCCTTACGGAAACCATGTCCACCTCGTAGAAAACCTATAGATAATAGTTGGCAAGACCAATTTTTAATGCTTTTGGCTCCACCATCAGTACACCTTCCATATAAAAAAAAAGAGGAAAATATTTCTAACTTTTCACTTGAATTCCCTCCCATTTCTACAGAGGAATTAAAAAAGATAATTAATAATATTAAACCCACTGCACCAGGTTTAGATGGAATACCATACCAAGCCATAAAATATCTACCTAAAGCAGGTTTAGATATTCTTGTATCTTTTTACAATAACATATTCCGTACCGGTATAGTACCGAGGGAGTGGAAAGATTATATAGTTCTCCCAGTTTTAAAAGCAAATAAATCACCACATTGTGCTACATCTTACAGACCCATAATGTTAATTTCAGTCTTGGAAAAAATATTCGAACGAACGATATACCTCAGAATTACCTGGACACTAGAACGTCAACGTTTCTTTTATCCTACTCAACTTGGCTTTAGAATCAATTATGGCAGTCAAGATGCAATAGCTATCCTAAGCACTGCAATTCAAAATAGCAAAATTAGTCGTTCACACTGTTATAGTATTTTTATAGATGTGGAAAAAGCATATGATTCTATCAATTTACATATGCTCTGTAACAAATTAGAAAATCTTTTCATTCATCCTCAATTATCGTTAATCATATGGAACCTATATTCCAATAGAAAGATATATGGATGGTTCTCAGAAACAATTAGTGACCCTCGTTTCACTACCATAGGAATTCCTCAAGGTGCACCTTTAAGTCCTTTATTATTTAATATTTACACAAATGAAATTCACTCCTTACCTCTTTATCCGTTCCAGTTAGTACAATACGCAGATGATTTCTGTTTTTACTGTACTACAGATGATGCAACCCAAGGTATAATCAAAACACAGAGATTAATTAACACCATTAGAGAATGGTTTCATAATGCAGGATTAACCCTTAGTGAAAATAAATCCAAAATCATTTGCTTTAATAACAAACGCACAGATAGTTATCCCAATAATATTTTACAAATTTCTGACATCCCAGTGACAGATTCTCACAAATATTTAGGTGTACATTTTGATAGACGTCTTACATGGAATACACACATTTTATATTTATTAAACAAAGGTCAAAAGTTTTTAAATATAATTCGTAGCATGACAACAACAAAATGGGGAGGCCACCCAAAAATTTTACTTCTCTTTTATAAAAATTGCTTTCGCTCATTTTTCGACTATGCAGCTTTCAGCTACGGGGGAGCAAAACCCAGTCTACTCGACAAAATAGATATATTACAAAGAAAAGCATTGAGAATTTGTCTAGGTCTTATGCAATCAAGCCCCAATGTAAGTGTTTATATGGAGAGTAAAGAGACTTCTTTGAGTCACAGGCGGATTCAATTAACAATAAAATTCCTCCTTAAATCATGGGAAAATCATCCTCATCCATTTAATAAATTGTTTGAAATACAAAAACAATGGGCTGAAGCCGATGTAATAAATCCTCATACCACCTCATATTTCCTTGTGTACTGTCATTACTTATTTCCAGAACTTCGATCTAATACTTTCACTCTCTTACATCCTTTGATCTATCAACTAGATATTCCATTATATACTCAATGTTCAATCCACTTCAGAGATCTAGGTTTACATGCATTGTACAGAGAAAAATGGCCAATGCATGTAATGATTTACACCGATGGTTCTAAGAATAACAATAATGTAGGATGTGCCTATTACATCCCAGAGAAAAACATTTATCAACAATTTAGATTACCTATAGATTCATCTATTTTTACTGCGGAAAGTTACGCCCTATACAAAGCCTTACAATATGGAATAGCGGAAGACTTTAAAAAAATTCTTCTCCTTACAGATTCTCTGAGTGTTCTTCAAGCATTATCTACATCCTATCCCAAATTATGCCACCAATCATATCTTATTATTTTAATTATTCAACAAATTCAATTTGCTTGCAAAAGAAACATTGACATACAATTCAGTTATGTCAAAGCACATAATATTAATGTAGGAAATGATAGAGTGGACATGTATGCTAAACAGGCCAGAGACTTACAACTCATAAGTTTCAATAGGTTAATGTATACTGATTTATTACCACGAGTAAAAATCAAAATTATGGAACAATGGAATGAATGGTGCAAGGATCAATTTAAGTTTGTGGGCAACACATATAGATGGATTGCAGAATTTAAATCTAAAGTCCCTTGGTTCAATTCATACACACTCCCACGGCAAGTCATAGTTTTTATTAATAGATTAAGAACAGGACACGTACGTACACCAGCTCATTTAGTAAAAATAAAAATTAAAACTCAAGAAAATTGTAAATGTGGCAATAATAACCCTGATGCTCAACATTTAATTCTAGAATGTCCAATCTATTCAGATCAACAAATCATACTCTACAAAGGTTTTCAACGTTTAAAAATTCCATTTCCAATATCACTATCATCCATTTTAACAGATTTATCCCCTTCATTGATATGGATGCTGTATGCATATTCTCGAAAATGTAGAATTGAAATATAAAGTGATTTTTAAGAAACAGCAAAATGGACAAAAAAAGTGAAATATTTATAATAATTGTTATATATTTGTGATTCCGATTAATTTGTGAGACTAACTATCAACTTTAGAAGAAAACATTAAAACAAATAAAAAACAATAACGATGTCCAAAGTCGACAAGATAATGTTGACAGGGACAAGAAAAAGAAGAAGAAGAATTCAGCCCAGATACAATTACGTATATATTGTTATACTCAATGCGTAAATATCTGCATCGTCCTTGTTTCAACTAAATGTTTAGGGAGTATAATGACAAACAATTCCTTAGAGCTTGCCGTGCTTGTTGTTTACCATGGAAACGGACGTTGCTAGGAACTTAAAGAAAGTTTATTTTCACCCCGAATGCTACTGTAAGGGAATTATGCTAGAGTTTTCGATTGATTGATTGATTTGGTGTTTTAAGTCCACTTTGTGCACAGTATTAGAGTTTTAGAATTTTAAAATGTGAGCATCAGAATTCATTGCAGAGGAGAGATAGAAATTTGCGAAGAATGAAGGAAAACATTTCTTTATTTCAATTATGTTTAAAAATGTAAAACTGACTACAGAAGTAAAATGTTACTTTTCCAATTTAGTGTCGCTATTGAATTCGTTTACATAAAACATCTAACTAACTATCCTGAAACTGTTATTACTTACCCAGCTTATTATTAAGAAAGAAACCAATAATATTTTGATTATTTGTACATATTACAGCGCATACACACATAAATTTACGTTCAAAACTTTCCAAATAAGCGAACCACGTCGGCGAGCGCACGAGAATGTGCGCACGAAAGTGCGCGAGTCTATAGATACAGTCCTTATTAGCATATCTGAGCATGCAGACTTAAACAAACTTTGGTACGCCATATGGTAGAAACTAGGACTAGACATTTTGCAGATAAAGTTTATAGACTAGCATGAGCTATCAAATGTTAAAAGTAGATGATACTATGTGAAATCACACAGTGATAAATCACTACAATGAAGGAAATTCCCCATTTTTTTTTAAAAAAAAACAACTTTCTTTTTTGTAATGTTACAAACTGTAATTGCAACCTCTAGTTTTCAGTTTGTATAAAGTATAGGAAATTATATTAGTAATGAAAATTAAATACATAAAGGTTATTTCTGATGTAATTTTTCATTGTTTCTCTTTCTGCAGTTCCTTCTAATCCAGTTTACAACCCTACAGTCACCAGTAAAAATGAAAGTTCTTTTCGAATTGAGTGGCAAGTAAGTATATCATGTTTTTAATAATAAAAGTAAACTGCACAGGTTATGTGGTAAATATTCAGAGTAATAGAAGTTTTAAAATTCTTAAATGCATAAGTATTAATATATTTGAGAAAAATTATTCACCTAATATTAGAAAATAACTTTTGTTGATTGTTTATTTTCAGTAAATTAATCTAAATTTAATATCGATAAAATTTGGTATTTTCTGTCATTTTAATAGTTTATTCTTTCTTCTGGAAAAATAACACGTCCTACCTACCGGCTGCTGGCTTCACTCCCACCTACCAAAATGTGAGATTATACAACCTGTTATGGGGTGATATCTGGTCAGCACAAGGAACCCCCAGTCATTGTTGTAGTGTCCATGACCGTGTTACGCTACTCATTCGTAGTTCCCCAATATCCTCACGATGGTGGGTGGCCACCGGTCACATACAAATTGAGAAATATATAATCTAGTCTGATATATTAAACTTAACTCCGAAAAAATATATTCAAATCCAATGATTTTTAATTTGATGTCTGACCTAACTCATTAGTTCATATTCTGAAGTGTCCCCATAATTCTTTTTAAGAATAGGGTATAACTGCTGAATAAATATTTGGAATGCAATTAAGAATAGGAAAAATGGAGTGAATTAATATTATTGTCGCATTTTTTTTTCAGCTAAATGGGATGCGTAAGTTTTTGTTTTTATGCTGAAGGATAAAAATCGACAATTTCCATTAAGAAATTGCAGCTTAAAATTGCATCCAGTAAGTTGTGCTCTGTGAGGGTATCTAGCACTGCCTGTTATGTTTCTACATATTGTAACCAAATATTGGTAATTTAACTTCCTATGTATTCATGACTTGGGTTAGGTGACAGAGCAGCCTTTGGTTGAACCTAACCCACACAAAGAGTGAATTTGAACCTCGAGTAGTACAAAAGTTTTTTCTATCATATCCCACATAGAAAGTTTCAACTTTTATTTAACATCACTCAATGTTACATGATGAAGGTAAATTTACAATTCTTGGGACATATTGTGTTTCTATTTTTATTAAATTTTCTTTTATGTGTACTTTATTTTTTTAGTACCAAACTGATGTGGAGTCACCATGTCCTCTATCGCATTACAATGTACACATCAAAGAAGATTGGAGATGGTTCCTGTATGAGTCTGTCTTCTCCCCAGAAGTTCTTGTTATAGATCGAATACCTTTTACAGAATATCAGCTTGCGATAGAGGCTGTGACCGCATGGGGTGCTGCTGGTAGATCTGATCCAATTGTTATAGTAACTGGTGAAGAAGGTATGGGTTGCTACTTTAATAATTGTTAATACATTTAAGTCACACTATTAGAATTTCTGATACAGAATATCTAAGAAATAAATTTTAAAAAAGTTAACGCATAGAGTTAGAAAATGTCTGAAATTATAGTTATCAAATCTTCCAAGGAAATACAGATAATGAATTTATGAGGTGGTATCCAAAATTTTTTTGGAATGGTGCTACAATCAGGTCAAAAACTCATCTTGGGCCTATTGGCTTCCTTCAGCCTCGATGTAGTCCCCTTCTGCACATGCACACTGGTGCCAGTGATTCTGCAATTTTAAAATTGCATCCAGTAAGTTGTCTTCTGTGAGGGTGTTTAACACTGCCTGCATTTCTGCTTGAATCATCTCAGTCATGTCAAACTTGATCTTCAGTTAGGAAAACAGAAAAATGTCACAGGAAATCAAGTCAGGCAAGTAGGGTGGGGGGCAATACTTATGTTATTTATGGTCAAAGTGAACAAGAAAATGTGAGATTGTGCATTGTCATGATGCAGAAGTTAGTTATTTTGTTGCCGAAGTTCAGGGCAACATTTTTGTACATTTTCACACATTTTCAAACTGCGAAACATCACAACAGTAGGTGGAATTGACTGGAAGGAATTCCTTATGCCCTGGATATCAAAGAAAGTGATAAGCATGCTCTTGGCTATTTACCTGTCTTGTTTTTTTTGTTTTTTTTGTCTTGATGAAATTGGACTTTCCCATTGGAAGGATTGTTGCTTTGTCACAAGGTTCTAACCATAAACCCAGTTTTCATCAGTGATAACCCTGATGAACGATCACTGGACAAACCTAATGAAGCTACTTCCAACAACGCTGCTGTTGCTTCTGATCAGTTGTCTTTATTCTCAGCACAAATTTGGCACTGACAAGATGCATGCTCAATTCAGCATCAGAATCTGCTGACATGCTCCATAACCAATTCCCACCTCATCAGCACAGTAATGAATGATTTGACTTAATCCCCATGAACTGTTGAACTTTGGCATCAACGCCAGTCATTGTGCAGCTGAGGGTCCTCCCTGTGTGTTTATCATCCTCAACAGATGTCAAACAAGCTCTGAACTGAACATGTCATTCAAACACCTGTGTAGGGCTCATTATTTCTTCCCTGAAGACTTGCGTAATTAATGCAAGAGTCTCCATCGCACTTTCCCTGAGATTTGCACACTCACTGTTTTTTTTCAGATCGTCATAAAATTACCGTACCCCTCATACCCGACTCCAAATGAAAAGTCATACAAAGGGCCAGTGTGTTCACCCACCTGCATGGCATTTTATGCACTAATACCCAAGATATGCTTATAACACCATTAAGCCTTGTTTCCATTGTATGAAAAAATCAGTATGCTGACCAAGGCAGTAATTTATTTTATTATAAAACATAAACTAAACATAATGTTTCAACCTTCTAACAAGGTCTTCTTCAGACTCTGCACTTGATGCACTTGGTGCAGAGTCTGAAGAAGACCTTGTTAGAAGGTTGAAACATTATGTTTATTTTTATGTTTTATAATAAAATAAATTACTGCCTTGGTCAGCATACTGATTTTTACAAGATATGCTTGTCTACTATCTACTGTTGCATCTTGCTGCTACAACTGCTGTCCAGGTGGCAGCATCACTAGTCTCAAAGTTTCTGGATAGTACCTTATAAGTCCACTCATGAAGTGGAAATTATAAGGGAAAGGGTAATGTTTACTTGAGCCTTCTGTATAGGTGGAAAGATACTTAACTGTTACCAGCTATCTATAAATAGATACCTCTAGGTATACCTCTTGTTTACCAGCTATCTATAAACAGATACCTCTAGGTATACCCCTTGTTTACAGGCACGTATCCAGAGGGGGGGCTTAGGGGGCTCGAGCCCCCCCCGAAAGTTTTAGGTTTACACTAGATAAAATGAGGTTTTTGACTTCTTGTGGTGTGAAATAAAATAATGTGACAATAATTTAAGGAGAGAAATAATTATCGAGACAAGACGGAGAATGTTCCGTAACCCTGTTATTGATAATAGCACGTATCCAAGATGGGGCACAGGGGGCTCGGCCCTTTCCCCAGGAAATTTTTCAGTTTACGTTAGATAAAATTAGGTTTTTGGCTTCTTAAATAATGTGAAAATAATGTAAGAAGAGAAATAATTATTGAGGCTAGACGGAGCATGTTTTCTACCCCTGTTATTGTTAATGGCTCGAGCCCCCACCCCCTCCCTCAGGAAATTTTTCAATTTACACTAGATAAAATTAGATTGTTGGCGTCCTGAATAATGTGAAGACAATAAATTTATAAATCTGAGAGAAATAATTATCGAGACAAAACGGAGAGTGTTCTATAACCCTATTATTGTCAATAGCACGTATCCAAGGTGGGAATCAGGAGGCTCGAGCCCCCTTCAGGATTTTTTTCTGTTTACACTAGATAAAATTAGGATTTTGGCTTCTTGAATAATGTGATGATAATTTGGGAGAAATAATTATCGAGACAAGATGGAGAATGTTCTATAACCCTGTCATTGTTAATAGCACGTATCCAAGCTGGGGTTGAGGTGGCTCAAGCCCCCCCCCCCATGATTTTTTTTTATTTTACACTAGATAAAATAAGGTTTTTGGCTTTTTGAATAATGTGACGATGATTTAAGGAGATAGACAATTATCGAGGCAAGACGGAGAATGTTCTATAAAACTGTTGTTGATAATATTGCACGTACACTTTTCTTGAGCTTTCGGTGTTGTCGCAGCGCACTTGAGCACTATGTAGAAACTTGTCAGCATTTGGAAGCTGCACAAGAAAGGTAGCGCCACACGTAGGGCGATTTGTTGTAATTTCTAATCTCTGGAAGGCGGGAGAGGGTACGTTCTTGAATGAGAGAAGGAGTCAACTACTGGCGATATTAACGAATCGTTTTATCTGCGGAACGTTCTAGAATATAATGAGGATGTAAATACGCAGATTCAATTTTTCGGTTGATCTGTACAAAGAATCGGTTAATGAGATTTCAGAGGTAAGTGTGACAATTCACACAGTCGATTAGTGATCAGTCAGCGTCCTCTGGTTGCTTTATAAGATATAGTGATACGAAAATGAAGACATTGACGACAGCGAAACTTCCGGGGCCTCAGTGTAGCGCTAGCACGGTTCGAGGGCCGAAGAGATCAAAGGTCTCTCTCTAAAGTGAATATTTCAGCAGTACCGGATATTGGAGTGGTTTATTAAAACAGAAATAAGCTGCATGGATCAACTGAAAGTCGAAGTTTTGAGTGATGATTTAGTTTTGCCAGAACTAAATTTCGTATATGCAGTCCGAGAATTTCATGGTATAAAAAAATACTTTTGTTTAAGCCTACTGGGTTCGAAACACATTCAAACACTTAACTACCGTAACGAGACAGCCGAAAATTTTATGAATGTCGAGAAGAGAAAGCAAGATGATGTTGCATATGTAGACATTTTAGGCGGTAATTGCAGGCTCTGCCAGGACCCAAATCAGGACTCTACCAACTGAGCCACCTAGCCATCCTTGACTTCAACCGATTTTTCGTTAAAATGTCTACATAGTACATGTCCTGTGTATATCAAATTGTAAGGTGTTGCCTGTATAGTGAACAAGCACAGAAAATATAGGAGAGAGAAGGAAACTGAGGAGCATTATCACCGGTTGAGGATAATTTTTTCTGTGGTCCACAAGAGCTACTACTTCGAGGTGACAATGACAGTGGCCTAATAAGGGAGATTTCACACCGTGTCGCCTGAAGATTAGGTTTGTGCGGCCTTTTGTGTCGCTATGGTGTGAAACGTTGCTGTTGATTGGCCCATTCCAATCGACATGTATCGCGTGTCCCTTCGGTCTGAAACCTTCCTAAGTCTTGAAAATCCAAGTCACAAGGATGGAAAATTAGGACCTTGTTAAGGTTAGGTATGAAGGCAGACAGACGACAGCACCCTTAAGGATCATTAAAACCAATAAGTTGCTGACCAAAGTTTGGTTCTTCGTCTGAGGAAGACCCTGATACAGGGTCGAAACGTTACGTGTTAAGTGTTTTTATCTTAATAAACTGCCTTGGTCAGCAACTTATTGGTTTTAATATGGAAACAAGGCTTAATTATATTACAATTAAGGATCATATCCAAACCTGCAGGAAGAACGCATCTTACTTCAATGTCCAATACGATGATAAAAACTTTTGGTGAGTTGATTTTAAAAAATGTGTCCGAGATAAAGAGAGGCGTGCCCAGGATTTTTGGAAGGGAAAGGGGTTACGCATACTATTGTTGGTGGTCAGTCCTGATTTTGCCATTTTTTCCCTGTCTTTGACGTTCCTTTTTTTTTTTTTTTTTTTTTTAAGAATACTGGGTCAAATGGGGTTATTACCTCACCAAACCTCCCTTGGGCACGTCACTAGAGATAAATGAGTAAGCATTTCATCATACTGGGAGACGAAACATTAGATGTGTTGGGAACGGAAGGGTTTTCACTGTGCATTAATTGTTTCGTGATCCACCTGTATTCGAGAAGACTTCATTTGTTTCGTGCCGATATATGACAAGACTCCGGAAGCTGTGAGAGGCATTTTTGAACACTTGTGAGTGCTAAGGCCTGAATCTGAACAATTTGTTGGGTTTCGGCTTTTATAAGAGCTGAAAAAATGGGAGGACAAGACACGTTAGTGGTGTTCAGGCTCGAATCAGAGATAAATATTCGAGAGCTGTCTGCGTCCAGTTCGCAGCCCACAATTTGAATCTCGCGTTGTCGAGTGGATTGTCCATTCCGTGCATGTGTAACACCTTCGTAAAAACACTCAAAGACACCATAGATGATTTTATGCCTGATGAGAAGAAATGGACAAACCCACATACTGAGATGGTTCCGGCACAGAGGAGTCGAGTGGTAAAATGTTCCGATTTCACGTTCTGATTAAAATGATAGCTTTACAGTGGCAACGATTTAAGGGATAGTTGCTCCCCATTTTTATTTTTTTTGCCTGAACATTATGACCTCTTAATGTTAAGCCTTGGCTACCAAGAGAAAGTAAACTTTCCTTGCAACGCCCTCCGCACCCCCCCGTTTTGGAACCCAATTGCCACCTCTGGTCTTAAACACACAATTGTGATGTTCTTACTATACCCCTTTAAAAAATGGTGTTGAGCCCCCCCCGAAAGGAATTCCTGGATACGTGCCTGCTTGTTTACCAGCTATTTATATATAGATACCTCAACAAGGTCGTAGTTTTTACGTCATAATGTCACTATTTTTCACTGGAATTGCGATTTTCTTCTTTTATATTATTGTTAACACATATACTACACCCTATAAAAAGGGGGAGGAAAATGCCGGGAAAATGGCAGCTTCCTTTGAAACTGAGTCAGTGGTGCATAGACATGTCTTTTGGGGGGTACAAGTTGTGTTCTATTACTTGTATGATAATAATGCAACTATTTTCTTGTTCCAAATATGCCTGCGATCATTTCCATGTGTATTTTGACAATGTCCTGTACTTTGTTGTCCAGGGGCGGAGGGGCATTTTTTCTGAGATTTTGAAATTTTCCGGTTCATCCCCTCCCCTGCATCCATATATACACTCAATGTACATAAATTGTATGTAGTCCGAATGTATGGTTCATTCCGCATATAATAATATATCATTCATCTGTCTAGGGCAATTACCCTCCGATCTACAATCATCTAAATGAAACTCTGCATTTTGCTTAAAATTGGCCCAGTAGCAAGGAGCTTACCTGGCAAAATGGCTTTGTAAACAAAAGGTTAATGAGGTCAGTCACCTGTTGCATTGCCACCATGGAAGACTTGGAAATAGTAAATATTTTTTGCTTTATGGTGGGGGATAACATCCCCTCCCCCTACTTAAACCACTGATTTTAATCACCCAGTTTACATCATCATCATCATCATAAATTATCATTCTATACATATTTCCCAGATCGATAAATGAATTTGCTACACCATATTCTTCCTTATTTTTTTGGGCCCGACTTCTAACTCTTGTTTTCCCATATCATTCTGGACAGCTTCTACACATTTCATATGTGACCTTCCACTTTGACTTATTTCCCTTTTCCCAATAATTTCCTTGGGTTCTTTATCTGTGTGTACTTTGATTTATTTCTACATTTCTATGTCAGAAAAAGAAAGAAAGTAGCAGAGGGGCAGATAAATAAAAAAGGAAGGAAACCGCAATCAGCACACAAAATAAACATTTCTATGTATAACAGCCTGGCCTTATGCTCACTGGTAAAGTAAAATCCTTTCTTTTTTCATGTTGTGTTAAGTGTTTACTATTACCATCCATATTTATCTTGGATTGTTTTACATATTATGCTTCTAATCTCAACTGCTTTGTGTGTCTTTTGTATGGTCCATCTTTCTGCTCCATAAGGTATTATTTTGGGTGAGATATGTTTTGTGTATGACACTCTTACATTCTTATTCCAGATGTGGTTGTGCATCTGCCTATAATGTTCACTTCCATGAGCTCTTCTGCTTATTTGCTTTACTCTTTTAGCTTTTTTGCTCACTGTACTGCCCACATATTTAAAGCATATATCATTTTCCCTTCTTCCATTCTAATTCCATACATTGATACAATTAAATATTACCCTTCATGGTTATTTTCTTCTTGTCCAAGGGGTCCTGGGTTAAAATTCCGGTGTGCACATGGATGTTTGTGAGTGTCCATTCATCAATTTCATCACATCATCACTTATCCCCATCTTTGCAAATTAGCCAAAAGTGGCACAAAAAGCAAAGTAAATTAAAGCAAATCGAACAATCAATCAATCTTCTTGTACAAAAATTAATCCAAAATATAAGTTTTCCAAGCTCTTAATTTTCATCTTAAATACATATGCCACATCCAAGCATATGTATTCAATTTCATATTCATGTTACTACAATATCCTAGTTTCTTTTTTGTAATTCGTATGCAAAATTATGTGCTGCAACTATAAATTAACATATCTACATTGAGGAGATTAATAAATAATTACAGTATCACAAAGAAAAAAAATTGGAGATTTAAATTCCATGTAACAAATATATATTCTCTTCTTTCTAGCTCCTTCTCAAGTTCAAAACCTAAGAGTAAGTCACCAAGGAGCAAAAGAATTGCAGTTTGTGTGGAATCCATCACGGCATGTAACAGGCGTAATAAAGTTTTACCAAATTGAATACAAGGTAATTTGAAGGACTATATATCAGTGAAAAGAAATGAATGTTCCATTAAAATTATTTTCTCTTTTAATGTTCCTATTACAGATAAAAATTTTATGATTTTTGCAAATTTGAAAATGTTTTATTGAAGAAAATTGGAATGTAATATTAATTTCACAAGAGAAAAAAAAACTTTTTGTGATTTTGAAATTTAAAAAACTGCACTTATTCTTTGTTACAGATTATTTGGTGATCTTTTACCACTAAATTATTTTTAATAATTTTATTTTCAAATGTTTTAAAAAGGTAAGGTTATCCCCTGTGCACCATTCCATGTAGTCACATATGAAGTGTGGAAGTAGAGCTTTGCAGGTTCTTGTTATTGGCCTTAGTTGAGGTGATGTGATCAGCACGATGCTTCAGATGCTTTTACACCAATGTCCCCACTTTATGCAAGCCCACCCTGAAAATTGAACCTCGATCGTGTGCACAATATCAGGTTCCCTACCAACTGGAACAACTTATCTATAGTAATAATAACAGCAGGGCTGGCCCTAAGGAGGTGCAACTCGGGCACTCACCCGAGGTCCCATGCCAGATAAAAATATGTTTGTGTACAATACATTACATTTTTATATAAGACACTGGTAATTCCAATTAAGCAATTAATCTGATGATTTCTCCTGATTTCATGGATTGTTTTGGCATGCTTAAACATATCCAAAATTACTGGAATAATTTTCTAAACAAAGTTCTACATAAAAATCTTAGCACTTTGATACGCAAAATGATAGTTTCATATTGAACACCCAGTTTTGTAATTAAATATAATGAACGTCACACCAATGGTGCAGCACAAATGAAAAGAAACACTAATTTAGAAACCTTTATTAGCCTAGAATTTTTAGTTTCAACCTTTAACATGTTCTCCTTATTGCTCTTAGGCAATAATACGAAATATGTAAAATATTATTAACTGAAGGGCTCAGGTGTAAAACATGGTGACATTTTGGTCATTTCTGAGTTCCTTAAGAAAAAGAGTTAGTAGAAGCTATACTGTAGATAAATCGTTTTTCTGTTGTGTTTACCAATTTCACAAGGCTTCACTGAGTCCGATGCAAATTTTATGACATGACAATTTCACTCGAAAATTGAAGGATGGCACATTTCACTTTGTACCTCAAAAATTACCAAAATGACACTTACCATGTTTTACACCAGAGACCTTCAATTGTAATAATGTTTATAATTGTTCAAAATCCTGTACAATAACGACAATGCCAAAAATGTTCTATTTTCAACGTTTAAACAATTAAGTTCCTGGACTTACTTAAACATTAAAAATATAACATTTTTGACATTGTCGTTATTCTACAGGATTCTGAACAACAAGGAACCTAAATATTTATATGATCAAATTTCCTCATACAGGAAGAAGGGGAAACAAATTAACCTTCGTCAAAAAATACAATTCACGATCCCCACACACAGTACAATACTCTATGGAAATTCCTGCATAGTCACTGCAATAAAAGAATGGAATGACCTGCCCCCAACACTGACCTCAGGGGACCTCCACCCTGCAACACACAAAATAAACCTAAAGAAGCATCTACTGTCCAATCAATAGGGTGTGGCTTTGTCTTTTCTGTAATGAATAGGAATTAGGTATTCGTTTTAGTTTTATCTCTGTAATAATTGTATTCTAATTGTGGTTTTAGATTTAACTCTGTACCTTCAGTACATTAACTGTTTATATTATAAGTATGAATATTTTATTTTTATTTTTCTACTGCAACAGTGAATTTCAGGAAGTGTAAAGTGTCAAATGTAATATGTATTTCACAAGGATTTGTTGTAAGAATAGCCCGCGAGGCCAAAACACGCCTTCTCAATAAAGGCGATTTATTATTATTATTATAATTATCATCATCATTATTATTATTATAATTATTATTATGTGATTGTGTAGGACACCTGTGTTTCAAACTAGGGAACAAAAATCTCTGATTTTTCAGTTCTGTGAAAATTTTGGTTCCCACCTGCCTAGGACAGGCCCTGAATGTTAACACTAGTTGTAGTAGTATCCCACCAGTGAATAGCAAGATTTTTGGCACACTTGGTCCTCCCTTGCTCTGCAAATATACACAATAGTTGTATTACAACAGAGTGAGACAATTAAATGAATTAGAATAAATTTGCAATGAAAATTTTTCTGTGTTTTATATCTGAATATTTGTGCATTCAATATTACAGTTGCTTTAAAAAATACACATTAAGTTCATTTTTCTAAAAACTGATAGTGACACTGAATTTCAAACAATTAAAATAATATATTCAAGTTGTTACTATGATAGATAAATTACTCTTTAACTTTGTGTAGAAAAGTAAAGCAAATATATTGCTTTTATAAAAACACAAAATAACCAAACCTAACATGTTCATGACTTTGTATATGCATATGTTTATGATTAGGGTGTGTATTTTAAATTTGGTTAATTAACTATAGAATACATTTTATTCCATGTTTTAGTGTATTCGTCAACTTGCTTGCCATTACAAATACTGCAATGAGTCCACACACAGAACAAGAACTTTATCTACAGGATTTAAACTAACTGGATTGAATCCTCACACCTCATATGAGGTAACTGTGAGTGCGGTTACAGTAGATACTGGGATACCTGCCACTATTACTGCTACAACTCTTCATACAGGTAACAAACATATCTATAGATACAGAAATTTGAAAATTAAATTTCTAAACTTCTTCAAAGGACCTACCCAATGGCATAGTGGTAATGCTGTTGCCTTGCAATCAAGGGGTCCCAGGTTCAATACCAGGTGGAGGCACATGGCTGTTCGGATCCCACTTTAAACTAGGTCCAGCCCCGATTAGCCTTACTGTGCATGAAGTGGACTTAAAACACTCACTCAGTAAACTTCTTCAAATCTTACTTCGTTAGTTTTTCATCTAGTCATTTTTATTGGATATAAAATTAGGCATTGTTTGTGAGGAAAATATAGTAATTTATTAATAATATTTTACGATTAATTTTACGTCAAAAAATAGCCACAAAACATGGGCAACTTATTGTCTTAACTTTATATACACTCATATCTTGATCAACTTAGAATATGCATTTCTAGTACTATTCTGAATGTACAACATTGAGAAGTTTACCTTAAATTAATATACGACGTGCATTTGAAAAGAAAGGGACTGGCAACAGTGATCAGATTGTGCCTGCACAATAATATCAACTGGTCCATTGGCGACGTAACAATCATATTTTTGGTAGTCAGCTGTTGGTTATCCTGTGAGTTAGAGCATGTTCAGCTGTTGGTTATCCTGTGAGTTAGAGCATGTTAAAATGGCTGCACGATTACACAGTCCACCAGTTGAGAAGTATGGTCTGTGGTTTGATTTCTGAACACCAAAGGTCATAATGCTGCCGAAATTCATAGAGAATTGTATGAAGTGTATGGTTCGAATGTAATGAGTGAAGGAATAGTAGGGCAATGGTGTTGTACATTTACATACACCAAATGCGAAAGAGTTCAAGCAAACTCTATCTGCATGAAAAGTCATGTGTTCTGGGATTAACAAGGTGTGTTATTGGTGGATTTCATGCAGTGGGGCAAAACAATCGCATCGCAGGCATAATGTGAAACAGTGTCAAAACTTAGACATGCCATACAAAACCGATGACGTGGAATCCTGTGCCCAGGAACTGTTCTTATCCACGACAACACTACACCACACACTGTTGCCCTCACTCTGCAGACGAATGAGAGGTTCGAATGGGAACTTTATGATCACTCCCCGTACAATCTGGACCTTACACCTAGTGACTATCACGTCTTTCTGCACCTCAAAAAGTTACTTGCATGTCAATGATTTGCAAAAACTGAGGGGTTGTAAATGGTAGTGTTAGATTAGCTGAACTCTCCAGGTGGAGAACTTCTATGCAGAAGATATAAAATAAACTTATTCAACGGCACCAAAATTACTTGGAAAATTATGGTGACTGTGTTGAGAAATGAAGTAGATATGTACCTGTTTGTAACCACTAATACAGTGTTGCTACACTTCTTTTCTTCTTTGATATAATGAATAGGCCCTTATTTTTTAAATACACCTCGTAGCAACTTCTGAAGAAATTTCTGCTATTTGTTTATTTCTGTACATGAGACCATAATGATGTAAAAATGTATGACAATGTTGAGAAAGTTAAATGTGGCGTATACATATAATAATTTATCAGCATCGTATTCTCTATGATACCATATTTACTGCATCTACTCTCTCGCATTGTATAGTTCCTGAGAGCAGAGTGCGAAATCATTGAAAACTGGTGGGGGGGGAGAAAGTTCTTAATCTTCAAACCTCCTTCCCCACAAACATAATGTGTAAATTATACGATATATATATTTGTAATGTTATTAAAAGTAAAAATAAATTATTCAATTAAAAATATATTATTATTATTATTATTAATAATAATCATTACATAGAGGAAATTAATTTGTTACTTTTATACATATCAGATAGTGTAAAGCAGCTAACTAATTTCTTTAGTAACTGGTTAAAGATGTTAATAAATAATGAAATTGTTGAAGTGGTTTTATTATGTGTAAGTTTTTGTTTTAGTTTGTGATTTTATGTTAATATAAATCAATTAGATTTCACAGTTATTTTTGTCTTGTATTCTTGTTTTACTTTTATTGTGCGTATTGATGTAGATTTGTTATGATCTCTTGACAAAGAGAAAGCATTCAATAGTCACAACTACACTAATTTGTGTCTGTTTTGAATACTATTCTTAGTAAATAAAGTATATTTGAAATTAAAAGTAATTACTTATCTTTTGTTTGTTATAACAAAAAGTCTCCCCTCAGAATTTTTTGGTGGGGGGAGGAGTTTTGAGGCCAACATTGTTGGTGGGGGGAAATCCCCCTGTCCCCCAGGATTTCGCACAATGCCTGAGAGAATATGTGAGAAGATTGTAAAATATAACAGTAAAAAAAATAATAAAGTGCTCCCCTGTGCTTAGCACCATGCCATGAAGGTGTATAGGGGGTGTAGGGTTAACGCCCCACAATTTCTTGATCCAGTCGCGAGTGGGGGTGATGTGATCAGCATCAAGCCCCTGACCGCCTTTACACCCCAGGGTTTCCCCCACTGGGTGGGCACCGGGGCCGCTTCCAATGTTAGAAAAGTTAGTGACAACTAAAAAATTATTATAAATATTATGCATGGTAAATAATGCCTGTCATGGTGATTATATTCTAACTGCAAATTTTGCTAACTCATACAATTTTTTTTTCAGAACCAGAAATTACACCTGCTAGAAATGAACACCACATTCCAGATGTAACAAGTAGTTCTTTCACTGTGCACTGGTCAGAGCCACCAGAATGTGAACTGTTCCATGGATACCTTCAAGGATATAGATATGACTTTGTTTCTTTACCATCACACAGTATTATTGACACAGGGATTACAGAAAAAACTTCCTTGACCTTTTCAGAACTTGAACCATTTTCAGATTATGCTGTAATGATATATCTGTTAGTGACAGGATACTCATACAACAAAAATAAATCTCTATATATCGAAGTAAGAACAAAAGCAACAGGTAAGAAAGAGTAATATTTGTACTTGATACAATATTTTCAATAAACATGTACTAATGGAATTATTAATGATTGCCAAGGTAAAGAAAAACATCGTGAATAAATTATTCCTTCACAGCAAATATGCATCTGTATTTTTCTATTAACGTAGTTAAAGTTAATAAATTAACCCGGCATTGGTCGACCGATGTTGGAGTGATGTTGATGGTCGACATCTTAGTACAATGCTAACACCTCCATTTTTTAAAAAAAAATTGTTGATCTTTTTTGTTCTCAAGTTCATTATGTGAATATTCCATATTGTTGTTTTGCCACGTCCAGTGTACTGTGGCTCATGATAATTTCTTTGACTTTGATTGTCATCTTCGTCGGTTGTTACTTCACTGTTGCTGTCATGATCGCTTATGCCAGGCTGCTCATCATCACTATCTTCTGAATAAAGAATATTGCACTTCTAATTACATACACTTTCATAGTCTGTATCATCCATTATGCAATATGAGTATTGTCCATCTTGAAAAAAAAGTAAAGTTCTTCCCTGTGCTTTTGACCATGCCATTAAGGCATATAGAGGGTGTGGAGTTAGGGCCCCACATTTTCTTGATCACGGCCAAAGGTGGGGGTGATGTGATCAGCACCATGCCCTTGGCCAACTTTACCCCCAGAGTTTCCTTCAGGTACCCACTTTATATGACGCTGGGTGGGTGCCAGAGCTGCTTGAATAGGTGGAAAAAATCCTGATTCTTCCCCGCCGGGGATTGATTCGTGTACTAGCAATTGATAGAATCAAGCATGTATAGTAGTAAAGATAAACAAATACATGACATTTGAACATCAATATTTTCTTGTTTAAAGTTCACATTACCACTGATGTATGTTACAAAACAATACAATTTATGTTACTTTAAAAATGGTTTTAAAAGAAAGATGTATTGTCTTATTTGGATTCAACGAAGTATATATAGTGGAATTTTAAACTTATAGCAACGAAAAGATGTTTAAAGGGTAATCTTGAGATATTTCAAGTTAATAAAAGATAGTTGTGTAAAATGATGTAAAAATAAGTCATGTCTTTTCTGCCAGCTCCTGGGCCTGTCCGTGATGTGGTGGTGTATGAACAAGGAAGGCGACATCTTGCATTAAGGTGGTCAGCACCACTGGAAGGACATGGAAGTTTGGAGTCATTTTCTATTGCATATTGGAGAACTGGCTCTGATGAACTACAAACTGCTACTGCACCTGTTGAAAACTGCCAAGTGTGGAGAGAAATGTTCTGTTATGCTATATCTTCACTTGATCCAGATACAGAATATTTTGTCAGAGTCAGTAAATCTCAGTTTTGTTCTAATTTCTACATGAAGTAGCTTCCTATGACTGTTTCAAAAGTTCAAATTTAACTACCCTTCTGTCAAGAAAACTACATTTTGTGTATAAAATTCTTATTGTAGAAAGTTTATATGAATATGGTTATTTATCATGGTTAAAAATCTTTTTAACTTTCGATATTTTCTTTGTTGATTTTCTCCTTAAAAAGAAAGAAACTTGTGAAAAAAATCACTCCATAATTAATCAACATGATTTAAGTCCATTTAAACCTTTTCAATATAATTTTGTGATTTGTCATATTCATTTCTTTTCATTGTTTCTACCAAGCTGAACTTAAAGATCTAATAATCAACAGATATGTGTAGTTTCTTTAAATTTATCATTTCTGTATTTAGTCACTAAAACTGATAAGAGAGAGGGAAAAATCTTTTGACAATTGTACTGATAATAAAAAAAAAAAGGTTTGTTGTCCTCGTTAACTTTAGTCCTTCTTTCAAAGTCATCATGAAATCTAGTACTATACTTACCACAGAATTTAAAAAGGCAAGATTTTAACAAAATTCATCATATTTCAACTATAATGAAACATTGAAGTAACATCCAGTCATTTTTGGACCAATTTTGTATTTTTTTCTCTTCAGATTCAAGCGAAAAATACTGATGTCGATGAAGAAAGTGAGCCAATAACAGTTTCGGCAATAACTACTGAGAAAGGTATCTAGTACTTTTATTATATTTTCAAATAAAGTATTTATTTAAAATATTATCCTTGAAAGTATTCAGGAGCAATTGATTTGATTATATACAAATGAAAAAAAAATAGTAATTTCAATTTGAGTTTAGGATTATACCTGACTTCAATGTTTTAAAATAACAAAAAGATAGGGGATTTGTGGCATATAATATGTGTAGGGCCTAAAACTATCAATTGACCAAATGAATTGACTCAAGAAGTTGGAAAAATTGAGAGCCTTAGTCAGCTTTCAGACTAATGTGCCAAGTGACACAAGAAGCAACAAGCAAGAAGTACCACTTTGAAACAAATCTTCAGAAATAAATGCATGCTAACTTTCATAATGAATTGACAAGTGACAAGCAGCTACATATGCTACTTGTTACTGCATGTCCATTTTCTTAATAGCAGGCATTATGTTGCCTTAGTCTGTTCGCCACTTATGCATAGTGAATCCATTTTTCACATACTGGAGGTGTCCATGCCATTTGTTGCTTGCCACTTCAGTGTGAAACTCTCATGACATGTGTCACTTGTCACTCACCTCCATGGGGATAGGCAATCTGTTGTAGAGAGTGGTTAGCAGAGTACTACAGTGCCAGGGATCCAGGTTTGAATCCTATCCTGGGCATATGGGTGGTCTTGTTTAATAGTGTCCTTCATAATCAATTTCATCATATTATCCATCGCTCAGTCCTGCACTGTGGCCATGTGGTCTCAGGCAGCATGTTTTGGGCTTTGGTTAGGGCTCATGTGCAGGTAGGAGTCTCCTTGGGAAAGCATAACAACTTTCTTCTGAGATTTAGGTCTCTGTATGGTCCACCCACTGTTATGAGGAAATTGGGGGAACTATGAATAAGTAGTGTAACCTTGAACCTACGACGACAACTGGGGTTTCGTTGCGCTGATGACGTATCACCCAATCTCTGGAGGAAGTGAGCTGACAGTCGATAAGTAGGCACTGGCATGTACTATTAGGCTACAGGTTATTGTGCAATTTTGTTGTAATTTTTATGGTTACAAACATGTAATTTCAATTCTGTTCTTAAAGTAAATGTCTAAATATGCAGCTTCTTTTGTATTGCAAAATCATCTGCTAACATACATTTATTATGAATCATTTGGAATTTTATATCAGATTGGTAGAATATCTTGTTATCGGTATCAGTAAATTTTATATCTGTACATTACCAGTATTGGCCCAAATTCTACATCGATCCATCCCTACTGATAATAATGTTATGATTAAATAACTATATAACAGATACATTTAATTTATTTAGCACCAGAGAAGCCTTCCTTTCTTCAAGTGGCATCACAGAATGACACTAGCCTTCTTCTTCAGTGGGGTCATCCTAATATATCGCATGGGGCACTTCGCTCTTTCCTTGTAAATGTAGAAGAAATTGATTCCTTCCAACATGAGAAATGTTGCAAGTTCTTCCCCATCAATGAAATACCAATAGAGAGAGAATCATACCAATACTCAGTAACAGTAAGTATGAAACTATTTTTATTGCATAAAACATCCACACAAGCAGAAAGTAATCATACATATTCATTTGTTGTGTGGTAAACATAGTGTGGATATTTTGTGGCAAAAGTTCCTTGTTCCTGTGCTATCCTTATTGAGCATTTGCAGATGATTTAGTCATGTGGGAAAATTGCGGATGAGTACTCAATTGATATCATCCAATATAGGCATATCAATGTAATTTGTTTATCAGTAAATTTGCCAATAATTTCATTGCTTTGATATTTCTATGTATGAATAGCATTTAATTTACTACAAATTTCTACTCTGGTTTTGTTAGGCGATTGTCAAATTTTTTTTGTTTTCTAAGGCAAAGCCCATCAGAATCACATGGCTATATTAATTAATTAAGGAGGTGAATGTGTAATTAAGGTCCTCATGAAACAGTTACAATATTTGCAATTTGCAAGAAGTTAGTATACAACACATTCTGGTGGTGGACATTGAGATTGAAATACCTGGAATGCAGACACTAACCTTTATTAGTATAGTGTTGGGCCATCAACAACACATCTGGGTAAGGTACCAACAGAGGTTCTGCACAGGAGTGAGAGAGATTTGCAGCCATTCCTCCTGAAGCACACCAATGAGATCATGACACGTTGGGTTGGAGGGAAATTTGTCAGCACATGATACTCCAAAAGACCCCATAAGGGTTCAATAATGTTCAGGTCTGGCGACTGGGTGGACCATGGCAGATGTTCAATCTCACATTAATGCTTGTCAAACCACACTGTGACCAATTTAGCTGCGTGTATCTGTTCGTTATCATCCTAGAATACTGCACCACCAACCAGGAACAATATTTGCACCATAGGGTTCAGATGGCCCTCCAGAATGGCCTATAGTCCTTGGCAGTGACATGTCCCTCTAAAATGATCAGTAATCTCAAAGACTGCACGATATTGCACCTCCAACCATCACGGATCACCATGTTTCACTCTGGACACTAAGCAGTCTGGTTGGTATGCTTTGGATGGACTTCTCCACACTTAAACTCTTCCAGATGTCAGAAAAATAGTGAAGGTGGAATCATCCGAGAACACATGTGTCCACGATTTGCGCAGCTGACACCAGTCAGCATACTTTTTGGTACTGGTGCTAGTGACCAAGGGTCTCGGTGGCAACCCTGTCGTGGATGAATGAACATGAAGGGTTTTGGTAGAAACAGGTTCAGTCAAGTATGTATTCAATTCTGCAGTGACTGTTGCAGTGGTGGTTTTACACTTTTTGGACACAATCCTTAGCCTGAGGTCCCTGTCAGACAACTTCCACTTCCCCAGACAGTTACTCCTCCTGTATGTGGTTCGTCCTTCATTCTGGTATGCTGCCACGACTCTTCATTCTGTTTCTCTCAATACCCTACAAATATTTGCATTCTCCATTACTGATGCACTGGCGAGACGAGCACCAACAATTTGCCCTCTTTGGAACTCTGATATATCCCCCATTCTACTGCTCGAAACTGAATACAGCATTCAACATGCCTTCCAGCTACTGCTGTGCCAACATGACTGGCAGGCACACACCTATGTACTTCAATGCCCGCTACACTGTGCATGACCAACAGGTGACACAGGTGAGCCCTCCAGTGGCATGTTCTATAATCACCGGTGTTTCAGTTTCAATGTCCACCACCTGTACTTATAATTTTGTATGGAGGAGAGGCTAGGAAAACGAAGAGAAGCAGAAGTAAAGTAGATGTAGTACAGATGATTTTTTTAAAGACTACTGTATAAAATATCAAAAGAGACAGAATAAGGAATGCAGAGCTTTGAAAAAAAAAAAAGAGGTTATGTTTTGTATCCATCAACCAAACTAGGGTGTTAAACTAATATCACATGTAAAAAAATAAAAATCATGAAATTTATGATAACTGCAGTGTTTTCAAATATTGGTTCTATTGAACTAAAGCTCAGCTTACTGATACACTATTTTCTTTGACTTTATCTTGCAGGTGTCTGGTTTGGATCCAGCTTCCACATACACAGTTAGTGTCTCAGGGAAAACTGTTTCTGTAGGTCCTGCATACACACTGACTGTTAGCACATGGCCATCAGTTCCAACAATAGAACATTCTCCAGAGATAGTGAATACATCTGACACCAATAATACGTACAGGGTTCTGTTACATCCATCTCAGTTTGCAGGGGGTCCCATCAGGTGATTTTTTGTGGTGGTGTTATTATATTGTCTTTGCAATGGGAATTTAGTGTTCTAGATGTGCATGTGCTAACTTTTAAAACATTTAAAATTTTGAAGTCAACTGAATGTGCCACTTTTTGTTGTCTAATATACTTTGTTTCATAAAAATGAAATGATAATCAGAGCAATCTTAGCATTAATTAAAACTGTTTTTCTTTGAAGTGACTACAAAAATAAAAATGCATCATCTCTTATGCTCATATAGTATAGTTATGAAACTTAAAAAAAAAAACGTTAAAAATGTTTCCATAATTTTGCTACTTTTTCAGTGCATATCTTCTTATAGTCCTTTGTCCTTACTGCACTGATCTGGGTGAGGAAAAATTTGCAATTACTGTAATGAGGGAAGAACTAGCCGATCTTCTTGAAGCACCATTCTATGTTGCAGCTGAATTACAAAAGGTATCTACACTTATTTTTACAAAATATGAATTGAAATGATGAAGTGCATTCTGGTTTAGTTAAATGGAAATTTTGAGTTGGAGTGTATTTAATTATCTTTTCAGTCCTTCATGTAGGAATTAAGCCAAGCAATGACATCTGAAGCAGGAAGAACAAGGGAGAACACATCCCTCTTAATATTCCACAAATATATTGAATCATTTCATGCCCAGTCTTTTGAATCATTCTATTAAAATTTGAATTATTCATATTTCATTATGTTATATACTATACAGTATTTAGCAATATTAATGCACAAATATAGTCAATTGCAGAATTAATATAATGCTATTCTCCATGTAGAACTTTAGGACTGGTGTGAAACTGCCCTCTATGAAAATCCATATATACCACTGATATTTTTATAATGATCTATTGTAAAGACTTCATTGAAACCTAATAATAGTAATAATAATAATGTTGATGATGAAAATAGTAATTGGCGAGTTACAAACTGCAGCAGTAATATGGAGCTGAGTTTGAGCCAAGAATAAACTGTGCATGTGCATAAACATTATGTCTGTTCCAGTAATTAAAGAGTAGAGTATGTAGTTGTTATTTACACTTATTTTCTCACTCTTCTTAATTTCAGGATGATTTGAATGAAGAATTACTCTTTGAGATAGGAAAGGGTCAGGTGACAACAGGGAAATATGGAACATTCATGAACAGCCCCCTGCAGCCTCAGACAGAATACTATTTATCTTTAGTGCTTGTATCTGAATATGATGGCGTTAGAAGCTATGGGCATGCAGAAAGTGACACATTTATAACATCGTAATGTTGTATGTTGTAAATGATAAAATTCTGTAAATAATGAAAGTCTCCAATCTAACTTTGGTATTATATAATAAATGTATTTGTATGAAACAAAAATGTTGATGCTTCTAGAATTAGCCTAAGATCAAAGAATAAAATATAAATTGTTTTTAATAATTCAATATTGTTTTCTGTTGATGTTAATGTAAATTATTTTTATGTTATAGTTTTCAAGGCATAAACAATAAAAGATATCCATGAAAGATTTATTATGATTGCATAAAGGGGGCAACATGCTGCAGCTACCAGCCATTTGCAGCAGCAGTGTGAACTGGTTTCCTCCATCCACTCATTTTCTATGCTTCTCTACCATTATGTGCAACATTACTCTAGATTCCTGAGACGAAGTAGCCACACCTAAATCCGCTCTGTGCTATGTTTGGATACCTATCACTCCAGGGGCATTTCAAAGGATCACAGGAATTCTCGCTATGACATTCAAGGAGATATGAAGGCTTCTTACAGCTCAGTGCTCAGCTTCGGTAAATACTTATCCTGTCACTGGCATACGCAGAGGGGGCTAATGGATCTGGTATTTACACGGACATGTTTTGGCCATGCTTGACTGACAGATGTTTTGGCCATGTGGATAGACATTGCATCAGGAAAATAGTGTGCTGGCAGAGTATGATTTTTACAATGCACCAAAATGACTGACAAAATGTTACATTGGAAATCGCTACTGAAAAATTTATTGGGGAGGTTGAAAGGGGTAGGTTAACAAGATATTGAAGGATTTTATATTATTTGTGGATATTTTTTAAGTAAAATTGTAGAGTTTGTTCCATTTGGTGGTCAGTGAATCACGGCTGTGCACCAGTGGCGGATCCAGGAATGGCACTTGGACAGAGTAGATTTTCCCATGGAAGTTCATTCTAACCAATAAAGCAATGTATAGTATCACGGTATACTGGGTCCAAATCTTGGATAAATAAAGAATGTTTATTATTTTCTTCCAACTTTCATCATTATTGTATGTTTCATAGTCGTGATACACCTAACGTTATAAAGATACAACTAAAGGTGATGAAACACTATGAAGAAACGAGGACCTTTTCTCTCATGTTGCCCCTGTTCAGGTCAAATTATAATTACTTAAAGCATAATGGTCGTTATTTACTTAATTAATTTTTATTTGAAATGCAGATGATTACCAGAAGACTTCAATACAGAAATATATAAATTGTAGCTATAGCGCTACAATTTTTGTCCTGTAATTTTATTTTACTGCTTATTCTCTCTGCAAACCTATCTGTGATATGTTCGATTGTGAATGACTACCAATTCTAAAATCAGGTCTACTGTTTCAACTACTGAAAATTGGTGGTTAGCATATTGAGCTAATAAAGCTCCTAGTAAAAAATAATAAAAAATTGGGGGTCTCCACAAAATATTTTGCCCAAGGGCCTACACAAACCTTGATATGGCCCTGATTGGACTATAATAATTATTTCATGGACATATTCAATTGTATTTTTAGCCCCACAACATAACACATTCAGAGTCTACCTCCGTGGTGGAATGGTTAGCACAACGTGCTTCAACGACAGAGGGGCCAGGTTCGAATCCTGGTCTGAGCATGGTTGTCCTTCATCGTTTTCATCATATCATATTTCATCCTGGCAATTAGTCAAACATGGAAGAAAATCAAAGTAAAATATACCAAATCAATCATCATATCATCCTCATCTTCGCAATTTACCAAAATTGGAAGAAAAGCGACGCTAAATAACAGAAATCAAAAAGTCAAAAAAAAATAAATGAATAAGAGACCTTGTTGTTTGCAGCAAGATGATGCACCATCCCATTTCGCTGAATCGTTTGGGACTATCTCGCTGACACCTTTCCCTATAGGTGGATCAACTGTGGCTCAACAAGACTTTGGGTGGCTAGGTGTCCAGACCTGACTCCCCTAGACTTTTTTCATTAAGTCTAGGGTGTACCAAATAAAGATCAACATCATAGAGCAACTGACACAGTGAATAGCTGCAGCAGAAAGGGAGATCATATTGGAGCATGTGTTCCGGTCTAAGGAAGAGAGGTGTGTGCTATGCCTATACACACAGGGCCACCACATTGAAATCTACTGAGTACGCTGAGACGAGAAATACGTCACATTTTTACAGGGTGAATTGACTATCATAGGACACCCTTTCATTTCAGAAAGAGAATGGATAATTAGATATTCGAGTACCACAGGTAAAAAGGTGTGACAGGACCTACCTTTCAAGATAGAACTCCAACATAGCCACCGTACTGAAATCCGCCATCTGGGGTTCATATTAGTTATTTTCAAAAGGGAAGGTTGTCATGATGATGTGCAAATCAGGCAAGGATTTTTCTCTCTCAGAAATACTTTTCTGCAATCCACTTTGCCATATGTGGTGTGTTTAAACGTTAACTTATTATTTGGTGTTTTAGTTAAACCATGTTCTTGTGACTAAAATAACGTGTAAACCCCTACTTGCATCTATCCTGTTGCGACCATGTTGAAGATTGGCCGGTATTCGATTGCTTGGGAATGTTTTCATTTTCGTGGTACCTTAGAAACATGTTGCTGTTTGTTGAAAATCCACCTGTTCCAAGGTAATTTTCTCCACAGGTCGTGGAAAAAAACTTGTGTTTTAAATAAACTGTTTTGATATTGTGCAGGATATTCTAAACCACATGTACTCTAAATATCTTCATAGATTTTCCTCTTTCTGCTCAAAAGTGATGTCGATTTCCTCCAGGCGATGCAAAAAAAAAAAAAAAGGTGTTACAAACCTTACATCAATTTATCTGATTTCAAATTGAGCATGCAGAAACGTATAAATTCTCTAAAATTCTTAATCCAATTTACAATCTGTTTGATTGTGTATTATATTAGCGGTTTATAGTTTCTAAGTTCATGGGATGTGCGAGATTGGAAACATTTTAGAGCAACGTTTTTCGCCTAGTTGTGAGAGACTCATCTGAGCCTTGGCTACTCTAAAGTCCAATGTTGCTAAATTTACGTACGAACTCTGGAGTGAAAATTTCGGGGCGGTCAAAGAAGAAGTTGCGAAGTATAGCTACCTTTCTACACAATTTAAGGTGACCAGACGTTCCGTATTATTCAGAACAGTCCCTTTTTTGAGTCTCCTGATTTTTTTTAACGTAAAACGGGACGGTAAAATGTTCCTTTTTTGTGACCACGACTTGTCGGCATAGAATTACTGCAATAATACCTTTTCTCTACTATTACTATGAACTATTGCATAGTAACATTGAGTCATTCACATGCGACTACATCACGGTTTATATTAGAGATCTTCACAGCTGCAGTTATGTGGGAGAATAAGATGCGACTTTCGTGCCGACTTTTCGTCGCCCTGCGCACAGGTAAGAAGAAACTGAATGACTTCTACTAATTCTAAAGGACTGCTTGGTTGGAGTGCAGTTCAGAGCACCATATTATGCAAGTTATTTTCACAGTATTATTTAATTAGTTTTCAAACATTAATATTTATGACGGAACAGTTTCTGTATTAAAATGTGTACATTTTGCCGTCTCGTTTTGTCCCGTTCTTGCCTGAAGAAAATGTGAAACGTTTCCCGTTTTGTTGTTTTAAGAATCTGGTCCCCTTAAAAGCAAAGTATCCCAACAGAGTGGTCGCAGAGTCGGACATAAGATCGTATGTCTCCTCCATAGAGCAGGATGGGAAGGAACTTCGAAAGTAGAAGAAAGAAGCGCACTCGTTACATTGACGTCAGTAATTCAAACAATTTTTCTTACGAATACTTGCCATGCAGTTGTAACAGCATTTTCTTTGATACCATATTATGGAATAATTGATTTTTTTACTAAATGCTGAGAACATCAAAAACACTAAAAGTGTACTATGGTATTAGCTAAAGCCAATACTTCTCAGAAACGAAATTCCCGAATTTTCATTGGTTGTAAAAGTACAAGTTTGCTCTGACGGCCACACACACACACACACACACACACACACACACACACACACACACACACAAATAAATGGACTCCGCGGCTTTGTCCTTGGATGAAAAGGGCTCTGCGGTTTGAATAGATTGAGAACCGCCTGGCTAGTACATTTCAGTTCAAACCTTGAAATTTAAGCATGACATGCAATTGGGCTGGAGAGCAATTAAACAAAAATATTTACTTTCTTCTTTAGTCCATTAATAACGTACAATTAATAAACTAAGGATATGCCAAACGTATACTTATAATCACCCACGGAGCATACGTAGTACAAGAGGCCGGAACTTGTTTGTTACAAAATTGGAGCTGTCTCTCGTCGATTCTTTACAGTTCTCATAATTCATTTGCAAGTGACCTTAGACATAACATGATATTTTGTTGTCTAAATTTTTTGAAATTCAGAGAAATTGTCGCCAAATAACATTTGCGTGTTGTGTATTTTCCTTTTTATATGCTATTCAATATTCCACATCGTATTAGAACTTCAGAGCAAGCAGTTCTGAAAGATATTGGTAAATAGCAATCGTGGAACCTGGAATCTCAGGTAAAATATAAGTATACTCTGTTCCAGGGAGGCTCTGGCCCCCTTTGATCCACCTTGATCTTCGATTAGTCCACTTTTGCTTGTTGTTTACATCCACAAGTGTGTACGTATGGAAATACCCTTTACTTGTTTGCAAACGGGACCCTTTATATTTGACAGTGAAGTAAGAATGTGCACTGTGTGACTGTTTTCATATTGTAAAATGTATAATCACTTCTTGTGTAAAAGAAAAAAAAAGAAATGTTATAGCATACTGTTTTGTTGCGTAGTAACCAGTTGCAAGAAATAATTGAAAGGAGATAACAAGAATGTTTGTGAGTAGTTCGGATCACTTCAAATCGAGCATAAACTAATGTATTCATTTAGCGAAAATAACAAGTATATTCACCAAAGAATGGTGTTGTGATTTTGAACTATTTACATTACTCTTATTTCATAATTTGCTGTGAAGTAGCATAGTGATTTACTGAGCATAAAGTAAAATGTTCAAGCCTCTACGACACTAGCAAAAAGTGGCGACCGTGTGACAGGACTCTGAAGTTAAGCAGTTCTTCGGATAAATGATGTGAAATATAATGTCAGTAGGTCTGGGGTTGAAGCGGATTCTAACTGCATTTGATTGATATTCAAGTATTTAAGTGTGTGTAAGTCTTTTTTTTTCATTAATAAAAAATGTCTTCCAGAGGTTCATCTAAATCTCGTAGCAGAAAGAAAACTGCTATGCAATACGAGGGCACATATTTAGCAACGTTTACAAACGTTCAAGGTCAAGAAGTTAATTCTGATGATAAGACTGATACCAGTACTCGCAAGGTGGAATGTTGTGGTGATTCGAAAGCTGACATCAGATTTGGGCAGTGCTATAAATGACTTTCATGGTTTCACTTTTCTTGTCTTAAGTTGTCAGTTGTTCATTGGTCTATTTATTCTACTACGGTAGAGAATTACTTTTGTAAATCTTGTGAACCTAGTTATAATCCATAGGAATTGTCAGCTTACAAAGAAAGTATTAGTCCTAATTTTAATGATCTGCTAGAAACAATCAAGAGCATTCAGTTCGTTGTAGTTAATTCTAGTAAAGATTGAAGATTCCAACAAAGAATTAAAATCTCAGTTTGAAGATTCCAACAAAGAATTAAATTCTCAGCTTGAAGCTCCTAATAGAGAATTGAAATCTTCCAGCGAGGAATTAAAATCTCAGCTTGAAGCTTCCAACGAAGAATTAAAATCCAAAATTGAAGCTTCCAAAGTCGAATTACAGTCTAAAATTGAATCTATGAATTTTGATGTAAAGCAGGTTAATAACCGTATAGACATGTTGGCTTCTGATGTAGCAATAAGAATCGAATCTTTAGCAGAAACGTGTGTAAGTTCAAATGAAGAACTAAACCAGATGTTGCAAGAAAGCATGCGAAATTATGACTGTAAAATATCAGACATTCATAGTACACCAGATGTTCTTGAGAAACAAATAAATGAAATTGAAGGTTCTTTGCAAGGTGCAAAAGACAATATAGGTAAACTCAAATGTGGATTTGATGATTGTTGCTCGCAAGTTGAAACATTCGATTCTAAGGTTACACAGTGTTTCGAAATGGTTAATCAGTACGATAATAATTTGAAACAGCTTGCATTGCGTGTTGATGTCATTGAGAATAATATGCATAAACCAGTAAATGCAAATTATGGTGGTGCTGATTGTAATGTTACAGGTACTTCTCATAACAAATATTCTAATACGAACACTCAAGTTCATGGTATTGATAATGTTGCAAATCGCCAATCGAGAAGGTTAAATGTAAGGCGTGATTCTGGAACTGGTCATAAGCATGATTCTGGTTTGAGTGATTCAGATAGAAGTTCTATTAACTCTACGGATCCTACTAAAGTAAAGACGTTTTATGTAAGAGAACCGCATCTTAAACATGTATGTTGGAAGCAAAATCGCAAACAATCTAGTTTACATAATGCTAGAAAGATGCAAGTAAATTCTAATTGCTCTTGTATTAATAGATCTAGTTGTATTTTGAACGAACACAGAGTACAAACTGAGAATAACATTGATGTTTTCTCGAATAACGCATTTCCTGAAACAACATCAAATACGTTAGGTAGGCCAGTGGACTTCCGCAGTTATGGAGGATATTGTAATTTGAATTACACAAACTAACCTTGAACTTGGTGTTCTGGTTCTACTAATTATACTCAAATTCATCCAGACAGGTCTGATAACACAGATTCAAGAATGAATAATACACAGAGAGCATTTAATTCTCATAATGATAACGATGAGTCTAGAAGGAAACTCTTTAATCGTTCTTACCCTTGCACATATTTTGCTGGTAATCAACAGTCACCAAACATTCATGCTAGTGCATTTGTGAATGGAATAGAAAATTGTAATGGTGCACATAATTTTCAAGAAGATTGTAATGCAAGACCGGACTCTGATTCTTTGCCCTTGTACATGAGGAAAGATAGACATTTGAAGTTAAATTAATTGTCTTTATTACCAAAGTTCTCAGGTCGAGTTGAAATGCAATCTGCAAGAGAATACTTGGAACAATTAAAATCAACGTTAGATCTGAAAGGAGTGCCTGCTGATAAACGATTGCAGAGCATTCAGAATTGTTTTACAAATCGAGCAGCTTATTGGTTTAGAACACACAAAAGATATTTCTGTTCTTATACTGATTTCGAAAGTAAGTTTATTCAACAGTTTGCTTCGCCCGAAATGTTACAGTCAGAATTCGCTGTTCTAAGGAATCAAAAATATGACCAAAATTCACATGGAAGTTTAGAAACTTTTGCATTAAAAACACATTCCACGTATTGTAATTTAGTGAACAATCCGGATGATGTTGATGTTATACAACTGATAATGAACCAGTTGCCTGATAATGTTGCTAACAATATTGCTTGTCATAGTGTTCAGATGATGGATCAGCTTACAAATATGCTTCATAAGTTAGATGTTATTAGAACTAGTAAAAAAGGAGTTATTTATTTACCTGAAGATTTAGATTGCGACAAGTCTAACAAAGGTCTTAAGAAGAATAAACATCAAAGATTAAATGTACGACAAACAAGAAGTACTAGTACTTCTTCTACTCAAACTCTGCCTTCTGATAATTTGTGTGCCTCTGTTGGAAATAGTTCAGACAATGTAAACCAATCTATGAGTTCAAGATATAATGCAAGTAATGCTACTAATTTTGGAAATTTCCGACGAAATAGAAATCGGATGTTTCCTAGGAAATTTTACAATATTGGCAGGTTTTTACCATAATAATAATAGAAATATCCCGAATGAGAATTTCAGGCAAGATAATGGTCTTAATTTTAGGCAGCCTAACTACAGATTTTCTAGGAATGGTTACTTTAATAGTAACAGATCTTTTTGTTTCCCTCTGTTTACGAAAACTGTCCACCACAAAATCGAGATGTGCCAGTGGTGAGTGATACAATGAGGAATCAGCCCAGCAATATGCAAAGTTATATAATGACGAGTTCATCTAATACTGGTGTAAGTCCTAATTTGACTCAAAATCCAACTTCTGGTGTTCAGTCTTTACAATTTAATGATGTTAGGCAACAACAGTTGGAAAGGCAGTCTACTTTAAATTAAAGTGGCAGTCAGAAGAGCCTCTTTCCCTCTGCACTACCTACAAGAGGCACAAGGAAGAGTCAAATGATTTATTTAATGTTTGTGATTCTATGCAATTTTTGAATGAAAATGCATTAAGTAATTTGAAAATTATTTTTTTGTTAGAATGGTTTGAGGATGAACCTGACCGGGTTATTAACGATGAAGATATTCCTGTACCTTTAACAGAAGTTCCAATTGTACATGGAATTATATGTCAATTGCCTATCATTTGTATAATAGATTGTGGTAGCCAAGCAAATGTTATGAATTATGAGGTTTGGTGTAAGATATCATCATGTATTGGTAATCTTACGTTGGACAAGGTGGATGACATTAGATTATGTGGATTTGCTGGAAATAAAAAGTGCAAAATTGTCAGTTGTAAGACGATAAATATTCAGATTGACAGCGAATACTTTCGAAAGGAATTTTTCATTTTAAAAGAACTTAATGCAGACATTATTTTAGTTGTTCCTTTCTTACAAAGGTACAAATCAATTGTGGATTTTAGGAATCAGAATATAAGATTAATAACTTCATCAGGAAAGCAAGTGTGTACAACATTAGATAACAAGGATTCTAGTACGATAAGTGTTGAATCTGACAAGCTTGTATCTGGTGTGAAGCATGATACTGACATAACGGAGAATGAATTCCAGTCGTGTAGGATGTTAAAATATGTACATATGTTAGATATTGAAGCAAATTATATGACTTCTCAGAGGGATATTCACGAGAAAGTATTTGCAATTGAAGATATCGGTAATTCACAGGAACGTGATTTATTTTCACTCTTATGGAATTATCACGAACAATTTTCTGACAAACCAAGACATGCCAAGGTAGAACCATATACTGTAAGATACAGTTAGACAGTGACGTTCCTATTGCCATGGCACCTTATCCTATACCAATTTCTAGGAGAAAGAATTTAGAAGATGAACTTGCCAAATGGGAAAGTAGGGGTATCATATATCAAGAATCTTCCCCATATTTAAATCCTCTACACATTGTGCCAAAACAAGGTGGTTTATGGAGACCAGTAGTGGATTTTAGAAATTTGAATAAGCATGTCATCAGTCCTCAAGTTAGAGTTGAACCAATTCATGAAATGTTACAACGATTTTTGGGATCAAAATATTTCTCTTCTATTGATTTATCGTGTGGCTATTTCCATATCCCATTAACTCCAGAATCACATCTTTATACTGCTTTCTCATATTGTGGTAGACAGAATTTATTTCGATATCTTCCCTTCGGCATACGATCTGCTGTGACCACTTTTCAAGACAGGATGAACAAAATTTTCACGAGAGAATTCAACGACTTTGTTGTTTGCTATTTAGATGATATCTTGATCTTTAGTAAAACTTGGCAGGAGCATTTAACACATCTGGAAGCTGTTCTGCAAAAATTGAAAGATGTTAATATGTCCATCAAGTTTTCCAAGTGCAAATTTACTTCTAAAGAAATTTCTGTTCTTGAACATATTGTTTCTGGAAATGAAATTAAGATAGATAGTAGAAAGAATTCTGCTATAATAAATTTTCCAACACCAAATAACAAAAGGTCACTTCAAAAATTCTTGGGTTTAGTCAACTGGAAAAGAAAATTCGTGAATAAATTTGCAGAAGTTGCCCATCCACTTTATGAACTTCTAAAATCGAATATTCTCTGGATGTGGAAGGAAGTGCATGTAGAAGATTTTGAAAGGTTATGTGATTTTGTTATATCTCCAGAGGCTTTAGCACAGCCTAATTTTTCTAAACCTTTTAACATAAATGTAGATGGTTCAAAGAAAGTTATTGGAGGTGTTTTATGGCAAAATGGAGAGACACCAGAAGATAATCCCAGGATTATTCAATATGCAAGTAGAGTTCTTCGTGGTAATGAGTTATCTTACAGTACACATGAAATCGAATATTTAGCAATTATTTTTGTTTTTGAGAAATTTTATATTTATGTAGCCGGAACTAAAACTAATTTGTTTGAAGATTACAAATCTCTTTCTTGACTGGAGTCAGCAAGAACTTTCAATCCACGTTTAAATAGATGGTGTTTAAAACTGCAAGGTTTTGATTATGAAATCCGCCATGTTTCTGGAGTAAACAATCAAGCGGCTGACATATTAAGTTGATATCCCGATACTACTACAGGAAATATTTCTTTATCCGAGTTGTTTATTAATAACTTAAAATTGGATATTATTGAAGAAGATACTTTGGAGTTCTGGAAGGAGTGTCAACATCATGACGCATATTGTAGTGCTTTAATTCAGAAGATTGAGAACGGAAATCTTTCCAAGTCTTGTAAGACTCAGTATGCTTTCCAAGATAGCATTTTATTTTTAAAATATGTGTTTCTGAAGATAATTGGAGATTAGTTGTGCCAGTTTCATTAATACCGAAAATCTTACATAAACTGCATGATTTGCAAGGACATTTTGGATATAGAAAGGTTTTCAGTAAATGTAAGAAATTATATTATTGGCCAAAGATGAACTTCAGTATTAAATAGTATTTGAATAATTGCTTAACTTGCGCCAGAACTAAACAAGCTGTTTTGAAAAATGAAAAGTATGATTTACACGTTTATTCTACCAGTCCACATTATTTGATTTCAGTTGATTTGATAGGACCACTTCCGAAATCTCAAGGTTACACATTTATATTGACTGTAATAGATGTAATGTTTAAGTTTCTTATGGCATATCCTTTAAGGAAAGCAACATCTAGAGAAGTAATTAATAAATTTAAAGTGCAATATTTTTATCATTATCCTGTATGTAATAGTCTACTGTCCGATAATGGTTCGCAATTCAAGTAACAAGAATGGAAAACTTTTGTGGAAGAATTTAAAATAAGACATATCACAACTTCATTTTATTCTCCGTTTGCCAATCCTATTGAACAATACAACAAGGAGTTAATTAGATTATTAAGACTGAACATAAGCAAAAATCATGAACATTAGTCAAAATATTTAAGTTTTGTTTTAGGACTATTATATAACTCCGTATCTGAAGTAACGGGATACACTCCAAATGAATTATTTTTGCATTATGAAATAAGAGATCCTGTTTTAAACCAAATTGATTGGCCGGATACATTGAAAGCAGTTCCTTGGAAATATAAATATTTAATTGCCAAATCTCGTTTGAAGGAAAAATATAAAATTAAGCCTAAGGAAACTAGTGATAGATACACAAGGATAGATATAGTATTAGTCAAAAACCATAGACAAAGCCGTGCTGAGTGTAAACGAATACACAAAAGTAGGGAGAACGGTACGTTCTGAGCCACCCCCAAAATTTTGGTTTACTTTTATTGTGTATACCTATACAGTAATATACTCAAAATCGAACTTTGACTGTTACAAAAGTGACACAATACAAGCGCAAAAAAAAAAGTCAAAGCTCAAATTCCAATTTTCATAGTGCAAAATTGCTAATTTTCGAAAATCCCTCTATAACTTTTGCTAAAATTTTATTTTTCAATAATTAAAGCGAAGTGCTAAGTTAAAAGTAAGTGCTAAGTCACTTCCGGTCTACTTCCGGTCTACTTCCGGTCTACTTATAAATTATTACAAATTTTAGCAAAATACCCCAGCATCCTGTATTTGTATATCTCTATATCACCATATGTGTACTAATTTTTATTTCTTATACTGTTAGTGCTTCGACCGGCAATATAATAGCAATATGAACCCTACTGCCGCTCTTCGAAATATGATTCTCAGTCCTCCCTTCCACATAATCTTTTTTTAGATTTTTCCTAAGTCTTACCGTTTCCAAGATAACCCCACTTCCGGTCGCCATTTTGGATTTCCGAGCATAGGTTCTATTCATACTTTTTCTCACATATAGGCGTACATGATGAATCCGCAAACAGTGGTTCTTTGTTTGTGTGTAAAAAAGAAATGCAATGCTTTTTGCACTTGGTTATCATCACCTAACATGTTATTAATTGTTTTTAAAATTAATTACAAATGAAAACTAATAATTAATATTATCTAAAGTTACTAATTAATATTATACAAATAATTGATATATTTTTTTTGTTCTTGTTGCTAGTGTTGGGTAATTATAGTTGTTGCAAAATATACCTCTCGCGTATGACAGTTTCTGAGTTTCGTTGGGTATATATAGACGAATCGAAATTTTACTTATGTTAAATTGTATGTTAGGGTACATGGTAAGAAAAATCATTGTATATTAGAGCGCTCTTTTAATGATTTGCCTATAACTGCATACAGGCAGCCGTAAATTTAGCATAAAATATCCTGATCCTGTTTCTGCTAGCATTTGCTACGTTTGTTGGGGTGGGATCATTGGGGGAAATGTGATTCTCCCATGATGTCATCTGACTTACTAGCAAAAACGATACGAAGAACTCGTGTGTATGTGGCTTACTAGGATTAGGCTCATGGTAATGAGGTCCTAGTAGCTGAAACGTTGTCGGGGTATTTTGCAAAAAATTTCCTTAAACAGTTAACAAATATAATATATATTTTTTTAAATTCAGATATTAGATGGATTTTACAAATATATTTAAAAAAATACGTTAGGAAATTGTGGCTTCTACAGCTCGTCGCAAAAATATACCTAAAATTTTATTGTTTTAAGAAGAATCCTAAAAAAATATTTTACATATATAAAACCCAAATTATAAAAATATAGATATAAACCAAAAGTTTACTGATTAATAAATTAAGATTATAAATACAAATATTTTGCTATTATCAATTATTATTTGAGAATTAGAAGTTGAGAGAATATTAATATTAATATTAATATTTAATATTAAATAATTAATTTACCTAAAATTTTATTGTTTTGACAAGAATCCTAAAAAAATATTTTGTATATATAAAACCCAAATTATAAAAATATAGATATAAAACCCAATTATAACAAAATGAATAATCAAATTAAAAATCCAAACCAAGATATTTTATATCATGTTGTATATAATACAACACATGTAGATAATGAAGAATTAGATATTCCAAATTTTCTAGCTAAACTTAAACCTAAATTTAAAAATTTAATTTGTGATAAACTTAAACAATATTCTCTCAAATTATATTGTATTTTATCATCAAATTATATAAATCCTGGTAATAAAATAGAAAAATTTTATCATCAGACTCATGTGTTAAAATTATACTATAATGATACTAATAATTTAGATGATATTTATGATAGAATTTGTGAAGAACTTAAGTTACAACAACAACAGTTCGAAAAACAAGATTCAGGTTGGTCTCTTTGTGATACAAACCATGAACTTGAATTGAAAATAGCAAAAAATGCCCCTTTTGGAGGATCTGGTTATATTAAATTACCTAAAGAGATTGAAAACAAATTTGCTGTATTAAATATTCAAAATAATGATAATAAATGTTTCCTCTGGTGCATCATAGCATATTTTCATCCAGTTAAAAATCATACTGATCACAAATATCGTGTCTCCCATTATGAAAAATTTGAAACAGAATTTAAAAAATTCATGTCAGGAATAAAATATCCAGTACAAATTTTAGATATTGAGAAATTTGAAAAGCAATATCAACAATACAATAAAAAATTAATAAATGTTCATGTTTATGGTTATGATATAAATAATAATATTTATCCACTCAGACACCATCCACCATCTGCTGGTGCACATATCATAAGATTATTATATGTTACAGAGAGAAATAAGAAACACTATTGTCTCATACAAAATCTAACAAAATTGGTGCATAATCAAATAACATCAAATCATCATAAAATTGCTATATGTGATAGATGCTTGTCAAAATTTTATGGAAGAAGTCACAAATCATGTGAACAACAATTAGAGGAACATATTGAAAAATGTTATTATTATCCTCATGCAACTTACAAATTTCCATCCAAAAGTATAAAATTTTCTAATTATGAATCGCTGGTACAACATCCATTTGTAATCTATGCTGATTTTGAAACAATATAGATACCGATGCAAACATGTCTTCCCGATCCAAATGAATCATATACAACAAATATAGCTAACCATGAATCTTGTGGTTTTGTACTAAAATTAGTAAAAACTTATGAAGAAAATCATCCACAACAATTATTTATTTATAGAGGTAAAAATGCATCTCGAATATTTATTGAAAAACTTAGAGAGTGGGTAAAAGATTTTGCTCCAATTTTATATAATACAAAATTGATGAATAAACTTACACCAGAACAACATCAGAAACATTATGATACCAAACAATGCAAATATTGTAAAAATAATTTTAATTCATTTAATCCAAAAGTTAAACACCATAACCATTTTAATGGACAATATATTGAAACAATTTGCAATTCATGTAACTTGAAAATAAAGAAACCAAATTTTATTCCAGTATTTATTCATAATTTACAAAATTTTGACGCACATTTATTTATCAAAGAATTAGGATATGATACAGAAAATATTAATATTATACCACGCAGTAAAGATAAATATATTACCATAGAAAAAACTATCAGATTAGAAAATGGACAAATAACTAAACTTAGGTTTCTAGATTCATATCAGTTTCTATCTAGTAGTTTGGCAAATCTGGTGAAACAATTATCCGATGATGAATTTATTCACACAAGAAAATATTTTAATAATGTTAATATGGAATTGCTAAAAAGAAAAGGAGTTTACCCCTATCAATACATGGATAGTTTTGATAAATTTAATGAGACACAGTTACCACCGAAAAATAAATTTTATAACCATCTTCAGGATGAAGAATGTAGTGAAATAGATTATCAATATGCCCAGACAATTTGGAATATATTAAATTGTAAAACAATGGGAGATTATCATGATATCTATTTAAAACTGGATGGTCTTTTGTTAGCCGATGTGTTCGAGATTTTTCGAAATCGTTGTTTCAAGAAATACAATTTGGATCCTGTTTTTATGTATACAACACCTGGTTTATCTTGGCAAGCTATGCTTTTAAATACAGAGGTTGAAATTGGTCTTGTTACCGATATCGAACAGTTCATGTTTGTTGAATCTGGTAAGCGTGGTGGTATAGTCCAGTGTCCTTTAAGATATGCAAAAGCAAATAATAAATATTTATCTAGAAATTATAATGCTAATAAAAAATTTAAATATATTTTATATATTGACATGAACAATTTATATGGTTATGTCATGAATCAATCACTACCAATTGGCAATTACGAATGGATGACAGATACAGAACTTGAAGACAAAGATTTCTTAGACTGGTCTGAAGATCATGCAAAAGGTTGTCTACTGGAAGTTGATTTGGAATATCCATCACATCTACATGACCAACACCATGGTTTTGCTATGGCACCAGTTTCTCAAAAAGTACCAGGTACAGATGAAACAAAATTGATATTATCATTTGAAAATAAAAATAATTATGTACTTCATTATCGACTGTTACAGTATTATTTGAAACATAGTATGAAATTAACAAAAATCCATAAAGGGTTAAAATTTGATCAAGAAAGATGGTTAGCTCAATATATTGAGAAAAATACAAATAATCGAATACAAACAAATTCTAAAGTTGAAAAAAATCTTTATAAATTAATGAGTAATTCCATATATGGAAAATGTTTAGAGAACAAAAGAAATCGAGTGAGGTGTAATTTGGTGTCAGACCGAAAAAAACTTCTGAAACTTATTGCCGACCCCACATATAAAAGTTTTACAAAAATTACTAATAATCTAATTCTTATTGAAAGATCCAACACTAATATAATGTGTGATGCACCGATAGCTGTCGGTGTTACAGTTTTAGAATTATCAAAATTGGAAATGTATAAATTTCATTATGATGTTATGAAATCTAAATACAAAAATAGAATTAAAGTAGCTTATATGGATACTGATAGTTTTGTATATGAGATAGAAACAAATAATTTATACAATGACTTGTTCTCTCTAAATACATATTTTGATTTTAGCAATTATCCAAAAAATCATCCATTATACAATATTGAAAACCAGATGATCCCTGGGAAAATGAAAGATGAGGCAGCAGGGTCCATAATATCAGAATTTGCCGGACTCAGATCGAAAATGTATTGCATGAAAATGGATGGGGAAGAAAAAGAAATTAAAAAAGCTAAGGGTGTAAAACAGGCATGTACAAGAAAACTTGCAATAGATGATTTCAAACAATGTTTAAAAAATAAAAAAAAAAATATACATGCCTGCCTACCATCTTAATAGTAAATTAGATGGTGTTTATACTACAATAGAAAATAAAATAGCTCTCGATGGGAATGATAATAAATTGCAAGTATTAAATTGCAATATCCATACTAGAGAATATGGACACTATAATACATTAAAAAATTGTTTTAAATGTTATAAATTCAAAAATTAACATAAATATTACAATTTAAAATTATTTTATTATATTATATTTTTATTAAAATTATTCTATAAATTCAAAAAAATTAATTCAAATATTACATAATTTATTTTCTATAATTAATATTTTTTTTTAATTATTTTTTAAAAATTTTTTTTAATTTTTTAATTTTTTTAAAATTTTTTTAAATCTTTTTTTTAATTTTTTTTTTAAATAATACAGCAACCTAACACTTAAAATTGTTCTATCACTCTTTCATTTTTTACATCATATATGTATGATTTCTCCACAATTAAAATTGCACTACATATGGTATTTTCAGGTAAAGTTTCATGAAATTCACACATTAACTTAATATTAGTTCGATCATTGATAACCACCAATTTTCTTTTTGATGCATTTATTAAAAACATAGGTCTGTGAACTATGAACTCGTCTGGGTTATAATACATATCGTTATTTCCTTCAGTTACTCTTTTAAATGCAGAATATGCTTCATATAATTTTAAATAATCTTGTTCTGTAATATTTAAATTGTATATATTGTACGTGGGAATACCTCATTCCTACCATTCTTAAGATATATATTTTTAATTTTACAGTTATCAAATTTGCTGCTATCTTTTTCCTGATTGTCATCTCTCCCTGTCTGAAACAATACAGCTACAAATTCTGGCATGTCATATTGTAGAGATTGGAACTGATTAGAAATGTCGTACTCGAAAAATTTACCCTCTACAGGTTTCTGTATGCATTGATATGTATAAAATTGTATTGGAATTTGAGGATTTTTCAAAATGTTGGATTTGTACTTCAGAGCATAATTCGATTCATATTCAACTATAGGCATGCGTAACTCCATAGACTGGATCACACATTTTGCAACTTCGGGTAAACTAGCGTCGTTGGCTGTTCCATCTGCATTTAAAGTTTTATATCTCATTATAGCATTATAATCATTGGGTGATCTGCGAAATATGATGCTTAAACCACCTTTCCACATAATTTCTTTATAATCGGAGAAAAAACCAAATAACAATCTCATGGGGAACAGTACTGTGTGACTTTTTGTCATAATTTTTGTTCCAGCTTCGAATCCACCTATTTTATAATATACACTTTCTGATTTTGATAATTTTAATGTTGCCACAGTAGTGGATGTAATTCCAGGATAATCAATCCTGTCAATCACTGTACCATGTTTCCTGACTTCAATTTGTGAGAACAAGAATGGAACAAAATTGTCTATAAGTTTTATATTAGCAGCAGCTGGAAATTCTTCACTATTACTTTGTTTTACAATATCAAATTTTATATACAGATCGGATCTATGAGGATGAATAAATCCGTCCCCGACAGAAATATCAAACTGTACTTCCTTATTCGGTTGATTAAGATTAGCAAATGTCCTCCTGTTTGGAGGGAATAACTGTAACTCATAACTTTCGATATTTTCCATTTTGGGTATTTATTTATATAATTTTAAATATTAATTTCTATTATTGCAGTGGTATTAGCACCGGCAAAATCGACTATCTCGTTTTTCTCATTTGTAATTCTTATCTCTATGTAATTAACTTTATCATAGTAAACAGGAAAATAGATTGGTGAGATTGGGGAATAAAAAATAGGTTCCATAAATTCAGAATTCGGTTTAAATGTAGCAATAATACCTGTTTCCTTGTGAGTACCAATTGAATTTTTTTCGGCTTTGATAATCATTCCTTTAGCAATATTACAGTGAACATTCAACGTCTCGATAGCTAGGAATTTCGGTATAAATTTACCTATGTGTCTAGTACCAGGTTCTAATTTTGAATTGTTCTCAAATCCTAGAAGTTCACCCATGTTAGATAGATCTACTGTTTCATTGGTGGATACAATCTCTACTCTGTGTGTTACAGAATTTTGAGAGAGTAGTACAGTATTAGGAAATTCTGATTGTAGAGTAGATAAATTATATTGTCCAGGAGGAATAATAATTTTCTCGTTACCTACAAATATAGTATTGTTGTATGATGTTACATTCGGAATCAGATACATGCTGTAGAATGCTCTCAGAGCTATAGATTTTGGATATATAATATCATCGTGGAGATGCAGTTCCAAGATCGAAGTTTCACTAGAAAGATGAAAAATTCCCATACTTTATGTATAATACTGCTTTCTGAAAATCTTGTAATTTTATGTGTGGTATTTTATTTAATATTCTTAGCATCGTAATACAAATATGGCCACATATAATTTGATCAAAATCTTGTATGCGCTGGTCGTTGTAATAAATATTACAATATTTTAAATAATTAACTAATTCTCTAGGTGGTCTCCCTCCAAAGGAATCAAAAATAAAAGCATTGTTGTTTTGTTTATAATAACAGATCCAGTGGGTACCAATATTTTCGGACTTATCCAAATTGACCACACCACATTCTCGAGAGTGACTATTTTTAGGGAGAGAATCCGACATGAAAACTCCTCTGAAATGTTGAATTTTAAATATTTTAACTAAAGATTCAATGTCTTGGTTCGTGAGCGGCTTTTCTTTTTTTTTAATTTTCTGAGTACTCTGGATTTCACACCACTACCCCCTCGTAGGGGGCTCTCCATAGCCAGATTATGGCGTTTTTGTTCCTCTAATTCGGCTTTATTTTTTTTTGAATCGAGTACAGTTTTTGCAATAGCAGCACTGCCACCAGCTAAACTTCCCACGGCACCCAAAGCAGCTAGGATAGCAGGAATGCTGAATATGAATCCACCACTATGTGCTTTTTTTCTTATATTTTGCAATCGTTTTAATTGTGGTGTACTAAGTAATAACTTCATCCCATTTCCTTTGGATACACATTGTTTTTTTTTCTCCTGTTGTTTTTTAGTTAAAATTGAATTTACAATTTTTAAATTTTTGAGATCCCGATATGGAATTTGATATACTACTCCTTTCGGTTTCATATTTTTTTAAAATTATTTTTAAGGGTATTTATTTATATATTAACAAACTAAATTACTAACTAAAATTAACTAATTTTCTACAAACCCCACCCTAATTTTTGTTTTGTGTTCATAGCAATTGTTGTACCCAATGCTGCTATTTTCTCACCCAAAGAAGCATCTCTACTGGTTAATCTTCCAAATGCTGCATGCTCCAATTTTTGATCGGCTGCATGACGATTGTCGAGGTCTGTGTGTGTATTGTATGCAATATCATGATCTTTACAAGCGGCATCAAGTTGATTAATTCCCCTATCTCTTCTTTCTAATCGTTTATCAAGTTTGGTGCCCGGACCACAGTACTGGTAACCAGGTACATGTAATTCGAATGGAAGTTTATTTATAATATCATTAACCAAACCTCGACCTTCTGATACATTCCAGAATTTAGGAGGTAGAGTATTGATAATTTTAATTAAGTATCCTATACCTTTTGGATCATTTACAATAAAATTGGTTAATTTATCACTGATCATGTTTACAATACCTATTTTTTCATTATAGAAATTATTGTTCCCAGCATTTTCTTCTCCGGCTATAACCAGCAATCTATCTATGAGTTTTCTCACATCATCCACCCAGACAAACTCTTTAGGTAAAGTATTATATTGTTTGATACCACTACCGGTTTTAAGTTGGTTCCAGATCGGTTTAATTAGATTTTTGTATTTGTCGCCACTGCTCGATTTAACTCTATTCTGACTGGCATCATTATTTTGGTATAGAGCATCGGACAATATCAAAATTTCGGAGTAACTCTGGTAATCTTCATCTGTGTAATCTTTAGGGTATTTCTTGGTAATCAGTTCCCACAACCCTATAGTTCCCGGGTATCTCGACCAACTATTTTTTTCACCCAAATTTATTTTCACATCATCGCCTTGAAATGTTACTCTAGATTTCCCAATTTTCCATACTACACCTTCATTTGGTTCCATGGTCGGATACAATCCAAACACTTCATCTTTTTCAAATTTTCCAGTACTTAGGTAATCTCTTGCCAGAGGACCCAACTCAATTTTCTCAGGTTCACCTATAGTTTTAATAGGCGGCTGTTGGAGTGTTAGGGGAGTATGGATACTAGATAATGGTGTAGGAGGAAAATCTGCATAATTTTTAGCAGTAAGAGGTACCAATTCATTTATGAGGTTTTTATTTTGTTCTGTCACACCTTTAATTTCTTTACCAAGACCACTGATTGCATCTATAATTGGCTGATCTTGACGTTTGTGTTGTTCATAGAATCCTCGATTTTCTGATTTCCAACCTTTGAATCGTTTGGTGAGGTACTCACGTAATTTAGAATTGTCTTCTATTTTGTGTTTTGTCATTTTTTTGATTAGAGGTTATTTTTATAACGTTTTAACGATTTTTATATCGATTTAACGTTCATGAAATCGTTGATTTTATTTCTATATTTTCCATTGTTAGGTTTTCTAGTCATGTCGATTGTAACAAATCCAAAATCATAATCGTTCCAACAGGATGAACAAAATTTTGAAAATTGGTCGTAATTTAAATCTCCCCCCACATAATCATCATGAACATGTTTAAGGTTAGTGTGATCTTGACGAAACAAACATATTAAATTTGAATTATCCCTCAGTAACTGTTTGGGAATCTTAGAATATGTTTGAGCCAAATAAAAACAATCTATTCCTCTGTGTCGACCTTGAGTGAAGAAATTTCGAATTAAAATTTGATTTTCCAGAATCACATCATCAAATACCACAACAGAATTTTCTAAACAGTGGTCGAGAGGTTTAATTTCTGATCCAAATGTGGCTATACCCAGTCCCTTATACAATTTCATGAGTTGCTGGTATTTTGGTTGTTCTAAACTTTTTGAGAATACATACAGGTGCCTATTTTTCCAGTCTAACCAATTAGGCGCAAGCAAGAAATTATCTACCAGCAGTGTAGTTTTACCACAACCGGATGGGCCTACAATAAGACACCTAATATTGTCTGGTAACAACTCACCATTTTTTTTACTAGTTTCTACTAACTCTGGCAAACGTTGCACAACGTTCCAAGTTGGTATCATAGAATCACCTGGTTTGCCTCTATCCAACTTTTTTCTGGCAATCCTAGCCATTTTACATACAATTTGTTATTCTTTTTCTTTAATATTTTTTCAATAAGATATGTATCTGGATATTTTGTTTTACTGAGTTCCTCTTCATAAAATCTTCCTTTCAGTATTTTATTATAATTATCTTTTAATATATAAGTATACCTGTTGCCTGGTAAAACTCGAACCACTGTAAACAATTCGGTGCTCCAATTTTTTGTGTAACTTTTCTCAAATAAATGCTTAAATTTACTAACTCGCACCTTATCTCCTATTTTAAATCTGGGTTTCTCTGTTGTGTATTTATACTTATGACAGTAAACAGTAGAAATCAATCGTTGTTCATCAGATTTAGTTACCTCGGCAGGTTTCATATGTATGGTTCTATGCATGGAATTATTGTAATTATGTACTAGGTCAGGTAAAATTTCTACCCATTTATAGTTACCCTGTAGAGTAAATTGTTTCCACATGAGATTTTTTAATGTTCTGTTGAATCGTTCTACTATACTTGCTTTAAGATCACTGTATGTAGAATAATGTTTAATATTATGTTGATTCATTAATTTGGTAAATGTGGAATTGTAAAATTCTTTTCCTCTATCTGTGTGCAAATAATTCGGTATCCTACCTTGCTCGAAAATAAATTTGAAAGCTTCAGCAACACAAGTTGCTGTTTTAGATTTTATAGGAATTGCCCATGCATATTTGCTAAATGTATCTATCACGGTAAGTAAATATTTGTAACCATGATTTATCTTATGTAAATTTTTTAAAACCCCCGTAGACATTTCTATCAGATCACCCTCCCACAGATCATCTATGCTTTTTGTTACCACAGATAATCGTTTGTAATTACGACGGGCTGGTCTGTGTAATTCATTAACTATACCTTGTCTAGACATCTAGTACGAAGAGAAAATATTACATAAAATGGATTAACCTCAGGGTATAATTGTCTTATGTCAAAAATTAATTTATCACCAGTTTCAATATTAAAAAGCGATAATTGTTCATCCTCATGTATTTTATATTTGTTGGCAGATTCATCCCAGTATGCTATAGGTATTTGAACTGCTTTGTGTATACCATCTTTTCTTATTATAGTAAATTTGGGAACTTCGACATGTTTTATATTATTTAAAAATCTAAACTTCAAAAATCTAAGTTGGCCATCAACAAAAAATTCGTGTGCCTGTGCATACGGGTATAATTTGTAAACATTACCTGCATTAACATATGTCCAGTGCCCTCGAGTGTTTGGAATACTTTGTAACCTAACAATTTCCATAGAATAAAACTGCTGAGAATCTGCATCGTCTAATCTGCTTAATACCGGTTCCAAGTGTTCGCTGATAGTACGAACCAACTCATCGTAACCCGGTTTAATTTTCACATCCACATATACCTGTTTGAATTGTTCTTTCAAATCATGCAATTGATTGGCAAAATTCGATAAGTTCGATTCTTGTGCTGCTTCAATGGTGCTAATTTGCACCTTAATGTTCGAGATAATCTGCTGTAAACTTTCTACTAGTTTCAATTTCGAACTCTGGCTAGCGAGATCGTGTACTTGATTTCTGATGTCCATAAATAATAAGTTTAGTTCATTGATTATTTGGTTGGTGGGAAGATTAACAACAGTTTCTTTGATTTGTGCAATTTCCCCCTGAATATTTTTAATATCTTCAGATTTGAGTATTCGATTTACTGCTCTCTTCATGGCTCTTATTTCTTGTGAAGTAGGCAACCCTGCTACAGTATTCTGAAGTGTGGTCAGAGTTAATTTTACATCATCCAGTTCGGTTGCAGATGCAACAGTTTTCAAAATTTCTTGCAGTTGGGTTATGTCATCTTGAGTAGGCGTAGATTGCTGCAGTGTTTCTAACTTATTCTGTATGTCATCTATGAGACGGTGGAAATGAGATAATTCAGATTCGGTATTGAGATTTTCTAATTTAGCAACTTGTTGTTGTACTAGGGCTAAAGTTTCGGTGATACCTGGCAATTTTGATTCCAGAGTTTCCTGTACAGTAATTAATTCATTTTTCATAGTTTTAAGAGTATCTTCGATGTGAGCTATGGTTGCTTGTATCTTACCAAAATCCTCAAAAGTTTCCAGCTGCAATTTAATATTTGTTACACTACGAGCAATGGCATTGAGTTCAGTAGATGAAGGCAAATTATGAATAAAATCTTCCAATGTTTGAAGTTTGGTTTGAACTTCGGTTATGGCTGAATGCAGTTCATTTGTCTGCAGTTCTATTTTAATATTTTCCAGTGTAGGAATCTCGAAAGATTGAACCTGTTCTCGTAATTTGGTAATACTCGCATTTACTTGTTCAAATTCCTCTTGAGTTTTGATACCCTGAACAATGGTTTGCAGTTCGGTGCGAATACTATTCGCTTGCTCGTTTAATTGTTGTTTCAATTGTTCGGTATTGGTTATCTGCATTTGTCGAAATTTATCGAGTTCATTTTTTAATTTGGCTACACTTTCCTCCAAGTTTTGAAGATTGTCTATTGAGGCTAAATTGGTATATTTTTCCAGTAGAGATTTGAGTTCTCCATCAATTTTTACTATGGGGTCAATCAGTTGAGTTTGAAGATTTGTGATTTCTGCTTGTATATTCACATTTAATGAATTTTGTAAAATTAATAAATCTGATTTAAGTTTTTTTAGACGTTCATCTAATCTAGCAATATCATTGGAATTATCCGGTATTTCCTGTCTTCTCCTGTTCCCAAATATGTCCATAATATATTTGTTATTTTATTTATTTATTATTATTTTGTTTTTTGGTATTTTATATATTTCATAAATTCATAGATTCATAGATTATTCTTATTTCGATGAAGAGAGGAATTAATTTATTATACTCCCCAATTGTTTCAGCATACAGGAATTCACCTGCTTGCACTTCGTATGTTGTGTCGGGACTAATTGCATTATGCTTAATTCTATACAAATTCCGACCTATGTGTACAAGTGCTGCATTGGATGGAGAGATACTTATTTGCATTTTCCCACTGACAGGAATTGTATATGATGGTTTGTTATTATTGAATACATGTAATTGTTTCCCTGTGTCTTCATCAATTTGGTACCAGATACTATTTAGATGAATGATGACCAAACTTCTCAGTTTACTAAGAATATTTTTTATAATATCCATGTTGACTGGAATTTTCTCTATTTGTTGAATATGTTGTTTCTTAAACCCAAACACATACATTGGCATAATTAGAAAATATTTATATGGTTATTTTATTAATATATTTGCATAAAATATGTTGAGGTTTAGGATTCTTCTCAAAACTATAAAATTTTAGATAATTAATTATTTTAACAAACCTAACAGTATAAGAAATAAAAATTAGTACACATATGGTGATATAGAGATATACAAATACAGAATCTTCGGTTCAGATCTGAACCGAATAGATGCTGGGGTATTTTGCTAAAATTTGTAATAATTTATAAGTGGACCGGAAGTGGACTGGAAGTAGACCGGAAGTAGACCGGAAGTGGACCGGAAGTGGACCGGAAGTGGACCGGAAGTAACTTAGCACTTACTTTTAACTTAGCACTTCGCTTTAATTATTGTAAAATAAAATTTTAGCAAAAGTTATAGAGGGATTTTCAAAAATTAGCAATTTTGCACTATGAAAATTGGAATTTGAGCTTTGACTTTTTTTTTTGCGCTTGTATTGTGTCATTTTTGTAACAGTCAAAGTTTGATTTTGAGTATATTACTGTATAGGTATACACAATAAAAGTAAACCAAAATTTTGGGGGTGGCTCAGAACGTACCGTTCTCCCTACTCACAAATTTATGGATTTGTGGCTTGGTCCATATTTAGTTAAAGAAGCCAATGGTAACTCTTGTGAACTGTTATCGTTGGACGGAAAGGGAACTGTACAAACACATAATGTATCCAATTTAAAGAAATTCAATTGTAGTCAGGAAAGAAAGGACGAATTATGTAAACTTAAGTAAATTCAAAAGATTTCAACAGCCTTTTATTAAGAAATGTTAATATGTTTTAAATAATTATGATATGTTTTCAATATTTTCTGTGTTAATTAATGACAATATGTATGTCATGAGAAAGTTTGTTTTCTTTGTAATTTTTATGTTATCTAAAAATTTAAAACCGATGTTCTAAATTTTTTCTCCGTAGGAGGGAGAATGTTGTGACTGTTTTCAAATTGTAAAATGTATAGTCACTTCTTGTGTATAAGAAAAAGAAAGAAATATTATAGCATACTGTTTTGTTGCGTAGCAACCAGTTGTAAGAAACAAGTGAAAGGAGATAACAAGAAAGTTTGTGAGTAGTTCGGATCACTTCAAATCGAGCATAAACTAATATATTCATTTAGTGAACATAACAAGTATATTCACCAGAGAACGGCGTTGTGATTTTGAACTATTTACATTACTCTTATTTCATAATTTGCTGTGAAGTAGAATAGTGATTTCCTGAGCATAAAGTAAAATGTTCAAGCCTCTATGACACTAGCAAACTGTAAAAACAACTATGTTCAAGAAACACAGACAGTCGTCTCAGGAGGCAAAGAGGCGGAAAATAAATTGTGGTCTAAGGTATTGAATAATTCATTGATGTGTTTGCTTCTGCAAACGTGTAAAAAATTACAAAATTATAATTATAATCTAATCATAAAAATTAATTATCCCCCTTTCTCTTCCTGAAATGGATATTCTGAAAAATCAGTGGCGGAACTACAGGGGAAAGGGGGCATTGCCCATTAATCTTGGATGGAAAAGAGTTATTTGGGGGCAGACATTGATGGTCAAGAGTACCTGCAGGGGGCACCTAATGTTATGCAAAATAAAAATACTTTTCGTAAAACTTTCTTGCTCGCTTCGCTCACTTTTCTTAGTCTTATCAATTTGAGAGCCGTAGCTAGGGGGCGGCCCTGGGTTCCGAACGATGTAAAAGAAAGTAGTTCGAAAAGAGAGAATGCCATGGTGACCCGCGAAATTATTTGCTCCCTATTGAAATTATTTGCTCCCTATTAAATCAATATTGATTTCAGTCTGCAAAAAGAATCGGATCGCAAAATTCGCTCGCAATGTGTGATTGTTTTCTGTAATGCATTGTAAATTACCAGAGAGAGAAGTAAGACTTCTCTTAATTGATTTTGTTTTAAATGCATAAGCAATTGTTTTGAGGAAAATCAACGTGCACATTTATATAATTTATATAATTTTCGCTGTTGGTTTATTATGAAGTGCAAGAATTAATTGTGTGATGTATTTAAATAATATAATGTAGTGTAATGTAGTGTAAGTGTATTGTTTCAACGCAGCACTTTGTAGGTATTCTCTTTTTTTATCAATTGAATATCACTTTTTAACATATTTTGACAATTTTTTGTCAACGTTTTAGCGTTTAGCGATGTTTTTAGTACAATTTTTAATGCACTAATTTTTTTCCCACCTCGCACTTGGTAGGTATATCACGATCTTACGTGATATAACTTAACCTATCTATTTTATTCGTGCTAAACTACACGAGAGCCTCTACGTGCTTTGACCTACTGTAGGTGGAACCGTACGTTCTGGAGCTGCCCTTTGACCTACTTTTTATTTTACGACGTTTTACGCACTAAACTAACCTACAATGAGAGAAAAATGAACAGAAAAAGCTCTGACATCACTTTTTAAGCTTTTTTTTTACCTCCTGCAAATCTTGCTCTTATGCTACCTCGCCTTTTGACCTACTTTTGAATTGACTTACGATATTTTCCTATAAGGAGGCTGTCTCCTCTTACTGTAAGGTCCCTTAGTGTAATCTACTACGACCTGCTAATATATAGGCTTCTGCTCTCAGTGTAATCCGTTTTACGGACTAAACTAACCTACAATGAGAGAAAAGTGGACAGAAGCAAAAGCTCTGGCATCATTTTTTGTTTTTTAGCTATTTTTTACCTCCTGCAAAAATTTGCTCTTATGCTAACTCGTCCTTTGACCTACATTTTTGAAATAACTTAAGACATTTTCCTATAAGGCTGCTGTCTCCTCTTACTGTAAGGTTCCTCAGTGTAATCTACCACGACCTTGTGCTCTCAGCGTAATCTGCCACGATGTTTTTTTTTTTTAAACTCTCATGTGTGATCTTCTACAATGTGTGTGCCCTCCTCCTGCTACGACCTAAACCGGGACACCTCTCTCCTACGATGTTTTTGGGCCTCCTCTCCTCCTGCTACGATGTTTTTCTCCTCATGATGCAAAAAAAAAAAAAAAATGATATTGTAGCGACTGTGCCGCGTGAAGGGCATACATGTTCAGTGAACAAATAGGAGAGTGGGAGAGAGAGTACAAGCAAGCGCCGCCTCCTCAATTTTTTTTTTTTTAAGAACATGACGACCTATGTTTATTTTGGTATGGGAGGACAGAGGACACCGAGACACGACCGACGCACTAAACCCGACCTCTCTACGACTATTCGTTCAAAAGTTACGAGTGATCAAAAGTTTTGGGAGGGGGTGGGCTAACTTCTTACCCCTTGACCTCAGGACCACCAAAACTTGGTATACGTATTCTACACCTCCAAAATCGACAGGGGGCATCTAACGATGCCGTATGGGGGTGTTTTTCGATATATTTTTTCGATAACTCTTACTATTTTCGAGATATTTGCAATTTAAGATTTTTTTAACGCTGGACTTAGAAAATTTTCGGAATATTTTTTTTTGTTCCATGACGACCTATGTTTATTTTGGTATGGGAGGACAGAGGACACCTAGACGATGCTAACGCAAGAAATCCCAGCTCTCTATGATCATCCTTTCGAAAGTTACGAGCGATGAAAAAAAATATTTTGGCAATTGGCCCACTCTTGACCCAGGACCTCTAAAAAACTTTGTACACGTACTCTGCATCACCAATATCGACAAAAGGGTCAACGGGGAGGATTTTTGCACTATCTCTCTCTCTCACTGTTTTTCGAGACATTTGCAATTTAACGCTGGACTTGGAAAATTTTTCGACAGAGAGGGGTCAAATTTTGTTCCATGACAACCTATGTTTATTTTGTTAGAAGATCAAAAAGGACACCGAGACTCGACCGACGCACTAAACCCGATCTTTCTACGACTATTCGTTCAAAAGTTACGAGTGATCAAAATTTTGGAGGGTGGGCTAACTTCTTACCCCTTGACCTCAGGACCACCAAAACTTGGTATACGTATTCTACACCTCCAAAATCGACAGGGGGGGTAGCTTCGCTACCGGGATGGGGGTGTTTTTCGATATATTTTTTCGATAACTCTTACTATTTTCGAGATATTTGCAATTTAAGATTTTTTTAACGCTGTGGACTTAGAAAATTTTCGATTGATGAAAAATTGGTTCTATGACGACCTATGCCAATTTTGGTAGGAGAGGACAGAGGACACCTAGACTCGACCGATGCACTAAACCCGACCTCTCTACGCCTACTCTACGTTACCAAAAAAAATCGACAAGGGGATATTTTTCGATAACTCTCACTGTTTCTAAGGTACTTAGGTTTTTTTTGATAGACGACAACGACGGAGTCATCAATGAGTAATCATCTGTGAACTCGGTGAACACAAGTCAATTTTTTTCAGTAGGTCAATATTTTTTTTTTTATTTCTTAGTGAATGGGTTAGGTGACTTGCAACGACGAAGGTCTTCTAGCAACACGTACTTAGCTTATGCCGGCGTAATTTGCTAAAATATGTCTTTAACTATTGTTATTTAGGAACCGCCTCAGTCCTGTTGTTAATTTTGGAAAAGGTAATTGATCCAAAAATAACAAGGGGTGGGGGGGGCAATTAAAGGTTCCAAATGACAATAGTTAGAGTTTTTATCCAATCTAGTAAAGGGTGGATTGGTTGAAATCTCCAAGGCGTATTTTGCATTTTTTTTTCAAATATGAACATGTTAAAACTGAACTGGGCTAATAATTTCTTAATTGCAATTATTTTTCCAAAAAAAAAAACTTCTGCAACACAGAAATGTTAGCAAGAATTCTCATGTAACCTAGTTGTTTTTACTCAGACAAAATCAATAGTTTTGCATTCCAAATATTCCCCGAGTGTGCGTGTGTGTGTGTGTGTGTGTGTGTGTGTGTAGATGTGACGTCGACCTATTAAGAATGTCACGTCAATAATACTAGCTTAGATATGTCATGATCTTCTTTTTTCTCTATAAAAGAGAGAGAGAGAGGGGGGGGGTCATGTAACTGGTGATTTGCTTGGCTAAGGGAAACTTCCTGAGAATTTTTTCTATTCCAAATATTCTTGCATATGTGTGTGTGTGGTTGTGTAGAGATTGATGCGCTTATGTATGTGTGTAAATATTAAGTTTTTGATCTGTTAAGAATATTATATCAATAATATTGTCTCGGGAATGTTATGCTCTTCCCTTTTCTCTATAAAAAAAGAGAGATTTGTGTTGATTGTTTGGTTAAAAAGAATTTCCTAATTATTTGTTTTGGCACAAGAATTGTTTGCATTCCAAATATTCCTAAGTGTTTGCGTAAAGATTGATGCATTAACCTGTTAAGAATATCACATCAATAATACCGGCTCGGAAATGTCATGTCCTCTCCCTCTATAGAAGGTCATATAAATGTGCTAATTGGTTGGCTAAGGGGGATTTCCTGATTAGTAAATTGAGGTTATAAATACGTACGCATAAAGATTTTGCTAATATGGAATGCTAAAGCTCAGTACTTGGCTTTCTCAGGGATTCGAATTTTTTTTAGGTTAAACAGCATAGAAATTTCACAGCAAGAATTCTCATATTTACTGACGACATTCTTAACAACCTGTGTTGTGATTCCACTATAAACGGTATACAAAATATGCAGTCCCTAGAATGAGATGGACGAGGCTTATGAACCTCGACCTATACAGTTGTACAATCTGGTAATGAATAGATGTTTCTTTTTATTAAGCATAGCAGTGTGTTTTCGCTTATTTTAATATCAGGCAACAATGTTAGAAAGTGCCCCCCCCCCCCAAGAATACAATTTAAAATCACTAATGTGATATGGGCCTCTTCGATGGTGCAGTGGTAGCGTCGTCGCCTTGTAATCAAGGGGTCCCGGGTTCGATCCCTGGTGGAGACATGTAGTGGTTTGGATCTCATTTTAAACTGTAGGCCCAGTACCGATTAGCCTTACTGTGCATAAAGTGGACTTAAAACACCAACTCAACTCAACGAATGTGATATGAACTTTTTTTTTTTCACTTGTGTGTATTTCAATATGAAAGTGAGGTACTTTGAATGATTGAGGGGAACAATCACAAATAAGCTTGCAACGGTATTGGGAGGTGTCACGAGTTCAAACTTCAGACGATTTCTGTTAATCTGCTAAGGCAATATCAGTACGAAAAATTTTGTAAAAAAAGAAGAGGCAATTTTAGCTAATGGCAACGATGAGGATGAATAATGGTAATTATGATGAAATTGATGTGTGGCACTTAGAAAACAAAACTTCAAAGTGTATTGCAAAAAACAGCTACAATTGACCCCCCCCCCTCCCCAAATACAAGGCAGTTAACAGAGGTGTATTTTTGTTGGTTTACGAGTCTGAGGGCACATTAAGATGTTACGATGTCGTAAATCTCGTGGCCCAAGAACTACTTTCTCTGACTGTACTTCACATAGCAACGAGCACCCCCTGGACCAGAAGGACCTCTACTGTAACCTATAGACATGTCTACCGTTACAGTCTTATTTTCAGTGATGATAATCTTTACAACTCGCCACTCTCTATGCCTTGTACAAGATATCATTGAGAGAGATGCCGTTCATGAGAATAATTATAACCTACAATTATCACTCTTTCTATTAAATACATTTAGGGAAAAGTGTCCAGACAGGTTAAGCCTCATAATCGTCTTCCATTCACCTGCGAAAACTATAATCAACGAATGTGCAAGGAAAGGTGGATAATCTGTGTAACATTACTGTTGTGATTCATTATGTGAATGATATTGATGACGTAGATGCATCAATCAGAGAGCAGAACATTAACAGAGATTACTTTTTGTTTGTAGCAGACAACATCACTTCTTTCTATAGAATGATCATGAAAACACACAAGTTACTGGGAATAAAACGAAACGACAAAATCATTGTGGCGCTAACTAGCGGGAATGCAGAAGGTTTGGAAAGAGTCTTCCACCTGCTTTGGAAGGAGAAAGTTCTCAACATCGAAGTCGTGGCTCCAGAAGAAAGCTCAAGATCTAGTGAAGTTCTCCATTTTGTATTTATCTCATACAACCCCTTCGACAAAAGGGAGAGAAAATCCCCAACCAGTAATTCAAATTATGAAGTGTGATTCTTTCAATATCTTTGAAGACAAAACGAAGAACGTGAATGGGTATCCTCTGTACATAAGTGACTATAATGTCCCTCCTCGATACTGGAGTTATATAAATGCAGAAGGAACTCTAATCACAAGTGACTTCTCCGGAATCATACTGGACACCATCGTTAAAAGAATGAACTTCACTCCAGTTCTCGTGAAACAATTCGAAAGCAGAATGACGGACGTACGGCTATCCAATGGAACATGGATTGGATCTTTTGGTGAAGTTGTGACCGGTTTTGCAGACATTTCTTCCCAAGTATTCAATGTTTTTTGAGACAGACATTTGTTTGTAGACTATACAAAAATAATTCGATGTACATTCCTTGAATTCGTTGCTCCTAAAGCTCTTCCTGTACCTCCGTGGATTCGTTTTTTCCTTCCTTTTTTATATGTACTTATGGATGTGTATCCTAGGAACAATTGCATTTATTCTGGTTACTGTGTATTTTGTAGAGTACATCAATTCTGGCAGAAATAAGCTACCAAACTTTATGGCAAGCTTGTTGTACATTCTATCCTTTGTCCTTCACGTTTCCGTTCCACGTATCCCCAAGGGAAGAGCTTTGAGAACTGTATACATATTCACCAATCACAGGTACTATAATTGTAGATAGTTTGTACGATGCAAAAATTACTGACGTATATTATCAAGCCTCAGTACTATATTAACTCCGTTCAGGATGTTATAAATGCTAAGTTGCCAATACTAGCAATTAGTTCAGTTGTTTATCAATTTAGAAGTTACTCTGATTCTTACGATGATCTTAGGTTTAAAATACTGGCCAAGAAGATTGTTGAAACAAATAATATTTCTGAATTGGTTTTGAGTGTAACACAAGCCAGGAACGCAATAATATACATTGATGATGAAAGTGCTAAAGTTATGGAGAAATGGCATACATCGTTAATACATGTCGCAGAAGAACTGACTCAATGGGCAACAGTTTCTTTCGTTGTTCCGAAAGGGTCTCCATATATATCTTCAGAATGAACCGCATCCTGTAACAGGTGTTCGAAGCTGGTTTTGTTAATAAGTGGAGCGTGGACAACAACAGAGCCAAATTACCGAAACGGAGAGAAATCATTTCCTATGAGGGTGTTTCTTTGTCTGTGCATCACATGGAGACACCCTTTTCTATCTTGGACATTTGTCTTTCTTTGAGTTTCCTTGTTCTCTTGAAATAACTTTATCAGAGTCGTAGAAAAGGATTGAAATGTGTATATTAACATAAGAATTCAGTGATCTACATTCCTTTGGAGATCTCAAGTAAAATATGGAGGCTGTCGTTGCAGATAAAATACGTGATACATTAATTATCAGTAAATTTAGGGTTTTGTTTTACTACTTAAGAAGAATGTATGTATATACTGTGAAGATCTATTACCTTGGTTCTCGGTGTAGCCAATATCTAAGATATTTTATTAAACGGAAGGGATAGTGATAATTTATTTAACAGATTACTTTTTGTTTGTAGCAAACAACAGCACTTCTTTCTATAGAATGATCATGAAAACCCACAAGTTACTGGGAATAAAACGAAACGACAAAATCATTGTGGCGCTAACTAGCGGGAAGGCGGAAGGTTTGGAAAGAGTCTTCAACCTGCTTTCGAAGGACAAGGTTCTGAACATCGAAGTCGTGGTTCCAGAAGAACGCTCACGATCAGATTATGTGTTGCACTAAGTTTGTTTGTAACTAGGTTTGTAACCAGAGCTATATTAAGGCTTAGCGCTGTAGGGATGCATACATTGTATAAAGATAATTTTCCTTTCGTACAGAGAAATTCATGTAGAATATCAGGTAGAAAGGAAAACGTGTTATTAAAATTACACGAAGATTAGAATGTATTTTGCTCACTTAACTTCAATCTCATTAGACGGTGAAATATATTTTGTTTATTTCATAGAGTAATTCTCCCTCAAAAGAAACCAAATTACATTTGAAAATTTATAGGGAACAATCAACATGTTACATATTATCATCTCACGACTTCTTTAAAGTTCAGTACGTAGCGATAACGCCCCCTAGAACTGGTCGGAAATGGTCTAAACAAATCTCTGTACAATTTCACTCCTGGGCGTGGTTGATTGCGACTTCTCATGAATCCCATCTTTTTAGAAGAATCTGGAGTGTATCTCAAACAGATGAGGCATGATCTGCAGTAATCTCTAACATCAGAGTAAACATTTTTCCACGTAAACTGTTCCAAAATCTTGAACAGAGTCTTAGCTGCCCCTGGATGTGCAGCGTGAACTTCGTCATGGGATATTCGCAGCACTTCCGGTTTCAAGGAATCCGGTGTCCAAATCATTTGCTGTTGTCCAAACACGGGAAATATTCCCTTCCCTTCTTCTATGTTTCTGTAGAGAATCCCATCTTCATCCAGGTCAGAAGTGCTCAGATGAAAATCGAAAACTTTCTTGTTCAATTACTCATCCAATTGAACTTCCTTTCCCTTAAGGCACGCAATTAAGCTCGAACGCTTACGAGATTCAAATCTCCTTGTTCGTAAATGTATTAATTTAACTATGTTCTGGCGAAGCAAATGCTTTTTCTGAGGGTAGATCCATTGAAACGGAGGCTCTCCCCTTAGAGCCGCCGCTGACCTGAACTGAATTAATGCCTGTATGTAGGTCTGGCACGATGTTGCCATTTTTCTTACACACAGGAAATTCAAGTAGAAATTCGGGTAAAAAAAAAGAAAAATGAAATTGAAAAAAAAAATGAAAAATATATTTGGTTCCCGTATTAAATTTAAGCTGCCAAGATTGTGAAGTATATTTTTATATTCGTCGAGTAATTATTTCTCCTAAAAGTAACCAAAATTGAAACTTGAAAATTTCTTGGGAGCAATTCATATCTTCCCATTATCATCAAAATTTTGGTTAGGTTATTACAATAACACTGCTAGAATTTCGCATATTTTTCGCAAGGTATAAAATTTGTTATTGAAGACATTTGTTGCTATTCCCTTCTACTTTCAACATTTCAATCCGTCGCAATATTTCTGTTAATTATTGTTCTATATGAGTCAATGGAAATATTATTGATTCTAGTATTAGCTAGTGTAATAATAATTCATAAACTCCTGTATTAATGATTTCAATTTTTCGAAAATGATGTAAAGACATGATGAATAGGATAAATTTTGCATTTGTGGCAACTAGGGGTGTGCGGGATCCCCAAAAGTTGGGAAATACCGAATGGTCATTTTAAACAGTTGTTAATTCTCAACGTTTTCTGCATTGCAAGTGTCTGGAACTTATCGGAAATTGTTTGTTTTTATTCCAGAAATGCAAAAACAATCACTTAAGTTGAAAATAACGTGTATAATTCCAGATTTTTAGAGCTTCGGGAAATTTCGACCATTTCCCGTCCCGAAACTTTCCCGACTTTGTCGAGAAAGGGCGAATTTTTCCTGTCCCGAATGTCGGGATTAATAAAAATTCTGTCCCGCACACCCCTAGTGGCAACAAACATCCCTGCAGCATATTCAGGTATGAATATCCAGCAATAATCTTTCCAGCGAAGGAGAAGAGTCCTTATAATTTTCGGCGTGACAACGTGCAGGAAAAATTAATCTTAAAGTTTTCATCTTCAACCATTTAATAGATATTTACTAAAGGATTTTAATAAAACAACCAGTGTCACAACTTAGATATTGCATGAAATGTTTATTGAATTTGTATTTATGAATATTTATCGCTTGCAGTCTGTTTTCATTCAACTTAGTATTGAACAATTGAACATCGCAATGGGTAATTTGACTGGTAATGTTACAGCGCCTTGAATAATGTAGTGTGGAAAACGGCGCAGTTCTGGCATCTCTGGCTAAATCCACTCGAAAATGATACCGCTAGAGGCGCTGGTGTTGGTACACGTGCAGGGCATTCGTCTGCTTATAATGGAAGTAAATGGAGTTCTCGCTGCAGCAACGTCTGATTCTTTTACATGAAGCATTTCTATGAATGTGATATTTGGTACAGTGGTCGCGAAGATATTAACGAACATTCTAGACAGTCGACCACGTCCTGTTATCGTCATACTTTCGTTAATAATACGGGAGAAAAAATACGCGTGGAATGCTCTTGGCAACTAAATTTTTGTGTATGAATTAGGTTCATTATTATTGTCATCATCATCATTTCTTTTAAAGATATACACACTGAAGCATTTGTATTTTTGATATTTACTGTCTCTTTTTTTCCGCTTTAAACTAATCACGGCGATGATGATAATGATGGTTGCATGCAACGACAAGGGGAACCCCACAAAACTTTCTTAGTGCCATCGACATGAGTGTAAGGAAACTTTCAAACCAATGGAACAAGCGACACGGGATGTTCATACTGTCACACTAGTGACACACACTTCCAGACTGTAAAATAGCATTCATTGCACATGAGGGTCCAAACAGCAAACGACACGTTCATATGGCGTATTCGCGTGCTACTTGTTACTTTGGTCGGAAAGCTCCTTAATGGAAGGGTGCTCAGACCGAAGCGACGCGCTACCATGGTACCTTCAGTCTATTAGCAAGCGTTCGCTGCTAATTTTGCGAACAACAGATAGGCGACAGGATAAACCGCACATTACAACAACAGATCTAGGCGACACGATAAGCCACACGTGTCGCTTTGTAGCTTGTGCGTCGCTCAAACTAGGCCATTTCCTCAATAGCTTGCAACATGTTGCCGTGGTTTGTTGTTCGCGCATGCGCGATGCAATGAGTGTCTTGCTTTAGGGAGATTGCGTACCAAAGCGACAAGTGGCACGCGAGACTTATCGCTTGATGATTTCACCAACCGAACGCTGGCCTGTGCTTCCCGTCATTCCGATACGATGTGAAATGTTGCTTTTGATTGGCTCGTTTCCAAGCAACATGTGTCGCTTCGGTATGAAAGTTGCCTTGGACCGAAGTATCTGTATCGCTTTGGTGTGAAATCCTCGTGTCGTTTGTGGCGTGTCGCTTTGGTGTAAAATCTCCTTGAAGAAACGGTGCAGTCAGAGCTTGTGTCCCTATGGTTCGAAAGGATGCATTGATTACGGACTGCTCGCTTCCAAGCGACACTTGTGGTTTGTCGCCTCGGTATGAAATATCTCTCAGGATACTATTTATATTCTAATAACATAGAAAAATAAAACTCTAGTACACAATCCAACACCTGACGTCCGGAATCACATTGCGATGTTTCTTCTTGTGTTACGCACGCATGCTATTTATTTATTAATTTTATTTTACGTTTCTTTCCAAATTAATGCCGTTTCGTGACTGCAAATCACACTCCACAAATATAACTGTTTCCATCAATTCACGTACCACATTTCAAGACAAACAAATCTACACAATATATTCCAAAAACTAACTAAGCCGCAAATGACAAATTAAGATGGACATATCATATTGACCGTGTATGCAAAAAAGTAGGGAAAAACTTATATCTCCTAAAACTCCTAACACAATATCATGTGTCTGAAATAAACACAAATCTATACTATGGACTTGTATATCCATACCTTGAATATTGCATAATAGCATGGGGAAGAGCTGTGCAGGAATACACTCAAAGATTGCTTACTCTACAGAAAAGAGCAATACGGTATATGTTCAAAATACCAATTAGAAACTCATGTAGAGAATTATTTTGAGAAAATAAAATTATGACCATATATTCCCTATATATTTACAAAGTAATTGAATATGTACTAAAACACCACAAATTAGATAAGAATTCGACCGTCCATCAGCACAACACACGTCAAAAAGAGAACTTCCACATGCAAACACACAGACTTGTTCTCTCAGACAAATCACCTCGTGTTGCAGGAATAAAATACCATAACAAACTTCCCACACACATCAAACAAATTACAGAAACTCACAAGAAACTGAAAGCAATTAAACAGTATTTAACAGATATGCCTCTATATAATCTCAATGAATTTCAATAGTTATACTGGATTAGTAAATTGAAGCATTTAAATTCTTTTTATATTGTATGTCTCCTATGTTTGGATTTTCTCTTTTACAAGTTTAGTATGTGACACTTATAACTGTTTATGTTTAACCCATATGATTTTTTGTATTTTTGTGTTTGCATTTTGTTCTTTTCATTGTAATCCTACTCCATTTGTAATATTTAGTATTGTATGACGTTTTCCACACCCATGGATATGGGTCTACGGAAATTATTATTATTTATTATTATTACTTTCATAACAAAATTAGCACTCGTACTTATCGCACTGCCATCTATGTTTTCATCCGTCTCTGGGTCGTTTTCCACACTACGTTATTGGTAAGGTCTTGCCCGGTCCCCCCGGAACTTCCGGTTTAGGCCAGTCCCCGTTGTTGCCAGTGCAGATTCGCCGGCATACGAAGTAAGAAATGAGCGCTTGTTTTCATCTGTTGTGTGAAAGGTATTTGTTAAAGTTCTACTATGAAGGAGTGGACGTCTAGAATCCGTCGGATGATCAACTGCAGAGCAGATTATTAAAATACGACGTGTCTTTGTGGCCACCAGTTGTATAGCGCACTACGTACCATACACGTTAGGTGGCAGAGCAGCCTACGGCTGAACCTCGCCCGCTAAATAAAATTATTATTATTATTATGTACACGAACGACGAACGTTTAGATATATTCAATTATTTTGTAAATGGAAAAGTGAGGGAAAGATAATTCTATAAAACTAGTGATATTATTATATAATAAAGTATGCTTAAGTGAATCTTTGCCAACAAATCTGCAGAAGTAATGACACATAACAAATGCTAGTAAATATATGTGCTTTCAACGTCGCCTTTTCACCTGAGGGATTTAGGGAAAACCTATGATATTACATGCCACTTTCACTTGCAGGAATTTACTTCAAGCAACAAGGGAGTTTTCAGACTGAAGCGACAAGCGATATCGGGATTTCGCACAGAAGCATTCGATCTTAAGCAAACCATTCACCAGTCACGCTTGCGTAAATAACGTGTCGGGGCAATACAATGCACGGTATTGATAAAATGGCCCAGTCCGAGCGACAAGCGACACCTGCAATTTGTGGTTCGGAAGGTGTTGTTTATTTTTTAATGTTGGTTTCCAAGAGAGACGTATCGCTGCAGTCTGAAAGCTTCCTTTGGAACCAATTCACCACGAGAAAATGCACGTGTCGCTTGGACTAGACTGTTGTTTTCTCAGTACTGTACCTTGTGTCCCCTAGCTCTGCTGTACTCGTATGCAAGGTGAATTGTTTCCTTTAGAGTAAAGGGGCTGTTGCTTGTCGCTTCGGTGTGTAATCTCCGTGCCACTTAAAATAAAGTGAATCCTCAGTGATCATGAAATTTTTCGAACAGAAGCGACACGACAAGCTGCACGTGTCACTCAGATTCCCAATGGCGTGTATTGTGCTCCCTGACACTTGATTTCCCATGACTGGTAAATGCTTATTTATAGACTAAATGGACCTGTGTCGCTTGTCACTTCGGTACGAACTACTGCTGTCGCGTGTCGCTTCGGTTTGAAACCTCACTAAGAGGCGTGCTTTTCACCACAGCACAATACGCAGATAAACGATCAACATGCTTGTAACAAAATGCAAGTCGTACAAATACTTTCCGGGTAAAAATCCTTTCTCGTTCTGCTTGTATCAAATTGTTTCATCTCTCTACATCCTTCAAACAAAAAAAAAAGGATAACAGCTGACAGCAAAACAGTAACAGTGGTGATTTCTTTTATTTCATTTAGGAGAACCACCAGCTTCAAAACTGGATATGTCCTAAAATTTATCGTAAGTCAGTCACAAATAAAGTGGTTCTCCTAAATGAAATAAATAAATCACTACCACTGTTACTGTTGTGCTGTCAGCTGTTATCTTGTTTGTTTTGTTTTAAGGGTTTTCAATTTCTCATGTTTTGATAACATATTCCCATCTAACAGTTGATTCTGGATAAGAATGGTTTTACGTACGATAAATTAGTTAAGAGTAATCTTTTAAAGTAAGTTCTATTGCCTTTCTCAAAAAAAAAAAAATATATAATATTTGTGTGCAGTATTTCTCTGTTTATTGTATTCTATAAATTACCACGTTCCACTAGGACGTAATATTAAATCTGCGTATTGCTCCCATCGCCCCTACTTTTTAGAGAAAGTTATTTTTTTAATAAGTGGGAACATTGCCAAAAAAGTTTCTGAGTTTGAAAAATTCTATATCCATTTTTAAGTATGTTCCATTCCACATTAAATTTACAATTTCAAAACTGCTACAATGGTAATTTAACTTGCTGTTAAACGGGTCGTGTGACCCGTATATTATAAGGGTTGACCAAATGAAAGACTTTTGTCGCAGCGTCGTAGCTTTACTAACGAGCAGCTAGGGACAGCATTAGCAACTTGGATATACATGCTAACGGAACCAAACATAACCTGCCTAACCTATCCACGCAGGCATATAATAGCTGAAATAAACATGTAAATATGTTAGGCAGTTTAGATTTTGTCTATTTAAACTATTATATGTATTCGTGGGTAACAGTTCGTTATATTGGAGACATTAAAATCTGATATTTTGTGTTTTTCATGGTTCGTAGTTACGAATTGTGTATTGCGGAACATAGTTCAAGGTGCCATTATGCTTTTTACATGAAAACAAACACAATTTTTCACATATAGAGTAGTGTTTGTTATTCATTTTTTCGCTTCCCTAACACAATATGGCGGGCACACGTTCACTAACGTTATCGGTATGCAGGGTTTCCAACCTTAGTCACCGAAAAATACCTACTATCGTGTTCGTCACGCGTGCAAATTGAACATTATACATGGGTAGCTGACGGATAGCCCCACGAACCATTTCTGATAAGGTTAGGTTTGGTTAGGTTAAGCAAGCATAGTTAAAAAAAAGGGGGGTTGGAAACACTGACCGGGGGTTACGTCATCAAACGTATGGAGCATCCAGTTCACATAGGAAAGCAATGGCAATTGTGCGTCGGTGAGATATTTCTCTTACAAAATACATGATTTCCCGGTCAAATAGATTCCTCGATGAAAGAAAATACCTTGACGAACGTTAGAAACCTTAGAGAAAGTAGTAAAAAGTAGTACTCCGTAAGTAGTTTCTTGTGTAAAAATGAAGAAATGTGTCTCCGATATAACGAATTGTTACTGTATACATGTATAGGTTAGGCAGGTTGGGTTTGGTGCTGTTAGCATGTATTTCCAAGTTGCTAATGCTGTCCCTAGCCGCTCGTGCTTAACTACGCAGAGCTTTGTGTTTGCTCTGTTAGGTGGTGTTGCATGTGAGAAAGCATACAACCTCTGACAATAAAGTTCGGTGAATGATCCGGAATATCGAAAGTAGACGAATTCTTAATGAAACCTACCTTACTGTCCTTCGAAGTAGTCCCCTCCCATGGCTATGCACCATTGAGAAGGGCTGTACATGTCCTGGAAACTTTTAGAAAAGTCTTCTTTCGGGATGGTGTTCAACACCCTCGTCATGTTCCGTTCGATGTCCGGAATATCCTCAAATCTCTGACCTTTCAAAGCGATTTTGGGGCATGGGAAGAGAAAGAAATCTGGAGGATTCAGATCCAAATTTCTTGCAATGCATTGCTACAGAGGATGAGAGCTGGTGGGTGAGGTACGACCCTGCAACGAAACGCCAAAGCATGGAATGGCGTTCTCCTGCATCACCCCGTCGGAAGAAGGCCAAGGTGGAAAAATTGCTGTTCCCTCCGGCAGGAATTCCTTGTGGATCATGCCATCACTGTCAAAGAAAGTGATAAGCATCGTCTTGATGCGTGATTTTTACACCTTGACCTTCTTTCGACGGGGTGATGCAGAAAAACGCCATTCCATGCTTTGGCGTTTCGTTGCAGGGTCGTACCTCACACACCAGCTCTCATCTTCTGTAGCAATGCATTGCAATAAATTTGGATCTGAATCCTCCAGATTTCTTTCTCTTCCCACGCTTCAAAATCGCTGTGAAAGGTCAGAGATTTGAGGATATTCCGGACATCCAACGGAACGTGACGAGGGTGTTGAACACCATCCCGAAAGAAGACTTTTCTAAAAGTTTCCAGGACATGTACAGCTGTTCTCGACAGTGCATAGCCATGGGAGGGAACTACTTCGAAGGTCAGTAAGATAGGTTTCATTAACAATTTGTCTACTTTCGATATTCAGGATCATTCACCGAACTTTATTGTCAGAGGTTGTATATTGTATGCATACCTGGTATGGTCTGATGGCGCAGTGTGTTGTTTACATGTGCAGAAGCACGTTTACAACATGGATTCATCAAAAATGGGCCCAGCGAGCAGTTATTCAATTGCACAGGTGTGCCGTGATCTGTTGCAGCGTTTCTGCTGGGAGGTCCTCGACCATCCTCTCTACAGCCCGATTTCTCTCCCTGCGACTACCACATCTTTGGGCCACTAAAAAAAAAAATCTGAAGGGCCGCCGGTTTGCCAACGATGCTGAGGTCCGTGATGCCGTTGAAGATCGGTTCCGCAGTCAACCATGGACGTTCTTCGCTCAGGGTATTGACACGCTGGGACACTTGCTTGAACAGACAAGGTGACTATGTGTAGAGCATATGTCACCCATGGATCACTTTTACTTCCTGTATGTTCATATATTCAAACTAATAAATCATTATAATGATTTTCTGTAATTACAGAAAAGAACCAAGAGTCTTACTTATAGAATACCCAATGGAATTTTTTGGAACAGTTACTTTTAGATAAACCTTTGCTGTTTTTGAGGTAGTATGAAACCATTTTAGAGTTCGGAAACTTGTATGCAGAGTAGGATACATAACATTACCAGCTAAATTACTCATTGCCATCTTCAATTGCTTTGTTGTGTGCAAATCAAAGATGAATGAAAACATACTGCAAACAACACTGTTTATAACTTCAACATCATACATGATGTATGAATGAAAATACTGCTAAACAATTTATCTGGTATATCTTTTACATCCCACTGTTTAGAGCTACCGATGTTAGAATATATTCTGAAATGGGCTCTAGTTCTGATTCTTTAATTCCGAACTAATCTGGTATACATATTTTTTTTACACGGTTCGATGGTAACAGATTCGAATGTTTAATTACTTTTGGTATCAGTGAGTGCTTTAATATTATTTTTTTTAAATATTTTCAATAAATATTTCATACAATAACTAAGTTGTAACACTGCTTGTTTTATCAAAATCTTTTGGTAAATACCTACATGTCCCACAGAAGTAACGTGATAGGAAATGTACATATATATATATATATATATATTTACAGCCCTTAAATAGAAGAAATACAAAATTAAATTTCCCAGAAAATCAGATATATGTACAAGGGTCGTTCAAGGTTGACCGGGATTTTCGTACGTAAAAAATCGATGAATAGCCGGATCATGATGAAACGTGCAGGTGACGTAATGTATTCCTTCGCGAGTAACTAGCGCCCGGCATGACGTATTTCACGCATGCGCAGCAGTTGCAGCGAACATGGCGGCAAGCAGTGTGTCTGTGGCTGTGGAGCAGCGGTGTGTAATCAAATTTCTCGTGAAGGAGAAAGTGAAACCAGCTGATATTTTCAGACGATTGCAAGCACAGTATGGTGAACAAACGATGTCGCGGACAAGAGTGTACGAATGGTGTGAGCAGTTTCGTGAAGGACGGGAGCTGGTGACAAATGAAGCGCATGGACACATTCGTCCGACTGCAGTCACACCAGTGAATATCGCACGTGTTGAGCAAATGATTCTTGAGAACCGGCGAGTAACAGTGCGGGATATTGCTGCCGAGGTGAATATCAGTGTCGGGAGTGTTGAGACAATCATTCACGACCACTTATGCTTCCGCAAAATCTGTGCAAGGTGGGTTCCCCGCCAGCTGACATTCGATCAGAAGTGGACATGCAGGATGGTCTGTGAACAGCTACTGAATCGGTTTTGAGCAGAAGGTGATGAATTGTTGCAATCCATCATCACGTGTGATGAAACATGGTTGCACAATTCAACCCCAGAGACCAAAAGACGCAGCATATAGTGGCGGCATAAAGGTTCCCCGCCCCCCAAGAAAAGCAAAATGCAGCCGTCCGCTGGAAAGATCATGGCAAGTGTCTTCTGCGACATGAAGGGCGTTATCCATGTGGGTTTTCTGGACAAAGGGAGCACGATTAATGCCCAGTATTACTCCACATTGTTGAGTGGTGCTGTACGAAAGTCCATTCGCAAGAAAAGACCTGGGATGTTGTCTGGAAATGCCATTCTTCTCCATGACAATGCCCGCCCTCACACAGCCAATGTGACAACAACAACTCTGGCCGGCATGCGCTTTGAAGTTCTGCCCCATGCCCCCTACAGTCCGGATTTAGCCCCAAGTGATTATCATTTGTTTGCACCCCTTAAAGATCATCTGGGAGGGAAGAAATTCACAACAGACGAAGCACTGCGGAGCGATGTCCTCCAGTGGCTACGACAACAACCAAGTTCTTTCTATGCCAAAGGAATTCGGGAGCTGCCAGAACGATGGCAACGGTGCTTCGGCGTGCACGGAGAATACTTTGAACAACTGACATAGTTTGGTGTTTCTTCTCTGCAGAAATAAAAGTCCCGGTCAACCTTGAACGACCCTTGTAGTACTACAAAATATAACAAAATTGGTATGGGTGGGATGTTTTAGTTATTGAAATTGAACAGAATGTTCAAAGTTAGTTTCTGAACGTGAGATCAGATTGTGTATTATTTTCTGTTTGAAACGATTAATCTTGCAGTACTGAAATCTGGCTCACTCTAAAATATGAAGCCAATTATTTATTCCGTCCCCTTTAAAAAGGTTATAACACCATTAAGCCTTGTTTCCATGATTATGAAAAACTAAATATGCCGACCAAGGCAGTAATTTATTTTATTAATTTATTTAGTTTTTTTAAAAAGGTACAGAAATGAACGTTTTCGAAAACTGCCCTTGTTTTTGTGGGTCACATTCCATGCGAAACCATCCAATGATGGTTGCATGACCATTTTAGAAAAAAATAATTTTTAGTACATAGGTTTGTACATGTTTCTAGATATCAAAACCAATGTTAAAAAAAATTATTGTCTTTAGTTCTCCTGGGGCAGCCATTTTTCCAACATGGCGCATGTTTTTTTTTGCTCATGTAGCAGTATACAGAAACCTTAATATCTCAAAAACCATTAGATCTAGAGACCTGAAACAAAATTCATTTTGTAGCTAATGAAGTATACTTCCTATGATATTCAGGTATGTTTTGCTTGAAATTGCATCGTAAGTACGAAAATTATGGTGGAAAATGGGGTAACAATAGTTTAAAAATTGCATTTTTAAGCCTGATTTTTTTAATGAAGGGGTTTAGTCTAAGGCTTGATTTTTTTTCATGTGTAGACCTACCTGCAGGGTGTCTGTAAATAAAATATCAGTGCCTAGAAATGCACCCCTTTTCTACAGCATGAGCTCAAACATGGTCGTTCATTGAATTTTGACAGTTTTCGGGGTTAAATATCTCAGATGGGTCCCCTTTAAAAATTCTGAAAGTTGGCACATAGGAAGCCCTTTATGAACCTAACTCACAGTAAAAATCTCAACTTTTAGATTCAACTCGTTTTAGTCAATTGGTAACCTAATTTCTGACGTTGCAAAGTAAGGTTAAACTACATCCCATACTTAGAATAATGAAGTCTTTTATTTTTTAAATTTGGGTTAAATAAAGCCTCAGAAAGTTTAGTAACATAAGGTTTTAATAATTAACTTACCACAAATTGAAATCACAAGGTATGACAATTGAAAATCTGCAAAATTTCATTGCAAAAGGTTTGATTTATTAGGTACCCACGACCAGTTGGTATTGTCAGCTCGTTTCCTATTCATTCTCTTTGTTAAACCAGGCAGGATTCTTTGTTCTTTCACTAAGTTCCTAAGTAAATTATCAGAAAAAAAAACATGCGCCATGTTGGAAAAATGGAGCTAAAGACAATAATTTTTTTGAACATTGGTTTTGATATCTAGAAACATGTACAAACCTATGTACTAAAAATGATTTTTTTTTTAAATGGTCATGCAAACCACCATTGGATGGTTTGGCATGGAATGACCCTATGGGGACTGCTACTAGAAAGAGAGAGAGAGCACAGTTAACTCCCCCCCCCCCCCCGAAGGCTGTGGATTTTTCTAAAATGGTCATGCAACCAAATATTTTAAAATTGGTTGATTTGACATGGAATGACCCTTGTGCAAATGAAACTTGTTCCCCGAAGTTTGTCAGAATCAAGAATTACAATGGTCAGTGTCTATATAATTTGATTTTAAATTACTCTTGTAATTAACCCGATTTTCTTTTCAAGAAATTATTTGCTATTTTTATTCTTTTCATCAGATTTGGGCACTTCACTTCAGTAAGACATAGACATGGAGAGCTCAATGAAGGATTGCAAGTTACTTGATTCCAATGATGAGACATTTGTAAGTGGTTTAAAATATGTAAAGGAAGAGGTAAACATTGAGTCTTTTGATACAGTGGATGAATTCACATCCTGTGGAGTAGTGAAGGTGGAAAATGAAGAAGACAGTATGTTTTCAGGGAGTTTTTCAACTGCTGTGCATGAGGAATTTCGCACCAATGAAAGTGATTATGACTATCCAGTACAAAAACAAGAAGGCATTGATCTTGATGAAGGAAATGTGTCTACATTAAATATTAAAGAAGAATACCTTCCTCTTTCTGATGAAATGTCAGAAATGATAACAAGCAGAGAGGATATGAAGGATGAACCTCTACGAAATGAAGGGTAATTATACTTTACTTGGCTTAATATACTTTTTAATCTCTAATACTTCATACATTATATAAGTTACAATACTGGTGTGTTCTATCAAAATATTTTAGTAAATACACAAGTTCCATTGTTAAAGTTTTAAATTGGTGAGAATTTAGCATTGCAATTAGACCACACTAATCTGGCATAGCTTTGCTTTAAAATTTTGGTCACACATATGAAATAATCACAATGTATTCAAATAACTATAATCATGAAGTAAACATTTCACCGATTAATTTCTGGGAAAGAAAATGATAAAAATTTGTCAATTTTGTAACTTTTGTTAAGGAATTTAGACTCCATGAAAATGTTATATAACAGTTTAGAAACTTTGTAAGGTAGCCTACTTTGTCTTGGAATAAGTTTTGGATGGTTTTTATGATAAAATATATAGTCAGCCCTTTTTTGGATTTTAAATTGAGGAAATTGATAGAAAATGCCAGGCAAAATGCTAGTTGTTTTTAACCCTAGCTTACCCATGTGGTACAAGAAACTTACTTACCTGAAGGGGGGTGGGGGCTCACAGACCCACACTTTTTTTATCACTCATTTTCAAGAAACCATTTTGTTATTAAATCACTGCTTCTTTTGTTGATTAAATATGTTTATTATTTATTAATTACTATAATAGTTACAAAAATTACCATCATTTATAAATAATAATAACCAATTATTGCATGAGTGTCGCACACGAATTTTACCATTAGCTAAAGCTCACAAAAACCACAATAATTTTTATTGATGCTTTTTCGTTCATATAGGAGGCAGTTGTTTATTAATTATAATTATGCAAAAATTACCATCACTACAAACCAATTTTACACTGTCAATGGCATGTGTGTCTCAAATAACACACATTCAAAAATGGCATCTGGTAGAACCAACAAGTGCATTTTACACTATTTACATTACATTTATATTTCTATGAACAAAAGTAGTACAGAAATATTGAGAACAAGGTATTTTATTTTCATTTTTTCATCCCCCTCGGGTAAGCTAGGGTTAACTTTTAATGGACAGTTGTTAGTTCACATATGTGCCAGTCCGATGTGATACCAACAACACATAATTTCTATGAAAGTACAGATGATACTTCAGTTCATTTATATGCATGTGAAGGTCTGACATACTCAAGTTCCAGCACAATATCAGTATTGGATGTTGGTCCAAAGCTGGTTTTAGTTTTTAGTGAAGTATTTTTAAATTTAAAAATAGTAAATAATAGGGTTGAGCCAATATCACTGCAAATTGATACTGATACTAGTGCCAGTATTACTGATTCCCACCAATACTGATACTTGAAAATTGTAACAATTCAAGGTGATTCAGATTATTTATAATTTTAATATGTGTTCATGTTTCAGGGAATGAATAGCAAATTAGGTGAAGATTTTCACACCAGGTGTGCATTTATTTCAATATCGTTGGTACGGGCAGGCTGTTATTTGTAGGGGGGATGGGGGATTTCCCCTTCTGGGTACTCGTGTCCCCCCATCTGCTTGATACATTTTATACATGGGGTAAAATGTTATATGGCATGAAGTCATTATCTCATGCTGTCTACACATGAAAAAAAATCAAGCCTTAGACTAAACCCCTTCATTAAAAAAATTGGGCTAAAAAATGCAATTTTTTAACTATTGTTACCCCATTTGCCACCATAATTTTCGTACTTACGATGCAATTTCAAGCAAAACATACCTGCATATAGGAAGTATACTTCATTAGCTACAAAATGAATTTTGTTTCAGGTGTCTAGCTTTAATGGTTTTTGAGATATTAAGGTTTCTGTATACTACTACATGAGCAAAAAAAAACATGCGCCATGTTGGAAAAATGGCTGCCCCAGGAAAACTAAAGAAAATATATTTTTTTGAACATTGGTTTTGATATCTAGAAACATGTACAAACCTATGTACTAAAAATGATTTTTTTTCTAAAATGGTCATGCAAACCACCATTGGATGGTTTGGCATGGAATGACCCTATGGGGACTGCTACTATAAAAAGAGAGAGAGCACAGTTACCCCCCCCCCCCCGAAGGCTGTGGACGCATCCCCCAAAGTTGTTCATCAAAATCCCCCTCACAAAAGAATTGTTCATCACAACCCTCCCCCCCCCACACACACACAGATATAGTTAGGATAAACACACAGTAATCAGTAATTGGTTTTTGTTTGAATGTCTATAATTTGATTTTTCTTTAAATTAAATTTTGAAATTCGTAAGCTTTTCACCAGAGGCGGCACGTTTAAAAAAATTGGTGAGGGGCAAAGCTTGGCGTAAACAATATTTGATATATGTAAATATACATATCTGTCCCTGTCGGCAAATTGGGGGGGGCAGAAAGTGCCTATGCTTTACACAACAAAATCTGACAGTATTTTACAATTATCCAGTAAGTCGTAGCTCAGGAACACTTATAGGAAAAAAATCGTGCCTGAAATAATTCAACACTAAAACTGATGTCCGCATGTTGGATGTTAGGAGCCGACTCGGAAGTACAACAATTAAAACAGCTGGCCGAGATGCCAACAATCAAAAGGTGCATGACATTCAATACCTTTCATTCCAGTTGAAATTAAAAGTCTAAGGAAAGAAAAAGCACGGCTCACTTTCATGTTTGCTACAGGAAATAGTGTTCTTGTGGGTCTTGTTAAGTCACGAAGTAGATGCTGAATATCTAATAACCACAACTAAAAATAATTAACCAGTCAGTCAATTGAAACAATCACTCCATTTTTGTGTGAAGATAACAAAAAAGGTAAAGTGCTCCCCTGTGCATAGCACCACGCCATGAAGGCGTATAGGGGGTGTGGGGGTAACGCCCCACACTTTCTTGATCCAGTCGTGAGTGGGGGTGATGTGATCAATGGTAGCTAAACTATAAAATTTTGTCCCATCATGCAAGCCCCCCCTCCTGTGGGCACCCCTAATAGACAGTATGAGTTTGTCCCCATGCTGCAAGTGGAAGCGATTTTTCAAGTTATTATATCATGTATGAAATATATGATATAGACAAATTTTCAGTCATTCTTTATGGATAAAAAACTGCAACAACTTAAACTTCAAGTTATAGCTAATGAAATGGGACTTTTTTTTCAATGACAGATAAAATCTTCAACGTGCCCTCTTTCCATTCATGTATTTTTCTACTCCATGAGAAGTGTTGTATTCCCAAGAGAACAAGTAAAATAATACTCCCATATGCACAATGCTAAGTTTTCTCCTCCTATGACCATCTAGCGCACATATCTCTTTTCTTCAGCTCACCGCGGAGAAAGTTTGGTGGAGGAGGAGCAGTTTAGGATCTGGACACAAACCCTTCCTCCTGCCCTTAATGTAAAAGAAGTACTCCTTTATCAACAAAACTATTTATTACACTTGTTGAGCAATAGGATATACGTCTTGAGTGGATAGTAGTAGTTCCCATTTCTTCCTATAATATTGTTGCAAAAATAAATTTGAGCTGACCCACTCCGATACCACCAGTACTGGCTCAACCTTAGTAAAGAATAAATCTTTGAAACATAGTGCATAGTTAAGGAAGATTTGGATTTCGGATAGAGGGTATATTCCAAATTATATTACCGTACTCTACACTAACTGCTTTAAAATTTGAGCTTACAAGGTGAAGTCCACTTAAGTTGAATTCTGTATACACTATGTTATTAATTTCTCAAATATATTTAATAATAATAATAATAATTAATTTCTTCATCATTTCAGCATGCACTATGTTAATTATATTTTTATAACTATTCATTTAATGTGTTGCATATGTTTTCTAATAACACTGCTCAACATTTGAAAGAAGTTGAATGATATTTTGAAATTAACAGGTGAACCTTAATGGATTTGTCATGCTGAGTTTGAAAATGATATCTGTTTTCTTCTCTATCACGTCAAGTTTTTCACAAATGGCACAAACTGGATTTGGTTGATGAGTGTACTACTGGTGCAGGTGTAGCCTACAATGGATATGGATAACAAATCACACACACACAATAATTTAATGCCAATACTTTTTACACACATGATGGTAAGTGGGCTATGTGATGAAATAAGCCTGTCATATCAGTAAAGTGTCATATTTTAGAGCATTTGTTACCATGTGCTAAGATCTTGTAAGAAAGAAATAGTTAGGTGCTGCTAATACAATTTAATCATGGGAATAACATGTTCTTTCTTCTCGACTTCTTGTCTGTGGTACCTTTGAAGCAGGAACATCCCTTTTTAGCATCGAGCAGTAATCTGTCATCTGCATTATACCTGCCCTAGTGTCTTAAATGTCTGTCTTGAAACTTACCCAGGCTACATTTTCAGATTGGGTTATTGTATTTTCAAATTAGCTGTCGGCCATCAATTTTTAGATTTGTGGGCCAATAGAAATGCAATCCTTAAGTTTATCCAAAGTGATTGATGGGATTTTCCTGGCAGTATGCTGAAAGCATTTGCTTTCTCTATTCAGTGCCTTCACGAACTGTTTCATTATGTCTAACTTGAATAAATATGGTGGAAGTGAGACTTGAGACTGATCAAGCAATTTTTGACGTGACACATGGTGACAGACAATCTCAACGTAGCTAAGTTTTGTCCTGGCTGTCCCATTCACAAAGAAAGAAAGGTATTTGGTGCTTCCAGCCTGCAACCTTAGCAACAAACCTATTACTTTGAAATCGCCACATACATACCACCTGACCAGTGTTCTTCATATTTCACTTTATAGTGCATTATCTTTACATTTTCATAGATTCCTTCATCGAAACTTAATAAGCTATTCAGACATATAGAAACACATTGCCATTATGTTGTAGTACATATTTCAAGTTTGTCTTCAATACACTATAAACCACCCCGTAGAATTGAAACCGCTTCCACTTCCCTTTGGTAAATTTAATTTCTGTAGTAGGTCATTCAAGTGCTCTTGTGTGAACACTTACGGCATGCCACCACTTGTACCAAAATATGCATGGTATGCGTTTATCACAAATTCATTAGTTCTGTCTTTGCCTCTTCACCAAATATCTGCCACAAATATAACAAAATAGGACTAGAGAATTCATAGGGTGATTTCAGACTAAAGCAACGTACAAAACATGTCACTTGGGAATGAGCCAATCAATGACAATGTTGCACACTGTAGTGGCATGACAAGCTGCGCAAGTCTGCATTTGATTGGTGAAATCTCGCGTGCACTTCCGACCTGACATTCTGATCACTTTCACTTTCAAGAACAAAACAAACAAATGCCACTTAGTGGGTAAATTGAAAAAGTGAAAAATTAAAAACCAGAGTTTTTAAAACACAGATGTTGATGAAAAATTCGAACCTGTTGCAAAATCATCTGCCAAGGGACTGTTATAAAACACACTCACATCAAAATCTTCGGAACCCATGTTGAGCAGTGCAATTAATCAAAGTGAAGTTTCCTCAATTTTGCTCTCTTCTAACACTAATCTTGTTTAAGAATTTCTAAGCTTTATAGGATTGTAATGTAATTGTACTTTGCATAGCAGTATGTCATCAACTTTCACCCAATTAATCAAATATCTTCACATTTCAGAAATCAGCTAATGGACATACCAGCTAACACAAATCATGTGATTGATGTATTTGAAAGTAAAGAATTTGGTTCAATTCACTACTGTAATACTTGCAACATAGTGCTTCCTTTGAAAAGCAGTTTAGATGATCACTTGCAAAATCATGAAGAAGAAAAAGTTTTCAAGTGCAGTTATTGCGAAAAAGAATTTATGACAAAGAAAAAACTGATATTTCACCTTAGAATTCATGAAGGAATTCGTCCGTTCCAATGTACTCAGTGCAAAAAAGACTTTACGCGGAAGCAAAACCTCATTAGGCATATGAAAATTCATGTTGCAGTTCGTCCCTTCAAGTGTAATATTTGTGAGAAAAAATTTTTGGACAGTAGTCAATTGAAACGACATCAAACAATTCATGATGAGCATCGCCCATTCAAATGTAATCATTGTGATAAATCATATACCTGTACACAAAACTTAAATAGGCACCGTAAAATCCACGAAGAGATTCTTCCATTCAAGTGCAGTCAATGTGAAAAAGCTTTTACAGAAAAATCAAAATTAAATAGACATCTAAAAGTTCATAAAAGCATTGCACCGTATAAACTACCCTTATCATTTGCAATAACATTACCACTTGACAGATTTTTAAACATTATTTAATTCCAATTTGAATCATTTTAAGAGGCATTAACAGAAGTTTTTAATATTATTATTGGTACCAACTGTATGTGTTTTGATGGTATCACAAACTAAGATCATGGTTGTTTTCTTCCAATTTTTTATCACTTTACTTCCATAGTCCTCCATATCACTTCATCAAAATTCTACTTCAATAAGCACAAGAAAATTGGACAACTAGAAAATAGCAGATACTGTATTTCACCACATAATCATTGCACTCTGTTTTTGTTCAGTCCAAAATTTTATTTATACCCTTTCATTGTGTAATTGTCACATCGGTGTGTCAGAATTATAGTGGTGCAGAACCTTTGGACACGGAAGATTATATTTTATAAACCCGTACCTAGTAACACTGAGTAAATTTTTTCAAGTTAATACAGGGTGAGTCATAAGTCTCCATACAAATTGTGAAAATTTTCCTTTTCAGGAAGGTGAACCAATGAAAAAGAGACGCCACTAACGGAGGAAGAACAGATTGACATCATTCTGTTGGCTGGGACCCATCGCCTCTGCGGAAATTGGAATCCGCCAAAGCAGTGTCATGCGCATTTTGCAAATGAACAAGTGGCACCCATACAAGCTGCAGCTCTTGCAACATGTTACATCCTGACCGTAGAGCAGAGTTCCGTGAAAGGGCACTGAATTTCTTGATAAGTTTGGCCACGGTGTCATGGGTTATCTGCGTTCTGTGGGTTGCATTGAATGTACGTGCTACATGACGGCTGGTACCACTCCCAGCCAACAGAATGATGTCAATCCATTCTTCCTTCGTTAGTGGCATCTCTTTTTCGTTGGTTCACCTGCCTGACAAGGAAAAATAAACATTACTCACCGTTTTCACAATTTGTATGGAGACTTATGACTCACCCTGTATATGACCATAATGCACAAACCATTCAAGAACAACTAATGTGCTGACTTTTTTTTTTTCCAGACTTGCAAAATATTTGCTAAATTATCCGAAAGAAATTATGTGCGTCGATATGGAATATTCAATTTTAACGTACATTCACAAGTATTCTGTGCATCCTAATCTTTCACCAAAGACAGTTTACCTAGTAATAAATTATTTTCAAGTACCGTTGATACTAGTACATTTTTTCAAGCTTCACATAGTAGAAACACCCCACTTTTTCTGTTAAAATATTTGGCATAAAATCTGAGATGATTATGTGCTGAAATACAGTAAGTACAGCTCATACATCATGAATTGACCAGTCTCTTTACAACATTTTTTCATAAAGAATGTTTTTTTTTTTTTTTTGTGTATCCATAAGCAACAGTACAAGTAACTGGCAGTAAGAGAAATGCATTTCCTTGGCATTTCAAACCAGGCATTTTAGGGAAGGGGGGGAGCACTTTGTATATTTACTATTTAGAAATTATTTACAAGGTGGTGATGAAAAAAATAAGATCTTGTGAATACAGAAGTTAGTTTTTCTAAGGTATTGTTGTAATTAGACATTTTTCAAAGAAAACATTTATAGGTTTGAACATTACAGAATGTTTTCTTTGTGGAATTATGCTCGCATACTGCATAGATATGCATTAATTTTAAAAAAGTGTAAACTTCTGTGAGATATCAAGAATATGCAAATATCATTTATTGTCTTTATTTACATTCTTCTCATTTTTTATAGTTTTTTTTAACAAATTGTTGTTGAAAATTGATGTAATAATTTATAATCATTCACATGTCAATTTATATTGCATATCATCATTATGTTTGTGACAAAAACACTCCAACAAGAAGTTTTTGTACAAAAACTATGAACTGGGTTTTTAACTAACTGTTTCTGTTACAGAGACTGAGTCCCACGAATTCATCTTTTGTACTTATCGAAGTAGATACACTCTGAATGCACTTACTTGAAATAAATTATTGTGTAGGATTAAAATGTTAATTCCATTCATCTTTGTGACTGAAAAATCTGTCAAATTTTATATGTATTTTTGTATTGCATTTCTACATGTCCGTAAGTACACAATTTTGTTAAACATCTCTGTATATAGCAGTTAAAATAATTTTGTCTTATATATTATTGTTTTCTGTGTTTCTTTCTGTTTATACGTGTTTGAGATATTAAATATTTCGGAAGTGCCTTGAGCTTTTATTTATTTACATACTTTTCACCAAACTTGCCTGTTAACTATAATGTGTAGCCATGTTGTTTTAATTTGTAGCAAATAGACATCATCAGAGCCTTGTTTATATATATTTTTTTAAAGTCAATAGTAATCATTGTAAAATGGTAATTGTAGGCTCTGGATAATGGGCTTATTTTTTTAGCTTATTAGGCAAAAACATTTAAGACCTTAAGAATCATTATAATAGTGCAAAGATTGTATTATATTTTTGATGCTGCTTATTTTCTCTCCATACAGAGTAGGGTCCTTCATACAAAAGTTAAACGAAACTAGAAATAAAATACCCATGAATAGCAGAAAAAAACATTCTAGCACTCTCTGCACCATTAACAATTGCAATTTGTTAATAGTTCTATAACTTCCAACCAAGAAAATTTTCACTTGGGTTCATGATGCTCAGGGTGCACCATTGGAGTAATATTTTAAACATTTTTTTGCATTTTTTTCGGAGAAACTAGGAAGTAAAAGAGGTTCACATGGTAGATTGTACACTGGCTTCTCCCTGCCATATCTGGCGTGTTTTCTTGTGAAGAATTGGTTAAATTTCTTAAGTTTGAAGCATCGTGAAACTTTATTAACTTATACAGGGTGTCATTTTAATGGCGCCCACGGACCACAGATTCGTATAGAGGACATCAAAACAAACAACTTTTCTCAGTAACTTTTTCCTCGGTGCGTCGATTTGACGCTACAGCCATTCAAAAAAGGCTGTTTTGCAGCCTGGATGCTTGCAACCCAACACAACATTTAATCGTATCTGTGTCATCATTTCCTAAGGCGAAACGGTGCACGGCAGGGTTGCAAAGAACACACAATTTTTTTGAAAAATGACAAACTACCAACCACATTATTAGCTGTAAAACGAAGCGAGAAACGCGTCCAGTAGACCAAACATCATAACCTACCAGCCAGAAGATCAGCAGTCATCTCAGAACGAAGTGTCAATATCGGATTTTATCTCAGCCTACATGTCAAATATCAACAATAATAATTTTTATTGGACTTACAGTTTACATGTGGCTGTTTACGCCCAGCTACATGTCAAATATTTTCAAACTCGTTGCAAGGTTGATATCTATAGGTTTGTGTCCAGATGCCTTGCGATACTTTTGTGCTGATAACGGAAGTATCCTAGGTCCACATTGTTACATTACGGCTAAAACACGTACAACCACAGTAACAATGTAATGATGAATCAGTTGCGAATATAGTGCCCAGTTGTGAACTATTACATGTGTATCCGGTGCATAGATAAACACAGTTGTCGAAGACGAATTTCTATTACTACTACTTATATCCTTTTTTTTTTCAACCATTTTTGCCACTTGCCTTAGAATGCCCTGAATATACATTATATTTTTTTGTTGCTTATCTTCGGAATTTTGAGTTCTTTCATTTCTATTTTGTCATCTGTTCTGTGACACAGACAACTAGTATCAGAAGGACGAAGTGGATAGACTAAATTGTAGATGCCAACTTAGTAACTAGACTTGCAAATATTTCACATGTAAGCTGAGACAAAATTTGATATGACCGCTTCCACTTGAATTCTATTTTCTTTCTACCATTTTTCGTATTGTTTGTTTACTTCCTGTTAGGTTACAGAACTTGTTTTCTCGTTTTGTTTTACGGTACATAATGTGGCTGATTGTAGCTATGTCATTTTTCGTTGAATATGTGTGTTCCCAGCAACCCTGGAATGCATCGCTTCACGACGGGATATGACGTCACAAATGCAATCAAATGTTGTGTGTGGTTGCCAGCATTCAGGTGGCAAAATGGGCATTTTTGAATGACTGTAGCGCTGAACTGATGCACCAACGAGAAAAATGTTACTGAGAAAAGTTGTTTGTTTCCATGTCCTCTATACGTTTCCGTGGTGCATGGGCGCCATTAAATCAACGCCCCTGCACAAGAGATTAAGTCTGCATGCACATCTGTAATGTTGAGTTGTTATCTTGTATTATACAGGGTGTCTCAAAAGTAATAGGCAACCTGACACACGTGAAAGTACATGATAATAGAAGCAAAAAGTCTCAGTAAACATGGGTCTGCAAACGAGCCGTTTTCGAGATAATCACGAATGTGTGATTACAAGCTGCCACTGACTTAATTGTTTGTAAACGCCGTCCTAGTTGGTAAAATGCTAATAATGTGTACGGATATGTGGGTACAAGCTGTACCACCTCTCGGAAATGTTCTCTTTGATTGCAACGCGACCTCTCGGAAATGTTCTGTTTTGTAAACAAAGAGCAAACCTCAGATCGCGCAAGGAGTAAAGCACTCTGTGTTTACAAAATGTAATCAATGACGTCTTGTAACCACACATTCGCACACATTATTAGCATTTTACCAACTAGAACGACGTTTACAAACAATGAAGTCAGTGGCAGCTTGTAATCACACATTCGCAATTATCTTGAAAATGGTTCGTTTGCAAACCCATATGTTTACTGAGATTTTTTTTTTGCTTCTATTAACGTGTACTTTCACCTGTGTCAGTTTGTGCTATTACTTGTGAGACACCCTGTATATTAGAAAACTAAGAATTGCCTCTGAAAATCAGCAAATTCAAAGTGCTTGACGTGAAAAACTATTGAATTTTAGTAGTTATGAACCATAAAGAAACACATCTGAGTATAAACATCTGTGCTTGATCTCAAGTTTTCACTTTGTACTATTTTATGATATGTGGATAATACAACACTTCCATGTGAGTGGTAACCTCCATTGCAGAGTGGTTAGCACAGTGCCCTACAATGCCAGGGGTCCCACATGTGAATCCCAGCCTGGACATGTCTGTTCTTTGTGGGTGTCTCTTCGTCAACATCATCACTCATCCTCATATTTGCAATTAGTCAAAAGTGGAAGAAAGTGAACTAAAATAAGCCGTCATGTAAGTTTTCAAGGGTTATGTTCACATGCTCCCTCATTACATCATCAGACAGTATGAATATTGAGTAACCAAGCAGATGACTCAAACTTTCATTTATTTATTTGCCTGAGTTTCAGATGCAGTTCTGAAGGATCATTTTATACTGAAACAGTAACAACAGAATAGCAACAATACAAGATAGCACAGAAAATAAGCATAAAGGGTTACATATACATTCTTTGGAAACCTTGTTCTGGTAAGAATATGTCAACATTTGGAGGCAGGTTATTATGTAAGCAAGGAAGCCTTCAGAAACGGAACTGCTGTAGAAGGAAGAGCCTTGTAGTGAGATTGTGAAAGGGATTTACTTTGCAGGTAGGCTGTGAGGATACTACCATCTGTGACAAAAATATTGAACCCTCGGTTTACGTGTTTGTAAAATTGTACTCCGTGGGAGGAAAAAAAGTCAAATATACTTCATTGGAAAGCTACAAGTGTCTGCTTTTAAACAAAAGTAAGAAGAAGTGATTTTAACTCTGTCTGTTTTCTATTCAGACAAAAATGGTCATAAAAGTGTAGTTTTTCGGCTGTTTTTTACATAAGTCGAATTCAATTGTGTGTAGCTTCATGTAAAACAGTCGTAAAAATATGATTTTTTATGTGATTGAACCTTGTTTATGTAGAAATATCTCAGCCAAATATAATGGTACTATCATCTGTGGAACAGTCACAATTAATGATTACTTATGATTTTGCAATCTCGGTAATTGTCAGCCCAATGGTCATGAAATTCATATCAAAATGATGGCCGTGGAATAAAAATCAAACTTTCATATCTCATTCTTGCACACTTTGCAAATTGAAAACAAGAGAGAGAATTGTTTTTCTTGGCAACCGGTTCCCGTGCAATTCACATCCTTGCTAAGTACGCATGTAGAGTGTTGCCAAGCGTCGCCTCTTGCCCTTTAAACTCCGCGTCCAAGCAGCTTTGACACGGGAAATGAGCCGAAACAATGTGTTGCGCAAAGGAAAGCATTATAGAGATGCCGAAATTTTCTTTTGCCACTTCTGTGTTTACATTGCTGCCATGAAGTATTGCCTGAACTCCCACATAGCCTTAATAAATCTTACGTGCATTCTATCCAGGCAGTCGGTCTCTCACAAGTTTGCGTGTTTGTTCGTACGCACAGTATTGAGTGATGGCGGTTCTGTGAAGTGATTTTTTTGTTGCATGAAAATGGAAAGACTGTAATATCATAGTGGTGCAAAAGAAATGATAGTCAGTGCCAAGAGATATTTCGACCAGGGGAAACGAATAGGTGCATCTCACAACATCAACCAAGGTGACAAGTGCACGGCGGAGTGTTTGGGGGTTACGTCAACACAGTGAAAAAGGTATGTAAAGAAAAAGAGAACAACAACAATTTTCATCGACCCAATATTTTGTCGGGTAAGTTTTTCCAAGGTGTGGTGAGAAGAAAGATACAAGACTTTTATTTTAATTATCCAGTTAAACAGAATCCATTGTGAGCAGCATTTTATACTTTTACCTTTCACTCATATTTATTGAAAATATATTAATGTTTTTAGTCCATTTGTCTCTCTTAATCAGTGACGTGCACTGAGGAGTAGCTAGTCTAGCAGAGATAGATCAATCAATCTCACATCTCTAATTACTTTCAAATCACACAGTTCATGCAACACTTTCTTTTTCACACGCTTCTCCTCCCTCGGTGTGATCCATGGACAAAACTGGCCTAGCTCACTCTTCTTCGGCCTTAGAAGTTCCAGTTAGAAACGGGTTTGTGAAGGGAAAGGGAAGATTTCTGCCTCTACTTCTCTTGCCCCCTCGCCCCCGCTGGAATGGTTGAAAGCCCGTGCTTTCAGGTCCCTCAGTCTATCTCCTATAGGACAGATAGGGGATTGGTTTCCATTCGATTCCTTTTAAATCCTCTAAGAACTCAAGGGAAAATTTTCTGCAGTACTTATGTTCTCTGTATTTACACAACCTTTTACACGTTGTACAATATGTACGAGGGTCACTATTTATATTTTGAGCCTAACAATGAAAAAACAGGAATTTGGCATTGAAAACTGCTTTATTGTTTTTCGAAGTATTCTCCTTTATGGTCAATACACTTTTGCATTCGTTCGAACCATTTGTCAAAGCAGTTTTTCCAATCTTCTTGAGACACCTCCATAATATGGTTTTTGAACGCATCAACGGCGTCTTCCGCCGACGAAAATCGTTGTCCACGCAATTTATTCTTGACATTCGTTAACAAGAAGAAGTCATTGGGTGCCAAATCAGGACTGTACGGCGGATGACCCATCAATTCGATTTTCTGACTGTTCATAAAGTCGGTTGTTAGACGAGATGTGTGACAGCTGGCATTGTCTTGGTGAAGAATGATCCGACGGCGTTTGTTTGTTTTCCGTATTTGACCGAAGACCTCTGGCAAACAAATTGTTGTGTACCATTCAGAGTTGACCGTTCTACGTTCCTCTAAAGGCACAGTTGCCACATGACCAGTTTTCCCGAAAAAACAGGCGACCGTTTGTTTCGATGTGCTTGGAACGCGAACAACTTTTGTTGGATTGGGTTCATCTTGAAACACCCATACAGTCGACTGCTGTTTACGTTCCGGCTCATATGCATATCTCCATGATTCGTCACCTGTTACAATCTTATATACGTCTTTTGAAGCACCACGATTGTATTTATTGAGCATTTGTTTGCACCAATTGACGCGAGCGTCTTTTTGTGTGGGATCCAACGAGAACATACCTTTCTCACAGCTAAATGATCATGTAATATTTTATATATGCTGGTGCAACTAATGCCTATGGTTGCCTCAATCTCACAATATGTCACATGACTATCTTGCAGTATTAGGTTTTGCACAGCATCAATGTTTTCTTGAACAACAACTGATTTTGGACGACCTTCGCGAATCTCGTCGGTGAGTGAATGGCGGCCACGATTAACCTTTTGCCGCCCAAGGCCTTTTTCAGAAGTAAGCCTCGGTTGCCCAAGCCGATTTTGAGCCAAATGCAGAGTTTCAATTAAATGAGTGTAGATCGGAAGCTAATTGCCCTAGAGAGATGAGTGATATACCGTTGTACGCGGAATGAACCAGAGATTCAGACTATATGAAATTTTTGCAAATTCGGCGTATATGTGGCGGGGGGAGGGGGCTAACTCTCAAAATTCCAAAATTTCGGGAAAAAAATTGTTCCCCCCCCTCCTCTCAAGCAAAAAGTACATGACAGTGTCGACATGCACATGGAAATGATCGCTAACATGTAAGGAATACAAAAATATTTGCATTATTATCATATGACCAATGTAACTTGAGTTATACCCCCAAAAGGAATTGTCGGCACGCCACTGATTCAAGCTTCAATATGCAGCGGTACCTTGAAATGACTATAGCTCAGAAACTAAATGCTCTGGAGATATGAAAGATATACCGCTGTACGCAGAATGAATCACAGATTTAGACGATATATAATTTATACACAGTCGGCGTATATATGGAGGGGAAAGGGGGAAATCCCCTGAAAATACTTTTTTTTAAAAAAAATGGGGTTTCGCCCCCCCGCTCCCCGAAAAAAAGGATATGAAAAGTTCAAAATGCACATAGAAATTATCGCTGGCATGTAAGAAACAGAAAAATATTTGCATCATTGTCGTATGACCAATGTAACTTGAGTTATACCCCCAAAAGGAATGGTCGGGACGCCACTGATTCAAGCTTCAAAATGCAGCGGTACCTTGAAATGACTATAGCTCAGAAACTAAATGCTCTGGAGATATGAAAGATATACCGTTGTACGCAGAATGAATCACAGATTTCGACGATATATAATGTATGCACATTCGGTGTATATATGGAGGGGGAAAGGGGGGAAATCCCCTGAAAATACTTTTTTTTTAAAGAAAAAGGGGTCTCGCCTCCCCGCCCCCCGAAAAAAGGATATGAAAAGTTCAAAATGTACATAGAAATTATCGCTGGCATGTAAGAAACAGAAAAATATTTGCATCATTGTCGTATGACCAATGTAACTTGAGTTGTACCCCCAAAAGGAATGGCCACTGATTCAAGCTTCAAAATACAGCGGTACCTTGAAATGACTATAGCTCAGAAACTAAATGCCCTAGAGATATGAAAGATATACCGTTGAACGCAGAATGAATCACAGATTCAGACGATATATAATTTATGCACATTCGGCGTACATATGGAGGGAGAAAGGGGGGAAATCCCCTCAAAAATACTTTAAAAAAAATGGCGTTTCCCCCCCCCCCCCCCGCCCCGAAAAAATGTCAAAATGCACAAAATGCAAAATTTATGCAAATTTGGTGTATATATGGAGGGGGAAGGGAGAAAGCCCCCAAAAATTATTTTAAAAAATTGTCACTTCACCCAAAAATGTCCTCGCACTTGGGCACAAAACGACACCTACGCACAACATTCAAGGGCGAAAAGCTAGAACGTAGTGACAAATGAGCGCCAATTCTTGCAGCTGCTTGAAATTCTATTTTTAGACAATGCTGGGTAACCCCTGTTGCCACTTGTGGACACTTGTGTTAGAAAAACAAAGGTTTCCTTCAGCGCGCTTCGAAATTCCATTCTCACAACGCAGATTCAACAACCAGTCTCCCCCCTCCCCCCACCCATTGCTTGCGCCCTCTCGAAAAACTTTCATTTTGACATTGGATACTGATAAACAAGCTTCCTTCGAATGCACTTAGCTGGAGGGAGTGAAAAGCTTTGCTTTAGAACAACAAAGCCGGTCTTCCTGTGTCGGCAAAATATTGACCTTGAAAAGAGACGCAAAAGAGAAGTCCCTTTTCCCGCCTTTCCCCCTCCATTTTCATGAAGACAAAAAAAAATGCAAAAAAACCATTTCTGTTAAATACATGTGTTAGGAACAATATAAAAAAATAAAATCGAAATTCTAGTCAAAAATAGAAACGTTATAACGTAAAAACTACGACCTTGACACAGCGTCTCGATCGAGATGCTTGGTACCGTGAGGGTTATTTTTGGGTATCTCGATCGAGACGCTTGGGCAGCAAAAGGTTAAATTCGTTATACCAGCGTTTCACAGTGTCAAAGGATGGGGCTTCATCGCCAAATGTGGAAGTAAGTTGATCGATGCACTCTTGTCTTGATAATCCACGTCGAAAATCGTAAAAAATCAACGCACGAAAATGTTCACGAGTTAATTCCATTTTATTGTTGTCGCGCAATCTCCAAGGCAACATAAACAACACAAATGAAGCTATTGACAAAACATTTGAAGTACGTTATGGTCAATAATGCCAGACGATTCCGTGCAAACGTCAAATCGCGCCTAACTTCAATCAGTGTTGCCAAGGCTCAAAATATAAATAGTGGCTCTCGTATGTATAATATGGGATGTAGTTTTATTATTTATGAAATGGGAACATGTTATGTGCAGACAATAATGTTATGGTTTCTTTATTTTTTTGTTATTTTGTTTTTCAAATATGGAATATATAATGATTAAATTACAAATATTTGCTCAGGCTCTCTCTCGCTCTTGTTTTAGTAGTGTTTTTTTTAACTATACTAATATCTTGGCCTCCAACGAATGTATTTATTTGGGCAAGAGATCGCACATTCATATTGTTGTTGGTCTGGTTTATTTTACGTCGCTTTTCTGCCACATTTGGTTATCGTGAAAATGAGGATGATGTGATAAAATTAATGAAGGGACCTCGAACAATCCAGGCCGGGATTCGAACCCATGATAAGCGTGCATTCTAGTTCCTGTGTTGTACTCTGCAGTGAATAATGATATAATTTGAAATGAAAAATGTATCTCAGAACTCAAGAAGCCAAATTAATATTATTGAAGAAACTTCAAAAAAGTTTTGTTACCTCTTTTTGTTTCGGTGCATAAAGTGGACTTAAATCACCAAATCAACCAACCGTGGTGAGAGTGGTTATCACAGCGTGCTGGGACACCAGGAGTTCCGGGTTCGAACTCCGACCTGCACATGGGTGTTATTTGTGTTTGTCCCTTCATTAATTTATCGTATCATCTTCGCAATTAACCAATTGTGAGAAAAAAGCGACGTTAAGTAAGAAATATCAAGTCAAATCATTGATTGGTTGCTTGATCTGGTTTATTTTACTTCGCTTTTCCGACACTTTTGGCTAATCGCGAAGATGATACAATATAATTGATGAAGGGACACACTCAAATATTACCCATGGCCAAGCCGAGATTCGAACCCAGGATCTCTGGCTTAGTAGTCAAATCATTTTTTTTTTCAAATGAGGGTGGGGGTTACGTGTACTTTTTTTTAGTACTCATTCATCATTTTGCAATCTTTCCCTGTTATTGACGTACTATTTTTAGGAATACTGGGCCCTAAAAGGGGGAAGGGTATGAGCCACACAACCCCCCCCTGAGCACGCCATTGATTGCTACCCCAAGTGTCGACGTCACCGCACGTCACTGCTCTTAATAAACCCTCAACTCCTTGCTTATTACAAGAGTTGCAGCTGTGAAACAGACCAAAATATAAGAGCAATATTTCAGGTGCGTTAAATGCTGAAACCACCACCACTACTCGACACGATGATTAAGTTAATTTTACAAGAGAAACACAATTTACATGCGTATTTGCTCGAAATATATTTTATTAAAATGTTAGTTGGTGTGAAGGCTTCAAATGCGTAATTTTCTAAATATAATTTCTATGCGTTGCTATCGCTCTGTTTCCCTTTCTTATGAAATCGCTGTACACAGCAGGTGCGTTATTCTTGTATACAGAGAAGACTGGATCTCGCATTGACTTCATTCAAAACGTCCTCATCGAACATCGTTTTACTCAACATATAAGTATGTTTAAATGTGCGACATAAAATAATACTGGGAAAATGATGTTCTCTTTAAGTCCACTTTATGCACAGGTAGGCTAATCGGGAATGGACTTAACAGTTTAAAGTGGGATCCTAACCACTATGTACCTTCGCTGGGTACTGAAGGAGACAATGTTTATATGAAGATTAAAGCTAGAGAAAATGAGGAAAAAAACCTGCAATACAGCAGTAATCCATTTGCAATATGATAAATATTTCATTCATTATTTTATGCAGCGACAATACTTTGGATCGGCTCGACGGAACGCTCTTGCGCGATTCTCGCAGCGAAGCGGCAACGCTGTAGAAGCAAGGCCATCTTAGAGTCTCAGGCCACAACGCTCAGTCCTGACGTCATCATCTGGAGGCGATCATCTTAACGCTCTAAAAGGAAGGCAATATTTCATCATAGAGAATTTAAGTTCGTTTGTTTCTTATTTTTTGAATGACTGGAATCTCAGAGGAAGTCACATTTTAACTTTTACCCTCACGTAAATATGGTTAGAAGAGATAGAAGAAAAAAAAGAATATTTACACCAACATTTTCGTTCAAGAAGCCACTATGGCCACCACAAAAAATCCCTATTATAACCCAAATTCATATTGAAAATCGTTACAAACTTCCTGATGGATTTTTTTAAAAAAATGCATGTATTTATGAAATATTATCCGTAATATTTTTAAGTTTTACATAAAACTCGTTACAGTTTTTGTAAGAAAAGTATAAAACAAATAGAAGAAGTTAATTACCCCCTCTTACGTTGACAGGAACTTGGTCAAGTTGCCTAACCAATTAATAAACTCTTAGGCACATCGCTAGCACTTTCAATATTATTATCATTTAATTTTCTTTTTGATAGCACTTTGTAGTACCAACACCCAATTTTTTTTTGACAATTGAATAATACAAACAGCAAAAAAAGTTTAGAGTGTGGGGAGTTTTCTTCTTTTGTGTCGGCCTTAACAAAGTTATTTACTCTTTTACAATAATTATTTAACAAAGTATTTGTTGAGGGCCACAAAATTATCCTCAAAACGTTTTCGTATTCGTGTCCATTATTGCACCTTACCAACCACTGGTGTAGCGTCAAATCATCGCCGACAAAACATCGACAGCACAAAACATCGACAGAACAAAACATCGACGGCAAGAACATCGACGCCAAAAACATCGACACCAAAAACATCGACGGAAAAAATATTTTTTGACAAAGTTTTTCACACTAAGGAATTCAAATCTAGTCCCGAATATTTTGAGAAGGGCTACCCTAAATTATAAAGTGTTTCAGTGAAATGAACAATGCGTAATGAGTGAATTCGAGTTGTTAACTTACAATGCTATCGTACTACCAATGTACATTCATGTACAATGGTCATTGATAAGATTACACAAACAATGAGATTGCGCAGTGATCGTGGTTGTTTAGTTTTTGGTAACCATTTATCACTTCTCGCCAGCAGCGTTTTTCGTCGGGGGCAAGGTAAAGGAAGGCTCCTCCGTGTGAAAGATGAAAAGGCCACCAACTATTGTTATTCCTTGTTTATAAGAGACAGGAGACCGAAAGGACCAATATACAACTTGACTTTTCCGCAGTGACTTTCTTTCGGTCCATGCAATTGTATGGCATGGCCTCTTGCTATCAAAACGAGCTACGTGAGTAACATTGTACACGTAATTTTCGGTCAAGCAAAGCAAACTTACCTTTCCTTTCAAGTCACATGTACATGTGTACATGCACGCGTATACACCGTGTGCAAGTAATATAACTGCCGCCTTGCAATATTTTCTCGTTCCCTTCCCCTCCACACATTTTCCCTGAGCGCCGTCACCACGAAGCGCCGTCACTGTGTATTATAGTGCAGGAGGCCTGATAAAGAGCGTTTCGCGGGCTAACAGCAGACGTCGCTCGCACACTATTGCCGATACTCTCTTGTCGTCTGCTCCTCAGCCGAACAAACAGGCCGAGGTAGCAAGAGGCAGAGGTCACTCACCCTTCCAGAAGGGTGCAGCGAGATAGCTGTGGCAACCGGGCTCGCTCATTCGCGGACCTGATTGGTTCTCGCAGACACACCCCCATATTGTCGTCTGCTGTAAGCCCGCGAAGCGATCTTTCTAAGGCCTCATGGAGTATAGTACCGCTGCTGTATTTGAATCAAGGGGTCCGAGGTTCGATCCCGGTGGAGGAAAGTTGCACAGTGGTATGAATTCTTTAAACTATAGGTTCAGTTCCGATTAACCCTTCATGGGTCATTCACACCAGAAAAATTACCTTATTGATCGCTCACGGTGCCAGAGACCGGGCTCTTAATATATGTTAAATTAAAGTTCTAAAACGCCAAATCTTCAATTATTACGATTATATATATATATACACAGGGTCATTGGAATTGGACCTATTCCTGAAAAGGGGTAATACTAGAGCACATTTGCAACAAATTTGACCCTATGCACCGGGGGTCGGAAATCAATGGTTTCGAGATATTGCAGTTTGTAGATTTTCGTGACATATTCTTACTTGCGACCAAAAAACTACTCATTGTGAAAAAACTGCTACACCCTGGGCACTTAATTGACACGTTGCTAACAGCTGACGAATGAGTGATTACCGAGAAAAAAATTCATGCCTAAAATTCCCATACTCACAGAAAGAAACAGTCATTGGAGCACACGTCCTGAAGAAATTTGGAAATTTTCGTTTAAATCGAAAAGGATTACTCATAAAAAGGGTAACACACTTAGAGTAAAAATTATGGAAAAAACTTCCTCATTTCATAATCTCTCCAAAAATATAAAAATGTTGTCAACTGACACACGGGTTGGGGGAAAGTCTGAATAAAAAACGGAGAAGGCGCGTTGTAGACCTCTTTGTAAAGTGAAAAGAAGTTGTCGGTTGTGAGAAATAAATGAACGAAAATGAGAAGTAATAATGTTATTTATCATTCTCATGATTCCAGGTTGTCAGAATTAACAGTTACAAAAACTACAAATCCTGTTCAAATTGCATTCCCCGGTTACGTATGCAAGAACGCAGCCTGCGGCGTACTTCAGACACAGTCACTCGCGTTGACACTCTGTCTGTCATGTATTGGGCGGCTGTCACAATTCTTTCTCTCAACTCTTCTTGGGAATCCACTGGTGTACTGAACTCTTTCATGTAACCGCAAATGTAAAAGTCGCATGGCATCAAATACGGACTCTTCGCCGGCGTGGGAGTCGGGCCGCCTCGACCAATCCATCGCGTGGGACAATTGTCGTCCAGCCACTGTCTCACACCCCGAAAATAGTAAGCTGGGCAGCCATCATGTTAGTAAATCATACCCCTTCTTGTGGCGAGCGGCACATCCTCCAGCAGCGTCGTCAATTCTTACCTTAGGAAGTTTTGGTACGTAATGCCGTTTACCTTTTGTGGCAGAAAGAATGGCCCGATCACATGATTGTGGATGATTCCCATCCACAAATTTATTGAGAATTTTCTCTGGTGAGCCTTTTCTTTAGATTTTATTGGGTAATGATCCTTAGGGGCCCAAAAATGCGCATTAAGAAAATTCGTAATACCATAGCGGTCGAATTTGGATTCTTCCGTCCACAGAATTCTTGTCAGATGATGGGGGTCTTCAGTGTCGGTATTTAGTAAAAATAGATAAAAATCCATCCTTCTGACAGTATCTCCCCCCCTCAGTAACATGCACTGGCGTGTAATGGTATGGATACAGTCGTGAACAATCAAAATACACATAAAAGACTTAATTGAGATTAGTTGCGAGAGAATTGTGGCAGCCGCTCAATACATAACAGACAGAGTGTCAACGCGAGTGACTGTGTCTGAAGTACGCCGCAGGCTGCGTTCTTGCATACGTAAGCGGGGGAGGCAATTTGAACAGGATTTGTAGTTTTTGTAACTGTTAATTCTGACAACCTGGAATCATGAGAATGATAAATAACATTATTACTTCTCATTTTCGTTCATTTATTTCTCACAACCGACAACTTCTTTTCACTTTACAAAGAGGTCTACAACGCGCCTTCTTCGTTTTTTATTCAGACTTTCCCCCAACCCGTGTGTCAGTTAACAACATTTGTATCTTTTTGGAGAGCTTATGAAATGAGAAAGTTTTTTCCGTAATTTTTACTCTAAGTGTGTTACCCTTTTTATGAGTAATCCTCTTCGATTTAAACGAAAATTTCCAAATTTCTTCACGACGTGTGCTCCAATGATTGTTTCTTTCTGTGAGTATGGGAATTTTAGGCATGAATTTTTTTCTCGGTAATCACTCATTCGTCAGCTGTTAGCAACGTGTCAATTAAGTGCCCAGGGTGTAGCAGTTTTTTCACAATGAGTAGTTTTTTGGTCGCAAGTAAGAATATGTCACGAAAATCTACAAACTGCAATATCTCGAAACCATTGATTTCCGACCCCCGGTGCATAGGGTCAAATTTGTTGCAAATGTGCTCTAGTATTACCCCTTTTCAGGAATAGGTCGAATTACCAATCACCCTGTATATATGTATATATATATAATTGAGATTGTATAAAACTACGAATTGCATGTTTCAGTTTTAAAAGATAAATATACAGCACAAAATAAGTAATAGGTATTCCAAATAACGAAAATTTCAATGCTACATGTGCACCCATAAAACTATAGAAAATAATAAAAAATATATATTTTCGTTTTAAGTCCTTTTTATGCACAAAGACGTTAATCGGGACTGGATCCACAGTTTAAAATAGGATCTGAACCACCATGTGCTTTCACTGGGTATCGAACCCAGGACCCCTTGTTTACAGGGTAACACTGCGTTTATTGCGGAGACAATTGGATAAATTAGTTTCCTCTGCAAATAAAGTAACTTGTGATTGAAAGTATTTTAAAAAATTTCACTGCACTATTACAAATATTACACTGATGGATATCAATGGCCATGTGAATCAAACTGCCCATCTAGTGAGTTACTTTCCCTCAGAATATTCTTCTTCCCTTATGTCCACCTTATCAGGGACGGCGTTCCAGGCGGGATAGGGAACTAGACGCATTTCGACTACTTGCTATTTTTAGGAATAGGTCTAACAGGTGCGAAAATATTTTTTTATAAGTAGGAGGACGTTCAACACCTAACAAACACTTAAGCTTCATTTTCATAGACGTGCGTACGGGGAGGCAAGGGTGGCCGACTGTCCCCCCTAATCCTTTTCTTAGAAATGTAATGTAATCTTATTGCAGTTATACTATTACACTCTAAAAGAAAGCTACCCATGTTTAAGGCGATAAATGTTCAAGCAACTACGGGAGAGGGGGTTGCTTGTATTACTTTGTATATAGTTAAACTATTCGAATCCGTTTTCTAGGATATTTCTTGTTATTAACACCCACTCATACTTTATTCGTTAGCTGTGAGCTGTGTTGCATAATGTGGCTGGCGAGTAAATAGCTTATACTTGGAAATTAATAAATTATGTGTAGTTGTTTTGAATCTAAACAATTTAAACAGTGTGATCTTTTCTTTTTGATAATGCAATACATATATACTAGGGTGAATCAAATATAAACGGGAATTTATTTTTCATACTTTATTGAAACAAAATGCAAATACAAAACAAAGTAATTACTTTTCTACATAACTCCCTTGAACTGAAATGCACTTTTGCCAGCGGATAGGGAGTTTGGCAATCCCTTTGTCCCAGAAAGTTATCGGTCGTGTGTGCAGCCAGTTGCACACGAACTCTTCCACTTCTGCGTCATCCTGAAAATGCTTACCTCCGAGTGCTTCTTTCAGGGGTCCAAACAAGTGATAATCACAAGGGGATAAGTCTGGACTGTATGGAGGATGTTCAAGTGGTGTCCAATGAATTTCGTCCAGTTTGGCAGGTGTTGCACCAACTGTGTTTAAAGTCATGAAGCAACAGAACACTTCTGATGGGTGTACCACGTCGTTTGGTCCGATAAGCAGTCTTAACACTTTCCAGGAGTTGACAATAGTAAGCAGCATTTACTGTTCTTCTTTCATGAAGATAATCAATAAAAATGACACCTCTGAAATCCCAAAAAAAACTATGGCAAGAATCTTCCCAGCTGATGCGTGGCTTTGACCTTGACTGGCCCAGCCTCTTCTTTTTTCCGCCACTCCTTGCTGGCCTGTTTTTACTCTGGTGTGTAGTGGTGGACCCAAGTTTCATCACAGGTGACAAGACGGTGCAAAAATTCATCCCCTTATCTCTCATAACGATCCAGGAGCCTTTGAGAGATTTCCAGTCGAATATTTTTCTGCACCCACTATCATCACCTCAAGGCCTGGGACCCACCTCGAAGCGATTTTTCTGTAGCCCAAGTTTCATGAATGATCGTGTGAGCACTACCATAACTTATGCCCACTGCAGATGAAATTTCACTGACTGCCAAGCGACGGTCACCTTCAATCAAGTCCTGAACAGCCTGAATGTTTTCTTGAGTGATGCTTTTTCTTGGCCGCCATTGATGTCTTTCATTTTCCACAGTTTCCCGTCCTCCCAAAAACATGTTGTTCCATTCATACACACGGGTCTCTGAAAGGGTGGACTCACCAAACTGTGCTCGAAGTCTGGTCAAAATTTCACTTGGTTTTACCCCTTCGTTTGTAAGAAATTTGATAATGATGCGTTGCGCAATGGACGGGTGTACCTCCTACTCACTCATCGTGCTACTGACTGATGTTAAAAGTAGACAAGGACTCCAGGGAAGGAACAGACTCCAGATACACCCACTATCATCACCTCAAGGCCACAGGACTCCACCACACTTTCCCTGAAAGTAAGAAATAAATTCCCGTTTATATTTGATTCACCCACATAGCTTAATTGCAAGTAGTCCAACAACTCATGGTATCTTCGAAAACATCTTAAGAGATGCAAGATATTTCTTCAAATATCCTATCTGTAACAAAATGGGCTTGATGTGCGAATGCTATGACAGTCATAAGATCTTTCCGTAAATATTTGATATCAGGAAATAGTCTCAAGTACAAATGTAACTGAAGTGAAGGCAATAGAAGAGGACTGCTTTCGCAAATGAGAATGGAGGCAGGAAGAAAGGGGAGCGAGCATTGGCTGTCTATAATTTTCATGTTTATTAAAATTTACAAGTCAATGGTATTTTTGTTCACCTCCTTGGACCAGAAGAGCAATTTTTATGATTTCACAGATGTGGCAGTTATTTCACAAAATAATAATAATAATCTTGGACGCTATTTTTGTGGCCTAGAAAACTTTTTAATTCTTCCAAAATAGGTAAGCGGCAAGTTCGATTGTCACCCCCTAAAGTTAGATTCCAAGTTACGCCCATGAACTTGGATAAAGAAATTCCTCGTGAAAACAAACGGACTAGATAATACGTGGAAAAATGATATTCAAAAGTGGCGGCGATTGGTTTCCAAAATTGAGGAGGGAAGGTGCCAAAACTAGGGGGCGAAGGCAAGGACAGTTTACTTTCCCTTGGTACATAAGGTTTAGCATATTGCGGAAGAAAATGTGCGAGGGGGGGGGTGCAACTGCCCCCAACGCCCCCATAATCTCCGCTACTATAAGTCGTTTTCACGTTCAGAAGACACAATGGGCTCTTATGGACAATGCTTTTCTTATGGGAAATACGAGCGCGCTGTTGTGAAATTTCTCGATTTTCAAATTTAGCTTACGTAAAATCGGTACCTGCAGTTTTGCAGGAAATTTTGAGAGAATACGATGGTGAGCACAAAAAAGTGGTAACTTGTTTACATATTTTTAGATAAATTAAAAACTCAAATTTTCTGTGAAAACAAAATTTTTACATTGTTTTCATTCCTAACGTTGAAACATGCCGTAAAATTGAAGCATTCATTATGAAAAAAATTGACACGGTTTTCTAATTGTCATAGGTGATGGTGGTGCTCAGAATTTATCAATACTTTAAAGAATATTCGCATTAAAAAAATATTTAAATAAAGTATGTGGAGATTTTTTATATTCGTGCAGTAGAAAATGTCGTCGCTGGCCATTTTTTGTTATGTAATTCCAAGTAAAAACTTCCAGCGACAAAGTTGTGAAGAAAATAATGAAATTATTTTTTATAACCACTCAAAGGTTCCCAGAAATATTACTTCCATGCATTTGGAGTTTCTTTTTAACTCGAACCGCGCGCGAAGTAAGGGGACGTTGTCTGGCCATCTTGAGCCGAGTCACCGCAGCTTTCCGGCTAATCACCACCAAGTTTTCGAGTTGTTATTTTATTTTCATTTAGTAAAAATATTAACTTCATTCAGTTTGTTATAATAGAATTGCAATTACTTTAATTTAATAATTGACAATTATTTCCAATGCTGCTGTTGTGAGCAACATTAGTGCTATCGAAAAAAATACACTTTGTTTTTGTTTACATTACTGTCGACATTAATACTGAAATGAAGATCACCTTTCAGTTTCCAACGTACACATAAATTCATAGACAATAATGAATTTATATATATATATATATATGTAACACATTACCATATCTCAATGTTATTCTATGAAATAATTACAGAGAAAGGCGAATGAATATTAAATGTGCCTGTGTATTAAATTAAATTAATGGGAAAATGACATGCTAATGAACTGTAATGTTCACAGTATAATATTAATAATAATTACATATAATTATCATTATATATATAAAATATGTAACACCTACATTTTGAAGGAAGCTCATCATTTCCCGGCGACATGAGCTAGCGCTGTATTGGCAACACTGTGCGGTTTCTCCATAAGCGCCGTTGTGTCTTGTGAACGTGAAAACGACTTTAGTTGAATTGTGAAAGAACATTTTTCTACTTTACAGCAAATCATGGGTTACCTTCGTAATGGAATTGGTATAACTAGAGGTTGAGTGCTGTATTTATTCTTTCAAATGTAACAGTTAACAAAATAGTCCTGGACATTATTTTTATGGGATGGAAACACTTTTTGATTCTTGATTAGTGCAGTGGCGGCGATTAGGATGGCATGAGGGTGCAGATGCCCCCCCCCATACTTTTTGCCGCTTTTGCCCCCGCATTATGCTAAACCGTATGTACCAAGAGAAAGTAAATTGTTCTTGCCCCCCCCCCCCCAAGTTTTGTATCCCAATCGCCTCCACTGCATTTAGCTGTTGATGAATAACTCAAAGTTTATAAAGTTCGTTAAAGGCAAATTTGAACGTTTCAACCATTGCAAGCAGTTGCTGAAGGGTTCTTATTTGTAATTCCCTTCCATATCACAACAGTTGTGAGCGGCGGAAGATTGTAGCTTTCCGTACTTCATAAATTCGGAACTTTTTAAATTGAAATGGCCAAATCCAATTAACACATCACATATCCTTAGTAAAAGCTTTCCTTTAATTTAGAAATTAATAAACCATAATTTTAATATTCTCTTCACATGTAGCTCTTTTGCTTTCACATGCTGGAATCGAAATGGGCTACTAAGACCAGGTACGTATCCAAGGGGGGGTTTAGGGGGCTCCAGCCCCCCCGAAAGTTTTCGGTTTACACTAGATAAAATGAGATTTTTTGTTTCTTGTGGTGTTAAATAAAATAATGTGACGTTAATTTAAGGAGAGAATAATTATCGAGGCAAGACTGAGAATATTCTATAACCCTGTTATTGGTAACAGCTCGTATCCAAGGTGGGAATCAGGGGGCTCAAGCCCCCATTCAAATAATTTTCAGTTTACGCTAGATAAAATTATGTTTTTGGCTTCTTGAATGATGTGATGATAAATTGAGAGAGATAATTATCTAGGCAAGACGGAGAATGTTATATAAGCATGTTATTGTTAATAGCGCGTATCCAAGGTAGGGATCAGGTGTCTCGAGGCTCCCACAGGACATTTTTCAGTTTACACTGATAAAATTAGGTTTTTGACTTCTTGAATAATGTGACGATAATTTATGGAGAGAAATAATTATCGAGACAAGACAGAGAATGTTCTATAACCCTATTATTGTTTATGGCACGTATCCAAGGTGGGGATCAGGGGCTCGAGCCCTCACCCCCCTCTTAAGGGAATTGTTTTGTATACACTAGATAAAATTACGTAGGTTTTTGGCTTCTTGAATAATGTGATAATAATTTCAGATATATAATTATCGACGCGAGACGGAGAATGTTCTATAACCCTGTTATTATTAATAGTGCGTATCCAAGGTGGGCATCAGGTGTCTCGAGCCCCTCCCCCAGAATTTTTTACAGTTTACACTAGATAAAATTAGGTTCTTGTCTTCTTGAATAATGTGACGATAATTTAAGGAGAGAAATACTTATCAAGGCAAGACGGAGAATGTTCTATAACCATGTTGTTGATAATATTGCACGTAAACTTTTCTTACGCTTTCGGTGTTGTCGTAGCGAACTTGAACACTATGTAGAGACTTGTCAGTATTTGGAAGCTGCACAACAAATGTAGTGCCACACGTAGGGCGATTCGGATTCATTGTATTTTTTTTAATCTCTGGAAAGCGAGGGAGGGAACGTTCTTGAATAAGAGAAGGAGTCGAACTACTGGCAATATTTACGAATCGTTTTATCTAGCATATAATGAGGATATTAATATGCGACTTCAATTTCCCGGTTGATCTGTACAACAGAATAGGTTGAGACTTCAGAGGTAAGTGTGACAATTCATACAGTCGCTTAGTGATCAGTCAGTGTCCATTGGTTGCTTTATAAGATCTAGTGATTCGAAAATGAAATGGACTAAATACCGTAAAGTAACGAAGTCTACCACTAGTTCCAGTTCGGTCCCAAAGCTAAAGACATTGACGACAGCGGAACTTCGAGTAGTGCTACGAGTAGTTCGGGTCGAAAGATGAAGAGATCGAAGTTCTCTCTCTCTAAAGTGAATATTTCGGCAGTATCGGGCTGGGCATTAGAGCGATTTATTAAAAAAGAAATAAGCTGCACAGATCAACTGAAACTCAAAGTTTCGAGTGATGATTTGGTTGTGCCAGGACCAAATTTTGTGTATGCAGCCCGAGAATTTCGTGGCATAAAAAAATACTTTTGTTTAAGGCTACTGGGTTCGACACACACTCAACAGACAATTTTGGACACTTGCGAGTGCTTAGGCATGAATATGAACAATTTGGTGGGTTTCGGCTTTTATAAGAGCTGCAAACATGGGAAGACAAGACGTATTAGTGGTGTTCAGGCTCGAATGAGAGAGAAATATTCGTGAACTGTCTGCGTCCAGTTCCCAGCACACAGTTGTCGAGTGGATTGTGCATCCCGTGCATGCGTAACACCTTCGTAAAAACACTCCTGGTACATAGATGTTTTGATGCCTGATGAGAAGAAATGGACAAACACACATGCTGAGATGGTTCCGGCACACAATGTTAGTGCATGGAAACAGAAGAGTTGAGTGGTAGATAAAATTCCGATTTCACGTTCTGATTAAAATGACAACCTTAAACAGTGGCGACGATCTAGGTGATAGTTGCTCCCCATTCTTTTGCCTTCACACTATCACACTCTGGTCTCTTAATGCTAAGTCTTGTCTACCAAGAGGAAGGAAAACTTTCCTTGTCCCCCCCCCGGATATTTTGGAACCCAATTGCCACCACTGGCCTTAAACATACAATTGTGATACACCTTTAAAAAATGGTATTCAGCCTCCCCCCGAAAGGAATTCCTGGATACGTGCCTGACTATGACAGTGCAGAAATTATTTTCTAACCTCAGAAATGAAGTTAATATAAATCCAACCAAGTAAATACTACAATATGGTTAAAAAGTCAGCACGCTGGCGCAATGTAGGCATGCTCCCAAGACTCAGAAGAGCATTAAATTGCCCAAGCGGGCTGACGTTTGCACAAGTTGTAGTATTTTAATATTTATAATTCATAGTTTGTTAACTCCATTTCATAATGTTTAGCGATAAGGATATACGTATACAGTGCCTTTCACGGCCGAGGTGGCCGTTGGGCGGCGGCTCGCGCGTCGGAAAGCAAGAGCACATCTGCCGGCATTTAAACCCACAACTGTACGCTGACCTTGGCATTGTACACGCCAGTGCTTCAGTATCCAGACAGCTGTTGTCCAGTTTGCACGTGTTTGTGAAGTGTTAAATTGTTAACAAGTGTTTCAGAATGTTTTATTTTAGTTTACGTATTACCAGTTTTGTTCTGCAGTCTAATAATGCCACTCTATCCGTACAATTTTAAACAACGAATTTTTATATACGACTCTTACGTCATTTCGAATTCTTGTAGGGAAGTTAGAATGCGTTTTGCAGCAGAATTCCCACATGTTCCTGTTTCACACAGAGACAGCGATCTGTTACTTGGGAACAAATTTAGGAAAATATGGTCTGCTCTTGTTAAGGTAAAACGGCATGTGCTTACTGAGAATAAACTAGACGACGCTGGAACACGATTGAAACATACTGCTAAAAAAATCTCTCCGGCTCCTTGCACAAGAAACAGACATATTTTTCACGTTATCGTGCGAACTACCAAGCTTTTATACCGGAAGCCATATACACTGCCCTCCAGAAATTAAGCAACAACAAGAAAATGTGAGGTAAAACAGAAAACAGTTGGAGAAAAGAGAAGAAGAGTGGTGGGCACGCTGAAAGAAAGCAACGAATGCGTTAGGGAAAACAGGTGAATCATAAAGTGCGATCATCGTGCCCTCGCACGGATTTCTGGCGTACCAGGTATTGGAGTCGAAAACGCGCGTGCACGGAAGAGGTCACCATTTGTTGCTTAATTTATGGAGAGCAGTGTATTAGAAGAATTGAAACAAAATATGAAGAAATAAATTGAAGCAATTTCGGAAGAGGAACTGATACGTGTTAGTGAAAATTTCCTATAAATATGTGGATGTAGGAGAACATCATTTCAAACATCTCTTGTAACACGGTATGTGTTCATTTTAATTTTAACTGTCAATGCAATTGTACGAGCTTATTTAATTACCGTACAAAGTCCCGATCGTTTAAATTAAGGGATCGTAGATAGGCTATGTGAAGCCTGTTATTCGAAGTTATTTGGCTGCGAGAAGTGTATCGTAAGAGGGGGTATAACTCTGAAAAGCTACGTCTACACTTAACCAAGCAAGGGGGCTAGCCCCGTGAAATAAGAACACTCACGATTAACTTTAAACACTACAATTGACTGGATTGGCAAGGGTGTGAGAGAATTAAAGACAAGGATAGAGGAACGTTCGTTACCTGTAGATCTGGAAGTGACGATTGACTCGCTGGTTCGTTGATGAAACTCTCCTGAAATAAAACTCCTTTCCGATAGCGTACTACTCCTCGCTGTAACTCCTTTCCGATAGCGTACTACTCCTCGCTGTAACTCCTTTTCGATAGCGTTCGGTAACAACTATTCACGCCATAACTTTCTTATTTCAACAACTTGATAGATTTCAGATACCGACTGGGAGAGAAATATTCTCTCAAGCTATTTAAACGAAATTCGAACTTCGGCCGTTGAGAGACCGCGTCTCTCAATAACGGTCCTTTCAGCATAAAGCTGTGTTTGCAGTATCTTTCCTGCGATTCCGGAAGAATTCGTATCAGCGGATTTTTACATCCGCTGAAGATCGCAGGTGGCATTTGCTTGAAAGAAGCTCTTTCCAGCTTCTTTCATACTCGGGCCCTTTTTATGAAATAATGAGACTATCGGACTATGGCGCCCGGGGTCCCGGATTCGAGTCATGCCTTCGGCATGATACGACACACCTGCCTGGGGCAAAAAATTAAATTCACGCAGGGAAGTTAATTTTTTGTAACGCGAGCCCGACCATACCAGTCAACTCTAGAAGATAATTTATTTACACCAACCCAAAAAAAAATACTATTATACAAGGGTGGGTGTAAGGAAAAATAAATTTTACACACAACCAAAAATCATGCACTTAAATATCTAAACATGCTGGATTATAAACAATATTGATGGCACTCGTACTACGCGGGGTCAGCTGATGCTGACTCGCCATTTCTCATGGTGTCACCGTAGCGGTGTTTATCACTGTACACACGGAGCACACGCAATCACTGTAGCACTCGTAAGAGAGAAGAAAATGTATCTTCGCTTCCTGGGCAAGGTCAGTTCCATTGCATATAGGTCAGAAAACGCGGAGTATGTTTATACACTTTCAAATGTTTAAATAAGTTACTAAAAAAAACTTGGGAAGCAGCACCCAAGAAAAAAAATTGCCATGCAATATATACAGCAGGATCAACCTGAAGGATTCACAAGTACAAACATCCAAATTGCGATATGATATATATATATATATATACATGGGGCGTTCCGCCCCCAAACTATTGTCTGTTTAATTAATACACATAATTTGAGAAAAAAATAATAATAACAGTAGTGGCAGAAATTTAGGTCGAAAATAATTTAAGTCTTTCTGCCGGTCTGAAAAAAAACTGATTCCCAATGTGACACTTCGAGTTTGTGTTTTTGACATATAGTACTGGCTGAAATGTTGGTTGGCCAGAGGGAAACAGAAAAAAAAGACACTTAGGTAGCGTTCTTGATGTAACTGAAGGATACCCCATTAGCAATCGCGATGGCGAGCGTCCATTGCTAACGGAGATCGGCGAAATGTTCTTGAAGATCCGGCGACGAGAGTCAAACCAGGAGCACACGAATCGACGCGGACACACGCATTTGTATAGGGGCTATCCATGAGTAAACAAAAACATATCGAACAGCACAATCGATTGTGGAACTGTAGGGAATCAGCTAGCGATTCCAGTTACGCGGATGTTGCATCCAGTTTGCCGGCAGACGCGTTCCTAGCCGTCGCTCCACGGCCACCTCGGCGGTGAAAGGCACTGTATAATTATGACACGAATGAGAGAACATTGCTGACACTAATATTGTCGGTACTCGAATGAGGAACTAACTAACAAACAGAAAGGTAGTGTCTGCTGCCACGTTCTTTTTCTGCTGGAACCTCAAAAAAGATGTGCGTGGCAGCAGACTCGCTCTTTGTTTTATCGTGATTTCATCATGCTATGTATGCAATTACGTCTGTAACACATAAGCTACTGTGAAGTTTTAGCGTTTACTTACACAAAAATATTTTAAGATTAGGTCCCTTAGCATTCTTCTAATATTAAACCTAAATGCTCCCATAGTTAGGTTAGGTTCTGTTAGCATTAAAATAATATCGCTAAATGCTTTCTAAAAAAAAAATTCTTAATTCCCTGTACATTTTTTCCCACTTGTCATAAACTAGCATTTTTCTCGTCTTCATCTGTTCTTAAAATTTGTAACATCTTTTTAGCAGACGAATTACGTGACAGGAGTAAATTTGACGCTTATTTTTATTGCTGACACGCGCGTGGCAGCAGACTCGGCCAAACAGAAATCAAGCTTAAAGGTTTATTAGATGTTGAACGTCCTCCTGCTTATAAAATAATATATTCTCACCTGTTAGAACTATTCTAAAAATAGTGATTCGATTTATAAGAGAATTTTACACATTCAGCTGTATATGCAGTGGCACAGGAAGGTTTTTCATTTGGGGAAGGGGGTACAAAATTCTTCAGCCTCATATATATATATATATACAGAGTGGCTCAATAAGTCACTTAACACCCCCAGTACAACGCCACTGCGGCATGGAACGTGAAAATGGCGATGACCAATCGTTATCAGGCCAAGGGGGAACCACACTGACGTCACCCGCATGGTCGGCAGCCATCTTGATGCCCGCCATCTTGAATTCAACTTCATAAATTTAAATGGGAAGGGGGTCGTGCGACATATTAAAATGGGCTACAATTTCACCAGGAAAACAACTGTGACGTTTGTTTTCACCTAACTTTAAATTTAAGGGCGATTTCCGCATGGGGGAGTGACACGTCCTTTCCATTTTGCTTAAATGTTTATTGTTCAAATAATCGTTAGTATGTGATTATGTGGTATTTATTGTTAGACCAATCACTGAAAATGTCCGGATATTGACTTACCGGTATGTACATATCTTGTAGTATTGGTTGGCATGGGAATTACGATTGTGTTTTGTCTTTACATAAAAGTTTAAAAGAGTGATGATGTGAATTGATCGTGTCAAGAGTAGCATATTTCATTTTTCACTGATCTGAACGAAAATGCCACTAACACGTGAGGAACGGATTGCCATCACATTGATGTCAGGGGAGAGAAGTACGCGTGACATTGCCGCAGACTTCAATAACCGCAATCCTGCAAGACAACCGGTGTCACATGTGGCCGTCAGCCAGTTGCTGGCAAAGTTCCAAGATACTGGATCTGTGGATGACAAGCCGCGACATGGACGTCCGAAAACGGCCACGGATGAGGGTACTGCTGTAGCGGTGTTGGCATCATTTGCAAAGTCCCCAACCCGTAGCACACGGAGACTGGCGCTGGAAAGCGGTGTCAGCAGGGGTCCACCACTGGCATCCGTATAAGATACAGCTGCAGCAGCACCTTAGTGAGGACGATCCAGACAGGCGTTTGCAGTTTTGTGAGTGGGCTATAGCACAACTGCAACGTGACCCTGCCGTCGGTAGCAAGATTCTGTTCAGTGATGAGGCTATTTTTTATGTGTCGGGAGAGGTGAATAAGCAAAATCTGCGGTACTGGTCACCCGAAAATCCACATTGGACAGATCCCAGCAAGGTGACGGGAGGCGGGAAGCTAATGGTGTGGTGTGGTACTTGGGGTTCCCGACTTGTTGGTCCATTTTTCATTGAGGGCAACTTAAATGCAGATGGCTACTTGTTTCTGCTACGGGAGCAGATCTTATCATCCTTACTGTCCGGGGATGGGAGTTATCCTGAATGGTTCCATCAAGATGGTGCTCCACCACACTATGGGATGATAGTCCGTCAGTATCTGGATCAATAATCCCCTCACCACTTGATTGGTTGCCGAGGGACTGTGGAATGACCTGACCTGACACCATTGGACTTTAACCTCTGGGGACACCTGAAAGCCATGGTGAGTGCTACGAAAATCAGGGATCTGGCCCATTTGTGCACACGCATTGTGGATGCCTGTACTGCAATAACTCCTGAGGTTCTTCAGAATGTGGTAAGGTCATGGGAGAGACGATTACACGTGCGTGTTGCGCAAGAGGGACGTCATATTGAGCATGTGTTATAACTTTGTGGTATTGTTAACTCTGCAACAATTAAAGTTAGGTGAAAACAAATGTCACAGTCGTTTTCCTGGTGAAATTCTAGCCCATTTTGAAATGTCGCACGACCCCCTTCCCATTTAAATTTCTGAAGTTGAATTCAAGATGGCGGGCATCAAGATGGCTGCCGACCATGCGGGTGACGTCAGTGTGGTTCCCCTCTGGCCAGGCAACGATTGGTCATCGCCCTTTTCACGTTCCATGCCGCAGTGGCCTTGTACTGGGGGTGTTAAGTGACTTATTGAGCCATAACTTTGTGGTATTGTTAACTCTGCAACAATTAAAGTTAGGTGAAAACAAATGTCACAGTTGTTTTCTTGGTGAAATTCTAGCCCATTTTGATATGTCGCACGACCTCCTTCCCATTTAAATTTATGAAGTTGAATTCAAGATGGCGGGCATCAAGATGGCTGCCGACCATGCGGGTGACGTCAATGTGGTTCCCCCTTGGCCTGATAACGATTGGTCATCGCCATTTTCACGTCCCATGCCGCAGTGGCGTTGTACTGGGGGTGTTAAGTGACTTATTGAGCCACCCTGTATTATATCTATAAACATTCCAAACACACACACACACACACACACACTACCTAGCAGGCACGTATCTAAACATACATTTCGGGGGGTCCAACCAAGTGTCGCAATAATAAATATAATAATAATTAAAAATAATTATATTTAATTAAATTAAAATATTAATTAAATATGTTAATTAATTAATATTGTATTGTCATTATTACATGAAGAGGTACAAGATAGTAATGGAATAGAGATATAACAGCACGTATTCATTATCTAGCTTACGTGTAATTAAGATCGCCAAGATTTGCATAAAAACAAATACCCTGTCAAGGAATTTAATGTCAAATAGAAAAAGAATTGAATATTTATTGAATAACAAAAAAAAAAAAGGAGTTAAATCCAAATAGCGAAAAGTGAAGTTCCTGATTAATATTTTACGGATATTATCATTAGTAGTGTGCATAAATCTTTGGAATCTTCAAAGCTGTATGAGTCAAATTCCTTGCTTTCCGAAAAGTTCCGCGGAAATAACCATCGATTATATAACAAATGCTAAACAATTATATTTTGATTATTTACCATTACTACTTGGTAAGTCTTTCGGTGAGGTCCGTACTCCCTGGACCTCCCTAAATACGACATTGGTACCTAGATATGATGTGAAGCCATGAGAAATATTTTATTTTAGAACAGCATACACGAATATTTTGTTTGTTTTTAGAATTCATGTTTTTTCGGTTGTTTTTTAAAAAAATTTAAAACCAGACAACAATTCTGAAACATGAAACTGTGGACCTCGTTCCGGATTTATTTTAATTTAAGGGAACGGAAAATTAGGAGTTCGAAATGTGAAAATTGTGAACCAAGACACGTCTATTCATTTTTAAGCAGGTTGAGATTAAAGGGGTGAGGAGATCTTGAACCACCCCAACCAGGAATAATCATCTCCCACCCACTGGATATAGAAACTACATTATTGAATATATCATACTTATAGAGTTCCACTTCAGTTCAGTTCATTTAAATTTTAAGTCCCATAGCTACGCATAAGTATATCTTTAAACAATTTATGGTGGATGTGTACCCCAACCAATGCCATTTGGTATTTTCTCAGAAATCTATAGGGCGTTGTATTAAAAAAGAAAAACGACTGATTTGAGATGGTTCCCGATTAACTCGTAAGAAGTCTAACTTTGAAATATTTGTGAAACATTTGACAAAGCATTTATTTGTTATATTATTAGCTGTATCTAATGACACTCATCAAGCACTGAAAGTACTATCAATACATATACAAAACCGACATCCTCAGATCTCAGAGGAAGCAAGGAAAGCCGAATGTTCAAAGGTTTTTTTTCTTTTCAATCGTTGGAGGGCAATATGAAGAGCCCGCCAAGGTTTCTTTTCGTATGCAATGGTATAAAATGCAGGTGCATGCGTGTGTTTTTAGGTGATATGTCAATTTCTTGTTTATGTGAAAAGGTAAACTTTAATATAAGCAAAATATTTTCGCATCTACAAAGAAAATACACATTCCCACCTAGCCGGCCTTCGTGGAGGAGGGGTTAGCATAGTGCGCTATGACGCCAGAGGTCTCAGGTTCGAGTCCTGGGCATTGGTGTTATTTGGGATTTGTGAGTGTCCATCGATTTCATAATATCCTGACTCATCCTCATCTTCGCGATTAGCCAAAAGTGGCAGAAAAGTGAAGTAAAATAAACCAAATAAATAAATCCCATCTCACTTCAAGAACCTTGTGAATTCAATCAAAAATCTACCAATAGAACCTGCAGTGAGTCTCACCTATCTCGTTCATTCATCTGACTAATGTAATTTCCTTACAGTTTGACTTTAGGGTCTAACTTAAAATTACATTGTCTTCGTGTTGCATTCAATATCAAAATTAGATTTTAAGCAATTAATGTCCAATTATAAGTAGGGTAAAAATAAGCCCCCCCCCTATCTGATAAAATCGCAAATTGCACCGTATTTAAATGTCTAGGGAAAATGTCATTTCACCTAGGAATGATATGGCTTTGCGATGAGCTAGATTAAGGCTTAGCGCTGTAGGCATGCATACATTGTATAAAGAGAAATTTCATTTCGTACAGAGAAATTCATATACTAGAAAATCAGGTGAAAAGAGAAACGTGTTATTAAAACTAATCGAAAATTAGAATATATTTTGCTCAATTAACTTCAAGCTCACTAGACGGTGAAGTATATTTTGCTTATTTCATAGAGTAATTCTCCACCAAAAGAAACCAAATTACATTTGAAAATTTATAGGGAACAATCAACATGTTACAATTATCATCTGACGACTTCTTTAAAGTTCATTGTAATATCACGCCTTTAATGAATGTAATATTTATTAATTTTCACATTTCGTATATTTCTCGCATTCTGCAATACATGTTATTCCTTTCTACTTTTGTATTTCTTTGAATTAATGTTTTGTATAATGTAACTTGCAGTTTCTGAGAGTTACATAATAGGGCGTTTCCTCAACAAGGAAATACGAAAGCAGACCAGGAAGTACGGACACGTGTGATTCAGCCAAGCCCTTCCCTACCCCTACACTACCAACGGCAAGATTTCCGACAAGGTAACTTTCTGGAAGTTGTGTGGCTTAGCGTAAACAAGGCCAGAACCTTAGCCGTGAATATTCTGGGAAAAATAGTGACTACAAGCCTTCGTCATGGGCAGCAAGGCCAACCCTTTTCCCCATTATAGACGGTCACGAAATTAGCTACAAGGTTGTGAGCTCTTTCAGCTGGATTGAGGATAGAAACAAGGTCGTAACTTCAATAAATTGCCCTGGAAACAAGTCTCGAGTGTCTTGGGTCGTGGTACATCGAGAGACGCTGAGAGGCCACTCTTCTGTTCGCTGCTCCGCGGCGGTGGGGAAAATATTATTCTTTTCGGGTGCAAATTCGTACGCTAGGTGTCTCTGCACTCGACGCGTTCTTGCCTTTTTTAAGAGCAATTATTATTAATAACATGCATTCTGCTCGTATACTTCGTTTTCATATAGACTACATCGTTCAATTTCTTCGCCTTTAAAGCGCACATAATGCTGTGTTATAATAGCCTCTACCCAGGCCCCTTCGACCTCCTCAATACCAAATATGACTCACCACCGACGCCAAAATGGCGGCTCATGACGTTATCGGCGACTGCAAACCACGGATGACGCCAAAAATTGGCTTAGAATAGGACGGAACCGTCTCCTCGTTAGTGAATAAAACGCATTAACTTCCCACGACTACATGAATCAGCCTTGACTCATTCTCGCGTATAAGAAAAGCATAAGCTGCCTTAGAATAGGCCGGAACCGGGTTCCATAATAGTATCTATTGTGCACTGATGGAAAACCATTAATTCCAAGCTCCCTCGACGGCATAAATCATCCATGACTCATATCCGGCTGTAACGCATATACAGGGTGTTTCGTAAGTTCGTTTCCAACGCTTGGGAGGTGATTGTACGAGTGAAAATAAGGCGGAGAGTTCATGTAACGAAATTCCGGAAACGGCTTTGTTGCCGAGTTATTGACGTTTGAAAACGTGGGAAAATGATTTTCCGAAGTGAATAATGGCAAAACGGGTGGAGAGAAGTCGTCGGTGTTGGGCGGTCTACTAAGAAATTAGGTACTCTCTTGTCAAAAAATCACGCGGCAATGTTGTGCAATGTCGGCGCAAGGGATTACCCAAAGGACGCGAACGAAGATGTTGACGGGAGTGGGGTGGGTGTGCGTTCTGCGTGAGCTGGTATTGACGAAAATTGGCATGTGTTGAATGGCACCAAAAAACAAAGAAAATTTCCTGAGCGAAGGGCACCATGTCGTAAAAACGAAAAAATGAACTGTCATAGGTTGCATACCCTGAAGGGCTGATGGGTGTCCGTGTGATCTGACGTTAAGTACCACATTTCCCGCTAGGAAAATTGGGGATAGTTTCAATTTGATGAACAAACCATTGGCAAAAGTCCTCACCGTGGGCCAAAGTCCCGAGGTAAAAGATCTTGCACTTTCTTCAATTGTACGGGTGCATCCCCTCTTCTGCCAGGACTCGCCACACATTCACATGGGAGGTGTTTCGTTCGTGGGCTAGTGCGCGCGAACTGATGCCTGGATGATCCATCACTGCAGTTAACACATCTTCCACAAACCGTCGTGTTCACACACCTCGCGGTCGTCCAACTTCTCGACGAGGTGGCAACACTGATCCTGTTTCCCGAAGTCGAGTGTCTACAGTTTGAAATAAGGTGTGCGATGGTAACACCCTATTTGGAAAACGTGCCCCATACAGACGCCTTGCAGCAAGGCTATTACCTCCAGCCTCCCCATAAATCAGATGCATGTCCGCCAGCTCTTGGGACGTGTATGCAGCCATCCCTTACACCGGGCTACAAGTATTTATGGCAGTTAACACTAGTACACTTCACAGAACACGATGGGCTGTGGCTAAGAATTAACACGTAACACTGCTAGGTCAAATGTGTGCCCAACACTACTGTCCAAGAACCTCACGTCTTTCCATTCAACCGTGAATGTTTAACAACCTGCTGCTAGCACAGCACCTAAAGCACGAATGGCTCAGACACGTGCGCTCCTTCATGAGGAAACCTACACTGTTGGCGCCCCTAGCGGGAAATGTGGTACTTAACGTCAGATCACACGGACACCCATCAGCCCTTCAGGGTATGCAACCTATGACAGTTCATTTTTTCGTTTTTACGACATGGTGCCCTTCGCTCAGGAAATTTTCTTTGCTTTTGGTGCCATTCAACACATGCCAATTTTCGTCAATACCAGCTCACGCAGAACGCACACCCACCCCACTCCCTTCAACATCTTCGTTCACGTCCTTTGCGGAATCCCTTACGCCGGCATTGCACAACATTGCCGCGTGATTTTTTGACAAGAGCGTACCCAATTTCTTAGTGGACCGCCCAACACAGACGACTTCTCTCCACCCGTTTTGCCATTATTCACTTCGGAAAATCATTTTCCCACGTTTTCAAACGTCAATAACTCGGCAACAAAGCCGTTTCCGGAATTTCGTTACATGAACTTTCCACCTTATTTTCACTCGTACAATCACCTCCCAAGCGTTGGAAAAGAACTTACGAAACACCCTGTATAAAGTACAACAATATGGATAGGTTATGGTAAAACGGGATACATAATAGTAACTATTGTGCACTAATTGAAAATTAATAAATCCAAGCTCCCACGTGAGCATGAGTCGTCCATGACACATCTCCCTCCCCCTCCCCTTCTTCTTATACTCTCTGCTTTATTAATTAACAATAGCGTCACCCCTCGATATTGAATATAAAACCCATATCAATTAAAAATGATAGAATAACAATAGTCGAGCGTCGTTATGAATAAATTAATGTCCGGTAACTCCAATCCCATCTACTCTTGCAAAGTCTATCAATCTCATTCCGTTATCATTGCTTACTTCATGTAGGCTTTCTTTCCCAATTATACTTCTGTATATTTCTTCTCTTCATATTTTGACGTTTATGTCTATGACAATAAAAATAATACATTGTCATAACTACATTTGAAAATGGTTAGGCTAAGTCCAAAGTTCCACATTTGTGCAATATCTATAATAATTTAGTCATATGATTGCTCAAAATTTTATTCATATAATGCAATTAAGTGTCTGAAATTACTATTTAAACTAATTTCATTAAATATGATGTTTAAAAAAGCCAATTTGTATATCATGACAAAATTATCAAATTGTGCAATATTCTGAATTCATATTCATAACAGTTATTTTTGACTGACAATATGAAAAAACAAATATCTTCAATCATATGTGTTCTTTCAGGCAAGCAAGATAAGTTACATTCAAATTTATAATTAAATTTATTGAAATTATGTACATTTGCATTGACATCAAGGTTTATATACAAAGGTCAACTCTTTAAAATTGTTCAATGTTTAATATGATGTCATACTTTGTATTTTGTACCAACATTCAAAAAATAGCAATTGTAATCATTAGATAAGTATATTGTGATATACATAGTAAAATAGCTGTAACAGAGCAAATATGTACATTTACAACACAAACATTCAAGCTGTTAAGCACTTATGGACAAAAATATAAAACAAAAACAATTGAAGATAACACATACTAAAAAATCTGGCTTGAACTAGTTGCTCTAATACTAGTTGTCTGTGACTTTTAAAAGAATCTCAAGATGGATGGTACATAAGTAAAAATGTGAGGATTGGTAAAGGTTTGATATCATTAAAAATCTGGATCTTTTGAGAGATTATACTTGATAAGTTAATCTTTAATAGTTTGTTGAAACTATATAGAGACATTTTGTTGATAACAGAAGCTTGAAAATGCTTTTATAATGGAATAATCTGTATAACGAAAAAGGAAAGATTTGGAACTGGTGTAAAGTGCCTAGTTTAATAATTGAGAGCAGGAAATTATTATCTGCTGGCATCAGCATTAACTAGCTAGTAAATGAATATTGCATTATCTAAAATGAAATGTTATGAGAAATAAGACTAAGTGAGTGTAATATTTTCTACATTTTGAATGTGAACAAGCCAAATGTGAAGTTTTGAAAATTGAAGGAAGCCATCTTGTGGACCTGATTGAGGAATCTGACATGTTGAGTGTGCTCAGATGTAGAACTGACGCATACTCAAATATTTAGTGAAAAACTTGCTCTGTCTCACAAGGAGATAATATAGAAATGTTTTCTACATATAAATAACATTTATATGTTATAAATGTTCTTGTAAATAATTGCATAATTTGATGCTATTGTAATTCTTGTTGTTTCTAGTTTGTTTTTTTTCTTTCTTTTCATTTTTATCAATATAATAATTATAAAGTTATCAGTATATGTAAATTTAAATTTCCTTTTCAACATAGCACCATAGCTACCTATTGTGCTGATACTGAGTTTAAATTATACTGACAAAGTTGTTATATGTCCCCTAGTATGATTTTTACATCGTGCATTTGTACATGATTTATTTCTTTTCTTCTAATTTTGAGCAAAAAGCATCTTTCTTCTCCTCCCCCTCTGCTTCTTCTGTGGAGAAATACATACAAAACATTGTAATATTGAAGAATTCTGCTCTGACTCTGATTGAACCTGTCATTGATTGCTGTAAAGTTAATAATACTTGGTTTGATAGACTTTTGGATGAGGAACCCTGTATCATTATTACCAGTGTCTCCTCCACTATACATCAGTATATGATTCTCAGACGTTATCATTCCTTGTCCATTCCAGCGTATTTCTTGTCATGCTACCACTTTCACTCCATACTTTTCTATTTCTTCTATTATTTCTCTCAGCTTTCCTGGTTTCTTCAATATTATCACGTTCCAGGTTGCGAGCATTATATCGGTTATTCTTCTCATTAACCTTTTTCTTCGCCGGCTCGTCAACAAATTATTCGATCTCCTCCGAGGCAATCTTGTGGTATCCGTAACAGGTTAGGGGAGTTAACCCTACGCCAAACCCCCCAACCTGAGGGAACAGGATTTATTTAAGGTTTACTTTTCTAGGTAGTTTGGTGTTACTTCGCCTTCGGAGCCCTTCCTGCCCCTTGGTTTTCTGTCAGGGAATCCTTCCCTTAGCCTTTGGGGATACCTTCCCTCCCTGCAAGGCAGCAGGGGCTGTGTTTATTTAATGTTTGTACTTCATCGCCATGTCACAGTGCTGTCTTTGGACATTTCTGGGTTCTAATGGGTGTGATCCTGCCACAGATCACTCCCTCAAGACCCTGATATCATTGCCGCCTCGGTCCGGGGAAGCTTATTTGACTGTGCCTTATTCGCAGCTAACCATCATATCTGATGGTCATTCGTTATCCGCCACCTGCGACCCGCCCGTTAGCTGAGGCCCGCCCGGTAGCTGAGGCCCGCCCGGTAGCTGAAGCCCGCCCTGGGAAATGCAATATTGGTCTTGTTTTGAAGCTCTTTGCATCTGCTTTTAAAATACATTATCATTGTCAATTCGCATTGTGAAACCGATTTTGTACAGATTTCTATTCAACGGAGTAAAGATGTACGTAGAATGTGATAACATCGCATGGATTGTCTCGCTGGGGCAGCCCTAAGTATCAACAGTTCAACGGATATCGATCGCTGTGTGCCGTGTTCCCGCGTCCCACCCACATCTTTACTCTGTTGAATAAAAATCTGTATAAAATCGCTTTCGCAATGTGAATTGACAATGATATGGATTTTTAAAACAGATGTAATGAGCATCAAAACAAGACCAATATTGTATTTGTAGTACTATAGAATACCAAGAAAAAGTTGTTTCGCAAAATTGAAAATAACGGTTTTTGACAAATCTTAAAAATCCGAAAATTAAGATTTGTATTCAAAACCTTTCTGTCTGCACCATAATAAAATTTCATCAGGATCGGACCACCCGTTTTTTTATTTATGTAATTTGAAAAAGAGCGATCGTTTGCAAAACCTGAAAAAAGTGGTACTTTTTTTTGTTCTCACGACGATAAAAAATAGAAGAAATTCTCGAAAAGAAAATTTGGTTAGCATAGATTAGCGCAGAATTGAATAAGCTAAGTTTTGATGTAACACCTTTTCATGTAGGTCTACCGGTTAATTTTTAATTGGAGTCCAAACTCGAGTATCTATAATTTTTAATTCGACAGTAATTCTAAAGGACTGCTTGCCTGGAGTGCAGTTCATAGCACCATATTATGCAAGTTATTTACACAGTATTATTTAATTAGTTTTCAAACATTAGCATTTATGATGATACCGTTTTTGCATTACATTTTGCCGACTCGTTTTGTCCCGTTTTTCCCTGAGGAAAATGTGAAAAATTTCTCGTTTTGTTGCTTTAAAAATCTGGTCCTCTTGAAATCAAAGTATCACAACAGAGTGGTCGCAGAGCCGGACATAAGATCGTAAGTCTCCTCCATAGAGCAGGTTTTGAAAGGATTTAGTAAGTAGAAGAAACAAGCGCACTCGTCACATTGACGCCAGTAATTCAAACGCTATTTGTTACGAATACTTGCCATGCAGTTGTAAGAGCATTTTCTTTGATACCATATTATGAAATAATTGATTATTTTTACTAAATGCCGAGAATATCAAAAACACTAAAAGTGCACTATGGTATTAGCTAAAGGCAATTCTTTTCAGAAACGAAATTCCCGAATTTTCATTTGCTGTAAAAGTACACTTTTGCTCTGAGGGGCAAAAAAAGAGTTTGGACTCCGCGGCTTCGTTTTTGGTTGAAAAGAGCTCTGCGGTTTGAATAGATTGAGAACAGCTGAGCTAGTACATTTCAATTCAAAGTTTGGCATTTAAGCAGAACATGGCAATTGGGCGTGAGAGGAGAGCAATTGAACAAAAATATTTATTTTCTTCTTTAGTCCGTTAATGACATACACTACCGACAAAAAGTTTAAGACCACCAGGAAAAAGTGCCAAATATCAGTAGAAATGAATGTATTTTGTAATTAATGTACAAGAAATAGATGTAAGAATCTGCTTCGCAATGTACAAACATAGGTACATCCACTATACATACTAATGTCACCTCATATTTTGATTTCATCAATATGTCCGCCATGGGCATTAATAACAGCAGCGCAAACATTTTGCATGCGCTCTAATAGTTTGTCCAGATAGGATGGTTGAATGTTACGGCAGGCATCGTTGATGAATTCCCATAGCTGTTGAGTGTTGCTGGGTAACTTCTTCCTGATGTCCCTAACGATTTGGTCCCATAGCAGTTCAATTGGTGAAAGATCAGCAGACTGTGGTGGTCACATCATGAGAACTAATGCCTCTTCTCTTGCCGTGGGTTCCAAATACCGCGTGCACAATTTGGGTGTATGTTTGGGATCATTATCTTGTTGAAAAATAAACCCATTACCAACAAGACGACGACCAGAGGGGATGGCATGGTGCACCAATATCTGATGATACCCTTCCTTTACCAATGTTCCCTGAATTTCATGAAGGTCCCACATCTGGTTTCCGACAAAACATCCCCACACCATTACACTTCCACCCTCCCTGTTTCACTGTGGGAACAAGACACTCTTCTTTCATTCTCTCGCCGACCTTTCGACGCACAAAGGTTCGCCTATTGCTGTCAAATAATTCATATTTGGATTCGTCCGTCCAGAGTACCCGTTTCCAGTTATCCACAGTCCAACCTTGGTGCGTTTTAGCACAGGCCAATCGTTTCTTCTTGCTCACACGTCGTAACAATGACTTTCTAGCAGCTACTCTGTCATGCAGCCCTTCTTCACGCAAGCTATTCTTCACCGTTGACGCTGACACAGGCGTCACTCTGCTGTTATTCAGGGAAGCAGCGATAACTGGTGCTGTTAGGTGCCTATTCCGTTTGCTAGTTACTGCAATATATCTGTCGCCAGCTGCAGACGTTACACGAGCTCTTCCACTACATGCACGGTCAGCATGACTGTTGGTTTTACGGTATCTGTCCAATGCACATTGAACACCAGTCTTGGAAATATTCAGTTTTCTTGCTATTTCGCGTTCCGCATAACCTTCATTTTTCAGTACACTTATCACAGCACGCTTTTCAACCGAAATCGCCTGTTCCCCACGATGACGGACCATTTCGCACATCTCCACTTACCTTGCACACCTCGCACACAATAATGGGCTCACAATGTTGCCTGCATGAACAGCAACTGACCCTGAGCTAATGATAAGGATGCGCATGAGGCTGGATATCGTACTGACCGGTTTCACGCACACAGCTGCAATGTTGCCAGCTTCAGCAACATTTTTGTCACTTTCCATTTTGCCAACCACATGCTCCACATTCCGCAAAAAATTGGTGTCGCGTCTTGTGAGGTTCAAACTAGACTACATTGCATTTTCCATGTGTATCATCGCCACGTCTTTCTTGGACAGGAACCGTTGGTTCCATACAACATTCTATACTGATTTTTTGGCCGTTTTCCGGGGTGGTCTTAAACTTTTTGTCGGTAGTGTACAATCAATAAACTACTTGAACTCGTTTGATGCAAAATTGTAGCCGACTGGATGTCTCTTCGATTCTATACAGTTATGCATAATTTATTAGCAAGTGGCCTTCGGAATGACATGATATTTTGTTGTCTATATTAGCCCACGCCCAAGTTTGTTGTTCAGAGACGTTGTCACCAAATACCAATGCATGTTGCGTATTTTCCGCTTGTCGATTTTACTAACATATACTATTCGATATTCTACATGGTATTAGAACTTCAGAGTAAGCAGTTCTGAGAGAGATTGGTAAATATCAATCGTGGAATCCGATATCTCAGGTAAAATATAACTGTACTCTGGCCCAAGAGTTTGTGCGACAACGCCGCGGGTTAAATTAAGTCTGAATGACACTTTTATCATAAATTCCTGTGTGTGTGTGTGTGTGTGTGTGTGTGTGTGTGTGTGTGTGTGTGTGTGTGTGTGTGTGTGTGTGTGTGTGTTGTAACCTATATCTGTTGCTTATCGTTGTGACTGGAGATTTGCTCATTAAGGACTAATAGCGGAAAGCACTTTTCGGTTCAAATATTGAAAATCAAAATAAATTACTCCTAGTTTATTTCATTTGAAAGAATATTTTACGATAAAAGTATATTACAATGGGGTAATTTCTTAACCTTCAACATCCTATATCATTGATTTAAATTATATTTAATGCCCCCATTTCCTCAGAATTTACTTTGTTTATTTACTGATTTTAGGAGAGGCTCTAGCCTCATTTGATATACCTTGATCTCCGATTAGTTCACCTTTGCTTGCTGTTTACATCGACGAGTGTGTACGTATGGAAATCCCCTTTACTTGTTTACCAACGGGACCCTTTAGTGTTGACAGTGAAGTAAGAAAGTGCACTTTAACCACAACTGTTCAAGAAACACAGACTAGTCTCAGGAGGCAAGCGGAAAATAAATTGTGCTCTAAGGTATTGAATAACTCATTGATATGTTTGCTTCTGCAAACGTGTAAAAAATTCCAAATTATAATTATAATCTAATCATAAACAATAATTATCCCCCCTTTCTCTACCTGAAATGGATATTCTGAACAATCATTTCCACTAAAGCCATGTATTAATTTCTATATTCTCTTTATTGAGTAAACTTACTAATCTAAAGTATTTTGTCTAAAATTTTATTTGATTCCGCTTCGTAATTCTGCAGAACACCAGGTAAACGCCATATATTCTACTAGGTTCCATTAGATAGACGAATCATAACTAAAATTTTTACGGGACTCTATTACAGGGACTGGATTAATCTGCATGGGCGTATCTATTGGGATACAAGGTGGGAAACTTTCGCCATCACCTGCTGGAAAACGACTAGTTAAATTCCATTTAGATCATTGTGCTTATTATGTGCAACTAATTAAAAAAAGTATTGACACAATTGGGAAATATATATTTCTTGCTATTCCTGGGAAAGTGTCGTGTGTCCTTTTGGGAGGAGTTGTGTTTGCCCCTCCCCCGAAGAAAAACTTGGCTATAAAAAATCAAATTTACAGTATCACGAATTTTGAGACTAATTTTCACCGATAAATTTTGATAATATTTTATTCAACTGTTGTTTTATTTTCAGCTAACTCGACCTTAAGGACCTCTACTGTAACCTATAGACATGTCTACCGTTACAGTCTTATTTTCAGTGATGATGATCTTCACAACTCGCCACTCTCTATGCCTTGTACAAGATATCATTGAGAGAGATGCCGTCCATGAGAATAATTATAACCTTCAATTATCACTCTTTCTATTAAATACATTTAGAGAAAAGTGTTCTGAGAAGCTAAGCCTCATAATTGTCTTCCATTCACCTGCGAAAACTATAATCAACGAAGTGCTAGGAAAGGTGGATAATCTGTGTAACATTACTGTTGTGATTCATTATGTGAATGATATTGATGACGTAGATGCATCAATCAGAGAGCAGAACATTAACAGAGATTACTTTTTGTTTGTAGCAGACAACATCACTTCTTTCTATAGAATGATCATGAAAACACACAAGTTACTGGGAATAAAACGAAACGACAAAATCATTGTGGCGCTAACTAGCGGGAATGCAGAAGGTTTGGAAAGAGTCTTCCACCTGCTTTGGAAGGAGAAAGTTCTCAACATCGAAGTCGTGGCTCCAGAAGAAAGCTCAAGATCTAGTGAAGTTCTCCACTTTGTATTTATCTCATACAACCCCTTCGACAAAAGGAACGTGAGAGAAAATCCCCAACCGGTAATTCAAATTATGAAGTGTGATTCTTTCAATATCTTTGAAGACAAAACTAAGAACGTGAATGGGTATCCTCTGTACATAAGTGACTATAATGTCCCTCCTCGATACTGGAGTTACATAAATGCAGAAGGAACTCTAATCACAAGTGACTTCTCCGGAACCATACTGGACACCATCGTTAAAAGAATGAACTTCACTCCAGTTCTCGTGAAACAATTCGAAAGCAGAATGACGGAAGTACGGCTATCCAATGGAACATGGATTGGATCTTTTGGTGAAGTTGTGACGGGTTTTGCAGACATTTCATCCCAAGTATACAATGTTTTTGGAGGCAGACATCTGTTTGTAGACTTTACTAAAATAATTCGATGTACATTCCTTGTATTCGTTGCTCCTAAAGCTCTTCCTGTACCTCAGTGGATGCGTTTTTTCCTTCCTTTTGATATGTACTTATGGATGTGTATCCTAGGAACAATTGCATTTATTCTGGCTGCTGTGTATTTTATAGAATACATACACTTTGGCAGAACTAAGATTCCAGACTTTATGGAAAGCTTTTTGTACATTCTTTCCATTGTCCTACAAGTTTCCGTAGCACGTAAGCCCAAGGGAAGAGCTTTGAGGACTGTTTACGTATTCACAATCACAGGTTCTATAATCGTTGATAGTTTGTACGATGCAAAATTAATGACGTATATTATCAAGCCTCAGTACTATCACGATATTAACTCCGTTGAGGATGTTATAAATTCCAAGTTGCCAATACTAGCAATTAGTTCAGTTGCATATCTCTTTCAAACATACTCTGCTTCTTACGATGATCTTAGGTTTAAAATACTGGCCAAGAAGATTGTTGAAACAAATAATATTACTGAATTGGTTGTGAGTGTAACAGAAGCCAGGAATGCAATAATATACATTGACGATGAAAGTGCTAAAGTTATGGAGAAAAGGCATACATCTTTAATACATGTCGCAGAAGAACTGACTCAATGGGCAACAGCTTCTTTCGTTGTTCCGAAAGGGTCTCCATATATATTCAGAATGAACCGCATCCTGCAACAGGTGTTCGAAGCTGGTTTTGTTAATAAGTGGACCGTGGACAACAACAGAGCCAAATTACCGAAACATAGAGAAATCATTTCCTACGAGGATGTTTCTTTGTCTGTGCGTCACCTGGAGACACCCTTTGCTATCTTGGGAATTTGTCTTTCTTTGAGTTTCCTTGTTCTCTTGAAAGAACTTTATCAGGGTCGTAGAAAAGGACTGAAATGTGTATATTAACATAAGAATTCAGTAATCTACATTCCTTCGGAGATCTCAAGTGAATGATGGCGGCTGTCGTTGGAGACAAAATACGTGATACATGAATTATCAGAAAATTAAGGTCTTGTTTTACTACTTAAGAAGAATGTATGTAGATACTGTGAAGATCTATTACCTTGGTTCTCGGTGTAGCCGATATCTAAGATATATATTTTTTTAACAATAGAAGGTATATTGATAATCAGATTATGTGTTGCACTAAGTGTTCCACACCGTGGCTGTGCATTCTAAGGTATCAGGCTTTTGGCTCAGGCTACACGATGCGCACTGGTTCAAGTCTACTGAGAAAAGCTTATCAACCCTTCTCCTAAAATTCGGCCATTTTATGGGACCGGTAGCCACCCACCGTCGATAGCAAATTGGGGAGCTACGAATGAGTAGCGTAACTCAGTCGTGGAAACCTACAACAACGACTTGGGTTTCGTCCTGCAGACCACACGTCACCCCGTAACTGGTTGGATGTTCGTCTACCTATGCTGAGGATTGTAGGAGTGAGGCTGGCAATAGGTAGTCCTGGTCCTCACGGTCTGTTGCTCCACGGATTATTATTAGTGGCGGCTCCTGGTGAGTCAAACTAGAGGGGCGATCCTCCGTCGACAAGGAATTTGAGTTTAGATGAGATATTTCTAATTTATTTAACCGCCAACGTAATGAGGAATTTTGAATTTTTATCGAATATGATATTTTACACGTTTGAATCACCTATTATTGGCGTAATACAAAGATCATGAAAGATGGAAAAATATATAATGCTAGCAAATTTAGCTGTAGGGTTTTTCTAACTAAACGGGAGTAAAGAAATTCAGAAGGAAAGTTGCCTGACAACTCTGCCACATTATCTGGAAAATAAAAATAATACATATGTGTCATAACGTTGCAAGTAATGAGAATGCGTAGCTGGCCTCCGCGACGGAGGTTTATCACAGCGTACTACAATGCAGGGGGTCCCGCGTTGGAATTCTGGCCCGGCCATGGGTGTTCTTTGTGAGTGTCCCTTAATCAGTTTCATCGTATGATCACTTATCCTCATCGTCGCTATTAACAAAAAGCGAGAAAAGACAATAATCAAACTTGAATTTGTCCGCCATTTTTCAATATGGCGGACTTCACGGCAGGGTGATCACCGAAGTGTCTTTATATGTTGTTATCAATGTTACAAAGAAGCTATGTACCAAATATTTTTCCCATTTTGACTGCACTATTATTCTAATTGAGACATGTACTTCTGATCTGCATAAAGAGCCTTGAATTAGGCACATCTAATATCGGAAATCTTAGGTAATTAATGAACAAATGTGATATAACTTAATTTAAATTTTTATGAAATTACAAATAGCAGGATATTTTAATAGCTTCATTTCTCAAGGGATCGTGCAGGCATTAAGATGCAGATAGAATGAATTCCAAAACGATGTATCAACAGAGTAAATAAACGTGGTACATCGTAACTCGCTGACTGTTTGCATCTTTTCGATTTTATAGAGTCCTGCATTATTATTTTCTTGTGCGACATGGTGTTTACTTTTTACCATCACTCTTGCGTGATATGTGATTGCAATAAAGATAGGTAGCCACAATGTAACATTTCGTGTTGATTATTTTCCCTTGTGACTTTTGCTTTGCAATATTCCACTTAAGAGCGAAATATCATTCATAGAATCTCAGGTAAAAAATAACTTCCTGTTGTTTTCCTTCCGTGAAGTTTATGGGTATGTGTACTTCAACAATTTACTAACAGCCAGTCAGTGGCGTGTCCAAAGGGGTGATTGGGTGATGGGAGTTATAACCATCAACTATTGCTCAGTATTATTGAAGAAGAGAACGTCATAGGCGTTCTCCAGTAGCATAGTAATAACGACTATTGGTTTGTAACCAGAGCTAGATTAAGGCTTATCGCTGTAGGCATAGATACATTGTATAAAGAGAAATTTCATTTCGTACAAAGAAATTCATGTAGAATATCAGAGAAACGTGTTATTAATATTAATCGAAAATTAGAATGTATTTTGCTCACTTCACTTCAAGCTTATTAGTCGGTGAAGTATATTTTATTTATTTCATAGAGTAATCCTCCCCCAAAAGATACGAAATTACATTTAAAAATTTATAGGGAACAATCAACATGTTACAATTATCATCTGACGACTTCTTTAAAGTTCATTGTAATATCACGACTGTAATAAATTTAATGTTTATTAACTTTTACATTTCGTATATTTCTCGCATTCAGCAATATATGTTATTCCTTTCTCCTTTTGTATTTCTGTGAATTAATGGTTTGTATATTGTAACGAGCAGATTCTGTGAGTTACATAATAAGGCGTTTCCTCAAGAAGGAAATACAAAATCAGACAAGGAAGTATGGACATGTGTCGCACACACTTGTCTCATCCTCGACACAAGTGATTCAGCCAAGCCCTTCCCTCCCACCTATACTACCAAGGGCAAGGTTTCCTACAATGTAACCTGCAGGAAGTTGGGTGGCTTAGAGTCAACAAGCCCAGAACCTTGACCGTGAATATTCTGGGAATAATACTGACTAAAGGCCTTCGTCATGGCCAGCAAGACCATCCCTCTCCCCCAGAGTGGACAGTCACGAAAATAGCCACAAGGTTGTGAGTTCTCTCAGCTGGGTTGAGGATAGAGCAAGATTGTAACTTCAATAAATACTCCTGGAAACAAGTATGGAGAGTCTTGAGTCCTGGTACATCGAGATACGCTGAGAGGCCGCTCTACTGTTCGCTGCTCCTAAGTTAGAAGTAGGGATGTGACGAAGCTGAAAAGTTACCGATGCCGATGTACTTACCGATAATTTTTGGAACCGATACCGATGCCGATATTTAACCGATTCCGATACATAAGATTATTATTCAGAAATGGGATGTTATTTTCAGCATGACAAAAATAAATTTGCTATGTACATTTCTATTGCATATCATATGTATATACATATATATTCTCAAGAGATGCGAATGTACATTTGCATCTACAAAATGTTATGTAAACCTTTAAGAAGAACATGGATTCTCAAGAGATTAAACATTAGTACACAAGCATTTCTTTGAAATGCAAAATGAATTCCTGTTCTGCCAGATTCAACTTCAGAAACACGAGATATGGAAGCACTTCAGGAAGTAACCTAGTTCTTCTCTTATCTCAAATCTGTTCAGCAACACTGAACACTCAATCACTGAATACTGATGCAGCAGTTATGCCCAAGTATTTTCTCAGGACTTGCTTCACGTTTGAATATTCGTTTCTGAATTTCCAGTACAACAGCAGATCCTGGTTCAGCAATGTACTGTTTTATTTCCGATTTATAGTTAGGTTGATCCTCTGAATGAGTTTGCAATAATTTTATTACAAAAATTCTACAATAATAACGAATCATAACCAAATTTTCAATAAATCTTACAAAACTAGAATATAAAACTTATTAGAAGGTAAAAACTCTATTATAATCTGTACCGGTTTAAATATCGGATTTTTGCCGATTCCGATACCGATGCTGATGTGTTAATTTCGGCCGATTTTCATACATCTGTAATCGGCTTCGGCACATCCCTAGTTAGAAGGTAAGCCTCATTTTCGTAAGTGGTGATACTTGGGAATTTCTTCTATTATAGTATAAGATCAAGTCACATAATGACCAGATAGTCAGAGTTATTATAATTGTTAGACACTTAGACCAATAAATATATGTTAAATATTGAGCGAGTGCGTTTATATGTCTACCATCAATTAAGGCCATAACTCAAATTAGCGCTATTTGCCCCCATAGCGTTACATTGAGTCGATGAAAATTATTATTATTATTATGCTACTACTAATAGAAGATAATAATTACAATAGTTGATAACTCCTGTGTTGTAGATTTCAATTTCTTAAATTAGGATGTAAAGGCGAAACGTTACCTTGTAGAAGGAAAATTGATGTTTCTAGTTCTGGCAACACTGGACTAGAGGTACACCTGCCTCAATTCGGTCTGGGCGCTTCCTTTATAGTTTCTTTTATTTTATCTTTACTACTTTTCATTCTTATTTACCCAGCGACGTATACTGAGGATATAAGGCCACGCTTCTTAGGACTACGTTAGGAAGAGTTAAATATTATTTTGCTCTTTTTCGTATTGAGGCGAATCAGTGGCGTAGCGCAGTTCTCTGGGGTCCCCCTGCAAGTAAAATATTGGGGGCCCCTCGGTGGATAAAAGAAACATCGAGATGATGCCAGAGTGGAACGGAGACACAATAGTTAGCAACCCCCCCCCCAGTTGTAAAATGAATTAACTTTAACCCTTCCTTCCCATTTTTTGTCATCGACTTAGGCTATACATCGGTTTAGTAGTTTGTCAAAACTAAATCAGGGTTGTCTGAATCTCTGATAAAGAGACATCGGATTTTAGGTTTTTAACCAATTTTCTTCCTTTACAGGTACGTAAGAAGTAATAAGTTATGTCAGCGTTTAGTTAAAGAACTTAACAACTGATCACATTTTATAATGCCTAAAAAAAATATTTTGCTTGTTAGAACCTATTTTAGGTTTATGCGCCTAAATCAAGCCTTTTTTTAGGTTTTTATATATTTTTAAAGGAGAGGCATTTGCTTTGTTTGGTCACGAAAAGATTCAATGATAAATGTGTTTGAAACGTACTCTCTGTCGATTTCCCTTCCTCCAAGTCCATGGTGATATTTCGAAGCTCTATACCAGTGGTTTACAACTTCTAAAGGTCCGAGGGCCAAAATTATATCCAGCAGAAGGTTGGCGGGTCGTATTTTTTTGTGGGTTGGAGGGGGGTCATTTAGTGAAGAATGCAATGCAACGCTGGACAATTTACAATTTTACAATTTAGTAATGATACAAACCCACGAGGAAAGGAAAGAAAATATATATATAAGGCATAAAGGACAAAAGTCAAGATTACGTTATTGGAATTAATGTACATATAACGAAAGATTATATACATACTGGGTGGTGCAAAATTCCGTTTACAACGCGGAGGAGGTGAATCACCAAGTGAAATGAAGACGAAAATGTAAATGGAATTTTGTCGAATGACGCACCGTGTCAGAGCTAGAGGATGACGAAATCGTGTGAAAATGGACTTCACACCTCCATATGCCGACAAATAGTACTCATAAAGAAGATGCGGCACGCTATCCCAAAAGGAAACGCAGGTATCGAATGGGGGTACAAAGGGAAATGACGGATGTCACAGCACATGAAGAACATTTCGCCAGGAAGTGTCCGAAAAGCAGGCTGCAGAAGGGGATTCTCCAGAGAAGAGGGGACACAGACAACATGCGCAAGAGGTGTACTATGATGACACACACGTACACAAGTAGTATCCAACGCTGTACGTAGAAATGAAATACGTACGTACACGTGAGAGAACGACCAGCACGTACTGATATCGGCTCCAAACACTACGACGGAAGACGTAGTAGTACATAAAGCTCCGCTAGTGGCGCTCAGCGGGATGCTACATTTTCACGGCCCGCTATCGCTGGTATACGTCCGTACAGTGGCTCTCAAAAGTTTTAGGACAACGACATTTTAAACTAGGCAACCCAACTTACCCAAGGCGTTGTTGGGTTGCGTGTAGAGTTAGGCTAAATTTCAGGGTTGCCACATGCACAATATATATTTATAAAATACGCGTTTGTGGCCATTCAGGACATACTACTTTAACCCCTTTCCCCCCTCGAGTTCAATGCAAGGATACCTCCGCAAATATCGAATGAACAGTTTTCATCACGTGCAATCTCCATTAAATGTTTTCGCCGATTCGTACTACCTTCGTTTTCTTTGTTACAAACATGTATTCATTGCACATTACATGTAGGAGGAGAGTTTGATCTACACTTCACATTGGTCAGCTGTTTCTACCTGCTTTCAGGAGCACAATCTTGTAGGGTAGTGGATACCGTTAAGGATTGCCAACCTGACGGTCGTGGGTTCAAACCCCTCCGGTGGCAGAAAATTTTCATAAGTTTTAGACATATCCCATTGTGCTCATTGTCCACGCCGCCGTGTGAAACGGAAAGATTCAGTTTGGAATTAACGATGGAGGAGGGGAAATAACAAAATCTCCATTCCAACGAACCGAGAAGTGGAGAAAAATTGGATAATTCTTATAAATATGAAAATTACATTCATGTTTTTAGTGGTATAATCGCAGGTAAAATCAAAGATCTTACGTGGAAGATTTTATCTTGCTCTGACCCAACCAAAAGACATTTCGCACCTATCTAATACATTCTCCAATACATTTTAAAATGTTATTGAATGTTTCATGTCGATAATTTGATCAATGTATCAATTCTTGACGCCGAGACGATATTTTCTGCAACTACATCTTACCTCCTCTCGTCTCCATTATTTTCTGTTCTTCTTTTCTCCTTCTCCTTCTTCTCTCCCCTCCTTTCTCCTCTGCTTTATCTCATATCGTCTTCCCTCCATTTCTCCCCTCTTGTCTCCATCCCACTCTTCTCCACTCCTCTTATCTCCTCTCCTGTCTTATATTTCCGACTCCACTGCACTCTTCTCCTCTTCTTTTCGTTCTTCTCTTTCTCTCTCTTTCACTCTATTCTCCTCTCCCCTCTTCTCGTCTTCTTCTCTCCTCCTCTTCTCTCATCCTGATTGCCTTCCTCTCTTCTCTCCTCCTTGCTCCATTTTCCCCATCTCTTCTCGCATCTCGCATCTCGCATCTCGCATCTTTTGCCTTTCTCCTCATTACTTCTCCTATCCACTTCTGTCCTTCATTTTCTTCCCTCCTTTGCTTTTCCTCTTCCCCTTCTGCTTTCTCTCTTCTCCTCTCTGTTGTCCCCTTCTGTTTCATCTCTCATCTTTTCCTTTATGTAGGCTAATTAGCTATGAAATACTAGAAAATCGATTTTCTTTCTTTCAGAAAGTATTTCTCATTTACAACAAATGTAATACTGATATTTTTTTCTAGTTTTATACAATAATACTTGGATTTCTTTTTTCGCGTATTTTATAAATATCTATTGTGCATGTGGCAACCCTGAAATTTAGCTTAACTCTACACGCAACCCAACAACGCCTTGGGTAAGTTGGGTTGGTTAGTTTAAAATGTCGTTGTCCTAAAACTTTTGAGAGCCACTGTACAAACAACGCGTCAGTGTACGCGACTAGCGATCTGTCTGTCAGTTACGCGTGTTGTCGCAAGGTGTTCATCCTGAGGCGTGTGGTGAAATTGAGCACATTGCTAAAGTGGCCGTTAGGAAGTACGTAGTGCGTACCATCTGTGTTGTCTGTACGGGGTGGACACCTGTGTGGAGTGTTCAGTGCTGTAGTCGTGAACGGTACATCACAAGTTAGTTTCGTACGTATTCGTGTGCTCCTTTGTGAGCCTGACAATGGTGACATACACCACCAACGAGCTTGCCGATATGCATCTCGTTTACGGTGAGACACACCAAAACAGCCATCAGGCAAGGCGTGTGTATCGCGAACGATTTCCAAATCGGCGCCTACCATCACATGTTCTGTTTCAACAGGTGGATGCTCGTTTACGTGAAACTGGATCTGTACTACCTAGGGTGTGGGATCGTGGCAGACCGCGCAGTGTGCGCAGTGTCCAATTTGAGGAGGAAGTGTTGGACAGGATACGGGAGACGCCAGGCACCAGCACCCGTGCCATTGCCCATGTGCGACACACGCACCATAGAGTGCATCACACATAAATTTGCCGTTGCGTAGATACCAATTTTCGTTTCGTCTCCCTCTCTCTTAGTATCACGTGTTCTACCCTGCTCGAAAACCTTCGCTATTGTTGCCATATTGTCATTCCATTCCTGGACACACTCGCGCAAACGTCATTGAAAATAATTGAATAGCGCTCCAGCTCGCGGTTCACACCGTTCGGCAGGGACGGTAATGTGGCAATATAGCACGGCGTAGTGGTTGCTTCTTTTATGCAGTGCATGTTGATTGGCTAGCTAGTGACTAGTGTTGCCAACTGTAATAATGAAGCACTATTTCTGTCACGGAAGGGGAAAGGCAGGTAAAATGACGGTGAGTTTTGTTGGATTGGAAGCACCATATTTTTATTTTATACTAAGTTCTTGAACGAACAATCAGGGCTATCATGAACGAAAGACAATCTCTTGAGATGTCAGAAGGTCCCTCCACATCATTCCACACTCCCGGGAAAGAACGACAAAGACCAGCGACCAAATCGTCAGTGGACGCTTTCGATGAAAACGTTATCCGTAGGCGCATATACGACTACGCTCTGCGTGAAAATGAAGTGCCGACATTGAAAAAATTGCATGTCAAATTACAGGCGGACATACATTTTGCGGGAAGTCAAGAGAGTTTGCGACGTTTGCTGCGAAAGATGGGATTTAGGTGGAGGAAGAGGAGGCTGTCATTTTTGCTGCTTAATGCGATACATATTGTTTTCTGTGTTAAAATTGCCATGCTTTAATGGGTGACCAAGTTCATAGCAGGGCCGGCGGAAGGGGAGGGCGAACCGTGCCATCTCCCAGAGCGGTAAAATTTGAAGAGAAGAAAAAAATAAGCCTATTGAAAACTGTGATCGAGCGAGATATTCTTTTGCGCTGAATAGTATTGAAATAGCATAAGAAGTCTCATTACTTATTTTATATTTTGATGTTTTAGTTAGGAATATATTGATTTTCAATTTTCCGTTGCTGCGTAATGACCGGGGGGGGGGGGTCGAAATAGAGCGGCATCTGCCGCCACCTCCCAGGGAGGCAAAATGACTAGCGCCGGCCCTGGTTCATAACAAAAGAAAAAGCCGCGCAGCTTATCGTCTAGTGGCAGTGTATGTACTTGTTATTGTTGTGGAAGCCGGCATCATTTGTAAATGTACAACAAAGGCAACCGACTGTCGCCGATCTCAGAGAGGAAATAATAATACTGCTTGAGGAGGAGTGTTATGGTGCAATTGTAGCGGTTTAACACGTTGGCATGTTATTATCTGCCGTTGCAGTTCCATACCAGTGTATACGGGTTTTGGGAGTGAAAAGTTAGAACGCCACCAGTGCATTAATGCAATGAAAAATAATATATATATATTTTTTTTATTTTGTTTGAAATCACTCAAATAAGAAATCGTATCTTTGCAGCATTTTTGGTAATTTTACTTATGTGTTAGTTCATATTTTGCGAATTTTTAGTACATACAAAGCCACTTGTTAGTACATATTAATCCTAGTCCTGGTATAATGCATGACGTTTAAAACTCAACGTTAGATAGACCTGAATTCTCTAATTTTATTGTTGTACGTAACAGCTGTGCATCGGCGCACTGCAGCGATTTTTCTATCTGCTCCATTAGCAACACTGCTTCTTTAGTTGTTTCGCGCATCGCACGGCAGAAATATCTGCGCTGGACTCTACCAATGTGTTACGCGTGCTGCACGATGAGGGTGTGCACCCATACAAAGTGCAGAGGGTGCAACACCTGCAGCCGATGGACTTTCCCCTACGCCTTGATTTTTGTCAGTGGTATTTGCAACAAACCCTTGCAAACCCCAATTTTCTAAATGCAGTGTTGTGGACTGACGAGGCACTATTCACCAGAGAAGGCGTCTTCAATACCCATAATAGTCACGTGTGGGATGTTCGAAATCGGCATGCAATCATTGAGCGTCATTTTCAGCGACGGTTCGCAGTGAATGTGAGGTGTGGCATTGTCGGGGACAACCTGATAAGTCCGTACGTGTTGAACAATACTTTGTCCGGTGGGAACTATTGTGTGTACCTAGGGGAAGTTCTACCTGAACTGTTGGAAAATGTACTCCTTGCAATTAGGCAAGATGTATGGTATCAACATGACGGTGCTCCTGCACATTTTGACCGCCGAGCCAGAGCTGTACTCAACAATACATACGGTGATAGATGGATTGGTAGGCGTGGACCTTTTCTGTGGCCACCTCAGTCACCTGACCTCACAATGCTAGATTTCTTCTTGTGAGGCGAAATGAAGAGGCTGGTCTACGAAACCCCGGTGGAAAGTGTGGAGGACCTCGTTGCTCGAGTTACCGTCGCTGCTGGGATGATCACTGACATGCCCAACGTATTTGAGCATACCAGAGCGTCCCTGCTACGCCGATGCAGTTTGTGTGTAGATGTGTCTGGCGGACATTTTCAACAACGTCTGTGATATGTATCGTATGTCATTTCCACAGCCAATAAAGAATACTACTTGTGTACGTGTGTGTCATCATACACCTCTTGCACTTGTTGTCTATGCCCCTTCTTCTCTGGGGAATTCCCTTCAGCAGCCTGCTTTTCGGACACTTCCTGGCGAAATGTTCTTCATGTGCTGTGACATTTCCGTCATTTCTCTTTGTACCCCCATTCGATACCTGCGTTCCATGTCGGACATATTCCCGGGAATCCCTCACTTCTTGTGGGGAATCCCTGCCCCATTCATTTTCGACACGCGATTTGTGCATCATTCGCTAGCCCAGGTGTGTTTTCTTTGGGGATATCGTGCCACATCTTCTTTATGAGTACTTTTTTGTCGGCATATGGAGGTGTGAAGTCCATTTTCACACGATTTCGTCATCCTCTAGCTCTGACACGGTGCGTCATTCGACAAAATTCCATTTACATTTTCGTCTTCATTTCACTTGGCGATTCACCTCCTCCGCGGTGCACCACCCTGTATAAAAATACATGTAGATACATTATGTAATAAATCAGATTATGCTAAAAAAAAGGACGAAGGAGCCTTTCCCGTAGTCTAATATAAAAAAGAAGAAGAAGCCTTTTTCCCAAATCAAAGATAGAAAGAAGAAGCCTTTCTTATTAGAAGAAGATATGAAATCATTTGAAGAAGATGAAGAAGACTATTTCTTTTTAATTATACAAGAAGAATATAACCTATGTATTTTTGTATCAACATACATATATGTTTTTATGTACATACAAGCTTCTCTCTCTCTCTCTCTCTCTCTCTCTCTCTCTCTCTCTCTATATATATATATATATATATATATATATATATATATATATATATATCTGTATTGTGTACAGTTTTCAGAATATAGATCCACATTTAACTAAATCCCTTTGGCTATAAAACGCTTTCTTATTTGGAATTCTCGAATAAAGAACCTATCCCCTGAGATTAAGATTTTTAGCTAGGCGTGGTAAATAACATTTAAGTACATACACGAAAGAGGTGTAGCACGACACATAACGTTATGCAAGATAGAGCGTATTTCAAAATAGGTATAGGTGTCCCATTTTCATTGCCGGTGACTTTACCTATTCAGTATTTTTCAGGAATTTTGAACTATTATAAGCTTTCTTTAACCTATTTCAGGATTTTCGAGCATAATATTTTTAGGACCTATTTTAGGGTTTTTCGAAACTATTTTAGGATTTTTATATCATATTTTAGGAACCTAAAAGCACACTTTTTAGAACCTAAAAATCCGAGGTCTAATGATAAATAACCGGATGAAGAAATTGGAAATATTTTCTCTTACTTCAACGTGATGGCACAGCCAGGATTCCTTTTTTAAGGAGGGTGGAGGCTTCACACAGGCAACTATTTTGTTCGAAAAGTTTTTTAATTTTTTTATGTAGGTTACATACTATAATACACATATATTTAAAAAACACTGTTTCGGGAAATTTTTAAAGGATAGCAAACACTTCTTTTTTGGACTTAGAGGTGGATGCACCTTCAGCCCACAAAAGCCATCCTCTGGCTATGTCAAGCCAAGATTCAACGTAAGAGCCGCTCACATTACACTTCTAATACTACGAAAATTGAAAAACTTGTAATAGTGAGTTATATACTGGAGCAAACTTATCATTTCAGTTACAGGGGTTGAACTGGACCACTACATTGTATAGCAATTCTATGTTGCTCCATGTTGAAAATACTTTCCTTCGGAAAGTTGGGAACTATGTTTCTTTCTGTGTGGGCTACGTTTCTTCCTTCCCCAGCCAGGGAGGGACCAGGACGAAGGAATGGGAGAAGTGACAAATGAGCCCTGGATCCCTTCGACTGGACACGGTCCATCACCACCGAACTAATTTAGGTAACATGTGGCAGAAACTGTAGGATCCAGAGAATGGCCAGGAGATGCTGTTCCCACGGTTTGGTCAAAACCACGCCGGACAATCTCATTGGGCCAGGGGGACACGTGATCAACCAAAAGCTACAGTTTTTGGGAAATAGTTTTGAAGAAAGGACAGTGTGTGACGAGACTTGAAATAGACATTACCCGCCAAGATGCGTTAAGAACACAAGAGTGCGCCAGTAACTGATACGATACAGAAGTGTGTTAAGACTCGTGTGATGAGAGTTCGAACCCGGGATAGTAAGGTACCATGAAGTTGTACACGTGGGTGTGGTAAGAGTGCCAGTTTGATTAAAGTGTCAATTGGAGATACGTTTTCTTTTACATGTGACAAGTGTATCCTTTTCGTGTAAGTATGCTAGGTTTAGTTGTTCATTAATTAAATATGTTAAAAATCTCTATGTGTTTCCCTTATCTGCAAGATTAAGAAATTAAGTATCTGATCATTGGTAACTGCAACAGGTAAACAGGACCAGGTAACGTTAGGTCGAGCTCTTGGCTCATAAATTCCCCTAGCTTCCCTGGCCGAATCCTGGAACGGACCGTTACTAAACCCACCAAATCTGTTGTAATTGTCAATGGTGACCCTAATTTCAAAGGGTCATTTGTAGTCTGCTGCGAAGAACGAGAGGCTGTCGCAAGTCCTGAGAGATAGAAAATTAAGCAGCGACTGGACTTCATTCACTGACAATTTGTCACTCAATGAAATGCCGATTGGAGGGATTGGAGGGATTGGAGCACTTAGAACACTGTATACGTTGTATACCCTGCGTGGCGGAATTAGGGCTACTGGACTTAAGGGCAAAGGGAAAATTGCCCCTGGGCTCAACATCCTGAGTTTTTAGGCCCCCTTGAAAATATTTGGTGAGAAGCTACATTTTAAATATGACGTAATATTGCTGGTAATAAAAAAGGTCATAAATTATCAAGTTTCTTTGTTTACGTATTGTGTATAAGACATGGACCGGTTGAGCAACTGAATCTTTCTAGTCGATTCACAACTGTATTACACTTCACTACACTACGTTTTCGAAAATTACGTAGCTATAAAGGTATGATATGAGAGAAGTTTCCTATCGATTGTAATCTGTGAGCAAGTAACTTAATTCTGAACTTCGGAGGAGACCCATAATGTCAAGTTGAACGGGCCCCTCTGGTTGAGACAAAACACCACTGCTTGTTATCGCAGACGTCGTCATATGACATGTTACTAGGAACCAACTTTCTGTTTCGTAAATCCATTTTTTTAAAATAAGCGACAGTAACTGTTGAATTTCTGGGATTATATAAAATTTCAGGTTCACAGAGAGAGAACATAACGGGACCCCTACAGCTCGGAGCCCCCTGCATTGCGGGGGTTGCGGGGCGGCTGCTACGCCACTGAGGCAAATATTTTAACTAACCGGACATAATACTTTGAACAGAAGATGCTCTGTAATTTCAGCGATACGAGTTTGAAGTGAATCATAGGTTAGTATGGAGAGTTGTTCGTGACTAGGGCTCATAAGTTAATGACCTCAAAAAAAGAACCGGCCAAGGACCTTAAAATTATTTTAAAATGGCCTTAAAATTTCCATATTAAAATGAAAGTGATTTTTTTTAAAATAAATTACAAAAGAGTAGTAGAATAATTCGATAAAACCCATTGTTTAGTGGTTTAAACCACCTCTTTATTTTTACCTGAAATTTATATAACACATACCACAAGGTTTTTCTGTATGTCACTCACCTACTTTCAGAGTGGGCTTTGAATGATACAGATTTCTATTCAGCGAAGTAAAGCTGTTCTTTGAACGTGGCAACACGGCCTACAGCGGTGACCATTGAACCGTGGAAATTGCCGGCGGCTCTGCGGGTCAATGCGTGCGGCCTTGCCACGTTCCACGTACAGCTTTAGTCCGCTGAATGCAAATCTGTATAAACTCGGTTTCGAAATCTCAATTGACAGTGATAATTAATTTTAAAAACACATGCAAAGAGCTTCAAAACAAGAACAATATTACTTTTGTGGGACTACCAAATACCAAGAGAAAGTTGATTGACAAAATTGAAAATAATTGTATTTGAGAAATTCTGAAAACCTGAAAAATTTATAATTGTGTTTAAAATCTTTCTGCCTGTACCCTACTAAAATGTCGTAACGATCGGGGAACCCGTTTTTTATTTACAGAATTTCAGAGGTAGCGATCGTTAGCAAAAATATAAGAACCGGCCCTTTATTTGTTATCATGACGATAAAAAATAGAAGGCATGATCGAAAAAAAATTGGTCAGCATTGATTAACGCAGAGTTGAATAAGCTAAATTTTAATGTAACTCGTTTTCATGTAGGTCTACTGGTTATTTTTTAATTGGAGTTCAAACTCGAGTACCTAAATTTTTTAATCCGATACTAGTTGCTCTGTGGGGTTTCGTGTTGTATTGTGTGTTGTCATTGTTTATTCCAAAACGCCCTATACAGTTCACCACTTGACAAAAGTATGTATAATTTGGTTTTAGTTCTTAATAAGGAGTTGGTGCCTGTATTAGTTCTAATGTGTGAATGAATTAATGTTTAATCGAAGTTCTTCATTTTATTTCAAGACCCTTTACCATTATTTTCCTTTCAGTAAGTGTTTGCGTGATAAGATCGACTAAGCCAAGCGTCAGGTTAACCTTGCAGCAGGTTTTCGCATATGTAGATCCAAACGTGCGCGCAGAATATAGTTCCACTGAGACGGGTTATATTCCGACACAACTGCATACTTGCAAGAAAACAGTTATTTAATTTGTAAAATGCAGACAAAATAATACATCCATTAGCAGGTGTGGACTTGATCGGTTGCAATCACTGTGCAGACGAACTTGGATCCACAGATTCGACAACTGGAGTTTGTATTGCCCTGAGGAATCGCTGAAGCCCAAGTGCGAGTCGAGTAAGACTGAATACGTTGCAGAGCGCGTGGAATCCGTGATACCAGTGTTGCACATCCCACTATTTTAACCCTATGTTTATTGTGATTAATAATCGTGCTATACAGCGGCGAGAATGGATGAATGGAGGTCTCCTGTTCAGCGAGTGTTATTGTGGGCTTCATCCGAAGGGAAAAGCTATTCAAATCAAGCAAGTTGTTTAAAATGCATAATCCTCCTTACGGAAACAAGATCAAAGTAAAACAGGGCGTGAGGTGATTTGCCGTCAATGTGCGCACGAACTGTATCCCGGGTGTTGAATGATTTGCGGTTTAAGTTTAGGAAGGGGAAACGATTGTTTGCTGTTTGACGACAAAAGAATGTCCACGGTATTAAAAGATAACCCCGTGAGAAGAAACATGTTTATTATTTGGACCAGAAGTGCTTTAACTCGGTGAGGGGGGGGGGGCGGGTGCGTACATGGAAATTTTTTATATATACCACCGTGCACAACCACCGCCAGGGCTGAAGAAACCGACGAGAAAGGGAGAGGGGAAGGAGGAGGCTTATTGTTTCACCCACTGGCAGCAATGAAGTCTTTGTTAAACGCGCATATTTACTGTTCCGTGCAAAGAAAGGGAAGGATGATTAGCAAGAAATGGACAGAACAAGATTTGAATCCTGGTTTAGTGAAGTGATTCATAAATTGAAACCAGAGTAATAGCAGCAGACAATGCACATGATTGTATATATCACCAATAACAAATCATGCTTTTTTTTGCTGGTATAACTTGAAGTGCGTGTGTCTTATAGTAACCAAGTTTTTCATAAATGTATTTTTTTATAAACCAAAAACAATAATTTGTCATTAAATTCAAGAAGGCCTATCGTTGTTTACTTATATATATATAACAGTTGGGCTGAAAAGTTCGTAGGCTGACTCATAGATGGCGTTACTAGAATTAAATCCATGTGATTTTTACTTAGTACTAACCTTCAAAAGATACGTGTATAAATTTCACAGCTGCCGGATAATTAGTTCGTGAGATATGGCATTGTGAGTGAAGCAGCTTTTGTTATTGTGAAAAAATGGATAAAAAAAGAATTTCGTGTGTTAATAAAGCATTGCTTTTTGGCGAAAAAAAATACTGTTGAAGCCAAGGCTTGGCTTGATAAACATTATTCGGACTCTGCACCAGGAAAATCAACCGTTGAGAAGTGGTTTGCTAAATTTAAACGAGGCGAAATGAGCATCGAAAACGATGCACGCAGTGGACGCCCCAAAGAGGCTGTTACCGACGAAAACATAAAAAAGTCCACAAAATAATTTTAAATGATCGTAAAGTGAAGTTGATCGAGATAGCTGAGATTATTACATAGCGTTGTTGGAGCGTTTAAAGGATGAAAGCACGAAAAAACGGCCCCATTTCAAGAAGAAAAAAGTGCTGTTTCATCAAGACAATGCACCGTGTCACAAATCAATGAAAACGATGGCAAAATTATATGAATTAGACTACGAATTGCTTCCCCATCCACCATATTCTCCAGATCTGGCCCCCCAGTGACTTTTTCCTGTTTGCAGACCTTAAAAGAATGCTCACTGGAAAGAAATTTAGCACCGATGAAGAAGTAATCGCCGAAACTGAGGCCTATTTTGAGGCTAAAGAGAAATCGTACTATAAAAATGGCATCGAAAAATTGTATGACCGCTATAATCGTTGTATCGCCCTCAAAGGCAACTATATTGAATAATAAAATCGAATTTTGTCAAAAAAATATTTTTTACTATGTTAGCCTACGAACTTTTCAGCCCAACTGTTATCTTTGTTTATTTTTATCTTTGCGTGCTCGAAATATACACACATGCTCATGGACGGCAAGGGGCAAGGGGGCCGTGCTCCCCCCTGGAAAATGAAAGTCAACCAAAAATTATGTATTTCACACACATAATTTCATTTTAGCCACAATAATATGTGTTAATTATTGCATTAACACAATAAATTCAAATTTAAGCAATGTTTTTTTAGGGAACTACACTCTTTTGGGGGAAAATGTGACTTGTTTGCGCCTCTGGAAAAAAAAACCTTCCTTGCCCCCTCCCTGAAAAAAATCCATTCACAATCTCTCATGTTTCGAAGATATTTCGCATTTATATTAAGTAATGACACATTTTTTAAATAATTTATGCGCCGAAAGTACTTTTAAAATGCTATGTTTCAGGAGGCAAAGAGAAGCAAAAATACATTCCACTTGACATGCATGCGGGTTTTGATGTGTTGTGCGGTTGGCAATACTGTGGATTTTCTCAGTGTCTGTGATGTAAGCAGCTCGGCGGTTGAGGCAAGACTGGCACGGAAGATTCTGAGCTCAATTCTTGCGCGGATTGATACATAAAATATGCTGCAAACTTAGCCTGACGCGCGGCTTAGAGTGCGCGTCAAATCTCCTGCATATGACGATAGCCAATAGCAGCGCACTGCAGCAGTGCCATGTCCAAATCTCACACGGAAAAGAGACAGCGTGGTTGAGCAAAACGCCTTGTCACGAAACCAGGCAACGCCGCACGTCTGTGATTCACTGGTGCTGTTCAGCCGTTCAAGGCCATATGCAGGAGATTTGACGCGCACTGTAGCAATTATACTAACATACTTAGCCGTAATTTTGAAATAAATTAATGGTTATAAAATTATAGTCTCCGTGTTGGAAACGAAGCGGCGAACGTAATTATTACGTTTACATTTGTTTATTCGTCAATTTCATTAATATCTCTATCACACGTGTCTTGTAATAACTGATATTTCATGACACTCAAAATACGATGGAGTCATTTTAGAATGAACAGTCTTGAATTTCAGTCCGCAGTGGAAATTCTTTATCTCTGCTAGTTTTTAAATACTTTAATACTTCTTACAACACCGCAAGTAACATAATTCTTTTGGATTTTGCTCAGGTAAGACTCCAAGGTTGTTGTTTACAAAACGTCTCTCTTAACAAGGGCACTAGCAGCAACCCTGCCACGTGGCAATACTGTTCTTGGAAGTTACGTCAGATCGATCATTTGCTGTGTTGTGTGGTTGTCTACATACAGGTCAGACATAAACTAAGCGCTTTCGATGTAATATTTATAAGGAGAAGTTTCTTGCTTTTATGATATCTACCAACACACAACTGTTAATCAAGTTGTTTTCCCACACCCTGTATATGTATATAATACTGTGTATGCGTATGTGTATTACTGATCTCCGTGGCAGAGTGGTTAGCAAAATTCGTTATGACGTCATGGGTCAAATCTCGGCTTGAGCATGGATGTTTTTTTGTGAGTGTCTCTTCATCAAATTTCATCACTCATTCTAGTCGTTGCGATTAGCCAGAAGTGGCAGAAAAGCGACGCAAAATAAACGAAATCGTTAAACAATAAACAAAGTATTCCAATCGGTTATCAACGCCATGTTTATTTTTCACACAGCACAGAGAGGTGACGTCATGAATGCGCATGCGCTCGCTCACTCCCTTTCCCAGACACACAAATGGACGCGTCCCTATTATTTTACAAATTAAGGTGTTCAATGAATAAGTATAATAATAATGATATTTATTACAGATTTATTTGGGTGTGCATGTGCGATAGGCAGAAGCCGCTACTGTCTGGCAGTAATTATAGATGATGATGGTGTGTTCATTTTATTAGTATTACAACATATACACTAAAGACTTTCACAGTAAATAGTATGGAAAGGGTATCATTTTAAAATGGTGGAGGAGGGGATGCACATTAAATCTGGTGCTATTTGAAATGAAGGAATCCAATTATTACATCAACTCTGCAGTAAAGTACTGTAGCTTAGGGAGATAACTAATCTGGTGAAATTGGAATTGTATATAATCAATAACTCAGGTGCATTGTGCAGGTCAACAAGAGGGGTCACAAATATACAAATAGCAGTTGAGTACATCGTCGTCACCAAGAATCGTCTCACTCATGTGTCTGCACGATCCATGGAAATTCGATTTCTATTCCATCTGCAGTTGCATCTAGCGGCGAAGATAGCGAGTACTCTATATGCAAGGGTTGGTATCATGAAGACAATCAAGGTGAAGAAGAAGAGTGGATACGTTGTGAACACTGTTCCGTGTGGTATCATAATAATTGCGTTGGCATAGAGGAGGAAGAAGTACATTTTATTTGCCCTGCTTGTCATGGGTAAAGGGCTATTTGAGACATGCAAGTTAATTTTATGATATGTATCGTATTGAAGAATCATTCAGTCTTATATCGTGACTTGCCTTTAGTGTATGTTTTGTAATATTTACTTTCAACTCATCATGATCATGTTTCCCAACAGTGTGCTCATATTACCCCCACTGTTCGGGGTAAAATGGGTTTTGTAGTCGTTTTGTTTTTTTATTGTTTCTCATTTGCATGAAGAGAATTCCGCTCATGTGTACTACTATGTATTGCGGAAAGACTGTTCTAAATTTTGCAATATGTATTTTTTCTGTATTTCAATACATCTCTGAAATATTTTAAATTTTGTGATAAGATGGTCATATTCCCCCCACTTCCCCTATATTTTATTTTAATTCCAATGTTCTTTCTCTGTACATTACTGAAAAATTGTGAGTCTGTCTAGCACAATGTTATTGTCCGGTAAAAAATATTGCTACAACAAGACTTAAAAAAAGTACAAAATATAATATAGTCTGAAAATTCAATTTTCACGAACCGCCATTTTGAGGCCCGAAAACGTAAACAAATAGTCGATTTAGAGAGAAATTTCTCTGGCCGTTTCATGCCACATTTAGTTGTTTAGAGAAGTGTTCATGTTTTATTCCCTTACCGAAAAGTGAAAATGACTTTTTTTGGCATTCTGGATCACTGTGCAGTGGTGCGATTTGGGAACCGGTGCGATTTAGGCAACTTTCCCCTATGTAATTACAAAATACATCTCCCCCACACAATATTGGTGCAATATAAATGTACAGTTCGAATTTTGAAAAATTTCCAGGATAATTATATTCTGGGAGAGTTTCGCGCGACATTTTTGCGGACCCTGAGAAAGACCAAAACGCGGAAAAGTATCGGCCGGTGTCGTAAGTAAAATCCAACCGATACAGCTGGTATCGACCGATTTCGAGATATCGGCACCGATATAGGCTCAGCCATACAATTAAGCAACAATTTCAGTTTAACTTTAATTCTCTAGTCCTTCCGTTAAAGAAAAACAACATCAAAGAAATCATGCAATCAATAAACCGGGAATGTGCCAACGTATAGGTAGTAAACAAAGCAGGGGCAGACTGGATGTTTTTCTTCGATTCCTAAGAGTTATAAATAATTAATTTATAAGGGGCGTGTAACACGTCACGATATTTTACTGTTTGTAATGGTCCTGGCATGATGATGTACCAGATAAGTTATCATAAAAAATATTGCGTGTTGAGTTCTTCCCGTTTGTTGACCTCAATGGGCTTTGTTCCACATCGTACTAGAAAATAAGAGTGAACAGTTCTAAACAAATTGGTAAATTTAATTGGCATGATCCTAATCTCAGGTAAAATATAACTAGCTGTTGTTATTTGTCCATGAAATTGTACTTGAGCCATTCAGTTAAGATAATTTTAAGCGTCTCCAGTAGCAAAGTTGTAACGGGTATTGGTTTGTAACCGGAACTGAATTAATACCTGTAAGTCTGCTATGATGTTGTCCCGTTCCTCTCGCACAGTGAATTCAAGTAGAATTTTATGCAAAAAGAGAAAAGTTAAATTGAATAAAAATATTAAAATTACAAACACTAAGTTACTGTTCGTCTGAGGAAGACCCTGATACAGGATTGAAACGTTACATGTTAAGTGTTTTTAGATTTTAATAAACTGCCTTGGTCAGCAACTTTGTGTTTTTAATATTGAAACAAGACTTAATTATATTACAATTAAAATTACAAAGAAATTGGAAGATATTTGGCTCACATATTCAATTCAAGCTATCTATACGGTGAAGTATATTTTAATTTCGTCTAGTAATTTTTTTCCCCCTAAAAGGAAACAAAATTGAAACTTGAAAATTTCTTGGGACCAATTTATATCTTCCCATTATCATCCAACTTTTTGAAATTGATTATAAAAGCACAACTAGAATAAACGGAACGTTAGTGTTCATTTCTCATATTTTTCGCAAAGTATAACATTTGCTATTAAAAACATCTATTTTCATTCTTTCAATCCGTCGTAATATTTCTGATAATTAATGTTTTATATGAGTCAATGCAAATGTTATTAATTCTAGTATTACTAATAATAATAATAATAATAATAATAATAATTCATAAAATCCTGTATTCGTGATTTAGATTTTTCGAAAATGATGTAAAAAAACATGATGGATAGGAAATTATGCATTTGTGGCAACAACTATCCCTGCAACATAATCAGGTATGAATATCCAGCAACAATATTTTCGGCGAAGAAGAATAGTCCGTAAAATTTCGGCGTGATATTCAACTTAGTTTTAATTTTCCTCCATAAAATAGTTGCACTGAACGTTACTCTAGACGAAACACTACGGATGACACTTACCTTTTTCTCGGCGTATGACAAACTGCTCAGTAAAACTGTTGGTGTATGATTTGATATATAACTTAATATCCCCCACAGAACGTAACCTTTACATCAGAATGATATGATTCAATCTATTGAATGTTTTACTCATACCTTTGTGACACCTCAGTCTCACTAACACCACCTCTGCCAGATAGATCACTGCATTTTAGAAATGAGATTAGGTAGTTGTTCCGTAATGGAGATGAAACAATTTCATTATTAATTTATCATTCGTTAGCGAAGTATTATAAATACGTAAATACAATAAATCAACTATTTTAATTCCACGATTACTCAAAATGTTTGTGTTAACAACAAAAGTAACAACCGAAGTCCACACAAGTGATAGAGGTTAGAATGCGAGTGGTTTATCTCATACTCAGATGTCACTTGTGGTTAGTTGATGGAAACTGTAAGGTTTCATTGGCTGTTGGAGTTTTCATTCTCGTGGCTGCTTCAAAGTTTTGCAAATGAACCAAAAACACTGTCGATATATGAATAATGGTTGTATATATGTAGGCATAAGACGATAGCAGAGATGAAAGAATTGCATCCTAATCAGACCACAGCAAAAATATATTGATTTGTTAACAATTTGGAGAGAGAACATTTATACATTCTCAGCAGATGAACTGTTATTTCCAATCTCACACGTTGTGGAAGGATGTGTTTAGAAACGATACTTTCCCTCGCGTGAATTATTTCCCACTCCACAGTTTCAAAGCAAAATGGTAAATAGGCGATAGACTTCCTTTCATGCCTTGAATTGACCGCTGTAGATCAATCGAATTTTCCGTGCTGATAAGACATAAAGCGAAGTGCGAAAAGGCGGAACTGACTTGAATCTTGTTCATAACACTATTGTTTACTATATCAGGTTCCTATTTCAATTTCTTTCTGTAAGAACACGTAATAGTGTAATTCAATATGTTAATTTAATTTATTTCTCAACAGATTATGTATGGGAACGATACAGCAAAAATTCCTTAATTAAATGTATTGGTTCAAATAAAATCACAATGTCCCTCATACCACATATAATCTTCCCAAAGTAATCAATAAATACGTCTCTATACACTTCATTAATTAGAGGTATAACAACAAGTCACCCTTTACGAGGACACCCAAATGTCAAACTCTCTTCCACGTTTTCATTTTGTAGATTAATGAGACTCTGGTGTGAAATATTATTACCATTTATAGCCCCTATAATCCTTTATGAGATTTGTATTGCATGCTATCCATGTGTGTTTGTGATTGTTCTTTTATTAACTTCATCTTATAAGCATTCATCCCCATCTTCGCGATTAGTCAAAATTGGTGGAGTTACATTAATTGACTATATTCTTTACATTTTTTACAAATCCAGCAAATTGATATAATCTCAGATGAACCATCACGTAGTGTATCACATCTTCTATAATTTCTTCATTTATTACTCCTGTTAAAACTAAAAATGTTGGTAAATCTTAAATATCATTAATACAAAGCCTACACAAATCAATTTTATTACAGTAAAGTTAATATATCATATTAAATAAAGTTTCTGTTCTTACAGGACGAAGCTCAAATGGACAAACGAGTAATAATTACCTTATTTGCTATTATAATTCTTCGACATCAACTGGAAGGGAAAATATTAAGCTTTAATCCTTACGACAAGATTTGGGAACTTAAGGCAAATTCACTCTTTACAATTATTCAAAACCAATTTTCAAGCCGTTCATTCTTTTGCTTAAAAGACTTATATGGAAAGTCAGGATTTGTTGATGTTCTTGTTGGAAATATTGAAAAGAAGATTTCCTTGCCCTTAACAGTTGTTAGTTCTTTTAATTTAAGTCAGAAATTTCACAGCTCACAACCAGAAAACAGAATAGTGGAGACGAGTGATAATTATATTATTCTACTTGATAGCTCTGTGATGTTACTGATTTAACTCTGCTAGTTGACAATTTCAAACATTGTAATTCCAGAGGAAGATTTGTTATTGTTTTAGAAAAACAAGAACTAACTGAACAGTTATTTCAAATTTTCCAAATAGCTTGGAAACATAACATTCTAGATATCATACTAGCAACGTGGAGAAATATTACTATAAATGATGATATTAATAACAGTATTGAATGGCAAATGGAAGTAATAATGTACAATCCATTCACTGGCACCTTTTCTTTGAAGTCATTTAACGAGGAGAATCAGCTCCACGAAGACTTATTTCCCAACAAGTTGTTAAATATTTATAAGTATCCAATATACGTAATCAATGTAAATCACTTACCATTTATTGTCTTTCATATATCAAATAACACAAACATTCAGTACGAAGGCTTCGCTGGGAAAATTTTCGAAACCATGTCTAAACAAATGAACTCTACTCCCGTTCACAAGATTGTTTATAATAGTTCAAAGAAATATGGAGTAAATTTACCTAATGGATCATTTACTGGTATGATAGGTGATATTTCTAACAAGAAAGCAGACATTGCATCTAATGCATTGTTCAAAACTTTAGAAAGGTTGAAAGTTATTGACTTTACAGTGTCATTTATAACTACAGAGTTAAAGTTCCTTGCGCCAAGAAAAAGTATCCCTCCTTGGAGGAATATTTTTTTGGTCTACGAAAAGAACGCATGGTTGGCTATTTTCATTACTCTCACAATATTTCAGCTTTCTTATGCACACATTATAAGAATATTTGAGAAACATAGAAAAGATAGAACCATTAGTTATCATCTCTTGTATATTTTCTCATTGTTTTGTTCTGTGTCTGTGAAGAATCAACCAAAATCCTATGTTTTCAGAACATTATTTATGATTTTTGTACTCTTCTGTATAATTATTCACTCTATCTATCAAAGCACAATTGTGAAAATGCTCACCGTGCCACACTACATGAAAGACTTTGATACTATAGACGAAATATCAAATTCCAAGTTAGAAATAGCAATTCCAAGTGACTGTTTGAGGCATATGATTCAAGGCTCGAATAGTCCTCAGGTTCGCAAAATGGCGAGGAGATTCACGAAATTTGAAGGAATGGAATCAACCACAAAGAAAATCTCAGAAGGTAATGATATAGCGCTTTTTACATTTCGAGAAGAACTGGAATTTGCAGTTAACATAGAAACTCCTAAACAATTCAGGCCAAGATTGCATATTGCTTTGGAACCTGTAGGTGCGATGGATATGTCATTTGGACTCTCCAAAGGTTCTCCTTATCTGCCAAGAATGAACGAACTAATTTCGTGAATGGTTAATTCAGGTCTTTCTAATAAATGGATAATGGACTTTGTTGCTAGCAATACATATCAGAAGGGTGAAAATGCATTAAAGAAGCTTACCTTGGAACACCTACAGGTAGCGTTTTATTGCTTAATTATAGGGTTATGTGTTAGTTTGATTTGTTTGTCTATTGAAATATGGGCAAGACAGTAATTTAGTAATTGACCAATTGAAAGATCTTGGTGTCATATATCGTACCCAGTTGACATTGAGTGCTGATGTAGATCATCCCATTTATAATATTTTAAAATGTTGTGCAATTTAAAACAATGTAAAATATTATAATTTCATTTCTATTTACGCTCGAGAAAGTACATGAATTTTCTTAAGTGTGATGAAACTTGACTGACATTCACTGAATATAATCGATCGTCATACAGAAAATATTTGTGAAAATGCTCTAAAACTATTTTCACATCTACTGTGAATACTCAACGGTATTTTAAAAAATGTTAATTATTGTCAGTTACATGCCAGGAGGTTACAGGGATGCATAATATGATATACACAAGATGTTGCCCTCTGCTATCGGTTTAAATATTATAGATACTTGAGTTTGGACTCCAATTAAGAAATAATCAGTACGCCTACATAAAAACGAGTTACATCAAAATTTAGCTTATTTAATTCTGCTTTAATCAATGCTAACCAAAATCTTTTTCGAGTATGCCTTATATTTTTTAGTTTCGCAAACGATTGCTCTCTTTGAAATTATGCAAATATAAAACGAGTTGTCCGGTCGTTATGCAATTTTAGTAGGGTACAGGTAGAAAGGTTTTAAAGACAGTTATTAATTTTCGGATTTTTAGAATTTGTCAAACCGTTCTTTCCAATTTTGCGAAACAACTTTTCTTAGTATTGGGTAGTGCTAAAAATACGATATTGGTCTTGTTTTAAAGCTCTTTGCATGTGTTTTTAAAATGAATTATCACTGTCAATGGACTCCATTAGTGGTGACGTCATAGCAGACGACAAATCAGGATTTGAGTCTACACAACAAGAAAACGTGTTTTCTTCCTATTCAATTCAATGCTATTTTCCTTCGGAAGGGGTAGCTTTAATTATTGTGACAGCAGTTATGAAACAAAATTATGGTGCTTATCGTACATCAATGAAAAGATAAGATATCGGAGAATACGACTATCTCGTATCACACATATCTTACAGAGAATAAGGTAAAGAATGGGCCTGGTCAAAGCAAACTATTGTAACTATTGTAAGTTTGTTGTGTCCTCACGCTTTTGATCGGCAATTGTTCTCTCATTTAAATACATGGGAAATTTGATGCCGAACGTGCTGCTATTACATTAAATTTCAAGTTTAATATCATCTTAACTTCAGAAATGATGTCTGAACATGGTAGTTGAATAATCAGTGCTGTAAAAGTAAGACTTTTGAAACGACGATCGTCAACAACAGAAAAGATATCGGAAGCCTTAAAATTTGCACAGGACTTTTTTACGTCACTTGCAATTTTCACAATTTAAGTCATCTATTTTTGAGAATCCGGTAAAGAATAATGCATAATAATTCCACGCGACTGTACTTTTATTTTTAAAGTTATTTTTAATAACTTTTTTCACGTGATATTATACTTTTCCACGTACTCCTTTGTTTTATATACACACATTTATTGTCAAGAATGTTATTACAAAAAATATTTTTTCTTCTGTTTCATGTCTCGCAACCTCTAGGGCTATCTTATATACAGGAATTATAATTTTAAAATTGTTGTTACCAAGAAAAAGAATGACGAAAATACGAGGGGAAAATATCTGTTTCATACAATGAAAACATACGTTAATATTAAATTATCAGATAGGGCATAATGTCAGTCATAGTGTATAATAATATTTATCATACGTTTACGCACTTAATACATTTATCTTTACAATGTTGGGAGTTTCTTCGATTCCTACCCGCCGTGGAATTACACATGCTCGCAACCAGAAAAAAAGCAAAGCATAGTGTAAAAAATTAAATTTTTGTATTTTCGACCCATGACAGCTAGAGACGACCCAAATGACGTCAAGTTTAGTGTTCTTTGTGCATAAACGTACTATATTTAGCTCGTTTTCGCAACCATTCCGTTGCGCCTTAATATATTAATTCTTAGGTTCAGGAGAATGTAATTTTCGGAAACTTATGACTGGCTACATAATCTTTAAGCTTTCCTAAACTCATTTTTATTTTCGATTTACACGAGAAATTCTTACCTTCATTAAAAATAACGTTTGAATAGCCATCCGATCGCGCTCGAATGTAAAGGTTAGGGCAACCAAATGACGAACCAAAGTTATTTATGGACGCAACAGGGGTGGCGCCGCCACCGGAAAAGTTTGGCAATGAACAGCCCCATAACTGCAGGGCGATTCACGAAAATGACTACAAAATCGAGTCTACAACGAAGTAGTAGTTTTTAGTAGTAAAAGATGTAGTAAAGTGCGATTCACGAAACCGTATACTAAGAATCGACTATATCTTTAATTGTCTACAGCGCACGGCTACAAGGAAAGTGGTGAACTTGGCGAAACTAAGCAATATCTATGGAAATAATCTATATTTTTATCGATTGTTGTGCTATTTCCTTGACATTATCGATGCATGTCATACTTCGAGATTCCGAGAGTTGTTTGTTTACGCAGAATGCATAGAAAACTAGTTTAGTTTGTTAAAACTGCGAAGTAATCGTAATGTTCGCGTAACCGTAAAGTAATTTGTATAAAGTGAAAATACTCGTTGAATTAAAGCAATTGTGTGTAAATACACGAAATTTAATAACAGATGCTATGTTTTACCTTACCTTCTACTGTATGTCACTGTTGAAACATATACAGCAGAACTAAGGAATACTATTTTTCTTATGTTGCAATTGAATGATGCAACATGTAAAGGCAGCTGATTTTTCATGCTTTGTCATTATTATCTATAATGCAGGGAGTAAGAAACCATTAAATTATCCACCCATTGAATATCTCGTGGAAACTCAATTTTCTTCTTTTTACAAATGTCAAATTTTTAGTTGTTTGGCATTACATTTTCTTAAGTTAGTCGTTCGTAGCAGGAACGTCTACGTTTTCTTAACATGTTCAAACCCATTAAGATTAACGTTGCCAGTTTCGTACGAACTGTTTCTCTTTACTCAACTTTATGCACAAATAGCCCTGCTGAGCAGCCATCATCTTATGCTAAGCACATTTTAAATTACATACACATTAAAAATAATGCTAAAGAAATTATTTACACTTTTAGTCTTTCTTCTGTACTGTTTTCAGTACATCAACAGGTGTTTTGAAACATCTACTGTGTTTAGATTTTCAAGCAGATATGAAAACAAATCGTTTATCATGAGGAATGACAATTTATATTTACAGCCAATATGTTAAAGAAATGGTAGGCGAGTGTGTCCGTAACAGTTTTCATTTGGTCTGTTCTACAAAATGTGAAATTTAAATGAAAATGTAAAAAAAGTGGAGGACAATATGTGCTTCACTTCAACAGAATTCCATTCTTTAAAGCAACATATGATGTGGAATGAAAAAATGAAAAGATCAATGAACTATTTGCCTATTATTTTTTCTCTTGGCTGTACATTAGATCTACTGTAGGTGTTTGGTAGAAAACCATTCAGTTTCAGTAATTTCCAAGAAAACAGTAGATTACAATTGATAACAGTTGTAAATAGAAATTCCCAGCTAATCGGGCCACTATGTACCTCCACTGAGTATCGAACCTAGTAAAGTAGAATCTGAACAATTGGAATCACTAGCGAAAATTAAGTTCAAGGTTCACGGATTACAAATGCGTGAACCTCGCGCATGCGTATTAATACAACCCAATTGTACATGATTACCGTGTCAGTAATTATTAGAACACACTTTTGAATGTTTTTGTGCTCAAAAATTGTTCATGCCTTGAACTTGGCCAAACTTTTAATTGATGAATAAAATATTGTCATGTTACATGCTACATTTGTACATATGAATTTGATTTCTGACTGAATGCACATACTACGGAAACATAAAAGATAGGCCTACATGATACTTCTTTTTTCTTTAAGGATGATTTTCATGTCCCATGTTATACTGTATGGAATTGTCAGCAGACAGTCATTCATTATTTGTTGCCAAGAAGATGGACCAGTACTGCCACCACCTGGCAAAAAAAACAAAATACAATTGCATTATCTATAAGCAGCTAGTGACAGCAACTTGGAGTATGGTAAAAGCACCAAACCCTGACGTACCTAACCTACTCACACCTGCATCTGAGATCAGAAATAAATCAAACTTAACCAGCCTAACCTTTTCAGATGTTTGTTTTTGCTATCAGATGCATATGCTAGTAGGTTTGGTGTTTTTAGCATGTAACACCAAGCTGCTATAGCTGCTGTTAGCTGCTCATGTATTATCTATGTATAAAACAACCACTCACATCACATTTGCTTACACCTCAAATTTACAGAAATTTCATTCAATGAGAATGTCAAGAAATTCTTAAAAGTTACACACATCACAATTTGATACACTCCAGAATATACCTTGCATTCCTGTTGATAACAAAAAAAAGAAATGTTGACATTTGTAACAATTTGGATTAGAAATCACGGAACGACTTGAGATGACCGGACCCCTCTCCGATTTTCTTCACATTTGGCATACTCACTAATTGAGGCCTCCTAATCACGAATCTGAAGTTAAAATTTGCCGGAAACGTCTAGAAATTGCAAAATACGCGAAAATAAGGCGTTAGTTTTCGGAATGGAAACTGTCGATTTTCGAGAATTTTTTTGTTTTACAAAAAATATATATATTCCTGATACTACCACGACACCAAATTTTAACTATGTTTGCTTAACCTAACCACGCGCCAATGGTTCGCAATTATTTCCAATTTCTAGATCCTCATACTACCACAACACCAAATTTTAACTATGTTTGCCTAACCTAACCGAAACTAATCTAACCACGTGCCAATGGTTCGTGAGGCTAGCGTCAATGGTTCGCAATTTCTAGACGTGACCGACAAATTTTAACTTCAGATTCGTGATTAGGAGGCCTCAATTAGTGAGTAGGCTATGTCAAATATGAAGAAAATCGGAGAGGGGTCCGGTCATCTCAAGTCATACCCAAAATCACACAATAATGAAAGAACCAACCATATGGGATTATAGATTTAAAATAAAAATGCTCTGTTCACATATTTTTTTAACCTATTTATTGATTTATTTATTGCATTGATCTTCTGCTACTTTTGGCTAATCATGAAGATGGGGATGAGGAATGACATGTTTAAATTGACGAAAGGACACTCACAATAACATCCATGTCCTGGGAAGGATTTGAACCCTTAACTCCTGGCATCATAGCAAACTTTGCTAACCTCGATAACAGTTCGTTATATCGGAGACACATTTCTTCATTTTTACAGAAGAAACTACTTACAACGTTCGTTGAGGTATTTTCTTTCATCCTGGAATCTATTTGACCGGGAAATCATGTATTTTTCAAGAGAAACATCTCACCGACGCACAAGCGCCATTGCTTTCGCTACGTGAACTGGATGCTACATACGTTTGATGATGTAACCCCCTGTCAGTTTCCAACCCCCCTTTTTTTAACTATGCTTGCCTAACCTTACCTAACCTTATCAGAAATGGTTCGTGGGGCTATCCGTCAGCTACCCGTGCATAATGTACAATTTGCACACGTGACGAACACGATAGTAGGTATTTTTCGGTAAAGAAGGTTGGAAACACTGCATACCTACAACAGTAGTCAACCTCTGCCCACCATATTGTGTGTTACGGAAGCGAAAAAAGGAATAACAAAAACTACTCTCTATGTGAAAAATTGTGTTTGTTTTTGTGTAAAAAGCATAATGGCACCTTGAACTATGTTTCACAATACACAATTGGTAAGTACGAACCATGCGAAACACAAAATATCCAATTTTAATGTGTCTCCGATATAACGAACTGTTACCCTAACCTCTTTACCTATTTACACTAAAATGGTTTGGTGCAACAAATTAATTTTAAAAAAATCATGTTCTAATGCAATTTCCTCTCATGTATTAACTATTTTGAAAGTTATGTTGTTTTACAATAATTGCTACAACAATTGTTTAACCGTTAAAAAATAAGTAGTGTTACATAATTAAACATGAATGTGCTGAGGGGTTGCCAATAGAGGAAATATAGTGCTTCTTGTTTATAATAGTGATATCCCTAATATTTTATATGCATCGAAAGATGTTTTATGCTGGCTGATACAGGATTTGAACTGAGAAGTTTTATGTACAATACACTTCCCAAGCACAAATCCCATACCGTGCCTTGCATTAATGCTCCTGAGTCTGGATCCCAGGGAAGCCAGAATGAACTTGGAACCTGAGAAAAATAAAATAAAAAATATATAGTTTGCACATGGTAATGAACACATAATCGTCACATCAAACTCTAAATGTTTACATGTGTTTGTGTCAGTACAGTGTACTGTTTTGTTCTAGCAGATAATATGTGCTCTATCTACACTATGCCCTAAGTATACAACATGCTCTATCTACACTATGTCCTAAGTATAAAATGTGTAAATAAAACCTGCTGTAAAGTACAATTTTTATCCACATCTAATTTTTAAATGACATATGTTTCAACAATTTGTATTAATGCATGATCATTATAAAAATTATTTCATAATAAATGCATCATTATTGTGCTGTGAATTTTATTTATAAATTAAGTAAATGCTTAATAAATTTATGTAAAACTATATTTCACACAAATCTTGAGCACTGCACAAAGAAGAAAAATAGCTCTCATGGGACTTCATTGAAGCCCATGTTAACAATTGAGACGGTTAGGTTGATTTGATTTGCTTTATTTTACTTCGCTTTTGAGCCACTTTTGGCTAATTTGCAAAGATGGGAATGAGGGATGATATGATGAAATTGATGAATGGCCACTCAGAAACAGCCATGCCCAGGCCAGGATTCGAACCCGGGACCCCTAGCATCATAGCACAATGTGCTAACCACATCGCTGGCAATTGAGAAGGTGAATGGAATGGCATGGATAAATAACAATAATAAAAACATCATCACAACGATTGTACATAACTGGCAAAAATATAGGCTGCTATGATAAGTGGTGTGTGTACTGTGAACATTTTCGATGCATGCGTTTGTATGATTTAGCAACCTTAAGTAGCCTATCAAGAGTTTTCATTTCTTTTCAGAAATGTTTTCACTATTTGTACTGTTCCGTTTATTTTGTCCTGTTACAGCCATCGATAACCTATGCACATTTTTTTCACTTAAGTTTGTGCTGCTTCTTCTCATCCGTCTGCCTGCAAGCACGTTCATACAAAACCAAACTGCGTACTGTTGGGGCTTGACTTCCGTATAATTACAATTTTGGCATGGCTTATGGGATGCATAAGATTCAAAATGAGTGGTTATTATTTATGATCTGTAGAAGATGAAATTGCTGTTTTTAAATCGCAGGAAATCCTAGGTAACAGTTCCGAATGTTTCATGATTTTTCACAAATTTTATAGGAGTATTAGGAAGTGTTTACAAAACTGGAAATGATTGTGGGAGTAAGTTAGAAACTTGGAGAAACTAATTAGCACAGTTAAAAGTTGCACAAAGTATTAATTACAAGATAAATTATGTTTTGAAATGTATTGTGCACGAGCAGGAATGCCTGCAAAGAGGTGCTAACAAATTATGCCTACCAAACTTAATCTGCTCGTGGAAGTGTATTTTCATATAAATTAGTGCAAGATATCGATAATTATTATTATTACTAACTTGGATTACACGAGGTTGAGAGAAACAATCCTTTTGTTGGGAAAATGAGGTTCCACAATTTTGATCAATCCGGCTCCTCCTGTTCAATGACAAATTACAATGAAGATATTTTCGAAACAGAAAAAGGATTTCCGATATCTCTAAGATGTGTTTTAAGTACACGCAAATGCCCACTGTTATTTCCTTCTGCTTTTCGAAAACGTGAAAACAGATTATGGGCCATTTTGGTAGCTCTATTTTCTTCTTTGAAGTTGGATGTCATACACAAACACAGAATATGACGAATGTAGTTCGCTGTAGCCCGCTCTAGGAGGGTTAAAAAGGGTCCTACAAGAACTGTCTACAACTGTGGCCCGATATGTAGTCGACTGTAGCCTGTAGATAGTTTGAAGAATCGCAAATTCAGGAATTGACTACAAATTTGACCACAAGCCTGACGTGGCTACATATTAGACTACATATCGGACTACTAACAGTTCGTGAATCGCGCCGCTGGAGTAAGAAAATCACGCATTTTCAAAACATTCCCCTTCCGAGCACAGCCGAACCTGTGCCGAAGCTTACACGACCTCAAGTCGGCCTCGTTGCCGCTATGGATGCTGGGAAACCAGCAGCCTCAGGCGATTGAACCGACGACGCCCATTGGCTGAAATTTCTTTTGTAGCATTCGCTTTACTCGATTTCCTACTCCATTTATTCTTTACATTCTCATCTGTAAGGTGTATGTCATATATTCTCCGAAATCTCATCTTTACATTGATGTACGATGCACATCACAATTTTGTTTAACTGCTGTCACAATAATTAAAGCTACCCCTTCCGAACGAAAATAGCATTGATTTGAAAGGAAGAAAAGCACGTTTTTATTTGTTTAGACTCAGTCCCAGCGCGTCGTCTGCTGTGACGTCACACTATTGGACTCCATTCACATTTCGAAACCGATTTTATACAGATTTTTATTCAGCGGAGTTAAGCTGTACGTGGAACGGGCAAGACCGCACGCATTGACTCGCAGCGCTTCCGGCAGTTTCCACGATTCAACGGTCACCGCTGTGGCCCGTGTTTCCATGTTCCTCGAACAGCTTTACTCCGCTGAATAAAAATGTGTATAAGATACGTCTCGCAATGTGAATTGACAATGAATATGCATTTTTTAAAAACAGATGCAAAGGGCTTCAAAACAAGATGAACAATGTATTTGTAGGACTACCCAATAGTAAGAAAACGTTGTTTCGCAAAATTGCTAAAAACTGTTCTTTGATAAAGTTTGAAAACCTGAAAATTAATAGCATTGTTTAAAACCTTTCTGCCTACACCGTACTCAAATTTCATAACGATCCGACAACCTATTTTTGATTTACAGAATTTCAAAGTGAACAATCGTTTGCAAAACTAAAGAAACTACCCTGTTTTTTGTTCTCACGACGATAAAAAATATAAAGCATACTAGAAAAAAATTGTGTGGTATTGATTAACGCAGAATTACGTACGCTAAATTTTGATGTAACTCGTTTTTATGTAGGTCAACTGGTTAATTCTTAATTGGAGTCCAAACTCGAGTATCTATATTTTGTAATCCTAGAGTCATAAGCGTAGCTACGGGGTGTGCGGGTATGCAGGCACACCCTAATGGGTTGCTTTTTCAAAGGGAATTAAAGACAGATATTTCAATAAGAGAGAAAATAAGCGACAGTTTGTTAGAAATTGAAAATGTAATTACTTGGCACAAATGTGAGCATTATCGCTGATGAAACGAGTGTCTATAGATTTTCGATTTTTTTATGTAATTTGAGAAAGAAGATATTTACTGCATTCTACTCTGTACTACAGCGCTTTTCTTCCATATCTGTCACAAGCTGCACGTGTGAGAGAGCTTTCTCCAAGCTTACCCAAGTTAAAACTAAATTAAGAACAACTCAGAAGCAGGATAGATTGGAAGCCCTGCTCTTGCTATTTGTGGTACAGGAAAAAGCTTAGTCTATTAATGTAAATGAAGTTATTGATGAGTTTGAGAACATTGTACCTTTTGACAGCCGTCTCTTGTTATAGATGACGTGTATTTTGATGTATTTGTTTGTAACATTTATGAACATTTTGTGTGTGTGTAATTTCTATGTAATTTGATTTTCTACTACATATTTTCAGAAATTTTCAACACAGTGTAACGACCCTGCGTGGTCGCCACATTTAACGACCCTGGGTGGTCGCCACATTTAACGACCCTGTGCGATCGCAATATTATATTTTGTTAAGAAGGTTTGGATAAAGAGTGCATGCTAAAAGTCCCTGCGATACGTACGCTTTTAGTTTAAATGTGTTAACGGATCCACCTCTACGTATTATTTGACCCTGCGTGGTCGCTGTATTCTGTAAACGCTAACGGATCCACCTCTACGTTTATTAGCTTCGACCCCGCGTGGTCACTGTATTCGGTGAATGTTATAATTTATTGTCATTTATACTGTTCAATTCGTTGGAGAGTCCTGCGAGGCTCAATATCAATTGTATTGTCTGAATGCACACAGTTTTAGTTTATATTGACACGTGCAACTAGTGATTTTCCCACTAGTGTTTTCTTAATGTTACTTCTTGGATGTTTCTTAGTACGAAAGTTGCAATATGTAAAAAAATGAGTTAGCAGCGCGTACTTGTAGTTAAAATTTTCACCACCCATGCGCCACCGCGAGTATAAAGCCAGCGCAGCGGTCGGCTCACGATAAGATCTCTCTTACCAACGGACCTGGAAGAAGGATCACTCCGCTCTTGCGAGAGTTCAAACATCCTAAGGAAGGAAGGAAGTTACCATCCGCTCTTGCGAGAGGCCAAGCACCTGAGAGAAGCCGCACTCCGCTTTCCAGCGAGAGAGGTTGAACTTTGCCTTTGGCAAGAGAACCCACTCCACTTTCGAGTAAGAGATACCCCACTCCACTTTAGAGTGAGAGGACCCGCTCCGTTTGCTGCGAGAGGTTTCCTTCCCCTATCAACCTGCGGCACCCCGCCAGGATAGTGTGGCGTTGAGTTTCCAGACAACCTACTATCTCTCTTTCAGAGGAACCCGTGACGACTGCGTCGACCAGGCCCTAAATAAAATTAGGTTCCCATACTCCCCATTGGCGCCTCACTGCGAGGAATGAATAGGATGTTCCCTGTTCCCCCCTTTTTCTTCGAGTCTAAGGGTGGTACAGGTAAAAGCACGTAAGGGATACAGGTAAAGACTAGTGTGCTAACGGACCTCTTTGTGTTCTGATTATAATAAACTTTATATATATATATAAACCTGGTTTAATCTTTCTTTACACCCAGCAAGCCCTGAGATATTTCTGAGTCTTTGTACTACGACTGAATCAGTTAGCACATATGGGTAAACTTTTGCCGACCACCCAACTGCAGTGTTTAGCATGTTGAACGCAGCCAGTGCCAGTACTCCTGCGCAGTGGTGCTGAGCTCTGCGTGGGTGGACGTTGCAACTGTCATTTAGTGAATTTATATTCCTTTACAAACATCAGTGCAGTTAAAGAGCCAAGTGATTGTGTTGCAAAATATGCTTTTAAAAAGTACAAGACCTATTTTTTTTACTTTGTGCACACCCAAATATAAAGTTCTAGCTACGCCTATGCCTACAGTATGATTCCTCATTATTAGTAACCAAATATAAAATGTATCCTTTGTCTACGTTATCTCGACATTCGAAAGAATCAATGTAATACTACATCTTAGTACTAATGGATGATATTCAATTTGACGTCATCACCCAGTGCACGTTTGAAGGAAACAGCTGGAGTGGGACAAACAGATTCACATATGCTAAGGAAAGTTTATGAGAAAACCTCTTACAGCGAGAGATTTACGATATTTTATATGTATATGTATATGTACATCTTGAATCACTTCTGCAAAGACCATACGCGCAATGGTTACCTGGCATGTTTTCAACGCAGGGTCTGACCTGTTTGCCCGAAACATGGCGGCGGAGGGCGTTTCCCGAAATGGATTGTGGGGAAAGTTGTTCGCTGATTATCAACCATTACCTCACCTGATCTGTACTCTGCAAAGACTTTATGAAGAAGTGAGAAACGTTTTACAATTAGTACATAACGATGGAATGGAAGAGGTTTTCTAGCTTGAACATGATTTTAAAACCTGCTTTCTTGAAAATAGCCATTTTATAAAAAAAAATCATTGACTTTGTGAATATTGTTTTCTTATTTGCAGTAGCCTACAAGTGTATGATTATTTTATTGTAGAAATTGATCGTTACACAGCATGTATTAAAATGAAATGGTCCTGTGTTTTTGTGTGCACGTGTCTGCATGTATACTATGTAAGTGTGTGTGTGTGTGTGTGTGCTTATGGCGGTTGATCTTTGTACCTTCTCGAATCAAACTCGTTTCTGTACCAATTTTATTGATGTCTTATATGGTTGAAATTTGCAAATATAACATTTACGGTAAACAAAATTAACACATATTTTATTGTTTTCCTTTTATACTCTGTACCGAAATATGTTAGGGAATTGCTGCTATTGTGCTTGTTGTTTTCCTGTTTTTATGTTATTTAGTATCATCAATTTGAAAAATATAATGATTATAATAATAATGTAAAATAGAGATATCAGGCCTTGGTGGGCGGAACAGAGAGAGAAAATGAATCCCCCACCGATCTACTGTAGATGGTCAGATACAGGGCTCGCGGGCCGCATGCGTCCCTCAAATAATTTTGTTCAATTTCCTAATTCACAGTGGCAAAGATATCGTTGATTTTATGTAGTTTCGCAAAATTAAAAGTGACTTTGCCAAAATGACCGTTTCCACGTTTTGAAATAGTTTAATCTGCAAGTTTACTTTTAAAAAAAATAACATCTACTCAGATTAATCGACTAATTGTCGCCACTACATGAAGACTGTTGTCTTTCCGTATTGGCAATGACTTTGAAGAACTGGTCAGTTCATGATGATTGTCTACAGTGTTCACATGGAGAAGAGGTCGTGTTAAGTGCTATAATCGTTGCAGATCCGCCTTTTGCATCAAGCATACGTTTGGCAACAAGAGCCAGCAGACGACAGAATACTTCCTGGTGAGAACTGTAAGAGTTTCACATCTTCTGCTTTCTTAAACACTTCTTTGTTCTTCAATTTTGTGAGATAATTGCTAAACACACATTTAGGACATGAGTGCTCGGCTAATTTCACTAGCATATCTTACATGAAATAATTTGAAGCTATTCTGAACATTTCTCTACGAACAAAATTCAAGGTATTATTTTCATATATAATATTAAATCTCCCAGGGGGCTTACTATTAGTAAGTACGTGGGGTGGCGACCATGGGGCCCCGAGCTAATTTCGCTCCAAAGGCGGAAGAAGATGGATGGAAAACCTAGAGAAGTAACGCCTCTTTAAAAAACCTTGGTCCATCTGGCTCCGGATGGTAGTGCCTTGTAAGGGCCCCTAGCCAGGGTAACGGCGAAGACCTCAACGACAGATGCGGCGGAGAAGGAGACCTTCAGTCCGGCGCAGATGGCGGAAGAGGCAACCCTCCCTCTTGGGGTTAAAAATAAAAAGGGAACCCACTGCCTTGGGATGAGGAGGCATCCTCAAAGGCTAAGGAAAGGAAAACTCTGACAGAAAAGCAACGGGAAGAGGGAACTCTAATGTATGGTGAAGCCGATCTCTCTAAGGGAGGTAAGAAAATCCAGGTCCTCCAATAGTACAGTAAAAATAGGCAAAATGTCATAAAAGAATGGAAAAAATTCCAACAGAGATAAAAATTGGTAGATATCACTGGCATGGTATTTCAAACAACATACTGAAAGTCCCCTACAATCCGAGTTGTGATCTGGCCGCCATATTGGAAAATGGCGGATGAACGGTGACGTTTGATCATAATTGCTTGATTAACTAAAAATGGTGAAGGCTGAGCCGAAAATGTGTTCAGACATAAATTATAGAAAATAAAATTTCCAATAACTGTAATAAGATAAATTTTTGTGATTTAACAAACCTATCTAATAATGTAAAAAATAAATTTAACAAATATAATTCAATAATGTAAAAAATAAATTTAGCTCTGTGGAAACTTCTCCCATTTTTTTGTAATCAAATTTGCTTGGTGTTGATTGAAGTTTTCCACTTTTATTTCGTGACTTGTAACGAATAATCGCAAACACATGTACACACAGGAAAAAGATGGTATATACTTTTTAAAAATCGATATATTATGACGATTGAGATAAATAAACATATATCACAATTGAGATAATACTGACATATGGTCATATTGTTTTGAGAATGGTTTTAATCTTCTTCTGAATCAAGTTCTTGTGAATAACATTCGTTGTCATGTGTGAGACGATTTTTTTAGCAATATTACAGTTTGCAGTATAGAAATTTGCATCTGCCTCCTCTTCATCTGTCTTCACTTTCTATGTCATTGTATATTTTATAGTTAGAACACTCGTCACCACAACATACACCACAAAGTTGGGAACATTTTAGTCCAGCCTGCCGACAACCACATGCCTTTCCACATTCCTTCTTGCAATTGCACGAAACCAGTTTCAGTAAAGATGTGGGAGCTGGAGCCAAATCAGTTGTCACGGTCATCAAGAAACCGTTTTGCATCTTCCAACCCCAGTCAGTTAGATTCAGTTCTCTTCCATGCCATAACTGAACTTGGTGATAAACTCTCATTGAGTGCTGTTTCACTGCTGCACTAGTTGGGGGTAAAGCAGCCAAATGTATTGGCTTCTGTATTGGACAACTAACTACAGTTCTAGTGAATTTATAATGTCGTAATAAATCCAATGACTTGATGCTGGTTGGTGAGCTATACACAGACAGCAGAAACTGTTCTCCTGCTACTGTTACTGCACTAACTGTTTGATGTTGCTCATTGAATATCTGAACTAACTTCACTAACAATTCACTATTATTTAACATTGTAAATGCCTTCTTCTTTCTTTGTCGAAATAAAGCAGAGGTTGTGTCGCAACCTGTCGCCACATGGAAGAACAATATACAATTGCACATTTCTACTCCGAGTTTTTGCTGGAGTTGTTGCGAGCTATACAACTTCTTTGGAATATTACCTCCTCCAGGTTTCACAAAGTATATATTTACATTCTGATCAGCTAATACAATTAACAGCAAAATTAAGTCAATATCGTCTCCAACCACTACAACATTTGAATCAGCGTGAGATAGATCTACGCCAGTGGTTATGATCAATCTGTCCGCATCTGCAAAGGCTTGCTTCACCTGAATTCCGACACTTTCCAGATAATGGGATAAAGACTCAATGAATCTTGTTTTATTACTACTGTTGGCTAGGAACTTCTCTTGAGTTGTGCTCGTTATCATTTCTCCCGAAAATTTAATATCTGCAGAATATAGTTTCCTTGAACGACGATTTCTCTCTTCTGATTTAGTACATGTTGGGGAGTTGTACCCATCGAAGACAAAAACACTAGCACCATAATGATTGAAGATGTATGATGCGTAGGTAGCATACAAGTCATTATAAGTCGTTTGACGGTGCCAAAAAACTCGATGCAGTATATGCCCACCATCGACAACATATGTGCATGTTTCCTCCGGAAGTGTGATTTCACATGGAACGAGTTTTTCCAGAACTTCATATAAAACTGATTTTTTACATTTCCGCATCACAGTTGACTCATCAAATAAGGAAAGTGGTTGTGGCGCTAACTCATACTGAAAACATGCTGGTAGATCTTGTGTGTCTACTGAGCACATAATGCGACTAAACAAGTGCATCGTGTTCACAGGTATGATTTCATTATGCACCCTAATACTAGAGAAAACAGCAGACAAAGGTTTTACTCTGTTGGTACGTTTTAACTTTACATCTGCAAAATTGCTGTTTGTCATTACTTTCATGGCATATGTTCCAAGATCAATTGCTGTGTCACAATTTATTGTTTCGTCACCAACAATACCAGTAGCAATAGACACAAGTTCGCCTGTTTTCTAAAGGGTGGATGTTCTTGAAACCATGCTTTTATAAGAGCTGCAAACATGGGAGGACAAGACACATTAGTGGTGTTCAGGCTCGAATGAGAGAGAAATATTCGAGAACTGTCTGCTTCCAGTTCCCAGCACACAGTTTGAATCTCGCGTTGTCGAGTGGATTGTGCATCCCGTGCATGCGTAACACCTTCGTAAAAACACTCCTGGCACATAGATGTTTTGATGCCTGATGAGAAGAAATGGACAAACACACATGCTGAGATGGTTCCGGCACACAATGTTAATGCATGGAAAACAGAGGAGTTGAGTGGAAGAAAATGTCCCGATTTCACGTTCTGACTAAAATGACAACCTTAAACAGTGGCGACGATTTAGGTGATTGTTGCTCCCCATTCTTTTGCCTTCACACTATCACACTCTGGTCTCTTAATGCTAAGTCTTGTCTACCAAGAGGAAGTAAACTTTCCTTGCCCCCCCCCCCGACATTTTGGAACCTAATTGCCACCACTGACCTTAAACATACAATTGTGATACACCTTTCAAAAAATGGTATTCAGCTCCCCCCCGAAAGGAATACCTGGATACGTGCCTGACTATGACAGTGCAGAAATTATTTTCTAACCTCAGAAATGAAGTTAATATAAATCCAACCAAGTAAATACTACAATACGGTTGAAAAGTCAGCACGCTTGGGCAATGTAGGCATACTCCTAAGACTCAGAACAGCATTAAATTGCCCAAGCGGGCTGACGTTTGCACAAGTTGCAGTATTTTAATATTTATAATTCATAGTTTGTTAACTCCTTGATTTCATAATGTTTAGGGATAAGGATGTACGTATACAGTGCCTTTGACGGCCGAGGTGGCCGTTGGGCGGCGGCTCGCGCGTCGGAAAGCAAGAGCACATCTGCCGGCATTTAAACCCACAACTGTACGCTGACCTTGGCATTGTACACGCCAGTGCTTCAGTATCCAGACAGCTGTTGTCCAGTTTGCACGTGTTTGTGAAGTGTTAAATTGTTAACAAGTGTTTCAGAATGTTTTGTTTTAGTTTACGTATTACCAGTTTTTTTTTCTGCAGTCTAATAATGTCACTCTATCCGTACAATTTTAAACAACGAATTTTTATATACGACTCTTACGTCATTTCGAATTCTTGTAGGGAAGTTAGAATGCGTTTTGCAGCAGAATTCCCAAATGTTCCTGGTTCACACAGAGACAGTGTTCTGTTACTTGGGAACAAATTTAGGAAAATATGGTCTGCTCTTGTTAAGGTAAAACGGCATGTGCTTACTGAGAATAAACTAGACGACGCTGGAATACGATAAAACATACTGCTAAAAAAATCTCTCCGGCGCCTTGCACAAGAAACAGATATATTTTTAACGTCATCGTGCGAACTACCAAGCTTTTATACAGGAAGCCATTAGAAGAATTGAAAGAAAATATGAAGAAATGAATTGAAGCAATTTCGGAAGAGGAACTGATACGTGTTAGTGAAAATTTCCTATAAATATGTGGATGCAGGAGAACATCATTTCAAACACCTTTTGTAACACGGTACGTGTTCATTTTAATTTTAACTGTGAATGCAATTGTACGAGCTTATTTAATTACATAGCTAGCGATTCCAGTTACGCGGATGTTGCAACCAGTTTGCCGGTAGACGCGTTCCTAGCCGCCGCTCCACGGCCACTTCGGCCGTGAAAGGCACCGTATAATTATGACACGAATCAGAGAACATTGCTGACACTAATGTTGTCGGTACTCGAATGAGGAACTAACTAACAAACAGAAAGGTAGTGTCTGCTGCCACATTCCTTTTCTGCTGTAACCTCAAAAGAGATGCGCGTGGCAGCAGACTCGGTCTTTGTTTTACCGTGATTTCATCATGCTATGTATGCAATTACGTCTGTAACACATACTGTGAAGTTTTAGCGATTACTTACACAAACATGTTTCAAGATTAGGTCCCTTAGCATTCTTCTAATATTAAACCCAAATGCTCCCATAGTTAGGTTAGGTTCTGTTAGCATTAAAATAATATCGCTAAATGCTTTCTAAAAAAAAAGCTCTAAATTCCCTGTACATTTTTCCCCACTTGTCATAAACTTGCATTTTTCTCACCTTCATCTGTTTTTAAGATTTGTAACATGCTCTTAGCAGACGAATTACGTGACAGGAGTAAATTTGACGCTTATTTTTACTGCAGCAGACTCGGCCAAACAGAAATGAAGCTTAAAAGTTAATTAGATGTTGAACGTCCTCCTGCTTATAAAATAATATATTCTCACCTGTTAGACCTATTCCAAAAATAGCGATTCAATTTATAGGAGAATTATACACATTCAGCTGTATATGCAGTGGCACAGGAACGTTTTTCATTTGGGGGAGAGGGTACAAAATTCTTCAGCCTCATATATATATATATATTATCTATAAACATTCACACACACACACTACCTAGCAGGCACGTATCTAGACATACATTTCGGGGGGTCGCAATAATAAATATAATAACAATTAAAAATAATTATATTTAATTAAATTAAAATATTAGTAGAGAGGCAGCATTTCGTTCCTACGCGTCAGCAAAAATTCGATGCGACTGGTGTTATGTTACATCCGGTGTAGCGGGGTACGAGCGATTTTATTGTTGAGTCAGCAGAACGTGTCTGATCACGTTGAAGACATCGGAAGCGGTGGGGGAGGGGGGTCAATGGATTTGTCACGTTGTTTCTTGATGTATGCTAACCTAACACGTGCGTATGTTTGTGTGTGTGTGTGTGTTTGTGGAGGAAATGCGCGCGCAACCATTGCGTATGATGCAAACACATGAAGAAATGATTTAAAGATGGCGCCGAAAGTGCTGTACCCCCGAAAGCTTAGCGGCTAAGGTTATTGCTCTGTAAAACAAGAGGCGTCGAGGGTTCGATTCCTGGTAGAGTCAATATTGATTGATTGATAGATTGAGTTAGTTTTTTAAGTTCGTTTTATGCACGGCAAGACTAATCAGGATTGGACCTACAGTTGAAAAGTGGTGATTCGGACCACTATGTGCCTCCACCGAGTATCGAACCTGGGACCCCTTGATTACAAGGCGACGATGTCAATATTGAATGGTCTCGATTAGCCTGTGTGTACATAAAGCCAACAAAATGGCTGAGTTCGAAAATCGAGTTGGGTTAGTGGTTAATGTTGTCACCTGGCAATGAAGAGGTCGCGGGTTCGATTCTCTAGGTAGTTAAATTAGGCCAATTGTTTAGTCCCGCCATTATAGGTCGCGATTAGTCCATCTGTGCATAAATAGTGATTGAATAAAAACAATATGGCGGCTTTGGGTTAGTGGTTAATGTTGTCGCCTGGTAATGAAGAGGTCGCGGGGTTCGATTTTCTAGGTAGTTAAATGAGGCCAATTGTTTTGTCCCGCCATTATAGGTCCCGATTAGTCCCTCTGTGCATAAATAGTATTTGAATAAAATCAATATGGCGGCCGCGTTTTGTGTTTAGCGGCGACGGCGGCGGCGGCGGCGGCGCGGGTGTTTTTTATTCCGCGAGATGTTTCAACCAAGTGGTTGAGGGTTCGATTCCCAATGTTGGTGAAAATTGGATATTCAATTGTATTTGTTTAAAAGTTCCGATTAGCTTTTGTGCACAAAGAGAAAATGAACTAATTGGAAATAGGATGTTTATGCTGTAATGAAAAGGTCCCGGGTTCGATTCACAATGTCAAAATGGCTGATAATGATGTTGTTTTTAAAATAAAAAACGGCGCGGTGCGGGTGTTTTTTATTCCGCGAGATGTTTTAACCAAGTGGTTGAGGGTTCGATTCCCAATTTTGGTGAAAATTGGATATTCAATTGTATTTGTTTAAAAGTTCCGATTAGCTTTTGTGCACAAAGAGAAAATGAACTAATTGGAAATAGGATGTTTATGCTGTAATGAAAAGGTCCCGGGTTCGATACATAGAAATTGTTGTCAAAGTGCCTAATAATGATTTTCTGTTTAAATAAAAAAGAAGTGTGTTATCAGTTCCGATTAGCACGAACAGATATTCAAAAAGCAAAACAAAATAGCTGATATTGTTGTTTAGTATTCAAAAGGTTTTGGGTTCCAATGCTGGCAAATTTTGCAGAATAACATTGATTTGTTTAAAAAGTGAGTTACTATTCCCGATTATTTTTGATACACAAATAGAAAATGGGGTGATTTTGGAGTTTTGCAACCAAAGGGGGTCGAGGGTTCGAGTTTCACTAGGGGCTAATGTTGGCGTTTTTAACGCAGTCCCGATTAACCGTAATGCATAAAGCTGTTTCAACGAATATCGAACCTGGAACCTTTTGATTACAATGCAAAGACTTTACCACTAATGTATGCTATGTTTTAAAACCAAAAATAAATAATAGTATCGATTTTTTTAAGAAATGCGTTACCAGTCTCGATTAGCCATTATGCACAAAGAGATGTGTTTTGAAACCAAGGGGGTCGATGGTTCGATTACAACTGTGTATGAGTGTTGAGGAAGCTAAAGGTCAACAGGCATGGAAAGTTTTTAGTCGCCATCTCAAAATAAGTTTTTGGGGGTTGGTACAGGTAGCTTTTTGTAGAAAGCCCCACAACGGCATCAACGTGGCTACCATCTGTGGGGGCCTCTTTTTTTTTTTAAGTTGGAGAGGGGCACAAGGCCGTTTGTACCATACAACGTTGCACCGAAGAACCAACTTGTCAACTAGTCACTCACTCCATCATTAAAGTGCACAATATAATATCAGATTTGCACTGATAATAAGCAAAAAATTATAGCGGCTGCATAATTATATTTCAATGACAGCAAATGGTTTCAAATGAATGGTTTTCACTTTATTTTTTACTAAGTAACAGATTTGGTTAAGAAAAGCTTTAACATTTGCATATAATATGAGATTTCTTTTGGTAGCCAGTTTGTATGTTGACCAAATCACAGATATACTATTACTAAGGATAGCATTAACTTAATCTAATAAAAATATATTCCAGTGCATTACAAAATTAACTCATTCTGTTTTCTGTTGTTTGAATCCATATGGTAAAGTCTCGAAACTTGATGCACATCTTTTTCTTTTGGTATATACCACCTGAAAAACCCTTATTTCCGACTTACTAACAACGGAATGTGTTTTTGTGCGTACGATTTTGTTCGAGTTGATTAAATTAAAGAGGAGGTGTTGTTGAGAATAGCATTGGTGAGTGATTCGAAATTGATTGTGCTGCTGTTTTTATGGTTTAGACTTATGCCTTTCACCTTGCAAACAGTAGTAACATTAGTATTGTCTGGATTTACTACCTCAAATGCATAACTTTTCGGCCCACTGGATGAAAATGCTCTGATATAAGCATTTTTCCCATAGAGTTCTAGTTCATTTGTTAGAAAAGGCGCATTTAAGAATTCCCCGAGTCACAGGTAGTAAAGTAAACTTTTGCCCCCATCCAGCAGAAAGTGATTATTCAGTATTTTTAAGTTCAAAAATAGTTTAAAAAACTCAGTTTGCTGTGCTCTGTAGTGATAAAAAGTTAAGCCGATTGTTTCGCTGCTATACCTTTTTATTTTTGCTGCAATCCAACAATGCAACTGGAGGTAAGTGCGTGATATGAGTTTGTTTTTCTAGTTAACTATTATTTCAAACTGCTTACCCTACTTCTCTAATGGTTACTAATTTTAATCTCTAGTGCGTGTGTGTCTGGTGTGTAGTTTGACCAATGTAGCTCAACCAACAGTAGAATTCACCAACGATAAGATGTAAACCAAATTGAAATGGATTAAAATTAACACTGCAATAAAAAATTCTAGGGTTCGAATCAAAGCGGGGTTATATGTATCTATATAAATTTGTTTTTTAAAAACTGTGTCACCAGCCCCAATCAACCGCTGTGCGCAAACAACGAAATTGTTTAGATGGCCGCTTTATGCACAGATGGGGTAATCGGGGCTGGATCTACAGTTTGAAGCGGAGCATTATGTATGTATTTAAATTAGTTTTTAAAACTGTTTCACCAGTCCCAATCAACCGCTGGGGCGCAAAATGAGAAATTATTTAGAAGTCCGCTTTATGCACAGATGGGGGTAATCGGGGTTGGACCTACAGTTTGAAGCGGAGTGATATCTATCTATTTAAATTAGTTTTTAAAACTGTGTCACCAGTCCCAATCAGCCGCAGTGCGCAAACAGCGAAATTGTTTAGAAGGCCGCTTTATGCATAGATCGCATAATCGGGACTGAACCTACAGTTTGAAGCGGAGTTATATTTATCAATTTAAATTAGTTTTTAAAACCGTGTTACCAGTCCCAATCAGCCGCAGTGCGCAAAAAGAGAAATTGTTTAGATGGCCGCTTTATGCACAGATGGGGGTAATCGGGGTTGGACCTACAGTTTGAAGCGGAGTGATATTTATCTATTTAAATTAGTTTTTAAAACTGTGTCACCAGTCCCAATCAGTCGCTGTGCGCAAAATGAGAAATTGTTTAGAAGGCAGCTTTATGCACAGATGGGGGTAATCGGGGCTGGATCTACAGTTTGAAGCGGAGTGATATCTATCTATTTAAATTAGTTTTTAAAAACTGTGTCACCAGTTCCAATCAGTCGCTGTGCGTAAAACAAGAAATTGTTTAGAAGGCCAGTCCCAATCAGCTATTGTGCGCAATAACATGAACTGTTTAGTAGACCGTTTTATGCACAAAAAGGGGTAATCGGAACTGGACCCACAGTTTGAAGCAGAGCTATATGTATCTATATATATATTTTTAAATTGTCACCAGTTCCAATCAGCCGCTGTATGCAGAAAAAAATTGTTTAGAAGGCTGCTTTCTGCACAGATGGGGTAATCGGAACTGGATTTCTGTATTTGTTTAAAAAGCCATAATATACACAGATAGGCTAATTGGGACTGGAACTACAGTTTGAAGCGGGGTCGATATTATCTATTTATCTATATAAAACCGTGTTTGTAAAATTGTCTCCAGCCCCAATCTGCCTTTGTGCAAAAAATAATAAATAAATAAATGATTGTTTAAAAAAGCCATATTATACACAGATAGGCAAACGGGGATTGGTTCTACAGTTTAAAGTGTGTTTAAAGTGTGTTTTCAACGCATTCTTGTTGAACTGAAAATCATATAGTTTGAGTTTTTTTATGTAAATACATATTATTCACAGATAAGCTATAAAAGGGTGACTCTACAGTTATTGTGTATTTATAGAAAATAAAAACACATGTTGTTAGGTAATTTTAAACTTTATAATTTTCAGATATCTTCGAAAAAATGGAAACTGGAAATACTACTAATTTTGAGAGGGTTATTGAAATAAGCACCCAAGAGGTGTTGAATAAAATCAGAAATGAAATCGGAGAATTTAGTCAAAGTAGCTGTATATCCACCCAAGGTGTGCTCAATGATTTGGATTTGGCCTTGGGTACAGATGGAGCAAATAAAACGATTGACAACATAGACAAATCTGTAAACATTGATACTCAGGATATTTTTGTTGCTATTGCCAATGAATTGGGGGAAAATAATGCTAATAAATCAACGAGGGTTGATTATTCACAACAGCATAATAAGCACAAACAGAATGTTTCTTCTACTGTTCATAGTACTGTTCATGACCTCAACCAATCTACCCCCTCTACCTCTACTGCTATTAACAGCAATCAATCCAAACCCTCTGTCTCTATTTCTAGTGAGACCAACCAACATGTTGAAATGTTTCCTAACAAGTATAACAACCAGGATACAGATATATTTGGGTGTATTGGAACAACCGATGAAAAATGTGGAGATATTTTCCATTTAGAATCTGTTTTAGAGACTAAAGAATTGGAGCAATGTACAAATCATATTTCGCCAGCGTTATACCAAATGGTTCTTCGGGATTGTATCGAGGAAGCGGAATTGTGCAGACAGGTAGGCGGTGGCGATGATGCAGTGTTATATCATGTTGAAGTTATAGAAGAGACAAAAAGGCGTTACCAAAGATTCAATATGGAAGGACGAATGGTGCGTGCTCGGTTGCGGGGGGCACCACACAATGAGAATCCGGTGATATGGGTTCAGGAGGGATTGCAAGAACTAATCCAATATCTTCTACGTGATGTGGCCGAGCATGACCAAGTTGGTATTACTATCAGAAATGAAGATCACCCTGATCGCCCTTTTTGGTTATCTTTTAGGGAAGCACAGGCGATAAATATGGAGATATTATGGGCAGCATTGGAAAAAGTATTGCAGAGCAATACAACATTTCTTTCTGACAACAATTTCTATGTATATCTCCATCATGTCCAAATGCCACGAGGGGAGGACGTGTTCGCCAAAATGCAATGAATGGGGAACAATTCTGTAAACTAAAAAAAGGAATTATAACTATTAAAAATTCCGATAGCAGGTGTTTGGCTTATGCGTTGGTTGTAGCAAGAGGTATTAATGTTTACAAAAATGAACCTAAAAAACGTTATCAGTATGTTAGACAACATAAATGTGTTATGGAAGAAGAAGTGGATAAACTGTGCAGAGAAGCTGGGGAAAATTTGAATGGTGGTGGAGGAACTACCGAAATTCAAAAATTTCAGGACTATTTATCTGATTTCAAGATTACCGTATATAATGGATTTTCCGGGAGTGATGTGATATATGAAGGTCCTTTATTACCTAGGCGCGAAACTTTAAATTTGGTGTACATAAACAACCATTTTAATGTTATAACATCTCTTACAGCTGCATTCTCCGCTAATTTCTATTGTGAAACTTGCCATAAAAAATATGATCATGTTTCTAAACACCTAGGATCCTGTACAGATGTTTGTTCACAATGCCAAAAAAAGCCCAAATGTACTGTTTCAGAAACCAAAATAAAGTGCACTGATTGTAACAGATTTTTCTATGGTCAAAAATGTTACAATAATCATAAAACATGTTACAATAGAAAAAACTCTCTTTGTCAGACAGTAAAATGTTCTGAAAAATGCCTGAAAGCGTATGCTATCCGTACAAACAGAAATCCTCATATATGTGGGGAGAAATTTTGTGTCAGCTGTAAAAATATGGTACCATCTGAACATCTATGTCACATCCAAAAAATTTATGGCAAACAAATATCTTCTCTTATATCAAAAAAAGCAATGCTTGTTTTCTACGATATTGAATCGAGGCAGGACACAAAACTAGAAGGCACTGAAAACAATTTTCTGCATATTCCAAATCTTTTGGTGTGCCAAAATGTATGCTATAATTGCATTGAGAACAAAGATATGTCTCAATGGTGCAGTGTATGCGGGAATAATCAGCACATTTTTGATAGTACAGAACCTGTTTACAATTTTCTGCAATTTGTTTCAGCTCACCGCACCAAAATTAACAATATTGTGTGTATTGCACACAATAGTAGAGGGTATGATTCGCACTTTGTACTGCAAACTATGATCGAAAAAATGAAATGGACACCGTCTGTTATCATGAATGGAGCCAAAATATTATCTTTGAAGATGCATAATATCCATTTCATAGATTCCCTCAACTTTATTCCAATGGCGCTCAACAAATTACCGAAAGCATTTGATCTCCCAATGTCCAAAGGGTATTTTCCTCATTTTTTTAATACTTTGAAAAATAAAGAATATGTAGGATGTATCCCTGGTACTGAATTTTACGGTGTTGATTCTATGATGGAGAATCAGAGAACCAGTTTTTTGGAATGGCATAGTGAACAACAGAAAACAGGGGTAGTTTTCGATATGCAGAAGGAGTTGAGAAAGTACTGTGTAGAACATGTTAATGTACTACGTGCTGCCTGTTTGAAATTCATGACCACTTTTGAAAAAGAAACAACAGTGAACCCATTATTGGAAGCCATCACCATCGCTTCAGCTTGTAATAAAGTATTCCGTAAAAGATTTTTGAAAGCAGAACATATAGGAATTATTCCTAAAAACGGATACAGATGGTGTGATATTCAGTCTATAGAGGCTATTCAATGGTTGGTATGGGAGGGAAAAAAAACATAAAATCGAAATCCAACATGCAGCCAGAGGACCAGAAGTAAAAGTTGGAGGAAATTTGAAAGTAGATGGATATTTTAAAGATCAAAAGGGGCAAGAGCATGTATTTGAATATCAAGGATGCAGAACACATGGTTGTGTCAAATGTTTCCCTACTTCACGTACAGAACCTCTTCATGATGACCCATATGATACTTTGTCTTTTCGGTATGAAAGAACAGAAAATAAAATTACCAGATCAAAGCACTTAACTACATTGTCCATGAGATGTGGGGGTGCGAATTTCACCAGCAGTTGAGAAATAACAAAACCATGAAACATTATGTTGAAAATCATCCGTTATCAATTAAAGCCCCCATAATTCCCCGGGAGGCGTTTTATGGTGGTAGAACTAATGCTACCAAACTACATTACACTGTGAAAGAAAATGAAACAATTCAATATAAGGATGTATGTAGCCTGTACCCTTATTGTTGCAAAGTTAAAAAGTTTCCAGTTGGCCATCCGGTGAAAATTTATGTGGGGGAAGAACGCCCCGATATTTATTCTTTTGAAGGGCTTGTCAAAGCAACAATACTTCCACCGACAGATCTGTACCATCCTGTGTTACCATATCGAACCAATTCAAAATTAACTTTCCCTCTATGTAGAACTTGTGCCAATGAAATAAACCAGGCGGAATGTAACCATACTGCTAGGGAAAGAGCTATAACTGGAACCTGGGTTGTGGATGAAGTTCAGAAGGCAGTTCAAAAGAAATACAAAATTTTAGAATTACATGAGGTATGGGAATATAATGTTGAACAATATGATCCTGCAAAAAATCAGGTGGTGTTTTTGCAGAGTACATCAATACATTTCTCAAAGCAAAAGTTGAAGCAAGCGGCTGGCCATTGTAGTGTATTGATGAAAAATCAAAAAAAAAAAATACATAGCTGACTATTTTGAAAAGTAGGGTGTGTTGTTGGATGAAAACAGAATATGTGCTAATCCTGGATTACGAAGCTTAGCAAAACTTATGCTGAATTCATTTTGGGGTAAATTTGGACAGAGAGAAAACCCTGGTCAAGTTAGTATTATCAAAAATCCTAAGGATTTTTTCGATAAACTAGAAAGTCCCAATGTTCAAGTACATCAAGTTATACCTATAAATGACGATATGTTGATAGTTCACTGGCAATATCTCGAAGAATCTGCACTTCCATTATCGACTGTAAATGTAGTTATTGCAGCATACACTACAACCCATGCACGATTAGAGCTTTATGAATATTTGGATACATTAGGCGAAAATGTATTGTACTATGATACCGATAGTGTTATTTATATTCAAAGGCCAGGTGATGTTGATCTGCCTGTTGGAGACTACCTAGGGCAGTTAACAAATGAACTAGAACTCTATGGGAAAAATGCTTATATCAGAGCATTTTCATCCAGTGGGCCGAAAAGTTATGCATTTGAGGTAGTAAATCCAGACAATACTAATGTTACTACTGTTTGCAAGGTGAAAGGCATAAGTCTAAACCATAAAAACAGCAGCACAATCAATTTCGAATCACTCACCAATGCTATTCTCAACAACACCTCCTCTTTAATTTAATCAACTCGAACAAAATCGTACGCACAAAAACACATTCCGTTGTTAGTAAGTCGGAAATAAGGGTTTTTCAGGTGGTATATACCAAAAGAAAAAGATGTGCATCAAGTTTCGAGACTTTACCATATGGATTCAAACAACAGAAAACAGAATGAGTTAATTTTGTAATGCACTGGAATATATTTTTATTAGATTAAGTTAATGCTATCCTTAGTAATAGTATATCTGTGATTTGGTCAACATACAAACTGGCTACCAAAAGAAATCTCATATTATATGCAAATGTTAAAGCTTTTCTTAACCAAATCTGTTACTTAGTAAAAAATAAAGTGAAAACCATTCATTTGAAACCATTTGCTGTCATTGAAATATAATTATGCAGCCGCTATAATTTTTTGCTTATTATCAGTGCAAATCTGATATTATATTGTGCACTTTAATGATGGAGTGAGTGACTAGTTGACAAGTTGGTTCTTCGGTGCAACGTTGTATGGTATGGTTGTATGAGATGGCGACTAAAAACTTTCCATGCCTGTTGACCTTTAGCTTCCTCAACACACATACACAGTTGTAATCGATCCATCGACCCCCTTGGTTTCAAAACACATCTCTTTGTGCATAATGGCTAATCGAGACTGGTAACGCATTTCTTAAAAAAATCGATACTATTATTTATTTTTGGTTTTAAAACATAGCATACATTAGTGGTAAAGTCTTTGCATTGTAATCAAAAGGTTCCAGGTTCGATATTCGTTGAAACAGCTTTATGCATTACGGTTAATCGGGACTGCGTTAAAAACGCCAACATTAGCCCCTAGTGAAACTCGAACCCTCGACCCCCTTTGGTTGCAAAACTCCAAAATCACCCCATTTTCTATTTGTGTATCAAAAATAATCGGGAATAGTAACTCACTTTTTAAACAAATCAATGTTATTCTGCAAAATTTGCCAGCATTGGAACCCAAAACCTTTTGAATACAAAACAACATTATCAGCTATTTTGTTTTGCTTTTTGAATATCTGTTCGTGCTAATCGGAACTGATAACACACTTCTTTTTTATTTAAACAGAAAATCATTATTAGGCACTTTGACAACAATTTCTATGTATATCTCCAACATATCCAAATGCCACAAAGGGGGAGGACGTGTTCGCCAAAATGCAATAAATGGGGAATAATTCTGTAAACTAAAAATATATATATATATATATAACTATTAAATTAAAAATTTGCCAACATTTGGACTCGAACCTGGAACCTCTCGAATACAAAACACCAGTGTCAACCATTTTGTTTTGATTTTTAATATCTGTTCCTGCATAAATACTAATGGGGACTCAACACACTTCTTTTTTTTATTTTAAAAACAACATCATTATCAGCCAATTTGACATTGTGAATCGAACCCGGGACCTTTTCATTACAGCATAAACATCCTATTTCCAATTAGTTCATTTTCTCTTTGTGCACAAAAGCTAATCGGAACTTTTAAACAAATACAATTGAATATCCAATTTTCACCAAAATTGGGAATCGAACCCTCAACCACTTGGTTAAAACATCTCGCGGAATAAAAAACACCCGCACCGCGCCGTTTTTTATTTTAAAAACAACATCATTATCAGCCATTTTGACATTGTGAATCGAACCCGGGACCTTTTCATTACAGCATAAACATCCTATTTCCAATTAGTTCATTTTCTCTTTGTGCACAAAAGCTAATCGGAACTTTTAAACAAATACAATTGAATATCCAATTTTCACCAACATTGGGAATCGAACCCTCAACCACTTGGTTGAAACATCTCGCGGAATAAAAAACACCCGCGCCGCCGCCGCCGCCGCCGTCGCCGCTAAACACAAAACGCGGCCGCCATATTGATTTTATTCAAATACTATTTATGCACAGAGGGACTAATCGGGACCTATAATGGCGGGACAAAACAATTGGCCTCATTTAACTACCTAGAAAATCGAACCCCGCGACCTCTTCATTACCAGGCGACAACATTAACCACTAACCCAAAGCCGCCATATTGTTTTTATTCAATCACTATTTATGCACAGATGGACTAATCGCGACCTATAATGGCGGGACTAAACAATTGGCCTAATTTAACTACCTAGAGTATCGAACCCGCGACCTCTTCATTGCCAGGTGACAACATTAACCACTAACCCAACTCGATTTTCGAACTCAGCCATTTTGTTGGCTTTATGTACACACAGGCTAATCGAGACCATTCAATATTGACATCGTCGCCTTGTAATCAAGGGGTCCCAGGTTCGATACTCGGTGGAGGCACATAGTGGTCCGAATCACTACTTTTCAACTGTAGGTCCAATCCTGATTAGTCTTGCCGTGAATAAAACGGACTTAAAAAACTAACTCAATCTATCAATCAATCAATATTGACTCTACCAGGAATCGAACCCTCGACGCCTCTTGTTTTACAGAGCAATAACCTTAGCCGCTAAGCTTTCGGGGGTACAGCACCTTCGGCGCCATCTTTAAATCATTTCTTCATGTGTTTGTATCATACGCAATGGTTGCGCGCGCATTTCCTCCACAAACACGCACACACACAAACATACGCACGTGTTAGGTTAGCATACATCAAGAAACAACGTGACAAATCCATTGACCCCCCTCCCCCACCGCTTCCGATGTCTTCAACGTGATCAGACACGTTCTGCTGACTCAACAATAAAATCGCTCGTACCCCGCTACACCGGATGTAACATAACACCAGTCGCATCGAATTTTTGCTGACGCGTAGGAACGAAATGCTTCCTCTCTACTATATTAATTAAATATGTCAATTAATTAATATTGTATTGTCATTATTACATGAACTGGTAAAAGATAGTAATGGAATAGAGATATAACAGTACGTATTCATTATCTAGCTTACGTGTAATTAAGATCGCCAAGATTTGCATAAAAACAAATACACTGGCAAGGAATTTAATGTCAAATAGAAAAAGAATTGAATATTTATTGAATAACAAAAAAGGGAGTTAAATCCAATTAACGAAAAGTGAAGTTCCTGATTAATATTTTACGGATATTATCATTAGTAGTGTGCATAAATCTTTGGAACCTTCGAAGCCGTATGAGTCAAATTCCTTGCTTTCCAAAAAGTTCCGCAGAATTAACCATCGATTATATAACAAATGCTAAACAATTATATTTTAATTATTTACCATTACTACTTGGTAAGTCTTTCGGGGAGGGTCCGGACTCCCTGGACCTCCCTAAATACGACCTCGGTACCTAGATATGATGTGAAACTATGAGAAATATTTTATTTTAGAACAGCATACACGAATATTTTGTTTGTTTTTAGAATTCAAGTTTTTTCGTGTTTTTTTTTTAAAATTTATAACCAGACAACAATTCTGAAACATGAAACTGTGGACCTCGTTCCGGATTTATTTTAATTTAAGGGAACGGAAAATTAGGAGTTCGAAATGTGAAAATTGCGAACCGAGACACGTCTATTCATTTTAATGCAGGTTGAGATTAAAGGGGTGAGGAGATCTTTGTACCCCATCCAAAGCCTTTTAGAAGTCATCTATAGGGCGTTGTATTAAAAAAGAAAAAAGACTGATTTGAGATGGTTCCCGATTAACTCGTAAGAAGTCTAACTTTGAAATATTTGTGAAACATTTGACAAAGCATTTATTTGTTATATTATTAGCTGTATCTAATGACACTCATCAAGCACTGAAAGTACTATCAATACATATACAAAACCGACATCCTTCAGATCTCAGAGGAAGCAAGGAAAGCCAAATGTTCAAAGGTTTTTCTTTTCTTTTCAATCGTTGGAGGGCAATATGAAGAGCCGGCCAAGGTTTCTTTTCGTATGCAATGGTATAAAATGCAGGTGCATGCGTGTGTTATTGGGTGATATGTCAATTTCTCGTTTATGTGAAAAGGTAAACTTTAATATAAGCAAAATATTTTCGCATCTACAAAGAAAATCCAATACACATTCCCACCTAGCCGGCCTCCGTGGCGGAGGGGTTAGCATAGTGCGCTATGACGCCAGAGGTCCCAGGTTCGAATCTTGGGCATTGGTGTTATTTGGGATTTGTGAGTGTCCATCAATTTCATAGTATCCTGACTCATCCTCATCTTCGCAATTAGGCAAAAGTGGCAGAAAAGTGAAGTAAAATAAACCAAATAAATAAATCCCATCTCACTCAAGAACCTTGTGATTTCAATCAAAAATCTACCAATAGAACCTGCAGTGAGTCTCACCTATCTCGTTCATTCATCTGACTAATGTAATTTCCTTACAGTTTGACTTTAAGGTCTAACTTAAAATTACATTGTGTTCGTGTTGCATTCAATATCAAAATTAGATTTTAAGCAATTAATGTCCAATTATAAGTATACCTAATACATAGGTAAAAATCCCCCTATCTGATAAAATCACAAATTGCACCGTATTTAAGTGTCTAGGGAAAATGTCATTTCACCTAGGAATGATATGGCTTTGCGATGAGCTAGATTAAGGCTTAGCGCTGTAGGCATGCATACATTGTATAAAGATAAATTTCATTTCGTACAGAGAAATTCATGTACTAGAAAATCAGGTAAAAAGAGAAACGTGTTATTAAAACTAATCGAAAATTAGAATATATTTTGCTCACTTAACTTCAAGCTCACTAGACGGTGAAGTATATTTTGCTTATTTCATAGAGTAATTCTCCACCAAAAGAAACCAAATTACATTTGAAAATTTATAGGGAACCATCAACATGTTACAATTATCATCTGACGACTTCTTTAAAGTTCATTGTAATATCACGCCTTTAATGAATGTAATATTTATTAACTTTCACATTTCGTATATTTCTCGCATTCTGCAATACATGTTATTCCTTTCTACTTTTGTATTTCTTTGAATTAATGTTTTGTATAATGTAACGAGCAGTTTCTGAGAGTTACATAATAGGGCGTTTCCTCAACAAGGAAATACTAAAGCAGACCAGGAAGTACGGACACGTGTGATTCAGGCAAGCCCTTCCCTACCCCTATACTACCAACGGCAAGATTTCCGACAAGGTAACTTTCAGGAAGTTGTGTGGCTTAGCGTAAACAAGGCCAGAACCTTAGCCGTGAATATTCTGGGGAAAATACTGACTACAAGCCTTCGTCATGGGCAGCAAGGCCAACCCTTTTCCCCAGAATAGACTGTCACGAAATTAGATACAAGGTTGTGAGCTCTTTCAGCTGGATTGAGGATAGAAACAAGGTCGTAACTTCAATAAATACTCCTGGAAACAAGTCTCGAGAGTCTTGGGTCCTGGTACATCGAGAGACGCTGAGATGCCACTGTTCGCTGCTCCGCGGGGGTGGGGAAAATATTATTCTTTTCGGGTGCAAATTCGTACGCTAGGTGTCTCTGCACTCGACGCGTTCTTGCCTTTTTAAGAGCAATTGGGTAGGTGGGGGTAAAGGTCCGCAGTTTTTACGTTTGATTTTTTGTCGATTTTTGGTCTTAAGTTTTTAATCTCAAAAGTCATAAATGGATACATTATTTATACAGCTAAAATGAACACCTGTTTTAGAACCCGCAAAGTTAATGGTTTAAGGGCCAGTTTTTCAATGTCCTGTTAATCTTTCTGTTAACAAACTGCCAGTTGGAGATAACAGCCAGTCTTAACCAGCACCAGGTTTTTCAATGTGAAAGTAACTGCCAGTTAACTAAACCATGGTTCGTTCTCCGAAACAGTGTGTTGGCAATTCTGAAGCACGGAAATTACAGGAAATCGATTTGCGCGCCATCTGTTAGTTTAGTTTCAAACCGCGTCGCCTGGCACACAGCCTGGAGTTTAAATGTAGAACTACAAGCACGGCGCGCTCGAAAGCACGTTATTGCATTGTGAAACGATATGAACAATGGCAGCGCATCCATTTTGTATGCTTACGAAATAAATTAAGGAAAGACAGCACTACAAATTTGGTTTTCTTCTAATAAAGGTCAATCCCACGTGGGGAAAATGATGTTATGAGGCACAAGCGCAGACACTTTCTTGAAGAAGAAGCGTGAAGATCTCGAAAGTCGAGACATTAATAATATCTGCTTGTTGATATAAACACTATTATTATTAATAATATGTAAATATTGTATATTTGACTGCATGCTTTGTACCTCTCTTTGCATGTTGTTGAGCGAAAAAACATCATGTTAATAGTAAGCATGCTTACTAAACTTCTAAAAATATGAAGGTACGAGTAAAAATAATTTTAAAATTTACTGTAATATTTCTCGGAGAAGATCATTCAACAATAAAGCGTGAATTGAAGGCAACATACGTAATAAATAATTGACAAGAAAAAAAAATATCCGTTACCAGGACTTGAACTCGTATTACAAAAGACTACACGGTCCGAGAGGTGGTGCCGGTAACCACTGCACCAAATTACTGTTTGGAGATTGTCCCGCCTGGTAGACCGGATATCATGGACACAAATTCTCTAACACAACCTTGCCAAGCGAATTCTAGCAACTACGCTGCTTAATTTCTATATTTGCATGGACGTTGGTAAGCTCTGCCAAACAAAACAAGTATTTTTCTGTACGAATTTAAAAGTTTTATGAATCATATTTTGTTTAATCTGACAGTGAAGTTGCGAGTGTGGAACTTCGATAGCTGCACGAGGCATCCATGTTGCTTCGTAACTTCCAGTTAGGCTGGTAACTGCAAGAAGAAGTACCAGTAAAGATAATCGCCACCAGAGTTCCAGTTACGAGCTAACTGTACATTGAAAAACAGAAATTTTCACTAACTTCCAGTTACGTGCTAACATGAACCTTAACTGAACATTGAAAAACCGGCCCTTAAGTAAGAATTTGATTTTATCGACATAAGCAAATTCGGATTTTGCCCCATAGCATGGGGCAAAATCCCGCAGGTGTACTATGTTGCGGATTCTTGCCGCACACAACAAAAAGAAAATTATTACAATAACTTTTGCTATATTTACTGTATTAAACTGAATTATGATAACCATAGAACATAAAATAGTCTCTCATTTTAAATTGACAAGTAGGTATCCCAAGATTTCAATAACTTTAAAAATTAAACTCAAATAAGTTTAGAACAAAAACAAATCACTCAGCTCAGTCTTAAAACCTATCATGTCTTTGAATCGAGTAGAACTGCTTTGAATCGGTGTGGACAATTTCCTCACAACATCGTCTTTATGAAAGAACGATCGTTCATCAGTTTTCTTGAATCTCATAGTTTGCGGAGCCCTTTTGTAAAAGACACCAATGTAGCCATCAACGTCAAGTTCAATGATTTTAGCTACGTACAAACGGAATGATGATTTAGTTTTTCCATACACTTTCACCACAACAAAGTCACCGGGTAGAAGTTCAGCTGGAATGTTGTCACATTCTGATTCATCGCTGGTTACTACAAATGCAGAATCATCGCTGCTTTCATGATTTCATGAAGGGAAAATTGGGATTCTGATTCAGACGACGACAGAATTTCTTCATCAACTCTTTTCTTCGGGTTATCTGTACTTTCAAAGAGTCTCTTCTTTGATTTTTTTGATTCGTAGACGTTCTTCCCGTGATCTACCTACCGTTCCCTGTCGTAGTGCTTCAAGTTGTTCCTTGTGTGGTGTCGAAGTGAGAAGAGTAGATTTTTGGCCTCTTCCGGTACGTTTTTTTCTAATATTTAATTTCGGGAGTGGAATAATATCATGGGGAGACACTGATGATTGACGAGAACTAGAAGTCCCAGGTGCAAGATTTTGCAGAGCAGCTTTGTTGCTTGTCCTATCAATGGAAGAGGAAGGGACAGGAGTAGGATTTCCTAGAGCAGCCACGTTGCTGGACTCATCATTCCTTGTTTCTACAAAAGAAGACTGGGAGTTTTCAGGCAGACTATCTTCAAAGCAAATTCTTCCACGCAGGTCAGTATCTTCAAGATCAACAGTATCAATTTCATGTTCTTGTTCTGTTACTGAGGCTGGTAAAAAATTTTCATCATTAAAAATATTGATATCCAATGGATGAATTCCAGTCACTCGAAATCCTTGAGTGGTTTTTTGTACTGTGGCTGTTTTCTCGAATGCTCGATTAAATATACCTGCTACGTGGTACTCAGTTAATAGCTGACCAGGATTCGATGTGATCCAATCGTCGCATAAATCATCATAATAGGCTTTCAATGGCCTAAACAAAGCACGATCCAAGGGTTGGGTTCGGTGGCTGCTATGAGGAGGAATTCTAACCATGTGTATGTTGTGTTTCTTAGCTGAAGTAATAGCCTGGAGGGAAATATGTGATATGTGATTATCCAAAATAAGCAAAACTGTGACTTCTGCAGAGGGGTTAGTGTGTTTTCTAAAATGGTCTAGATAAACTAAAAATGTTTCCACATTTATATAACCAGAATCTGTCACAGCCATTGCAGAACCGATTGGCCCATCTTTCAGAAGAAGCGGATTGTTTCTTTTTCGTGAAAATATGAAAAATGGTGGGACGTGATGTCCTGTAGCACTCATCACACAAGCAACTGTAATTGTTTTTCCTCTGTCAGCTGACACATTTTTTGACACTTCTCGTTTACCTTTTGGAGCAACATGTTTAGATAATTTATTTGGAACGGTTTGGAAGCCACTTTCGTCCATGTTGTAGATGCGGTTTGGCGGAAAGTGGTATTTCTCCAGGATTTGTTTCAAATTTTGAAAATATTGGGTCAATTGTTGGCTGTTGAATCCCATTGTTCTAGCAACACTTGTCTTTCTCGGAGTTCTCAGAGAGAGATGATTCCTCTTCATAAACTCCCTTGTCCAGTCTCTGCCAGCTAACTTAGATTCCTTTGAAAAGGAATGCGTGATTTCATTTCTTTCTGCATATTCATAGGCAAGGAAGCGTAGAGACTTCAATGTAAGTCAATAGAAACGGGTATCCAAGTCTTTAAGATGTGTCAGTATTTCCTTTTCTTGTTCGGGCGTGAACACACGTTTGAAACGTCCTAGCGACCCAACTCCGTTGCCAGCTTTCAATCTTTTACGAACTGTTGATTCATCGAACCCAAGAACTCTACCGATTTCTCTTACAGACATGCCATCTGCTTTCATTTGTTGTGCTTGTTGAAAAAGAGCATCGGTCAGTGGTCTCACTTCTGCTTTCTTTCTTTTGTAGTTCCTGCAACGAGAAAATGAGGTTTGTATGAGGACTTCTATCATTAGAAAGTATTCTTTATCAGATATATTATGTACATTTGACAATAATTGAGTATATTCCCACGATTGAATTTTTCCTGTTGAATCAAAATTTTGCGGTGTTGTTTGAGAAATACTCTAAGCTCTATTTTAGTGCTATAATTAATTCAGAAGCTATCAACACAAAATGTCTAATTTTGCTTCCACTTTCACATGATTCGACAAAGCTACAAAGAGAAAAATTTTCAACAATACCGGTACCTAAAAAATTTCATGAAGTTTAATAGATAGCTATGCAATTATAAATTAATACAGAAAGAATTTTTAAAGACAAAAAATTATTTAGCAATTCAGCATGAAACCTCAACCACAAGACAAAACTTGGCAATAATTTAGTTGGTCGGTCTATAGCCTTGAATTGTTAGCCTTTTTTAGACATTGCTAATACAGTATAATCCCAACAATAATCTTACCAGGTTGTTAAACTATCAGCAGTTAAACAAAACAAGTATACCTAAATAAATGAAGCCATGTAGAGAGAAAATAGCGCAGTTTCTGTTTTAGATACGTATTGTTACCACACAAACTCTACTTACAGAGAAAAATATGTTTTTACAACCATAATTATTTATATAGATAATTTATATAGATATTAACAATGTAAGGTAGAGCAAATTTTAATGAGGAATTGAATATACGATTTGAAAAATTACACGAATGGGGTAAAAGTCCGCAGCGGACGTTTGCCCCACTCTCTCAGCGGATTTTTACAAGATATCGCCATGTTATAAAATGCTGCCAATTCCCGCCAAATAACAGCATATTTTGGTGGACTTCCTCCATTAAATGATTAATAAAGCTTTATACATAAACACACAAACATAGTAATACATGAACCTATAACCACGCCAGTGTCAGAGAAGTGGTTTGTTTATTCCAAATTACATCAAACTATACAAAAACGTAACTTACCTCATAGCTGTAAAGGTTTTTGTTCTAGGAACACCACTCTTCGTACGTCCGATCTCCTTCACTATACCTCGTGATCTGAACAACAGTGGTGCCACTTCAATTCAAATGTACATATTTACATGTGTTCCAGTCGTTCATAATTGCTCACATGCTGAGGCGGGGTTTGAAAAATCGCATCCGGTAAGGTGCGGGGATGATAACCCATCAGTAAATAAGTAGGTGAGTACCGTGCAGATGAATGCGGCGTGTTGTTGATAGCTGAGACCGCTGTTGGTAAGAAATTGGACCAATTATTGTGTTTGGCATTGACATAAAATTTGATCATTCCTTCCAGCGTTTGTTGCGTTTTTTCAACTAAGCCAAGGCTCTGATGAAATCCTGGGCTGACAAAGCTTAGTTCAATTTGGAATTTGTTGGCCAATTCTTTGAATAAATCTGAAGTTTGACCTGGAAGTTGGTCCGCTATGATTTTTTCTGGAAAGCCAAATGGTAATATGATTTTCGTGTACAAAAAATCCGCCAGAACTTCAGCAGTGAGAGAATGTGTCGGTGCGGCTACTACGTAACGCGTGGCTGCGTCAGTGCACGTGATCACGTAGCGATGTCCCTCTGGTCCTGATGTGACATATGGACCGCATTGGTCCAAGGCGATAATTTGGAAAGGTGTCAGAGAAGTCCTTGTTTGTAGTTCGAAGTGCTTTGGTTGGCGGGACTGCTTAAGTCGTGCACACTGTTCACATTCTTTGCATTTCTTGTAGATGAAGGATTTCTGGGAAGGAAAATAATAACGGTCCTTCGCATAGGCATATGTTTTATAGTATCCAAAATGGTTGAGAGCGTGTGGAGAAGAGTGCACTTGTTCGAACCATATATCTTGTAATGCATGTGGGATGCAAGTCAGTAGCATTTCTTGTTTGTCTGAACTTCGGGTCCTCCTGTAAATAATATCATCTAGGAGACGGAATTGCTGGCTGGTTCTGTCATATTTAGGGTCGGCTTCTTTACTTCCAATTAAATGTAGGTAAATATTTTTGAGAAAAGGGTCTGCTTGTTGTTCTCTGGCAAGGTCAAATTCACGTGTTCTCAAAACAGATACAATTTCATCTTCCAGGAGAGGAGAAAAAGCTTCATCTTGGATCCTCGTGTTACGGCTAATGGCGTCCGAGGCACTGTTGTCTGTTCCCTTTAGATGTTGAATGACGAAATCGTAGTAGGACAGAAATTGTGAAAAACGCCAAAGGCGGCCTTTGAGGGCAGTTGATTGTCGTAAATTTTGAATACATTTGGAATCGGTGTGTAATATAAATCTTTTGAAAAGGATGTAGTGTCGGAATGCTTTTAAAGCAAATATTATGCCAGAGAGTTCTAACATGTTTATATCTTGTTCTCTTTCCTTATCATTTAGTATCCTGCTTGCATATGCAATGGGCTTAACATTTCCTTGGGGGTCTTCGTGAGCAATGACAGCCCCTAGAGCTATTTTGCTACTGTCCGTGTATATGTGAATAGGAAGAGAGGGATCGTATCTGGCTAATACTGGGCTCGTGATTAGTGAATGCTTTAAAGCATTGAATGCCTCGTTTTGTGCTTCTGTCCATCGAAATTTTCTCTCCTTCTTCAGCAGTTGTGTAAGAACTGATGCGTGTTTGAAAAAATGTGGAGAGTAACGACGGGAAAAATTTGCCAGGCCCAAAAATTGGCGTAAAGTCTTCTTGCTTGTAGGTGTCGGATACGACTTAACAGTTTCTAGCATCTTAGGTGAAATAGCGCATCCTTTTTCGGATAAATGGTGTCCAAGATAGACAATATCTTCGTACAGGAATTTTGCCTTTTTAGGAGCCAATTTTAATCCAGCGAGCCTAAGTCTTTCAAAAGTGTGACGCAATATCTTCAAGGAAGTGGGTACGTCATCAGAGACTGCCAGGAGATCATCTGCATAGAAGAACAAATGGCGGTTGTCAACGACGTTGAGGGCTAAATTCAGCGCTATCGCTAACGCTGTTCCCGACGTGACAAATCCTAGTGGGGCATAATTAAAAGCGTAAGTCCCCATCTGCGGCACTTGAAAACTCACTTTTTCACGGCTACTTGGTGTGAGGCGTATCTGAAAATAAGCCGAGAGGATGTCCATAGATGAATAATATTTGAAACCTGCCCGCCCTCTCTACGATGTCTAGGAGATGAGGTGCCGGAAAACTTATCTTCTTGGCGACGGCGTTGATTCGACGAGCGTCGAAGCAGACGCGGTACGTGTTATTTGGTTTCTTCACAAGCAAAATAGGAGAATTCCAGCGTGGCGCTAAAATAGGAGAAACAACACCCTGTTGTAGCAGTTTCTTGATTTCTTGTTGCATGATTGGAAGTGTATGGGGTGGTATCCTGTGGGGTCGAGTGTACACCGGAGGCGAATCTCCTGTATCGATATCCAGTTCATACAGGGTGCAACTTCCTATATCGTCCTCTTTCCAACTAAAGACATCAGCGAACTCGTGCGTCAGTTCTAGTAGTTTATCTCGGTCTTCTTCACAGACGTTGGGGTTGATGTCGATCTTCGTTTTGTCAAAGTTGTTCCGAGATTCAGAAATGCGCTTTTGGAGTTCTTCAGAATTTTCCTTCAAAAAATGTCGATGTGGCTTCCTATCGTCGCTGTTATTTTCCTTTAGCGGGTTCCAGATAGGTTCCGTCCTTGCCTCGGCAGGACCGTTTGTGTCTCCCGTTTCCTGCTGGCCAATTATTTCCAAGACAGCATCAGCTTTCCCTATCGTCGTGAATGTCGGAATGGTAACTGGATCATTGGAAAAATTTGTAATGAGGACGTGTGGTTCGTGTTCATGCATGAGGGAGGTAGGTATGCAAGTTCCTTTAGGGGATGAAAATCTAGGAATTGGGTTTAATATATGGCTACTGTCGCTGGTTGTGCAATTTATAAGCTGTACTTTTACCACCGCTTGTTCTCTAGGGTTTAGTTTTACTTCCTCCTGTGTTGTGTAGGTGGGTTGGATACACTGTTCTAAATGTTCCGTGGCGATTTTTGATAATTTGTGTACTTGTTCCTGAGCATTCTTTTCTCTTTGCAATTTCCAGGAGCCAAAACGAGTAATTTGCAAGGTTCGTCTACTTGTGTCTATGACGGCTCTATGTGCCGTTAGAAAATCATTTCCCAAAATGTTGAGGTTTCCTGACCCTTCATACAGAAGTGCCGTGTGCAGAAAAGGTTGATCGGCCAATTTGAAGTGTAAGTCGGTTTCGTTTGTTAGTGAAAATTTTGAATTGTTAAAAGCACTTAAAACATGAAATTTCTGTTTTACCTTGATATTTCGAGGTAAGTCTTGCCTGTTCATGACAGTTGTGGTACTACCTGAATCTAAAAGCATTGGTATTTGCTTGTTTCCTACAGTTATGTCAACGAAGAAAAGGTTGTTGATTTTTGTTAGAGGAAGTGTGATTTTCTGAAATTTTTCTGAAATTCCAGCGTTATCTTCCTCTGCACTGGCAAGTGAAGTAACAAGATTACGATTTTGCTTCTGTTTAGGTTTCTCCTTTCTCGCATGTCGTCCTTTCATTTCATCTGTACATTCGGAAAACGAGAACAGCTGTTTGAATTCGCCTTCAAATATCTCTTTGTCAGAATTTGCATGAGTACAAAACGTAATACAGTCTATTTCATCAGGATGTTCTTCTAAAAATTGCTTCGCACATGAAAGGGCTATATTGGCTGCGGCTGCTGAGTCAAACCCGAAAGCACCTGTGGCTAGGTGTGGGAAAGCAATGGATCTTTGGCCTAAAGCTAAGAGTAAATTTAGGCAATTAACATAGCATTTTCGCAAAATTTCAGGGTCCTTGTTGTTTGGAGTGACGGAATGAAAAATATAATTAGCAGACAGATTGTACGCTGGGGTAACTCTGACGTTGCCAGCCTGTGTTTTGTTGAAGATTTTAAGTTCATCGTCCAGTTGCTGTCCGCATGCTCTAGAAAAAGCTAAAGCTACTCCGCCGATAGGTAGAAAATCAGGGTTGCAAGCTGAAACCAAAACATTTGCATCTGCTTTTGTGATATCAGCTGTTATGATGTTAATCTTGCTCGTGTGCGACGACAACCTGTGTTGTACTTTGCTCTCGGTTTCGCTCGAACTCTGCTCGGTCGTCTGTGAGCACTGAGGTTCGTGCTGACGAGAGAAAAATTTCTCGACTTCTTTAAGTAATTGAGAGCGCTGAGCGGCATATCCGATGAATTGAACGCCCTTTGCTTGCGAGCTGGAATGTGCTGACTGCCGCCTAGAGTTCAATTCCCTACGTACCTGATTTCTAAGATCGTCGTGATCTTTACGGAGAGCAAGAGTCATGGAGACTAAATTTTGTAAGACACATACGTTACCCTGTAATGCATCAAAAATGCCTTGTTGATTTTTAGAGAGCTGGTTGTGAACAATTTGTGATTCTGATATATGTGACGTCAAAGCAGGGTCTCTTAGCACTGTGTTAGGCATAGCTCTAACTTGCAAGAACGGATTGTTTGCACTAAATGTATCGAGGCCGGTGAAATTGTTTCTCGCCTGCGAATCCCTGAGAACTTCTTCCGCGGCTTTAATGAGCTCCTCGTTGGGAAATTTTGTGACTTCAGAAAACATAGTCATTGTTCCAATTGACGTGATTATTTTAATTTACTTATTGAAGGGGGGGGGGGACCGGTAGGTATTTTGCCTATACTGCGACAAAACCGGCGCACTAACCACCATGTTACGTTTAGGCCGTTCGCCGGCGTAAACTGCTTGGCTGCAAGAGGTTGTGTGTATGAAGAATGGAATAAATTACTCTCATTGCTCTTTACCAATATTTAATAGAATCGCACAAGTGAGAAGGGGGGGGGGAGATCACGCACGAGCCAGCAAGATATCTAAACACTGACAATAATAAACCCAAAGTGTCACCACTGTACCTGATTTCCTTCGAGGTTTCTCGGTTGAGTCACGACGTGGCGCTCTATCGGTCCATTGAAGGTGTCCTCAGTGGGTTCGCCCAAACCTTTTAAATGGACCGACTTAACACTGTCACTCGCAATCCACTTCGCGCTTCGCTCCCTCGACCAAGACCCCCTCGGCGACCTCTCGTCACCCGGGGACTGCTGGCGTTTTTGATTACACAGCATTTTATTTCCGGCTCGTGACACCTGACTACCCTTATTATTAATAATATGCATTCTGCTCGTATACTTCGTTTTCATATAGACTACATCGTTCAATTTCTTCGCCTTTAAAGCGCACATAATGCTGTGTTATAATAGCCCCTAAACATGCCCCTTCGACCTCCTCAATACCAAATATGACTCACCACCGACACCAAAATGGCGGCTCATGACGTTATCGGCGACTGCAAACCACGAATGACGCCAAACATTGGCTTAGAATAGGACGGAACCGTCTCGTCGTTAGTGAATAAAACGCATTAACTCCCCACGACTACATGAATCAGCATTGACTCATTCTCGCGTATAAGAAAAGCATAAGCTGCCTTAGAATAGGCCGGAACCGGGTTCCATAATAGTATCTATTGTGCTCTGATGGAAAACCATTAATTCCAAGCTCCCTGGACGGCATAAATCATCCATGACTCATATCCGGCTGTAACGCATATACAGAGTTTTTCGTAAGTTTCTTTCCAACGCTTGGGAGGTGATTGTACGAGTGAAAATAAGGTGGAAAGTTCATGTAACGAAATTCCGGAAACGGCTTTGTTGCCGAGTTATTGACGTTTGAAAACGTGGGAAAATGATTTTCCGAAGTGAATAATGGCAAAACGGGTGGAGAGAAGTCGTCGGTGTTGGGCGGTCCACTAAGAAATTGGGTACGCTCTTGTCAAAAAATCACGCGGCAATGTTGTGCAATGTCGGCGCAAGGGATTCCCCAAAGGACGCGAACGAAGATGTTGAAGGGAGTGGGGTGGGTGTGCGTTCTGCGTGAGCTGGTATCGACGAAAATTGGCATGTGTTGAATGGCACCAAAAAACAAAGAAAATTTCCTGAGCGAAGGGCTCCATGACGTAAAAACGAAAAAAATGAACTGTCATAGGTTGCATACCCTGAAGGGCACACAGTATGCTTAATGGAAATGTGAAGGGAACCTCTTCACAGACGGTTTTCAAAGTGTCCACGATGTACTTCCAAGCAGAGGCGACAACGGCGAATTGAGGATAGTCTAGTGCGACCCAATAACCCCGGCGTTTCTGCTATCGATGATGCAGCTACATTGATACCAGCTGACACGACAGGTGTTCGTAAATGAGGAGTTTCATCTCTCCCAGAGGAAGAAATCCAGGGGCGTAATATCAATCGATCGAGGTGGCCATGGCACAGGCCCTCCCCTGCCAATTAACTGGTTGTGGAATACGGTATTGGGGAAATGGCGCACATTCCGATCGAAATGTTGGGGTGCACCGTCATGTTGAAGCCACAGTCTTTGTCTCAGTGCCAACTGCATGTCCTCTAGTAGTTCAGGCAAAACCTCACTGAGACTTGCTTGATAAGTGGGTCCACATAGGCGAACAGGGAGAATGTATGGTCCAATCAAATGGTCATGCAGTATCCCGCACCACACATTCACTGCAAATCTGTGCTGATGATGTGCCACTAGCAGTGCATGTGGATTTTCATGTTCCCACACATGACTGTTTTTACTATTGAACACACCAGTTTTCGTGAAGATAGCCTCATCAGTCCATAGTACCGTATTCTGAAAATTGGGGATAGTTTCAATTTGATGAACAAACCATTGACAAAAGTCCTCACGTGGGCCAAAGTCCCGAGGTAAAAGATCTTGCACTTTCTTCAATTTGTACGGGTGCATCCCCTCTTCTGCCAGGACTCGCCACACATTCACATGGGAGGTGTTTCGTTCGTGGGCTAGTGCGCGCGTACTGGTGCCTGGATGATCCATCACTGCAGTTAGCACATCTTCCACAAACCGTAGTGTTCGCACACTGCGCGGTCGTACAACTTGTCGACGAGGTGGCAACACTGATCCTATTTCTCGAAGTCGAGTGTCTACAATTTGAAATAAGGTGTGCGATGGTAACACCCTATTTGGAAAACGTGACCCATACAGATGCCTTGCAGCACGGCTATTACCTGCAGCCTCCCCATAAATAAGATGCATGTCCGCCAGCTCTTGGGACGTGTATGCAGCCATCCCTTACACCGGGCTACAAGTATTTATGGCAGTTAACACTAGTACACTTCACAGAACACGATGGGCTGTGGCTAAGAATTAACACGTAACACTGCTAGGTCAAATGTTTGCCCAACACTACTGTCCAAGAACCTCACGTCTTTCCATTCAACCTGCTGCTGGCACAGCACCTAAAGCACGAATGGCACAGACACGTGCGCTCCTTCATGAGGAAACCTACACTGTTGGCGCCCCTAGCGGGAAATGTGGTACTTAACGTCAGATCACACGGACACCCATCAGCCCTTCAGGGTATGCAACCTATGACAGTTCATTTTTTCGTTTTTACGACATGGTGCCCTTCGCTCAGGAAATTTTCTTTGTTTTTTGGTGCCATTCAACACATGCCAATTTTCGTCGATACCAGCTCACGCAGAACGCAAACCCACCCCCACTCCCTTCAACATCTTCGTTCGCGTCCTTTGAGGAATCCCTTGCGCCGACATTGCACAACATTGCCGCGTGATTTTTTGACAAGAGCGTACCCAATTTCTTAGTAGACCGCCCAACACCGACGACTTCTCTCCACCCGTTTTGCCATTATTCACTTCGGAAAATCATTTTCCCACGTTTTCAAACGTCAATAACTCGGCAACAAAGCCGTTTCCGGAATTTCGTTACATGAACTTTCCACCTTATTTTCACTCGTACAATCACCTCCCTAGCGTTGGAAACGAACTTACGAAACACCCTGTATAAAGTACAAAAATATGGATAGGTTATGGTAAAAGGGATACATAATAGTAACTGTTGTGCACTAATTGAAAATTAATATATCCAAGCTCCCACGTGAGCATGAGTCGTCCATGACACATCACCCTCCCCCTCCTCTTCTTCTTATACTCTCTGCTTTATTAATTAACAATAGCGTCACCCCTCGATATTGAATAAAAAACCCATATCAATTAAAAATGATAGAATAACAATAGCCGAGCGTCGTTATGAATAACTTAATATCCGGTAACTCCAATCCCATCTACTCTTGCAAAGTCTATCAATCTCATTCCGTTATCATTGCTTACTTCATGTATGATTTCTTTCCCAATTATACTTCTGTATATTTCTTCTCTTCATATTTTGACGTTTATGTCCCCTAGTATGATTTTTACATCGTGCATTTGTACATGATTTATTTCTTCTTCTAATTTTGAGTAAAAAGCATCTTTCATCTCCTCCTCCTCTGCTTCTTCTGTGGAAAAATACATACAAAACATTGTAATATTGAAGAATTCTGCTCTAACTCTGATTGATCCTGTCATTGATTGCTGTAAAGTTAATAATACTTGATTTGATAGACTTTTGGATGAGGAACCCTGTATCATTATTACCAGTGTCTCCTCCACTATACATCAGTATATGATTCTCAGACGTTATCATTCTTTGTCCATTCCAGCGTATTTCTTGTCATGCTACCACTTTCACTCCATACTTTTCTATTTCTTCTATTATTTCTCTCAGCTTGCCTGGTTTCTTCAATATTATCACATTCCAGGTTGCGAGCATTATATCGGTTTTCCTTCTCATTAACCTTTTTCTTCGCCGGCTCGTCAAGAAATTATCCGATCTCCTGCGAGGCAATCGTATGGTATCCGTAACAGGTTAGTTGAGTTAACCCTACGCTAAACCCCCAACCTGAGGGACCAGGATTTATTTAAGGTTTACTTTTCTAGGTAGTTTGGTGTTACTTCGCCTTCGGAGCCCTTCCTGCCCCTTGGTTTTCTGTCAGGGAATCCATCCCTTAGCCTTTGGGGATCCCTTCCCTCCCTGCAAGGCAGCAGGGGCTGTTTATTCAATGGCGGTACTTCATCGCCATGTCACAGTGCTGTCTTTGGACATTTCTGGGTTCTAATGGGTGTGATCCTGCCACAGATCCCTCAAGACCCTGATATCATTGCCGGCTCGGTCTTATTCGCAGCTAACCATCATATTCGCTATCCGCCCTGGAAAATACAATATTGGTCTTTTTTTGAAGCTCTTTGCATCTGCTTTAAAATACATTATCATTGTCAATTCGCATTTTATACAGATTTTATACAGATTTCTATTCAACGGAGTTAAGATGTACGTGGAATGTAATAACACCGCACGCATTGTCTCGCTGGGGCAGCCCTAAGTTTCAACAGTTCAACGGATATCGATCGATGTGTCCCGTGTTCCCGCGTCCCACCCACATCTTTACTCTGTTGAATAAAAATCTGTATAAAATCGCTTTCGCAATGTGAATTGACAATGATATGGATTTTTAAAACAGATGTAATGAGCATCGAAACAAGACCAATATTATATTTGTAGTACTATAGAATACCAAGAAAAAGTTTTTTCGAAAAATTGAAAATAACGGCTTTTGACAAATCTTAAAAATCCGAAAATTAAGATTTGTGTTTAAAACCTTTCTGTCTGCACCATAATAAAATTTCATAACGATCGGACCACCCGTTTTTTATTGATGTAATTTTAAAAAGAGCGATCGTTTGCAAAACCTGAAAAAAGCGGTACTTTTTTTTGTTCTCACGACGATAAAAAATAGAAGAAATACTCGAAAAGAAAATTTGGTTAGCATAGATTAGCGCAGAATTGAATAAGCTAAGTTTTGATGTAACACCTTTTCATGTAGGTCTACCGGTTAATTTTTAATTGAAGTCCAAACTCGAGTATATATAATTTTTAATCCGACAGTAATCCTAAACGAATGCTTGGTTGGAGTGCAGTTCATACGCGTAGCACCATATTATGCAAGTTATTTACACAGTATTATTTAATTAGTTTTCAAACATTAGTATTTATGATGAAACAGTTTTTGTATTAAAATGTGTAAATTTTGCCGACTCGTTTTGTCCCGTTTTTCCCTGAGGAAATTGTGAAAAATTTCTCGTTTTGTTGCTTTAAAAATCTGGTCCTCTTAAAATGAAAGTATCACAACAGAGTGGTCGTAGAGCCGGATATAAGATCGTATGTCTCCTCCATAGAATAGGATTTCAAAGAGCTTCGTAAGTACAAGAAACAAACGCACTCGTCACATTGACGCCAGTAATTCAAACGCTATTTGTTACGAATACTTGCCATGCAGTTGTAAGAGCATTTTCTTTTTGATACAATATTATGAAATAATTGATAATTTTTAATAAATGCCGAGAATATCAAAAACACTAAAAGTGTACTATGGTATTAGCTAAAGCCAATTCTTCTCAGAAACGAAATTCCCGAATTTTCGTTTGCTGTAAAAGTACACTTTTGCTCTGACGGGCAAAAAAAGAGTTTGGACTCCGCGGCTTCGTCTTTGGGTGAAATGGGCTCTGCGGTTTGAATATATTGAGAACATCTGGGCTAGTACATTTCAATTCAAAGTTTGGCATTTAAGCAGAACATGGCAATTGGGCGGGAGAAGAGAGCAATTGAACAAAAATATTTATTTTCTTCTTTAGTCTGTTAATGACATACAATCAATAAACTACTTAGGGATATGCCAAATGTACTTATAATCACCAACGGAGCATACGTAGTACAAGAGGCCGGAACTCGTTTGATGCAAAATTGTAGCCGACTGGATGTCTCTCTTCGATTCTATACAGTTATGCATAATTTATTAGGAAGTGGCCTTCGGCATGACATGATATTTTGTTGTCTATAGTAACCAACGCATGATAATGTTTGTTGTTCAGAGACGTTGTCACCAAATACCAATGCATGTTGCGTATTTTCCGCTTGTCGATTTTACTAAACATATGCTATTCAATATTCCACATTGTCTGAGCTTATTTCAGAGTAAGCAGTTCTGAAAGAGATTGGTAAATATCAATCGTGCAATCCGATATCTCAGGTGGGTCAACGCCGCTAGTTAACCTAAGTCTGAATGACATTTTTATCATAAATTCCTGTGTGTGTGTGTGTTGTAACCTATATCTGTTGCTTATCGTTGTGACTGGAGATTTGCTCATTAAGGACTAATAGCGGAAAGCACTTTTCGGTTCAAATATTGAAAATCAAAATAAATTAATCCTAGCTGATTTCATTTGAAAGAAAATTTTACGATAAAAGTATATTACAATGGGGTCATTTCTTAACCTTCAACATCCTTTATCATTGATTTAAATTCTATTTAATGCCCTTATTTTCTTAGAATTCATTTTGTTTATTTACTGATTTTTTTTTTTTGGGGGGGGGGCTCTAGCTTCATTTGGTTAACCTTGATCTCCGATTAGTCCACCTTTACTTGCTGTTTACATTGACGAGTGTGTACGTATGGAAATCCCCTTTACTTGTTTACCAACGGTACCCTTTAGTGTTGACAGTGAAGTAAGAAAGTGCACTGTAAAAAGAACTGTTCAAGAAACACAGACAGTAGTCTCAGGGGGCAAGCAAAAAATAAACTGTGCGCTAAGGTACTGAAATGATATATTTGCTTCTGCAAACGTGTAAAAAATTCCAAATTATAATTATAATCTAATCATAAACAATAATTACCCCCCTTTCTCTACCTGAAATGGATATTCGGAACAATCATTTCCACTAAAGCCTTGTATTAATTTCTATATTCTCTTTATTGAGTAAACTTACTAATCTAAAGTATCAGAACACCAGGTGTAAATTTCTTTTTTTGCGCCATATGCATGGGCGTATCTATTGGGATGCAAGGTGGGAAAGTTTCGCCATCACCCACTGGAAAACGTCTAGTTAAATTCCATTTAGATCATTGTGCTTATTATGTGCAACTAATTAAAAAAAAGTATTGACACAATTGCGAAATATACATTTCTTCCTATTCCTGGGAAAGTGTCGTGTGTCCTCTTGGGAGGAGTTGTGTTTGCACCTCCCCCGAAGAAAAACTTGGCTATAAACAATCAAATTTACAGTATCACGACTTTTGAGACTAATTTTCACCGATAAACTTTGATAATATTTTATTCAACTGTTGTTTTATTTTCAGCTAACTCGACCTTAAGAACCTCTACTGTAACCTATAGACATGTCTACCGTTACAGTTTCATTTTCAGTGATGATGATCTTCACAACTCGCCACTCTCTATGCCTTGTACAGTGTCTCCCAAACGTTTTAGGACAACGACATTTTAAACTAGGCAACCCAATTTACACAAGGCGTTGGTGGGTTGCGTGTAGAGTTAGGCTAAATTTCAGGGTTGCCACATGCACATTAGGTATTTATAAAATACGCGAAAGAAAGATATCCAAATATTATTGCATAAAACTAGAAAAAAATCAGTATTACATTTGTTGCAATACTCTCAGAAAGAAACAACGTCGATTTTCTAGTATTTCATTGTTGATGAGTCTACACAAAGGAAAAGTGGAGAGGAAACGAAAGGAAACAAAGGAGAGGAGAAAAGAGAAAGCAATAGGAGAAGAGGAAAAGTAAAGAAGGGAAGAAAATAGAGGACAGAGGAAGTGGATAGGAGAAGTAACAAGGAGAAAGGAAACAGATGCGAGGAGAGATGAGGAAAATGGAGCAGAGAGCAGAGAAGAGAGGTAGGAAAGCGAGGTGATAGAAGAGGAGGAAAGAAGTTTGGAGAGGAGAGAAGGAGACGAGAAGAGGGGAGTGGAGAGTTGAGTAAAAGAGAGAAAGAGAGAAGAACGAAAAGATAAGGAGAACAGTGCCGTGGAGTCGGATATATAAGACAGGAGAGGAGATAAGAGGAGTGGAGAAGAGTGGGATGGAGACAAGAGGCGAGAAAATTAGGGAAGGCGGTATGAGATAAAAATAGAGAAAAAGGAGAAGGTGATTTTAAGAACAGAAGGAACTGGATACGAGAGGAGAGAAGGGGTAGTTGCAGAAAATAATCTCGGCGTCAAGTACTGATGCACTGATAACATTATCGACATGAAACATTCATTAACATTTTATAATGTATTGGAGAATGTATTAGATCGGTGAGAAATTCCTTTTGGCCGAGTTCAGAGTAAGATAAAATCTTCCACGTAAGATCTTTGATTTTACCTGCGATTATACCACTAAAAACATGAATGTAATTTTCATATTTATAAGATATCCAATTCTTCTCCTCTTCTCGGTTCGTTGAAATTGAGATTTTGTTATTTAACATTTCCCCTCCCACCACCGTTAATTCCAAACTGAATCATTCCGTTTCATACGGCGTGGGCAATGAACGCAATGGGATATGTCTAAAACGTACGAAAAGTTTCTGCCACCGGAGGGGTTTGAACCTACGACCATCAAATTATCAATCTTTAACGGTAACCACTACCCCACATGCTCTCGCTCCTGAACACAGGTAGAAGGAGCTGACCAATGTGAAATGCAGATCCAACCCCCCTTCTACATGTCATGTGCAAAAAATACTTGTTTGTAACAAAGAAAACGAAGGTAATACGACTGGGCGAAAACATTTAATGGAGAATTGCACATGATGGAAACTTTTCAGTCGATATTTGTGAAGGTATCTTTGCATTGAACTCGAGTGGAAAAAAGTGTAATATTAGTGTGTCTTGAATTGCCACAAATATAAATGGTTATTTCATTAATATTTGTCAATGTCTTTGAAGCAGAACACAATTATCGTTAGAGTATCATAATTCAAGATCTGATACGTGAAAATATCCCTTTGAAAGTGTGTCAATTCATTTATTTGTTTATTTTTTTTTTTAGCAAATTCGAGATGTAGAACAATGTAACCATTTACACTATAATAACCCGCAGCGCTACAGCCCGTAAGGGCCTTGGCTTACCTACCGACTGCTGGTCTCCCTCCCACACTGTTCCTCCGTCACCTGTTATAGCTTGGAGATCTTAGACCAGTATTGGAATAGTCGGGGGGTCAGCCCGACGTATCCCCAGCCGTTGTAGGTCTTCTCGACCGGATTACCGCTCACTCATTCGCAGCTCCCCAATTTCCTCACGATGGTGGGTTGCCACCGGCCCTATACGTAGGCCGAATAAATTCCTACCAGAGCCGGATTCGAACCTATGCCGTCCCGCAGCGAACGATCTCAAGACGAAACCATTTACACTACTACTACAAATAATATCACCTTGCTCCTGTTTAATAGAAGGAGAATTAAATAAAAGAGAATACCTCGTAAGGAGAATCGAACCTGGGACCACTAGCAGCCCATATCATTTCACTCAATTCTCAATCTCAGGACTTTTGAGGACAGACAATCACAAACATCCATGCCCGAGCCGGGATTCGAATCCGGGACCCGCGGCGTCGTAGCGCGATGTGCTAACCACATCCACCACGGGGGCCGACACCACTACACCACACCCTTACCTTCCTTTGAATCAACAATATTTAAATATTCTGTTCCTCCAATATTGTAAATGTCCTTGGATATACATGTAGTTGAATTTTATTTTAATTTTGAATTGTTTCTTGTAGTATAGCAGCTATCTTCGAGAATATATTTTGAAAGTGATGAAGAAAAACAAGAATATTGGTAGTTGTTGTGAAAATGCTAGTTACTTCACCTAACTTATTATGTTGATTAGATATTATTAATGAAAAATATCTTGAGTCTTGAACATTTCAGGGCGATGTTCTCTTCTTGTGATGCTGCAACATACGAAATGCTTGTTTTCTGACGCAAGTCTCGTGTCCGGAACAGTCTTATGAAATGTATTTGCTGTTACGTATGGTAACACGAAATAATTACAGCGTTTGCAAGAACGTTTGCGAACTGCCAAATGTGCGAGACGTTATACGTAAACAGGCGGAAAATCGTATTCATAAAACCATATCACATTTAACAGTGTTAGTCAATAGAGAGTCGTGGAACAGTGTGTTAAGGTGTTGGATTAAATCCTTCTTATTTTTTTATTTCGAAGAACAACAATTTTTAAGGTAGAACAACAGTCGTTCCGTTCCGCTCTTTATTTCTTATAAATTCTTACACATTCCTTTAATTGATTTAAATAATAAATACAAGTATTGCTTGCTTTTCTGTCATTGGCCTAGACAGTGGAATTATGCGTGAAAAGTTCCTGAAAGCTCAGATTGGTTAAACCGTTTATTGACAATCGTGAACTTTTCGTTTAATAGATAATATTTGGTTTTATACGACGGGAGAACATTGGTTGAATTTCCTTTCTTGCTCTTTTGAGATAATATATATGCACATATATATATACACACACTTTTATAGTAGCAATCGCGTTCGGGAAAGGTTAAAAAAATGACTTGGTATTCAAAGGCAGATAAGCTTGGTAGCCTAGCTTGTTCGCGTTCATGAGTCACGCTTCACAACGCCGCTTCTTATCGCAAAACATTGTGCGTCGATGCACAGCGTCTACACCCAACAAATTACACGTGACCAAAGTCCAATTTTAAAGAAAATCTGAAGAATAATAATAGATTTCATCAGAGGGGGCTAGGTGCGCACTAGCTCAACATGCAATAAGTAATGATTCCTGGCAAACAAAAATGCTTATTGAAAGAGTACTCGGATAGTAAGTAATATGTGCTTTATCGTGTAACATGTAAGATACTTATTGGGATTACCGTGTATTAGGGCAACCGATCCATGAAAAACAAAATAAAATTGAATGGTTGGTTTAATATAGATAAATATTTTTTTGATTAATTTTTCCTCATTCCATTGTTTTTTCTTATTTTAATAATAACAATAACGCATGGCTCAACAGCTCTCGAAGGGCCTTGGCCTATCTCCCGACTGCCAGTCTCCCTCCCACAATCCTTCCTAGTGATCTTCAACCAGATGTGGTGACGTGGGATCAGCACGTCGAACCCTCTACCATTATGGTGGTTATTCACCTGATGTTTACATTTTCGTTCCTGTTCGTCACGGGCGGGACCCTACTTCTTGTTTTGAAAGAGTAACATGGATTATAAAGATGTAAGGGTAATATCTTGCAGAAAAGACGACAATCATTGCGTGGCTGTTGGTTGCAATATGAGGTCCAGAACGAATAAGTTTTCTCAAGTATCTGTGAATCTTTTTTCGACAGACCAGATACGAAAACTTAGTGGATTCAGGCAGAAATGCAAAAAGAGTGAACTACGACATGAGAAAGTAGGCCCTAGACATGTCACTTAATCGCCGTTAAATAAGCCCGATTAAATATTTAAGTGTTTTTAAATTATAATTTTCTAACGCACATATGTTGGCATAACAAATTTAAAAGATGTAATTTTTTGCAACCATGCATGTTATTATCTGTGGAAGAAAGAACAATTAAGAGAGCTGTATTCTAGTAGATACACAATGTCGAAAAATTATCCATTCTGATATAATCAGAGTACATTTCAGTTTGTTTTTTTGTTTTGTTTTAAGTACACATTATGCACAGTAAGGCTATTCGGGACTCAACCTAGAGTTTAAGCTACATTGTGCCTCCACCAGATATCCTGGGACACCTTGATTACACGGCAGTGACGTTACAGCTACGCCATCGGGAAGCTTCCGAGTATTTGAATGTTTTTCAATAATGTAAGCTTTATTTCAACCTGCCGAATCCTCCAACTTCCTGCATATTCGTATCATGTGTGGAATTGCATGTTTTTTTTTCGTTTTCGTGGAATTAAAAATCAACTGGCATAGCTATATATATTAATGATTAATTAGAATGATAATTATAAAGAATGAGAAGTGGCCAAACATAAATTAGAACCAAGTTAAAATACACGTTTATGTAAAAATTGATCTGTGGTTTTATTAATGAGAAATAAAATGTGCACTTTATAACTATTAGGCTAAGTAGAATATCTTTGTTTTTCATCGGTGTATTTAATCTTCCTTTTACCTTTAAGAATTTATTATTATTTACTTATTTTTTAATATAAAAAATCTGTAGCTTAATTTATAAGCGAATGAACTTTCATGTTTAATGTATATACCAACGAAACCATTAGGTTCGATGCCCGGTGGAGGCACATAGTTGTTCGGATTCCACTTTAAACTGCAGATCCAGTCCCGATTAGCCTTACTGTGCACAAAGTGAACTTTTTAAAAACATCAACTCAAAACAAAAAAACAAACAAAAAACATTGGTAGAAGATCAACATTGTCTCAGTAAAGATTTCTATTGTTCCATAAATCTTCATCCAATGGCTCCGGGAACTGGTCAATATCTTCGAGGTATCTTTAATTCTCTGTCACTTAAAAATTTCAAGTGATCCATTTTGTATCCGCTCCTTTTTAACAAAGTAAGCTCGAAGACAATCTGTATTCCACTAGCTTATATTGGAAACTTGGTCAAACCGGAAGTTCTTTTATCGCCTTCGATAATCGAATTGTCTGATCTACTATTTTTTGTTTACCCAGGAACATCCCCCATAGGAGATTTACGAGACCTAGTTACGCTACTCACTCGTAGCTCCCCAATTTCCTCACGATGGTGGGTTGCCACCGGTCCTATATACAGGCCGAGAACCCAGAGACTAAACCCAGGCGGACTCGAACACATGCCCTCCCGCAGTCGGAGTCCAAAGCACAGCGCCTTAGATCGCACGATCACGGAGGAGGCCTTTTCTTATTTTATTTTTGGCTAATCGCGTGGATGAGAGAGAATAATGAATAGAAAAATAAAAAGAAGGTCACGCACAAAGAACATGACGGGTCTTCAACCTCTTAGGTGACGAGTTCAAGCCCTAAATATGAGGATTTCAACCATAGACCTCAATTTTTTAAAAAAATATAAACAAAATTCCTATTTACACTAAACTTCTTATCAAGGCCAAAATAGTTTGTAACTGTGAAACTACCCCCTGAATGCAAATTGACAACATTTTTTTTCTTCATGTGAGTAAGAATTCAGTGTGTGGCACACAGAGATACTTCTTGCGAAAACAAATAACTGTGGCCTGTCCCAGCATCTCTGGAGCAAAGCCGCGCATAGCGGAAGAGAAAGGGAAAGAGGGGGAGGGGGAATGGGGGGATCGAGTGGACAGAGCGAGGCAGTACACGCTGCTGGGGAGGCTGGTAACTGCAGTGGCTTTTCTCCCTCCACGCAATTCCGTTCCTCCCATGTGTTCATCGGTGCTCAGATTCTTGTTTTGTTCACCTGCTTTAGAGATAAGTGTGACAGAGTTTAGTTCGCATACATGTAGCAAGTAAGGCAACTTATCTCAGAATGAAAATTCCACAGTTCTCAAACGTTTGTTTCAGCAATGATAACTGGACACGGATCACACATAATCCCTTGCCAAAATCAAGACACACTAATATTACACATTTTTCCACTCGAGTTCAATGCAAAGATACCTTCACAAATATCGACTGAAAAGTTTCCATCATGTGCAATTCTCCATTAAATGTTTTCGGCCAGTCGTATTACCTTCGTTTTCTTTGTTACAAACAAGTATTCTTTGCACATGACATGTAGGAGGGGGGTTGGATCTGCATTTCACATTGGTCAGCTCCTTCTACCTGTGTTCAGGAGCGAAAGCTTGTGGGGTAGTGGTTACCGTTAAGGATTGATAATTTGATGGTCGTAGGTTCAAACCCCTCCGGTGGCAGAAACTTTTCGTACGTTTTAGACATATCCCATTGCGTTCATTGTCCACGCCGTATGAAACGGAATGATTCAGTTTGGAATTAACCATGGTGGAAGGGGAAATGTTAAATAACAAAATCTCAATTTCAACGAACCGAGAAGAGGAGAAGAATTGGATAATTCTTATAAATATGAAAATTACATTCATGTTTTTAGTGGTATAATCGCAGGTAAAATCAAATATCTTACGTGGAAGATTTTATCTTACTCTGAACTCGGCCAAAAGGAATTTCTCACCGATCTAATACATTCTCCAATACATTATAAAATGTTAATGAATGTTTCATGTCGATAATGTTATCAGTGCATCAGTTCTTGATGCCGAGACTATTTTCTGCAACTACCCCTTCTCTCCTCTCGTCTCCAGTTCCTTCTGTTCTTAACTTCTCCTTCTCCTTCTTCTCTCCCGTCCTTCTTCTCTATTTTTATCTCATACCGCCTTCCCTACTTTTCTCGCCTCTTGTCTCCATCCCACTCTTCTCCACTCCTCTTATCTCCTCTCATGTCTTATATATCCGACTCCACGGCACTGTTCTCCTCATCATTTCGTTCTTCTCTCTTTCTCTCTTTTACTCAACTTTCCACTTCCCTCTTCTCGTCTCCTTCTCTCCTCTCCAAACTCCTTTCCTCCTCTTCTATCACCTCGCTTTCCTTCCTCTCTTCTCTGCTCTCTGCTCCATTTTCCTCATCTCTCCTCGCATCTGTTTCCTTTCTCCTTGTTACTTCTCCTATCCACTTCCTCTGTCCTCTATTTTCTTCCCTTCTTTACTTTTCCTCTTCTCCTATTGCTTTCTCTTTTCTCCTCTCCTTTGTTTCCTTTCGTTTCCTCTCCACTTTTCCTTTGTGTAGACTCATCAACAATGAAATACTAGAAAATCGACGTTGTTTCTTTCTGAGAGTATTGCAACAAATGGAATACTGATTTTTTTCTAGTTTTATGCAATAATATTTGGATATCTTTCTTTCGCGTATTTTATAAATACCTAATGTGCATGTGGCAACCCTGAAATTTAGCCTAGCTCTACACGCAACCCACCAACGCCTTGTGTAAATTGGGTTGCCTAGTTTAAAATGTCGTTGTCCTAAAACTTTTGAGAGACACTGTACATCGTAACTCGCTAACTGTTTGCTTCTTTTCGATTTTATAGAGTTCTGCATTTTTTTTGTGCGACATGTAGTTTACTTTTTACCATCACTCTTGCGTGATATGTGATTGCAGTAAAGAGAGGTAGCCACAATGTAACATTTCGTGTTGAGTATTTCACATTGTGACTTTTGCAATGCAATATTCCACATCGTACTAAGACTTAAGAGTGAACAGTTTTAAAATAAATTGCGAAATATCATTCATAGAATCCGGAATCTCAGGGGGAAAAAATAACTTGCTCTTGTTTTCCCTCCGTGAAGTTTATTGGTATGTGTACTTCAGCAATTTACTAACAGCCAGTCAGTGGCGTGTCCAAAGGGGTGAGTGGGTGATGGGAGTTATAACCATCAACTATTGCTCAGTATTATTAAAGAAGAGAACGTCATAGGGGTTCTCCAGTAGCATAGTAATAACTACTATTGGTTTGTAACCAGAGCTAGAATAAGGCTTAGCGCTGTAGGCATGCATACATTGTATAAAGAGAAATTTCATTTCGTACAGAGAAATTCATGTAGAATATCAGAGAAACGTGTTATTAAAATTAATCGAAAATTAGAATGCATTTTGCTCACTTAACTTCAAGCTCACTAGTCGGTGAAGTATATTTTATTTATTTCATAGAGTAATCCTCCCCCAAAACAAACGAAATTGCATTTAAAAACGAAACGTTCCCTTGTAGAAGGAAAATTGTTGTTTCTAGTTCTGGTAACACTGGACTAGAGGTACACGATTTGACTGGAGCATTACCCTGTCTTAATTCGGTCTGGGCGCTTCGTTTATAGTTTATTTTATTTTATCTTTACTACTTTCCATTCTTATTTATCCAGCGACGTATATAGAGGATATAAGGCCACGCTTCTTAGGAGTACGTTAGGAAGAGTTAAATATTATTTTGCTCTTTTTGGTATTGAGGCGAATCAGTGGCGTAGCGCAGTTCTCTGCGTGACCCTGCAGGTAAAATATTGGGAGGCTCTCAGTGGAAAAAATAAACATCGAGATGATGCCAAAGTGGAACGGACACACAATAGTTAGCAAACCCCCCAGTTGTAAAGTGAATTAACTTTAACCCTTCCTTCCCAGTTTTTGTCATCGACTTAGGCTATATATCAGTTTAGTAGTTTGTCAAAACTAAATCAGGGTTGTCTGAATCTCTGATAAAGAGACGTCGGATTTTAGGTTTTAACCTATTTTTTCCTTTACAGGTTTGTAAGAAGTAATAAGTTATGTCAGCGTTTAGTTAAAAAAACTTAACAACTGATCAAATTTTATAATGCCTAAAGAAACTATTTTGCCTGTTAGAATCTATTTTAGGTTTATGCGCCTAAATCGAGCCTTTTTTAGGTTTTTATATATTTTTAAAGGTTTTAAGGGATTTTTATGTCACACAGAGGCATTTGCTTTGTTTGGTCACGAAAAGATTCAATGACAAATGTGTTTGAAACGTAGTCTCTGTCGATTTCCCTTCCTCCAAGTCCATGGTGATATTTCGAAGCTCTAAACCAGTGGTTTCCAACTTCAAAAGGTCCGAGGGTCAAAATTATATCCAGCAGTTGATTGGCGGGCCGCATTTTTTTTGGGGGGAGGGGGCATTTAGTGAATAATGCAATGCAACGCTGGACATTTTACTCCACTTTCCTTAAGCAATCCTACAAATCCAGATTTTTCTCCAGTGATCGATTTTGCTCCATCTGTTCCAATGCATCAACACTTATGAAAACCTCCGATCTTATCTACAGATTTTTTTTACCGCATCATATATGTCCTTCCCTTTAGTGGTTCCGTGAAGAGAGCAGATATTAAATAATTCTTCGTTTGTTGAAAAATCGTTCTGCCTTAAACGTATAAATATCAAGAGCTGACTCACATCTGTTTGATCTGTACTTTCATCCAGACACGACGAAAAACAGAAACTACTTTTAACCATGTTATACATTTTTCTGTTACTTGTTCTCCCATATCCATAACCCGTTTTTGTACAATCTCGTTAGAAAGTGACACTGATTCAAATTTGCTGTGAAGAGAAAGTTACGTCACTTTAGATTCTTCTGATGATCATTATTGACTGCAAAATCAATTGTCTTTCTTCACAGAGCTTCCGTTCCTTTAGTAAAAATAGAACGTATTTTAATAAAAATTTATAAAATTGATTTATTTTGCAAACTGGCTTTGCGGGCCGCAAAAAAAAAAGGCATCGTAGGCCGCCAGTTGGAGACCCCTGCTCTAAACAAAGCAAAATGTCTGGTGCCATTGCTACCTGTACAGTCCAAAGTGCAAACTTCTGATTTGTGTGTTCTTGCTCACTTTCCGCGTCACTTTCGTGCTTCGTGGCATTCACGCCTTGCAAACTGACATTTCAGCATGGAAGTTTGCAATGACTATGTTTTTGTTGAAAGATTATTTTCAGCATATAAGATAAAATTGCGGAATTTTACTGTGGATAACATAAAAAGCTATTTTTGCTAACTATAAGGCGAAGAGTGGATTTTAATATCAAATTTCCAATGGTAGGTTCTGCCATCGCCGTAGGGTTAGGCAAGACTGTCGCGTGCCAGATCCGACGACACAATGAAAAATGCAAGGAAGAAATGTTTCCCGAGAGCGACGATAGATGACAGCGCGTCATATAAGGAGAAGCAGAGTTAATTGTAGAAACTAGAAGCGGAGAAGAGTGATTATATATTACAGTATATGCAAAATACATAAAGGAAGAGTATAAAAATTATAGAAGGAGTGAATAAAATGTTGTAAATAGCCAATTAAAATAATCAAGAATATACCCATACGAAACAAGTAGGAAAGTTAATAAGTGACCAGAAGGTATCATGGTTTATTTTGAATCCACGAAGTTCGAAAAATGCTATGTAATGCCGCCTCAAAGCTTAAGTGTTAGGCAATACCCCGGTCTTCTTTATTACATTCATTGTTTTGAATATGGAGATAATGTAAACAAAGAAGAATTTTTATATTTAGCTACAAATAACGAGTGATCTTTGAAGAGCAGCATCCTGTGTATGTCATATTATGCATCTCTGTAGCCTCTGGCATGTAAGGCAGTTAACATTTTTTTTTTTCAAATACCTTGCGTGGAGTATTCATAGTAGATGTTATACATTTGAAAATAATTCTTGAGCAATATCATTAATAGTTCCTGTATCTCTGTATTGACGAACCATTATATTTAGTGTATGTAAACTTTCATCGCGCTTAATAAAATTGATATACACGCTCGATCTTATATAAATATAAATAATAAAATAAAATACTTAACATTTTTAAGAAAGTACATAAGATTTTAAAATATTATGATATAATGATAAAATAATATAATGAATGATTGATCTTTTAAAGGGCTGATGTACAATAGGGTTCACTGTCAACTGGGTACGAAATATGACACCAAGATCTTTCAATTGGTCAATTCCTTCAGCATAATGAAATGACTACTAAATTACTCTTTTACCCATATTTCAATAGACAAACAAAACAAACTAACACTTAAACCTACAATTAAACAGTAAAACATTACCTGTAGGTTTTCCAAGGTAAGCGTCTTTAATGCACTTTCACTCTTCTGATATGTATTGCTAGCAACAACGTCCTTTAACCATTTATTATAAATACTTGAATTTACCATTCGCGAAATTAGTTCGTTCATTCTTGGCATGGCCGTATTTAGAGGGGGGGTTTCTAGGGTTCAACCCCCCCCGAAACTTCTGACATGTTGCATTAATGGATATTCAGAAACCAAAATCTGTAACAAATTTTCATTTTTTTTTCGAAGCATCACAAAAATACAAGGAGACAATGTTGAAACGATCGAGCTACAATTTTCATACATTTGGAATTCTGAAAGTTGAGTGAAACAGGATTTATTCTCGGAATCGCAGCCCACCGGCGACCCCTCCATTTACACTTCTGCTGTCATCTTTCCAGTGTTGTTCCTGCGTCACAAGGAATATAGACTGAAGATTCCCTTATGATTGTCCCAAAATTCCCTTTCGAGCTTTTAAATTCCCCGTCCGATAAAGTCGAAAATAAATCCCCCTTGATAGGAGTTCAAACCTAGTACCTCCAGTTTCGTAGCGCATTACGTTGGCGATTGAGGTTACAATGCATGCACCAGGCTAAGCTTTTAAAGAGAATAACTGGTTCCACACTTTTCAAAATTCCAAAAATTTAATTTTAAAGTCAAACAACAAAAACTTTGTGACTAAAATTTCCATCTAACTTTTAAAGTTTTTTCTTGAAGGTATCTAAAGTTTAATGACGAAGTAAAATAATTGTGCATTACAGTACACACTGTATGAAACGTAAAAAAAAACAAAAATAAACTTATGCTGGATATTCACTCATCTGCTGGATTGAGTAAGCCCCCTCAAGGATATAACAATAATATAATAATAATAATTATTAGTATTATTATTATGGAATAAAATTGTTTTATTATTATGAAATTTTAATTATTATTGTACAATTATTATTATTATTTCTATTATTCAAATTTCTGGCGACGCCCTGGGAATAATTATGAATGAACCCCCCCCGAAAATTTTTCCTGCCTACGGCCATGATTCTTGGCAAATAAGGAAAACCTTTGGAGAGTCCAAATGACAAATCGATCACACTTAGAGGTTCCAAAGCAATGTGCATTCTTGGCTTGAATTGTTTCGGAGTTCTTTTGTTAACTGAAAATTCCATATCTTCCCTTAGGGTTAAAAGCGCTATATCATGTCCTTCTGAGACTTTGCTTGTGGTTGATTCCATTCCTTCAAATCTCGTTAACCTTCTCCCCATATTTTGTATCTGAGGACTACTCGAGCCTTGTATTTTTTGCTTCAATGGTACACTTCGAGTTGCTATTTCTAACTTGGAATTTGATATTTCCTCTATAGTATCAAAGTCTTTCATGTAATGCGGTACAGTGAACATTTCCACAATTTTACCTTGATAGATAGAGTGAATAATTATACAGAAGAGCACAAAAATCATAAATAATGTTCGAAAAACATAGGATTTTGGTTGATTCTTCACAGACAGAGAACAAAATAATGAAAAGATATAGCCTACGAGAGATGATAACTAATGGTTCTATCTTTGCCATGTTTATCAAATGTTTTCATAATGGATGCATAAGAAATCTGAAAAAGTATGAGACTAAGAAAAATAACCAGCCATGCGTTTTTTTCGTAGACCAAGAAAATATTTGTCCAAGGAGGGATACTTCTTTTTGGTACAGTGTCTCTCAAAAGTTTTAGGACAAAGACATTTTAAACTAGGCAACCCAATTTACGCAAGGCGTTGGTGGGTTGCGTGTAGAGTTAGGCTCAATTTCAGGGTTGCCACACGCAGAATAGATATTTATGAAATACGCGAAAGAAATAATAAAAAAGTATGATTGTATAAAAATATAAAAATATCACTATTATATCGCAAATTACAAAATTCTTTCTGAAAGAAAAATAATAGGTTTTCTAGCATTTCGTCGCTGATGAGTCTACAGAAAAGAAAAGAGTTGAGAGGAAACGAAAGGTGACAAAGGAGAGGAGAAAGAGAAAGCGAAAGGAGAAGATGAAAAGTAGAGGTTAGAGGAAAGAGAGGATAGACGAAGAGAGGACAAGTAGTGAGAAGAAAGGGAAAAGATTCGAGGAGAGTTGAGGAAAATGGAGCAAAGAAGAGAAGAGAGTAGGAAAATGAGAGGAGAGGGGAGGAGACGAGAAGAGGGGAGTAGAGAGTACAGTTAAAAAGGGAAAAAGAAGAACGAAAAGAAGACAAGATGCGAAAAAAGCAGGGAAGACAATATGAGATAAAAACAGAGGAGAAGCAGGTGAAAAAAGAAGGAGAAGGAGAGGATAAGAACTGAAGGGACTGGAGACGAGAGGAGAGAAGAGGTAGTTGCAGAAAAAATCGTCTCTGCGTCAAGAATAGATGCATTGATCAAATTATCGACATGAAACATTCGATAACATTTTAAAATATATTAGAGAATGTACTCGTATTAGATCGGTGCAAAATTCCATTTGATCTTCCACGTAAGATCTTTTATTTTACCTGCGATTATATCACTAAAAATATAAATGTAAATTTAATAGTTATCCAATTTTTCTCCACTTCTCCGTTCGTTGAAATGGAGATTTTTTAATTTAAAACCTCCCCTGCCCCCATAGTTAATTCCAAACTGAATCATTCCGTTTCACACGGCGTGGCCTATGTCTAAAACTTACGAAAATGTTCTGCCATCGGAGGGGTTTGAACCTACGACCATTAGGTTTACAATCCTTAACTGTAACCACTATTCTACAAGCTTTCGCTCCTGATAGCATGTAGAAGGAGCTGCCCAATATGAAATGTAGATTCAACTCTCCTCCTACATGTAATGTGCAAAGAATACTTGTTTGTAACAATGCAAACTAAAGCACGCGTAGCACGAATCGATGAATACATTTAATGGAGAATTGAACACGATGAAAACTTTTCAGTCGATATTTGCATTGAACTCGAGTGGGAAAATGGGTAAAATTAGTATGTCTTGAATTGCCACAAATATAAATAGTTATTTCATTACTATTTTTCAATGTCTTTGAAGCAGTACACAATTATCGTTGAAGTATCATAATTCACGATCTTATACATGAAAATATCCTTTTGAACGTGTGTCAATTCATTTTTCTTATATATATAAATTCCAGATGCAAAGCAATGTATCAACTTTACTCTGCTATTACAAATAATGTCACCATGCTCTTCATTAATAAAAAAAAATTAAAAAAAGGAGAACACCTCGTAAGGAGAATCGAACCTACGACCACTATCAGCCCAATCGAGAACTCTAACCACTATTTTTTTTTATTGTCTCATTCTGATACACAAGTTATGGAATTACATTGTTGTTGACATAAGTGTATTACTGCTATTACAATTTGAATGTCTATCTGGTTAACCTTTACATTTTTGTTTGACCTAAATTAAGTATAAAGCACTAATAAGAAATTTGCATACCATTTCTTCCTTGCTTGGAGAGGATTTTTTCGTATTGTTCTTGCAAAAAGATACTGAATTGTTTCTGAAAACTGCTCACGTTATTGTAAAATATATATAATAAGTATTCAGTTATCAACCATTGTACTGCTCGTTGTTTTGTTGGTGGAAAAAAATTGAAATCAGGAAAAACTATATCTGTATCCGTAAACTTTGTTAATGAGGTGCGGCATATACGACTGAGCATTGTTCTCAATTTGTGGAGGAGTTTCGACACTTCGTTATCCTGTGGGCTAAAGAGTCTGGCACGTTGCATGATATAGAGTTAGGAGAGTCACTTATTCCATATTGGTATGTCCTATCTCTTGTCACTATAACACGATGAACCACTTTGTACCATATATGATTTGCCAGCTTTTGAAAGGTGTTTGGCGGAGACATTTTCCCATATTTGTGGCCAATTATGTGTATTGAAATCTCTGACTATTCGTGGTACTGTGTTCTTTGAACTATTGATTTCACTATATAACTTTTTAACAGATGGTGTAATTATGTCATGTCGTAATAACTGGTAGCATACCTGTAAAGCGATGTCCTTATAAAACAAAAACCTTTTGGGGAAACTTTGGATATCGATGGGAGCTTCTAATGGAATGTTCCGTATTATCGTGTGTATACATGCTTGGGTCGTTGACTCGTGCAGTGAGAAAGCTGTTTGAAGGCCAGTCTGTACAAACAATGCTCTTGCCAGTGTGTTCGCGTGTATTAGTGCCAACCCACCTGTCTTCTCTGATAACGTGACCTCATATATTGCCACCCGGAAAATTGTATCGTGCCACATAAAGCAGCCAACAGCTTTGTTGACCTTGGCTAACTGCTGTGTTTTGAAGGGCAGGATTTTTGCTACATGACAAAGTTTAGAGAGAGCAAAAACATTGATAAATCTTACTCGTGCTTTTAAACTGAGAGAGCGCAGCTTGTTCGCTCTGAGGACGTAGATCGCCCTCTCGCACGGGAGTTTACTATTGGCTTCGATCGTTTCATCAATATTTGCATAAAAGTTTATACCTAAAACTTTTATTTTCTTGTCTACAGGGATCTCCGTATTGTTTGTGAAAGGATTCTCCTTGCCAAGGGGCATCAGGAATGACTTGCGATTGTTTAGTTTTGCTCCTGATGTGAGCTCAAAAGTATGTATTTGGCTTTTAACACTGTGCAGATCCCTTTCATCCTTGAGAAAAATTGTGACGTCATCCATGAAACTGCCAACTTGTATTGTGGTGGAAGCCATAGAAATGCCCTGTAAATGATGCTCGATACTAAACAAAAAGGGGGCTATTGTGAGGACGTACAATGTGCTACTCAAGGGACTACCTTGTACTGTAGTACACCTCGTCGCATTTTAAAACTTGTTGTCAAGAAACCATTTGTTTTGAGTTTTAGCAGCATATGATTATATAATGTTTTGATCCAATTAATAAAAGTGTCTCCGAAGCCATATGCTTCTAAGACTTTGCACAGATATTCGTGACTCACTCTGTCATATGCTTGGGCAAAGTCTACAGATAGAATTGCCTCCGATGCATTCTTATTGTGTTTGGTAATAATTACGTCTCTTATCGTTTGCAGCAAATGATGTATACTTTGAGACGTATTACATGCGAACTGTAAATTGCCATATATTTTTTTAAAACGCTGATTTATGCCCCAGCACCTACTTATAAGTTTGATGTCACTACTCAATATTGAAATTGGCCTAAAATCTGTGACGAACTTTGGATTTGCCTTTTTGGGAACTAACACTATAACTCCCGTGCTACTGGTCTTCCCTATTGTCCCTGTTGTCAACACTTCGTTGACCCATTTCGTTAATTCGTCTCCTATTAGATCCCAGAAACATTGATAGAATTCTGATGGTAATCCATCTTCTGCTGTAGTTTTATTCCTCGGAGCTTTGAATACTGCATCATGAACCTCCTTTTTACTAAACGGTTGTGTGAGCTCAGTTCTTTAATTTTCCGTCAGTGATGCAGGGAGGTAGTTCAAAAAATTACATTGCGTTTCTGTTGGTTTAAAGGCTTGACCAAGAAGATTTTTATAGTATTCCAAAAACCTGTCGTGTATACTATGAGGGCTAGTGACAACTTCACCGGAATCTAAAGTTAGTTTATGAATGACGTGACTTTTTGCGTGTTTATGTTCTTGGAGAATATGACTTAGTGTGGCTTGCTCGTCAGGGTCTATAGGAAGAATCTTGCTCTTTATTATTGCTGCAGATTTTCGTTTCCTATGTATAGAAAGTAATTGCGCTTTTCTTTCATTTGCATGGGATGATCAAAATTAACGATGGAGATCATTCAAGACTGCATACAAAAAATTATATTTGTTTCTTTGATCTCTACTAACCTCTGCACTGAAGAATTTACTGACCTGACGAAATTTAGGCTTAACTCGAGTTTCCCACCACTCGATTAGGGTCTTTTGCACTGCCCGAGAGGCCTTGAGTTCGTTCCACGTTTCCCTGATTAGCTGAACATAACTACCATTGTGTAATAATGTGCTATTTAAAACCAGTATCCGCTACCTTGTCGGGGTTTGATCAAATCTAAATTTATTTTGAGAATTGGAACACTATGGTCACTAAAGCATACTGGAAAATTTTGAACACTAATTATATATTCCTGAAATCTTGGTGCGACATAAAACCTATCGATCCTTGACGTACTATTGGAGGTGATATGTGTGTAACCTTGACTTTCGCCGTTGGCGTGTATCCAAGCGTCACGCAGTTGTAAGCCCTGCGTTAATTCATAGAGCGCACGTGAGAAGTTGTATCCTGGATTTTGATCTTGTGAACGAATTACACAGTTAAAATCTCCCACTAGTATAGTGTCTAGTGTGTGGGATGTCAACTCGGGCCCTACAACTGTTGAAAAAAAAATCTTCACTTTCCCGTCTGTTTTGGCTTCCTGACGGAGCATATACATTACAGAGAAACACTGAGCCTAATTTGGCACTTATTTGTCTGCCCGTGGGATGGGGCACTACATTACGTAAATCCAAGTGTCGCCGACATGCTATGGCAGTCCCTTGTGCAAAGGGAGTAAAATTGTTGTATACTTTAAACATGATCAGTATAGAAAAATCGTCTATGGCGACTTCTTGAAAGAGGGCGACATCAATAGACGATTTAATGAGAAAGTCATTGAGAGCAATTATTTTGGTCTTACTTTGCATTTGATTCAAATTTATAGATGCCAAGGTAAATGTTTGCATGATTACAACTGTCCACAAAAGAAAACTAAACTTACTTACATTCTTGAACATTACTGATCCCTAATTTCTGCTTATAATGCATTAACTATGCTTTCCACTGAATAAATCTGGGGTAAGTTTGTTACTCGTTGAAGGTTTCTCTTTAGTTACATTTGCTGAATTACTTGTCAAACTAACATTTGAAACATCTTGGTTTGGGGTACCAGGTTCTACTCTAAATTCGTTATGAACTATTGTGGAACTTACGCATTCATTATTTTTCATCTTCTTTCTACGTAGCACCATGGACTCTTCCGCCACTGACCGTAACCTTGATACAGATCTTGACCGTGATTTCCTAGGAGAGGTAACTACGGGGAATTCTGCCTCCGCGAACAAAGCACTTGAGGGTGGGGGCGGGGGTATGTGATGCATCTCCTCTGAAGTGGTCAATGTTGGCTGCTCCATCTCTTCCCTTCCTGTTGGTGCATTCTTCACACTAACTTCGTGTCTGGTACCTGTCTCCTCGTTGGTGATTCTGGTGCTATCCGTGTTCCCTCCATTGTTATCTCCTGACGCAGGGACTTCTGCACCTGATGGAGCCGAATCTCTTGGTTTAGTCCGTACGGGTAGCACAGTTGGTTCATATACCATCGGGACATTGTCAGCGGGTATATTAACCGGCCCCATACGGGGCTGGTTCCCTGAGGATCGACGCTTGGGACACTGAGCCACAATGTGACCCTCCTCGGAACACGCGAGGTAAGTACGAACCTTCCGAGGGTATGTTACCCAATAGGAGTCTCCATTCATGATTACATATGAGGGTATGGGTTTACGTAGTATCATTTTGATCAAGACACGTCCAGTTCGAGTAGGGTAAATGTGATCTGCAGAGTATGTCTCGTCTTCGATTTTCAACACTTCCCCATAAGACCTCATGACACGACTTATCACTTCTGCACTTAATTCAATTGGGACTACATGGATTCTGACAATTACATGTCGCTGGTGGGCCCATTCCACTTCAACTTTATGATCACCATCTACGTCACTATAGAGTACCTCAGCACCAAAATCATTTAGTAACCGTTCTCCTACCACTTTTGTCGCAAATTTCACGTACAAACACTTACGAAAGTAATCTATTTCAAAACTGAACACATGGTTCGTAGGCACTTGATAGACATCATGAAACCATCGATGAAAATCCAATGACGTAGGTCGCGTTTTGACATCACTTAAAACAAATTTCAAGGTGTTTTCTCTTTGTGTATTCATCGTGAACTATTTCATCGTATCTTCACTGGCTCACGGTAATTGTAGCCAAAACCTCACTTGCACTCCAAAGGAGAAAAAGAACTAACACAACACTAGCAAACCGCATACGGCCCTATCTAACTCGGACAGTTCGATCACTAAGCCTTTTGTCACGCGAAGAGCGGAGCTCGCTACGAACTGATTCCTGCACGAGTTGCAGGCAGACTAACACTACACCACGCCCTTTCCTTTCATTGTAACAACAATTTTTAAGTATTCTGTCCCTCCAATATTGTAACTGTCGTTGGATATACTGGTAGTTGAACTGTTACTTTAGTTTTGAATTGGTTTCTTGTAGTATAGCAGCTATCTTCGAGAAATAATTTTCGAAGGATGATGAAAAACGAGAATATTGGTAGTTGTGAAAATGCAAATTATTTCTTCCTGCTTATTATTGTGATTAGACATTATTAATGGAAAATATCTAGAGGCTTGAACAATGCAGGACGATAATTGAATATAATTTGCATTTTTATGCATCTACGTTTCACATTGGGCAGCTCATTCTGCCTGCTTTCAGGAGCGAAAGCTTATAGGGTTAAGGATCGTCAACCTGATGGTCGTAGGTTCAAACCCCTACGGTGGCAGAACATTTTCGTAAGTTTTAGACATATCCCATTGTGTTCATTGTCCACGCCGTGTGAAATGGAATGATTCAATTTGAGTTAATGATGAGGGGGGGATGGAATTTTCAGTTAACAAAAGAACTCAAACAATTCAAGCCAAGAATGCACATTGCTTTGGAACCTCTAAGTGTGATCGATTTGTCATTTGGACTCTCCAAAGGTTCTCCTTATTTGCCAAGAATGAACGAACTGATTTCGCGAATGGTAAATTCAAGTATTTATAATAAATGGTTAAAGGACGTTGTTGCTAGCAATACATATCAGAAGAGTGAAAATGCATTAAAGACGCTTACCTTGGAAAACCTACAGGTAATGTTTTACTGTTTAATTGTAGGTTTATGTGTTAGTTTGTTTTGTTTGTCTATTGAAATATGGGTAAAAGAGTAATTTAGTAGTCATTTCATTATGCTGAAGGAATTGACCAATTGAAAGATGTTGGTGTCATATTTCGTACCCAGTTGACAGTGAATCCTATTGTACATCAGCCCTTTAAAAGATCAATCATTCATTATATTATTTTATCATAATATCATAATATTTTAAAATCTTATGTACTTTTTAAAAATGTTAAGTATTTTATTTTATTATGTATGGTATAAGATCGAGCGTGTATATCAATTTTCTTAGGCGTGATGAAAGTTTACATACACTAAATATAATCGTTCGTCAACACAGAGATACAGGAACTATTTATGATATTGCTCAAGAATTATTTTCAAATGTATAACATCTACTATGAATACTCCATGCACGTTATTAGAAAAAATATTGTTAACTTCCTTACATGCCAAAGGTTAGAGAGATTCATAATATGGCATACACAGGATGCTGCTCTTCAAAGATCATTCATTATTTGTAGCTAAATATAAAAATTCTTCTTTGTTTACATTATCTCCACATTCAAAACAATGAATGTAATAGGGAAGACCGGGGTAGAGTACAACACACATATCGTTGCCGTTGCGTAGATACCAATTTTCGTTTCGTCTCCCTCTCTCTTAGCATCACGTGTTTTACCCTGCTCGCTAACCTTCGCTATTGTTGCCACATTGTCATTCCATTCCTGGACACACTCGCGCAAACATCATTGAAAACAATTGAATAGCGCTCCAGCTCGCGGTTCATACCGTTCGGCAGGGACGGTAATGTGGCAATATAGCACGGCATAGTGGTTGCTTCTTTTATGCAGTGCATGTTCATTGGCTAGCTAGTAACTAGTGTTGCCAACTGTAATAATGAAGCACTATTTCTGTCACGGAAGGGGAAAGGGTAAAGTGACGGTGAGTTTTGTTGGATTGGAAGCACCATATTTTTATTTTATACTAAGTATTTGACCGGTTTGACGTTGTGTGCGAGTGCTTCTGAACTGTAGACAATTTACCGAACCCATAGCTGTGTTCAATGTTATCTACTGGTTATAATCAAGGCTAGGATTTATAGGTAAATACATACTTTTAGTTTGACGAAATATCGCTGAAATTTTGTGATATCTTTGCGAAGAGCAATGTTTGTAGTGATTTAAGGTACATTTTATTGTCAATATTTTTCCATATTTCTAACTTTAATAAATACTTACTTTTACATATTTAAGGCAAATATACTTAATTTTACATATTTCAACAGGTATAATTCACAAATTGTTCATATTTCATAATATTGGAATTGTTCAAAATAAATAAATTATGTGGCTCCAACAGCATTTCAACTCTTGGCTCCGGCACGTGTTCTTGTAGAAATTGCATAGAGGAGGCTGTCATTTTTGCTGCTTAATGCGATGCATATTGTTTTCTGTGTTAAATTTGCCATGCTTTGATGGGTGACCAAGTTCATAGCAGGGCCGGCGGAAGGGGAGGGCGAACCGTGCCACCCCCCCCCCAGAGCGGCAAATTTTCAGGGCGGCAAAATTTGAAGAGAAGAAAAAAATAAGCCTATTGAAAACTGTGGTCGAGCGAGATATTCTTTTGCGCTTAATAGTATTGAAATAGCATAAGAAGTCTCATTATTTATTTTATATTTTGATGTTTTACTTAGGAATATATTGATTTTCAATTTTCCGTTCCTGCGTAATGACGGGGGGGGGGGTTCGAAATGGAGCGGCATCTGCCGCCACCGCCCAGGGAGGCAAAATGACTAGCGCCGGCCCTGGTTCATAGCAAAAGAAAAAGCCGCGCAGCTTATCGTCTAGTGGCAGTATATGTTGTTATTGTTTGGGAAGCTGGCATCGTTTGTAAATGTACAACAAAGGCAACCGACTGTCGCCGATCACAGAGAGGAAATAATAATACTGCTTGAGGCGGAGTGTTGTGGTCCAATTGTCGCGGTTTAACACGTTGGCATGTTATTATCTGCCGTTGCAGTTCCGTACCAGTGTATACGGGTTTTGGGAGTGAACAGTTAGAACGCCACCAGTGCAATAATGCAATGGAAAATAATATTTTTTTAATTTTGTTTGAAGTCACTCAAATAAGGAATCGTATGAAGAAGTCTTCTTTGCAGCATTTTTGGTAATTTTACGTATGTGTTAGTTCATATTTTGCGAATTTTTAGTCCATATGTATGTAGCTACATACAAAGCCACTTGTTAGTACATATTAATCCTAGTCCTGGTATAATGCATGACGTTTAAAACTCAACATTAGATAGACCTAAATTCTCTAATTTTTTTGTTGTACGTAACAGCTGTGCATTGGCGCGCACTGCAGCGATTTTTCTATCTGCTCTATTAGCAACACTGCTTCTTGAGTTGTGTCGCGCATCGCACGGCAGAAATATCTGTGCTGGACTCTATTGCCTAACACTTAAGCTTTGAGGTGGCAGTACATAGCATTTTTCGAAACCTTTTCTAAAGAAACCTTGATACCTTCTCTTCCAAATTAATACAAGAAAAGTGCTCCCAAACTATTTGCTGTACATAAAAAAAAACATGAAAAGGGCACATCTACCATGCTCGGCATTGTCTGAATTTAAGGTTAATACCGAACACTTGTGTTCGCCATTACCCCTTATGAAAAATGACTATGATGAGGGCAGCTGGCTTTCGATGTCTTGCTTGGAGGGTTCCTCATCTGAAATTTAAGTGTTGCTGCAGTTAGAAATTTCGTTTTGCAATAATTTTCTGTCAAGGAAACAGTATAAAAAGCTAATTCAATAACATATAACAAGAATTTCGAGATTCGAACTGGAGACCTTAGAACACAAGAAATAAGTGTCCAAGGCTAATATAGACGCTAGACTCGTATGATTTATTTGTTGCGTTTTTTTTTCAAAACAAAATTATAAGAATATAAACTAACTGACCGGGATAATGCCGAACATCTTTTCTCAATTAGCCCTTTCTGCGCCTTGTTCTTTTCATTATCACCATGCGTGCTGCATTTAATTTTCTAACACAGCAGTGCGTTTTAAAATTGTCAAAATAAATGTACAGTCTACAACAGTAAACGACATTAAAGAATAATATAACATTCTTCACTTTCCTCGACGTAAACGCACCTTCTACATTCCAAGCAAAGTGGACGAAAACAGTTTTTACGCTTTAGCTTCTGCGTCTGACAGAACATTGGCTACGCAATAGTGATGGGTCGTTCCTGAACGAACCGTTCCTTTGAACGACTCCCTCTTGGGAACTGTGAAGTGCTCGCTCCTTCGGAGTGAACGAGCAGTTCCTCGTTCCAGGAGTCGTGAGCTTTGCGTTTATTGTTACTGCTGTGTATGTTCTCTGGTTTTCTTGTGGGAAGTCGGGTAGCAAGCGCAGTTCCCTCTCCCCTAATACGTTTCACTCAAGCTAAATCCAGCAAGTCCTCCCCCACTCCCTTTACTTCAGCTGCACGAAACCAACATCGGGAGGAGTTTGTCGTTCCTTTGAATGGCTGCTGGAGTGAGCGAGCTCCGGTGAACTGCTTCCCGAAAAGGAACTGCCATGACCCGTGGAGTCGTGAGCTTTGCTTGTATGTTGCCAACGCTCCCAGTCGATGACTCACTTCTACGAACCTAAGAGAGAGAGAGAGAGAGAGAGAGAAAGCGCGCGCGAGGTTCCGTCTTTTGTTGCTGATTATAGTGACGGTTTTCTGCGTAACTATGCGTGCAACTCTGTTTACAGCAATGCTGCAGAAGATCAACAATGAGGGAGGGATGGGCAAGTAATTCACTTTTAACCCTTTTTGTGGCATGTTTTCGCAACTCGCATTGCAATGAACTGTAGAAGGAACTTGACAGATAGAAGATCATCATATCTAACTTACGACAACGTTCCGTTTCCGTGCTTTTCCATTATCGTAAAGTAAAAGTGGGGCCGGGAGGCGGAGAGAACTTGAAACATACGAATGCTATTCTTCGTAGTCCAAGGTTTAGCGTCATTTCTTCCATTCTCTTACGGGTGTTTTGTTTTAACCGTGTATCCATTTCATTGCATGAAAGTCTGGAAAGGTGGGGAGGGGTGACGGCTACCCTAGAAAATAAATTGCAACATAAAATTTGTACAATTTACACATATCATTTCATTTCAATCTCAATTTATGTTAATTATTAGAAGGCCGTTACAAATGCATGCCAACTTCAAACTCAAGTTTTTTTGTTTTTTTTTTAAGGAGATTATACTATTTTGAAAGAAAATATGCCTCGTTTAACACCTTGTAAAAAAACATTGTTTGCCGTTCCCTGGAAAAAATGCAACGGACGTCCATGTTTAAAATATTTACAATTATTTTTCCTCATCTATCACCAGGCGCTGTAATGCACTGCGGCAACAAGGGGTAGGAATTCATTTTTGGAAAGGAAGAGGGGAGAATATAACTTGTCCAACTTTTCCTTTATTAACGGCACCGCTTTGTTCAGGTTTGCCTTCTACTTTCCGATGAGGACTTTTGTCCGCTAAGGTTCAATTATCCATTAAAATGTATTTTTATTCACCCTCACCTCCCCCCCCCCCCCCCCCCCCCGAAAGCAGCTCCCGAACCTCGGTCGGTCAGTCGATACATTAGCTGTTTAATATGTGCGCGAAGGCGGATTCCTCCACTCTTATTGTTTTCACCCACTCCAGAAGCAGTCTCCCACATCCCCTCCTCCGCCGAACGAAGCCAACTTCGAGCTGTGTTGGTATGGTAGCGCCTCCTGTGAACGACTCCTTCAACGAGGAAGCTCCAGTGAACTGCCTTTCTAAAAGGAACTGCCTCGTCCGAGAGCAAAGAATGCTCCATGGCTTCCTACTTCCTTTGAATGACTTCCAGTGAACGCTTCCTTTCGGTGAGCGAGCTCCGGTGAACTGCTTCCCGAAAAGGAACTGCCATGACCCATCACTACTACGCAAGCAGCTTACCACAGTGTCCGTGACAGGTGCTAGATGGCAGCACCAATTGGATCACTCTTAACAAGGAATAAAAGCTGAAAACCTGGTGTTCGCCATTACCCAAGTTTTCGCGAATTCCCTGGTCTCCCATACTACATGGCGGTACTGATGGATGACTAGGGTTACCAGATCGCTGTAAGGGAAATGTAGGACATGATGTCCCAAAACGTAAGACATTAAGTCAAAATGTAGGACACAAAACATTCTCAATAAATAACACATAGTTCTATAGAACACGTTAGAAAGTAGTTGAGAAATGACACTTTTCAGTTTTAAAAAATGAATTTTTAATGAATTTTTAAATGCAAAATTTCAAAACTTGCAATCATACTAATGAATGCACCTCTTACTACATGATTTAAGTGGTACTTCTCACAGGAGACAATTTTTATCAAAATTTCAGGTTTAGTCAAACTATATTTGACAGTCAAACTCTTTGAAATTATAGGGACCAGTACCAAACATTTTACAGACTTTATAAAAAAATCATTTCTGTCGTGAGTCTGTTGTGCTGATGGTAATGAAAGTACTCCCTCAACATTCGAATTATGACCTGTAATGGCAAACAAATATTCAGCAATTACCGTAATTTAAAATGGTTCCAGAAGTTTCATCTTGGGTAGTTTTTAGTTCAATAACAGGGTGTCTACCTCTACCAAAATAACACATCCAGAGTTCTTCACTTTTTCTGGACTTTTCTAGACCTTTTTCCGTTTTTTTGACGTTTATTTATTCGTCCCAGGTAAAGTTGAAAATAAGTAATTATGAAAATAAATATTTATTTAATGAAAATCCCTACCAAAGGGCCAGTAAAAATCAAAACTGAAGCTGAATTTAAGAAGAGAATTAGATCTGCTTTCTCGTATTAATGCATCCTGAACTGTGTTTGGCAGACAAGCGAGGCTTTTGCGTCTCGACTCACAGCCAGCATAATCTTATGTGGGGCTTGAGTCAGTTGTCCCTATATGTTTGTGACTGTCCCTTCATCCATCTTATCTTACCACCATTCATCCTCATCTTCGCGATTAGCCAAAGGGACAGAAAAAAGTGAAGTAAAATAAACTAAATCAACCAATCAGTCATTATGATAGAAAAAATTCTTGACCACAAGAATAATTTATTGCCTTTTTATTGACTTATTTACCTACTTGTTGATTTCTTTACTATTTCTTGACTTCCATGACTTTCTTGACTGGCAGACACCCTGAATAACTTTGTTATCTATACCCCTGCTTTACAATAAATTTATATTGAATATTGAATAAGAATGGACAACACCTTGTTCCATCAGTATAAATCCTAAGGCACGAAATTCTGCTCAGGCATTGAACAGTGACGTTATCAGAAAGTAGTCCCAAAACTTTGTTCATTAATTGCTCCCGTTTGTTAAAAAGCAGGACAAACTTTTTTTCTTTTTGAGCAATGACTGAATCAAAATAAATTTCGCTATTGAGTTTGGAAGCGCAGTCCATAGACTTGTAACTTGCATGATTTTTTTCTGTTACGTATTTTCCTAATTAATATTATGTGACGCTCAAAATGTAGGACATTCATGATATTTTTCTAATTCCTCCCGGCCGCCGGACATACGGCTAAAATGTAGGACATGTCCGGGAAAAACCGGACGTCTTGTAATCCTATGGATGACGTCATCACAGAGTGAACTTTGGGAGGAAACAGCATGAAGTCGGCGAAACAGATTCGCACGTGTTAAGGAAAGCGAATGAAAAGCCTTACAGCGAGAAATTGACGATATTTTATATGTACACGTTCCTCATATGATCATAATAATCACACCTTGAATCACTTCGGCAAAGACCATACGCACAATGCTTATCCGGCATTTTTTCAACGGAAATGTTGCCGGAAATATGACGGCGGAGCCTGATTTCGGGAAGTGAATAAGCATCCATTACCTCACCTGATCTGTACTCTGCAAGGACTTTATAATGAAGTAAAAACTGTTTACAATGAGTGCATAAGGATGGAATGAAAGAGCTTTTCTAGCTTGTACATAATTTTAAAACCTGTTATCTTGAAAGTAGTCAATTAAAAAGAAATTGATTTTGTGAATATTTTTTATTATTTTTAGTATTATTGTATAATAACATATATATATATATATATATATATATATATATATATTAATCAATTTTTATTACTGTTATTATTTCTAGTATTAAAGTTCTATTATTTACCCATCCGCTCCTTGCACAAATTTCTGGTGACTCCTATGGTTGGAATACTAAGTATGTAAATGAACTTTTTTCTGTTATTATTATTATTATTGTTAGCAATATCAATAACAAAACTTTGTTTTTGTGACTTGAACGACTACAATTTCCAGGGGTTGGTTGACACACCCGGTTATGGTTGTGACACGCTCGGCTTTCCCGGGCGTGTCAATTTCGCATAACTTCTAAGGTCTACCTTTCTCAAACTGTGTCGAATAAACAAAACTATTTTGCACAATATTAATATGAAGTGAATGGCATGCAGTGATATAGTTAAAATCATATATACATATAATTTCACAGAAATTTTTCTAGGAGTAGAGGGGCACGATGATTGTCTAGTACATTTAAATTCAAACTCTGGAATTTAAGAACCACAATGAAATTAAATTAGTTTTGATTGATTAATTTGCGTTATTTTACTTTGCTTTTGTGCCACTTTTTGGATGATTCCGAAGATGGGGATGAGTGATGATATGATGAAATTGATGAATGGACGCTCAAACATCCATGCAAAGGTCGAGATTCGGCGTGGGACTCGGGAGAGGCAATTAAGTACGGCCGAACTAATACTCTTACCGATTTTCACCGATATTGTTTGATAATTGTAATAATTGAAAGTTGTTTATGGATTAATATTAGTTTGTAAAAATTGCATGCCAATTATAAGCATGAGCTTATCACGTTGTTGCTTCATTTTTTAAAAATATAGGCTGCTTCAAAATTATGTGAACGATTTCAACTCCTTATATATATATTTTTTTTATTTTTCGTCCAAATTGCTTTGAATTTTACCTGTAATTCCTAAAACTGTCCAAGTTTTTGTGATAAAATTTTGAACACAGTATCTCACAAATGTTCTATGTGAGCCCCCTTTGTTACCCTACATACATCAATTTGGTAATCCAATTCCGCCCAGATCCGTTTCAACATGTCTGCATCAATAGTTTGCACTGCAGCAGCAGTTTGTCAATAAAATCATCACCACCACTGCATAACTCTAGAAATGATTCACAAATTTTTTTGCGGGACGTGTGATCATTAGGTGTTAAATGTTGTTAACAACTGCACTCGATAGGGATACATCTTTAAACGCCTACGCACTACGCGCCAAACAGTTGTTCGAGCCATTGTCAGCTCTTGACTCACTTTCCTTGTAGACTTTTGGGGGCTGCGTTGAAAACTAGCTCGAACTCTCTCGACATCTGCCTCAGACGTGGACTGTGTACCGGACGATTTTCGTTTGCAAATGCATCCCGTTGTCTTGAATTTATCATACCACTTACGTATGGAGTTCTTGGATGGTGGTTCTTTACGAAATTTCGTACGAAACTCACGCTGAACACTAACAACAGATCGACAAACGTGAAACTGTAGAACGCAAAAAGCTTTCTATGCGCCACAGGCAGCCATCTTAGAACTTATCACCCTGTCCCCTAGTGGAGAAATTTGGAACTACTACGACCGTTGGAAACAAAACTCGAGGATATGGTTGAAAGTATTTACATAAAACTTTAAAGTTGATAAAGTTTTGTCGCTCCTGGAACGGTTTCTTATCGTTCAAACCATTTTGAAGCACACATTAGAATATAAAAATACCCGCACCCGCCGGCCGTTTCCTCTGTTCAACGGACATCGCTGTGTACAGTGTTGCCACGTCCAGCGTACAGCTTTACTCTGCTGAATAAAAATCTATATAAAATCGGTTTCGAAATGTAAATTTACAGTGATATAATTCATTTTAAAAACACATGCAAAGAGCTTCAAAACAAGAACAATATCGTATTTGTAGGACTACTAAGAAAAAGTTGTTTCGCCAAATTGAACAGAGCAGTTCCTTGACAAATTTTAAAAATCTGAAAATTAATAATTGTGTTTAAAACCTTTCTACATGCACCCTACTAAAAAAAATGATTTTTTTAAATTTGAATTTAAAATTTTTGGGTGCGTCATCACTTCGGCTATTTTGCACCCGTCACATTGCACAGGGTCCAGCCCCTTACCATAACTAAAATAGCATAATTGCAGTGTCGTGTTACGAAAATATTAAAATATTCTGACTTTCGTTAAAAGCTGAGGCTGTAAAGTGGCACTCAGCACACTCAAGGACAAAAAACAGGACAACACACACAAAATTATACTGGCCATAGTGCCAGTCGCCAGAGCCTCGTTCGTCTGAAAAATGCCGTCCAGGGTGTACTGCGTGAAAGTGAGGTTGACAATTGGGTGTACTGCGTGGAAGGTCACCCCTTACACCCCTACTAAAATATGACGATCGGACAACCCGTTTTTGATTTACAGCATTACAAAGAGAGCGATCATTTGCAAAACTCAAAAATACTGGCCGTTTTATTGATATATTCGAAAAATAATTTGCTTAACACAGATTGATTCATTGATTGTTTTGTTGTTTTAAGTCCATTTTATGCACAGGAAGGCTAATCGGGACTGGACCTACAGTTTATAGTGGGATCCGAACCACTGTGTTTATGTGCCTCCACCGGGTATCGAACCCGGGACTCCTTGATTATAAGGCGGTGACGTTACCACTGCGCCATCGGGGAGGTCCCAGTTAGTACAGATTAATGCAGATTTGAATATACTAAATTTTGATGTAACACATTTTTATGTAGGTCTACTGGTTAATTTTTAATTGGAGTCCGAAATCGAGTGTCTATAATTTTTAATCCGATAGTACGCATCAGCTGATGGCGAAATCGGAGGCCTTCGATTCCACAGCGCGAGCACACGTGATCACTCTTCATTCAGGGTTGCCAGCTGACCAATGAACGGCGTGGCACATGTTCACAGATAAGCTAAATTTGTCAAAAATAGAAAAAAAAACTAGCAAAACATTTCTTCTGTATCGTTTTTACAATATTTTAAAGTATCCTTTGCTTTAGAAATTATCGCGGGAAATAGCGGTGAAAGCTATGTTAACTGAAGGTAACTCTTTTATTTTCAAGTAAAAATAAAAACGTTATATTTTATTTTAATTCTAATGTTCTTTTTCTGTACATTACTTAAAAGTTGTGAGTCTACCTAGCACAATGTTATTGTCCGGTAAAAAATATTGCTACAACAAGACTTAAAAAAAAGTACAAAGATACTATAGTCTGAAAATTCAATTTTCACGAACCTCCATTTTGAGGCCCAAAAACGTAAACAAATAGTCGATTTAGAGATAAATTTCTCTGGCAGTTTCATGCCACATTTAGTTGTTTAGAGAAAATGAAAATGCCTTTTTTTTGTCATTCTGGATCACTGTGCAGTGGTGCGATTTGGGAACCGGTGCGATTTAGGCAACTTTCCCCTGTGTAATTACAAAATACATCCCCCCCACACAATATTGGTGCAATATAAATGGACAGTTCGAATTTTGAATAATTTCCAGGATAATTATATTCTATAAGAGTTTCGCGCGAAATTTTTGCGGACCCTGAGAAAGACCAAAACGCGGAAAAGTATCGGCCGGTATCGGTAAGTAATATCCAATCGATACAGCTGGTATTGACCGATTTCGAGATATCGGCACCGATATAGGCTCAGCCATACAATTAAGCAACAATTTCAGTTTAACTTTAATTCTCTCATGCAATCAATAAACCGGGAATGTGCCAACGTATAGGTAGTAAACAAAGTACGGGCAGATTGAATGTTTTTCTTCGATTCCTAAGAGTTCTAAATAATTAATTTGTAAGGGGCGTGTAACACGGCACGATATTTTACTGTTTGTAATGGCCCTGGCATGATGATGTACCAGATACGTTATCATAAAAAATATTGCGCGTTGAGTTCTTCCCGTTTGTTGACCTCAATGAGCTTTGTTCCACATCGTACTAGAAAATAAGAGTGAACAGTTCTAAACAAATTGGTAAATTTAATTGGCATGATCCTAATCTCAGGTAAAATATAACTAGCTGTTGTTATTTGTCCTGAGATGTCCTGAGAGATCATTCTCATTAGTAACGCTAATGATTATTTACTCAGTGTATATGTAACCATGTTATTATGTTCAAAGTTATTTTAATTACTTGTTCAATGTTACATGTGTTAATACCTCCTTTGATAATTGTGTTTATCAGTAGTGATTTTTTATTATTCTCTTAATAAGACCCTGCGTGGTCGCAAAGAAAATGTATCATTTATCTGATAATTGTATATTAACGTTTAGCACACGTTTATTTTTATATGTATTTATCGTTTGTGCCTTGAGCGCGTAGTTCAATCGTCTGCCGTAGAGATGGCCTTGCCTGCTCTAGAACGGTTCCACGTAGTTCGAGTGAACGGCGCTAGAGGCGCTACTTGAATCGAGGCTATATAACCAGCCGCCGAGCAGATTTTCTTCAGTTGGCTTTCAGGTCGGTTCACGATAAGATCTCTCTTACCAACTGACCCGGAAGAAAGGAGCACCCCGCTCTTGCGAGAGGCCAAGCTTCTTAAGGAAGGAAGGAAGGAAGGTGCACTCCGCTCTAGCGAGAGACCAAGCTCCCTAGAGAAGTTGCCCTCCGCCTACGGGCGAGAGAAGTCGCACTCCGCTTTCCAGCGAGAGAGGTTGAACTCTGCCTTTGGCAAGAGAGCCCACTCCACTTTCGAGTGAGAAATACCCCACTCCGCTTATTGGCGAGAGAGAACAACTCCACTTTAGAGTGAGAGGACCCGCTCCGCTTGCTGCGAGAGATTTCCTCCCCCTATCAACCTGCGGCACCCCGCCAGGGTAGTGTGGCGTTGGGTTTCTAGGCAACCGCCCAGAAGGTAAAATTACAGGTCAGGGGAAATACTACGGTTATCGTGAGGGTAACCCTAATAGATGCCCTTGCTCCCCGAAAGCCAACAGTTCCCTGTAAAAGCCTGCAGCTACAGAAGTCGGCGCTAGTAAAGGACTGCACTTCCTGACGTTTGTTGCAGCTAAGGATATGACCCCAGAGGGCAGCAGCAGCAGTGTATCTGTTCCAAGTTTACGGCAGTTTGCAGAAGCCATTCTCCCCCTCATTGTGTGGCAATATATTGGCCAAGTGAGTAATATCCTTCACGGGCGTGTGCTAAACTTACAACGTTTACAGTTGCATAAGTGTATCCAGCTATATTCATTAAACTTTTTCTGACGTTGGACAGTGTACCTATTCCCGAACCCTGAGTGAAATAGAGTCTCATACCACCGCTGGAGAAAAGATTAGCATAATGGGTGAAACTTTGCAGAGCGTATGGTGCTACTGATTGGCCGTGGCCAAGTTATTAGACTTGCATCCCGCTGACGTGCTCGTGTAGGTGTAGTAGGCATTTTCCCGAGCAGGACGTTGCAAAGTTAATTGGCGCTAACACCGTGGGGCCGGAGGTGTATATTACGAACTGTTAAAGTTGAGTGTTGAACCTAAGTGAGGACATGGAAGGTGATAAATTAGGGAAGAATCTCGGAAGTAGATCTAAGAAAACAATGGATCTAGAGACTGAATTTGCTTGCTGTAGAAACCAGGGAGAGCTAAAGGACTCATTCCAGTGTAGCCAGTGTCATAAAAATTTCCATTGTCACTGTGAAGGGAAAGAGATGACTAATATAACTGAAGGTGAACTCTTGTGTCGGACGTGTTTGTCAATGCTTGCCGTAGCCTCCGATCTCTGCTCCAGCTCCAGGTTTACTAGAGTGGTTGATGAAGGATAAAGAGGAAAGGAAATGTGAAAAGATTGACGAAGAAAAACAGCGGAAGAATGAAATGGCAGCAGCAGAGAAAGCTAGAAAGAAAGATATTCTTGATGTTACTCGCTTGATTGAATCACTTGAAGAGAAAAGAGAACTTGAGAAGCGAGAATTTGAAGAGAAAAGAGGACTTGAGAAGCGAGAATTGGAGGAGAAAAGACTGCTAGAAGCTGCTGAAAATGAATCTAAACGTGAAAGTGAAAAAGCTGAAAGAAAGCAAGAGCTTAAAACTCTAATGCAGTTTCATGAAGAGAAAAGAGAAATTAAGAAAAAGGCGTCTGGAGCTAGAAGACAAGAAGACTGGAGATGTTTCAGAAATTAGTTGAAAGTCTAGAAGAAAGGAGAAAATAAGAGAAGGAGGAGGAAGATGAAAAGCGTAGAGTAGAATTACAGGCTCTTACAGGGCAATTACAGGAGGAAATGAGCAAAACAACTGTAAAGTTAAAGGAACATGTTAGTGAAGATGTAGAACCTGTAAGAACTTGGCAAAGTGAAATCAATAGAAACATCGATTCTTACTTGGAGCTGGCCCAGGATTTAGCCGAGAAGGTAAAAAATAGTGAACTTCATGAAGAGAAGGTGAGAAATATTGAAAACACAGTAGAGTCCATTCAAGCTTCTGTTCAAGTGTTAAATGACAGAACTGAAGTAATAGAAAGAGAAGTCCAAAAACAGCATGAACTTATTGAGGTTGCCACTTCCACTCTTCGGCATGAAGTTGAGAGGACAACTGTAGATAAGATTAAAAATCTTCAAGTACAAAATCAGAAACTGGAAGTAAGCTTAAGGCGGGAATTACAAGAACAAACTGGGCTATTTGTTAGAAGAGTGGACGACTTGCAGGAGCAGTTCCAAAATTTAAAAATTCAACCTGAGCTTACTCATGGGATAAGTTCTTCCATAGTAACTCCAGATAGAAGCTTAAATCCCGAAGCAGAATCATTTGAATTTCCAGCTACAGTGCGAAACCCATTCTGTATTACAGATAAAGACCGACTAGAACGGAGAAAGAGACCTCGTGATGGTGATAGTTCAGATGAATTCCCTCCAAGGAGAAAGTCGCACTTTAAGATGACCAGAATGACAGATATCGGTCATATACCTAAATTTAAAGGCGATATAGAAGCACAATCTGCTGAGAAATATCTCCGAGAGCTCAATGTTAGCTTCGAGCTCATGCAGATACCAGAACACTATCGGCTTGAATTACTTCCCCGAGTTTTTACTGGAAAGGCAGAACATTGGTTAGCAGGCAACATGGATAACTTTGTTGATTATACAGATTTCTGTGATAGGTTCAGAGAAGAGTTTGCCTCTAAAAAAGCTAAGCAAAGACAATTGGCGGCTGTCAGAAATCGAAAGTATTCTCGATTGGTGTATGAAAACATGGAAAGCTTTGCTTGGAGTGTTTACGCTGCATACAGGAATCTGGCGGAGAATTTCAGTGAAAGTGAAGTTCTTAACTTAATTATTGGACAATTGTCTAATCGGATGAGAAGCCTTTGTCTAGCCCATGCTCCTAGGACAGTGTATGAACTAACTCAGTTTTTGAAAGACTTTGACATCTACGATGAACCAGAGCCCTGGAAAAACAAAGAGGATTCACGAGTAAAGGAAGTTAATGGAGCTAAAAATTTTAAGGTAAGAAACATCGAAACTAGACCTACTGGAAGAGAAGGCATTAATGGTAGGGCTTGGAGATATAATAGATGGGGTGCACGATATGGTAATACTCGAAATGATGATCAGAGAAATGCTTTCCTAAGAAACCGTAACCAAGGTAGGAAGTCACCAGGACCTAGAGAAAGTAACCAAAGCTCTGATGTTCCTAATTCCACTAGACCAAATCCTCCTCGAAACTTGTAAATGCCTCCTGAGATAAGAGATGACCTGACATCTGAACAGGAGGAAGCTATTGATACGGCTCGTGAGTTCCATCAGAATCAAAGGTCCCAATATTGTCAAACAAACTAGGACCTTGTCTTCTTGCTTCGTTCCCATTTAGGCAAGGGGCTTCAAATGAGCGACTTATTTCAACTACAAGAGATGTTCAAGAGTTACAAGTTGATTTCCAGTTAACAGAGACAGAAGAAAGTTGGTTACAACAAGAGTTGAAATCTGCACGTGAGTCCAGAACTAAATACAGATCTCCTATTATTCAGGCCAAACTAATGGACATTTTGGTGAATTGTGTTATTGACACAGGAAGTGAGTGCTCCATCCTTAGTGATTCAGTGTGGACTAAGTTAGTGGAAAAAGTTCCAGGCATACGGATTCAAAAAGTACCAGAGGTAAGATTGGTTGATTTCTCTGGAAGTCACAGGAAACGAGTTATGGAAGTCGTAGTGTTGAATTGGAAATTGGTGGAATGAATTTCAGCACAGAAGTGTTTATCCTCAGAGGTTTCGGAACGGACCTTCTATTAGGAATGCCTTTTCTTAAGCAGCATGAAGCCGAGATTAGCTTCAAAGATAATAAAGTAATTTTATACTTCGGAAGGACTCGTGAACATGAAGAGGGAAATCCCTTAAATATAGATATAGTACGCTACGTCCAAAGGATCCAAGAAGAGGATGATGAATGGATGAATAGCCCTGAGGACCTCAAAGAGAAGGTCGAAACTATAAATATATTGAATGATTCGATTCCCAAAAGCAGGGGTTGTTTGAAGTGTTGCTACGCTATTTAGAGGTGTTTTCTGAAAGACCAGGAACGATGGAAACTGCTGAATGTGAAATTATGTTGAAAACTTCTGAACCTGTCCACCGGGCTCCATATCCGGTACCACTTTCCGAGAGAAAGCCTTTGGAAAAAGAGTTAAATCTATGGAAGACGTGGAATATCATACAACCTTCCGTCTCTCCCTACCTGAATCCTTTACTGGTTGTCGACAAGCCTGACGGAAGTGTAAGACCGTGTTTAGATTTTCGGCAGCTCAATGCTATCATGATTATACCAAAAAGTTCAGTTCCACACATTGACGAGAGTCTTCAAAGATTCAAAGGTTCTCGATATTTTACCAGTTTGGACCTGTCCTCTGGATATCTACAAATTCCTTTAAAACCTGAGTGCAGAAAGTATACTGCCTTTTCTTATAAAGGTCGGCAGTACGAATTTTTGAAGATGCCTTATGGCCCGTCTAATGCTGTTTCAACTTTTGTTTCGGTAATGCATAAAGTTTTTGGCCCCGAAACTGAAGAATATCTAACTGTATACTTGATGATCTTCTAATTTTTGATGCAGATTTTCAATCTCATTTGAGACATATTGAAAAGGTCCTCCATATATTGGAAGAAGTGGGTCTCAAAGTTAAATTAAGAAAATGTGATTTCGTAAATGGAGAACTAGTATATCTCGGACATCTCATCTCTGGAGACACAATTAAAGTAGATCCCAAGAAAAACGAAGCCATCCTTAAGTTCCCTCAACCTAAATGTAGAAAAGACGTTAGAAAATTTTTGGGATTGGCCAACTGGCGAAGGAAGTTTATTAAAAACTTTTCGGCAAAGACAGAACCACTCGTGAAACTATTATCCAAGGCTTGTACATGGACTTGGAGTCAAGATCAAGAAACAGCTTTTAACCTTCTCAAAGAAGAATTAGTTAGTACCTCAACCCAATCTGAACCAAGAATTCTGCATTCAGAGTGATGCTTCTACTAAAGGTCTTGGTTGCATACTGTTTCAAGAATAACAACACCACTAAGCCTTGTTTCCATGATTATGAAAAACTAAATATGCTGACCAAGGCAGTAATTTAATTTTAATTACAGGACATGACATAGAGTGGGATGAGGCTAAGCAGATAGGAAGGGAGAAGAGAATGCTAGTGAGAAAATGGAAGGAAGCCAAGGAAATAGAGAAGAGAGGTGAAGAAGACATAATGAACTGGAATGGGGGACTGAAGTTAAACAAAGAATGGAAGAAGGTGTTAGAAAGAGTGGAAAGGACAAGAGAGAAAGAGGAGAGGAGAAGGGAGAAAAATGAAGGAAAAAGAGCGTGAGGTATTCTATATGAATATCTCTTCACATTCTATATGAAAGCCTTTTAGGTGAAAGTTCAGTTGGAAAGTGAAAGCCACCTGCTAGAAAGTTCCTAACAACTTTCTAATAGTCTGGAGGGAGTAATGTTTGTGTATATATAATGCCTTTTTGGTGTATCTTGTTACTTTTGTACTTGATACAGAGTCTGATGAAGACCTTGCTAGAAGGTTGAAACGTTACGTTTTAGTTTATGTTTTTAATAAAATTAATTTACTGCCTTGGTCAGTATATTTAGTTTTTCATGTTTCAAGAAGAAGGTAGTGAAAAAGCCAAAATCCAATATGCTAGCCGAAAGCTAAAGGATAATGAGATGCATTATTCTATTCACGAGTTGGAATGCTTGGCAATATTATTTGGGGTAAATAAGTTTGAAATTTATTTAAAAGGAAGACACTTTAAAATCTACACAGATCATAGAGGTCTAATTTGGCTACAAAATTCCAAGAACTGGAACTGTCGCCTTACTAGATGGTCATTAAAATTACAATCTTACTCTTTCGAAATAATTTACATTAAAGGAAAGGATAATGTAATTCCCGATGTACTCAGTAGGTATCCAGCAGAGGATAACCATATAGAAGAGAATCCCAAGTTTTTTCATGTAAATTACATATGGCAAGAACGAGAAGAGCTAGAGAATGCTGAGAATTGGACCAAAGCACAAGAAACTGATATTTTTTGTCAGCCTATCATTAAGCTTCTAAACCAAAACTCCCAAGAAGACTCTCCTTTAGAGGCCAAGTTGCAAAAATTATACCAAGTTCATGGAAACTTATTGTTCAGAAAGACTTCTGGTGACGAAATTTTGTGGAAATTATGTGTTCCTGAGCAATTTAAAACCAAAGTTATAAAAGAAAACCATGATGAGCAAGGACATTTTGGGTTGGGAAAGACTCTTAGAAGGGTTAAACTCTGATACTTTTGGCCAAAGTTAAAGCAAGATATAGCTAGGCATATCAGAGACTGTCTTACTTGTGCTAAAACTAAAATGGATAAGTTGGGCATTCTTAAGTAAAAACTCCACATTAGTCAAAAGGAGCCTCATGAACTATTGTCAATTGATTTAATAGGTCAATTACCTATCTCACAAGGTTACCAGTATATACTATCCCTTGTGGATTTAGGTACCAAGTTCGTATCAGTTTATCCATTACGTCGTGGAACTGCCAGAGAAGTGGTAAATGTAATGGAAAGAGGTTTCTTTACTCATTTCCCTAAAGTAAAGGCCATCTTATCCGACAGAGGGACTCAATTTACGTCACACATATGGAAGGAATACCTTGACGGCAAGCAAATCAAATATTTCTTCACTACAGCTTACCACCCAGTAGTAACTCCATAGAGAGAATGAACCAAGAAATAGTCAGACTGCTTAGACTGTTTTGCCATAGTGAACATCAGCGTTGGTCAAAACATTTAACAGACATTTCATGGTTGCTGAACAATTCCGTGTCAGAAGTTACTGGATATGCTCCTTCGGAATTATTCTTTAACCGACCCGTGCCCAATGAGGTGCTGGACCATTTCACCTGGCCCAATGACGAAGCTGACGCTCAAATTACCAATTGGAACCAAAAGTTATTCCTCGCTAAGACCCGTGAGAGAAGAAAGTGTGATAAACGCAAGTTTAAAACTAAAGGATATGCCCAGGAATTAAGCGAAAATGACTTAGTGTTAGTGAGAAATCACAAGCTTAGCTCTAGAAAGACTAGAACTATACCTAAGCTTTTCGAGGTGTTCATCGGCCCTTTCATTGCCACTGACCTTCGAAACAACACTGCCTTGCTGGTTCATCCCAAGACGAAGCAAAGTGTGGATCGAGTGAACTTCGATAATCTGCTCCTATTTCAGTGTTCCCCAGGTCGGAGAAGTGAAATACTAGGGGAGCTCAATGTGTGTTAAGTGCTCAAAAATTTTTCAGAAATTTGGAATTTGAATTAAGAACTTGAACTTAAAATTTCTTCAAAATTTTTCCCCAGGAGAGGGGCATTTGTAATGATCCCTAGAGATCATTCTCATTAGTAACGCTAATGATTATTTACTCAGTGTATATGTAACCATGTTATTATGTTCAAAGATATTTTAATTACTTGTTCAATGTTACATGTGTTAATACCTCCTTTGATAATTGTGTTTATCAGTAGTGATTTTTTATTATTCTCTTAATAAGACCCTGCGAGGTCGCAAAGAATATGTATTATTTATCTGATAATTGTATATTAACGTTTAGCACACGTTTATTTTTATATGTATTTATCGTTTGTGCCTTGAGCGCGTAGTTCAATCGTCTGCCGTAGAGATGGCCTTGCCTGCTCTAGAACGGTTCCACGTAGTTCGAGTGAACGGCGCTAGAGGCGCTACTTGAATCGAGGCTATATAACCAGCCGCCGAGCAGATTTTCTTCAGTTGGCTTTCAGGTCGGTTCACGATAAGATCTCTCTTACCAACTGACCCGGAAGAAAGGAGCACCCCGCTCTTGCGAGAGGCCAAGCTTCTTAAGGAAGGAAGGAAGGAAGGTGCACTCCGCTCTAGCGAGAGACCAAGCTCCCTAGAGAAGTTGCCCTCCGCCTACGGGCGAGAGAAGTCGCACTCCGCTTTCCAGCGAGAGAGGTTGAACTCTGCCTTTGGCAAGAGAGCCCACTCCACTTTCGAGTGAAAGATACCCCACTCCGCTTATTGGCGAGAGAGAACAACTCCACTTTAGAGTGAGAGGACCCGCTCCGCTTGCTGCGAGAGATTTCCTCCCCCTATCAACCTGTGGCACCCCGCCAGGGTAGTGTGGCGTTGGGTTTCTAGGCAACCGCCCAGAAGGTAAAATTACAGGTCAGGGGAAATACTACGGTTATCGTGAGGGTAACCCTAATAGATGCCCTTGCTCCCCGAAAGCCAACAGTTCCCTGTAAAAGCCTGCAGCTACAGAAGTCGGCGCTAGTAAAGGACTGCACTTCCTGACGTTTGTTGCAGCTAAGGATACGACCCCAGAGGGCAGCAGCAGCAGTGTATCTGTTCCAAGTTTACGGCAGTTTGCAGAAGCCATTCTCCCCCTCATTGTGTGGCAATATATTGGCCAAGTGAGTAATATCCTTCACGGGCGTGTGCTAAACTTACAACGTTTACAGTTGCATAAGTGTATCCAGCTACATTCATTAAACTTTCTCTGACGTTGGACAGTGTACTTATTCTCGAACCCTGAGTGAAATAGAGTCTCATACCACCGCTGGAGAAAAGATTAGCATAATGGGTGAAACTTTGCAGAGCGTATGGTGCTACTGATTGGCCGTGGCCAAGTTATTAGACTTGCATCCCGCTGACGTGCTCGTGTAGGTGTAGTAGGCACTTTTCCCGAGCAGGACGTTGCAGTTATCATAAAAAATATTGCGCGTTGAGTTCTTCCCGTTTGTTGACCTCAATAAGCTTTGTTCCACATCGTACTAGAACATAAGAGTGAACAGTTCTAAACAAATTGGTAAATTTAATTGGCAGGATCCTAATCTCGGGTAAAATATAACTAGCTGTTGTTATTTGTCCATGAAATTGTACTTGAGCCATTTACATTCAGTTAATGTAATTTTAAGGGTCTCCAGTAGCAAAGTTGTAACGGGTATTGGTTTGTAACCAGAACTGAATTAATACCTGTAAGTCTACCATGATGTTGTCACGTTCCTCTCGCAAAGTGAATTTTATGTAAAAAGAGAAAAGTTAAATTGATTAAAAATATTAAAATTACAAACACTAAGTTACTGTTCGTCTGAGGAAGACCCTGATACAGGATTGAAATGTTACATGTTAAGAGTTTTTAGATTTTAATAAACTGCCTTGGTCAGCAACTTTGTGTTTTTAATATTGAAACAAGACTTAATTATATTACAATTAAAATTACAAAGAAATTGGAAGATATTTGGCTCACATATTAAATTCAAGCTATCTATACGGTGAAGTATATTTTAATTTCGTCTAATAATTTCTTTCCCCCTAAAAGGAAACAAAATTGAAACTTGAAAATTTCTTGGGAGCAATTTATATCTTCCCATTATCATCCAACTTTTTGAAATTGATTATAAAAGCTAGAATAAACGGAACGTTCATGTTCCATTTCTCATATTTCTCGCAAGGTATAACATTTGCTATTAAACATTTCTACGAGGGTCACTATTTATATTTTGAGCCTAACAATGAAAAAACAGGAATTTGGCATTGGAAACTGCTTTATTGTTTTTCGAAGTATTCTCCTTTATGGTCAATACACTTTTGCATTCGTTCGAACCATTTGTCAAAGCAGTATTTCCAATCTTCTTGAGACACCTCCATAATATGGTTTTTGAACGCATCAACGGCGTCTTCCGCCGACGAAAATCGTTGTCCACGCAATTTATTCTTGACATTCGGGAACAAGAAGAAGTCATTGGTTGCCAAATCAGGACTGTACAGCGGATGACCCATCAATTCGATATTTTGACTGTTCATAAAGTCGGTTGTTAGACGAGATGTGTGACAGCTGGCATTGTCTTGATGAAGAATGATCCGACGGCGTTTGTTTGTTTTCCGTATTTGACCGAAGATCTCTGGCAAACAAATTGTTGTGTACCATTAAGAGTTGACCGTTCTACGTTCCTCTAAAGGCACAGTTGCCACATGACCAGTTTTCCCTAAAAAACAGGCGACCATTTGTTTCGATGTGCTTCGAGCGCGAACAACTTTTGTTGGATTGGGTTCATCTTGAAACACCCATACAGTCGACTGCTGTTTACGTTCCGTCTCATATGCATATATCCATGATTCGTCACCTGTTACAATCTTATATACGTCTTTTGAAGCACCACGATTGTATTTATTGAGCATTTGTTTGCACCAATTGACGCGAGCGTCTTTTTGAGTTTTTGTCAAATTGTGTGGGATCCAACGAGAACATACCTTTCTCACAGCTAAATCATCATGTAATATTTTATATATGCTGGTGGAACTAATGCCTATGGTTGCCTCAATCTCACAGCATGTCACATGACGATCTTGCAATATTAGGTTTTGCACAGCATAATGTTTTCTTGAACAACAACTGATTTTGGACGACCTTCGCGAATCTCGTCGGTGAGCGAATGGCGGCCACGATTAAATTCGTTATACCAGCGTTTCACAGTGGCAAAGGATGGGGCTTCATCGCCAAATGTGGAAGTAAGTTGATCGATGCACTCTTGTCTTGATAATCCACGTCGAAAATCGTAAAAAATCATCGCACGAAAATGTTCACGAGTTAATTCCATTTTATTGTTGTCGCGCAATCTCCAAGGCAACATAAACAACACAAATGAAGCTATTGGCAAAACATTTGAAGTAGGTTATGGTCAATAATGCCAGACGATTCCGTGTAAACGTCAAATCGCGCCTAACTTCAATCAGTGTTACCAAGGCTCAAAATATAAATAGTGACCCTGGTACTTTCATTCTTTCAATCCGTCGTAATATTTCTGATAGTTAATGTTGTATATGAGTCAATGCAAATGTTATTATTTCTAGTATTACTAACTAACTAACTAACTCTCTAGTCTTCTTAAACCCGAAGGTTCGCGGCTGCAGCAACACAGGCCTTCCATCTTTCCATATCTTGGGCAAGATCTATATACTCTTTTCCATCCCTACCGATTTCCCTTAGGTCCATCTCAACGTTGTCCCTCCATCTTCGTCTTGGCCTTCCTACAGGTCTCTTACCATCAGGTTTCCCAACAAGGATCCTGTAAACGCCTCTTTCCTCTCCCATTCGTGCCACATGGCCTGCCCACCTAAGTCTTCTTGATTTAATTATTCTAATAATATCTGGACATGAATACAAATTATGTAGTTCTAAATTATGTAACCTTCTCCACTCACCTGTCTCCTCATCCCTTTTAGGTCCAAAGATTTTTCCTAAGGATCTTATTCTAAAATACTCTCAATTTATGTTCCTCTTTCAATGTAGGGGACCAAGTATCACATCCATATAATACTACAGGCAAAATTACTGTTTTGTATATTTTAACTTTTAGTTTCTTAGATATTAAACGAGAAGACAAAAGTTTATGAAGAGAGAAGTAACATGCATTTCCTGAATTAAGCCTACTTTTTATTTCCTCTTTAATATAATTTTCATTTCTTAATATTACTCCTAAGTATTTGAATTTGGAAACTGGTTCAAACGAGTTGTTATCAATAATTAGATTTTGATTATTACCTAACACTTGGTTTCGGCCTGTAAGCATAGATTTAGTTTTCTCTTTGCTAACTTCCAAACCTATCTCTTTAGCAGTTTTGAAAAATATTTTAGCATTATTCTTAATGGTATTCACATCATCCCCCAGTAAGTCTACATCATCTGCATATGCTAACAACTGAGTCATACAATTTAATTTTAGTCCTTCTTTAGTTTCTTTTACCTTCCTAACAGCATATTCTAAGGCAAAATTAAAGAGCAATGGAGATAATGCATCTACTTGTTTTAACCCATCATGAATTGTAAATTTGTCAGACATATTAATACCCACACGAATTTTACTTTCTCTTTCACTGGTGCATATTTTTATCATACTAACAAGCTTCTTAGGTATTCCAAACTCTACTTATATATTATATAATTTATCTCTTTTGACCAAATCATATGCTTTTTTGAAATCAATGAATAGCTGATGGACATTTTGATTATATTTCCACTTTTTTTCAAGTGTCTGTCTGATGTGAAAAATTTGATCTGTGGTTGATCTGTTACGTTTAAATCCACATTGATAATCACCTATAATTTCATTAGCATATGGTGTTAGTCTTGTTAAAATAATGTTAGACAATATTTTGTATGTTGTTGAGAGTAGAGAAATTCCACGGTAATTATTGCAGTTCATTTTATCACCTTTTTTAAACACAGGAACAATTATGGATTCTTTCCACTGTTGAGGGATTTCTTCTTTATTCCATATTAAACAAATTAATTTATGAATTTGACATATTAATGAATTTCCACCATATTTAATTAACTCAGCTGGTATTAAATCAATGCCAGGTGCTTTGTATTCTTTAGCCTTTTAGTAGCATCTTTAACTCCAGTCAAGTTAGGTTCTGGAACTAAAGGTTCTGCTGTGTGGACTTCATTTACTTCTGATTTATCTCCTACATGAACATTTAAAAGGTCATTAAAGTAGTTCTTCCATCTATTTAGAATATCACTTGGGTCAGCTAGAAAATCACCTTCTTTATCTTTTATCAAGTTTACTTTAGGTTGCCACTCCTTTCTAAACTCATTTACACCTTTATATAAATCTCTGATATTTTTGTTTTTGCTGTTTGTTTCAATTTCGTTAATTTTGCTTTTCAAGTAATCTCTTTTTTTACTTCTAAACGTGTGGTTAACTTCTCGCTTTATTCTATTATAATTGTTTAGATTTGTATCATCAGAGTTATTTAACCACATAAGTCTAGCCTGATTTCTTATTTCTATTAGATTATGACATTCATTATCAAACCATGGCTTACTTTTTCTCGGTTTATGGTATCCTATACTTTCTTTAGCTGCTGATTCTATTGCATTACGTATGTTCTCCCAATTCTTATTTACGTCTGTTTCATTTATATTTTCATCATCATTTAAATCCTGCAAAACATCAAATCTATTTGACAGTTTAATTTGGTAATCTTTCTTAATTCTTTCATCAGTAAACTTTCCTGTATCAAATTTTATAACTTTTAGATTTTGTTGCTAATGATTTATCACTGAGAGTCTTTCTCTTAATTTAGCAATTACTAAATAATGGTCACTGGCACAGTCAGCACCTCTATGTGTACGAACGTCAATTATACTAGTATGCCTTCTCTTATCAATGAGAATATGATCTATCTGATTATGAGTTTTACCATCTGGAGAAGACCAGGTATATTTATGGATATCTTTATGTTTAAAAGTGGTACTTTTCACAATTAAATTCTTTGAGGTTGCAAAAGTAATCAATCTTATACCATTATCATTACTTAATTCATGAAGACTTTCTTTACCAATCGTGGGTTTAAATGTCTCTTCTTTGCCAATCTGTGCATTACAGTCACCTAACAGAATTTTCATATCATACTGAGAAAATTTATCAAAGACCTGTTCTAACTCTGTATAAAAATCATCTTTAGTATTATCATCTTTATCTTCCGTTGGTGCATATATGTTTATTAAAATAATTTTTCACCACCTACCCTGTAAAACTGCATATCATTACCCTGTAAAACTGCATCCTATCATTAATAAATTCTACTGTTTTAAGAGCCGAGATAATTCTCTTATTTATGAAAAAGCCTGTTCCAAAATTATGATTTTCAGTACACCATAGAAAAAAGTATAATTTTTAGTTTTACAATTCCCTTCTCCTGGCCACCTAACTTCCTGGACAGCTACTACATCTAATTTATACTTAACTATCTCATTAACTGTACACTGAAATGCCCCAGGCCGGTAAAGGCTCAGAACATTCCAGGTGCCTAATTTAATATCCTTATTCCTAACGTAGATCTTATCCTTAGTCCAGGGACGTCCCAAAGTAGTCCCCACCCGGAGATCCGAACGGGAGACTATTTTACCTCCGGAATATTTTACCTTGGGAACATCCATGCCCTTATATTGCTGTTTCTTGACATGTCTTTTTACAGTGCAGAGTTATCAGCTCTACGCCTAACCCCCAATATGAATGGAGGAACTACTACACAAGACTAGTATTACTAATAGTAATAATAATAATAATTCATAAAATCCTTTATTCGTGATTTAAATTTTTCGAAAATGATGTAAAAAAACATGATGAATAGGAAATTATGCATATGTGGCAACAACTATCCCTGCAACATAATCAGGTATGAATATCCAGCAACAATATTTTCGGCGAAGATGAATAGTACGTAAAATTTCGGCGTGACATTCACCTTATACTGCTTTTCCGGATTCTCTGGAGTAGCGACGCGCAGAGGGTAAAGCTTGTGGACGGGGCCAGACTATGTGGGGAAGGGTGCGGGATGAAAGCAACGAAGTGCTGAGCGGTGTAACGGTAGTAAAGCAAAACGCTTTCTGCTGCCAATTTCTTCTTTTATTCTTAACAATGGCCAGTGTATTGTTCTACACAAATAACAAATAATATTGCACGTTTTTTTGTCTTTTGATGCTACGAAGAACAGAAAAAAAATTAAAACAAATTTAAACATACATTTAAAAAAAATGCAAATAACCACAAACTATGAAATATCATGTATCAAAATGTGTTTTAAACAAGTCTGAAAAACGTGTTTCAAACACTTTAAACTTTTCAAACAAGTTGTTCTCGAACACATTCAACACTATGTGGCGCTCTCCTTAATGCAGAGTTCCCCTAGACTTGCGAGCTGACATGTTTACTACGGAACTACTGGACCGCGAATGAGCCCCTCCCGTGGATGCCCCTCCCTCCCGTGGATGCCCCTCCCCTCCGCGCGTTCATTGGACGAGGCGCACACCCTTCAATATGCGCACAGAACGCGTTCGCGTTCTATTACTCCAGAGAATCCGGGAAAGGAATATAGTTTTAATTTTCCTCCATAAAATAGTTGCACTAAACGTTGCTCTAGACGAAACACTCCGGATGACACCTTTTTCTCGGCGTATGACAAACTGTTCAATAAAACTGTTGGTGTATAATATCCCCCACAGAACGTAACCTTTACATCAGAATGATATGATTCAATCTATTATGTTTTACTCATATCTTTGTGACACCTCGGTCTCACTAACCCCACCTCTGCCAGATAGATCACTGCATTTTATAAATGAGATTAGGTAGTTGTTCCGTAATGGAGATGAAACGATTTCATTATTAATTTATCATTCGGTAGCGAAGTATTATAAATACGTAAATACAATAAATCAACTACTTTAATTCCACTATTACTCAAAATGTTTGTGTTAACAACAAAAGTAACACCCGAAGTACACACAAGTGATAGAGGTTAGAATGCAAGTGGTTTATTTCATACTCAGATGTCACTTGTGGTTAGTTGATGGAAATTGTAAGGTTTCATTGGCTGTTGGAGTTTGCATTCTCCTGGCTGATTTCAAGTTTTGCAAATGAACCAAAAACACTGTCGATATATGAATATTGTTGTATATATGTAGGCATAAGACGATAGCAGAGATGAAAGAATTGCATCCTAATCAGACCACAGCAAAAATATATTGATTTGTTAACAATTTGGAGAGAGAACATTTACATTCTCAGCGGATGAACTGTTATTTCCAATCTCACAGGTTGTGGAAGGATGTGTTTAAAAACGATAATTTCCCTCGCGTGAATTATTTCCCACTCCACAGTTTCAAAGCAAAATGGTAAATAGACTTCCTTTCATGCCTTGAATTGACCGCTGTAGATCAATCGAATTTTCCTTGCTCATAAGACATAAAGCGAAGTGCGAAAAGGCGGAACTGACTTGAATCTTGTTCATAACACTATTGTTTACTATATCAGGTTCCTATTTCAATTTCTTTCTGTAAGAACACGTTATGACGAACGGTCATAAGGTATTCTAGAAACTTGAGTTTTGTGTGTGTTTGTTGGGGTAAAGTAGCCCAACTTATGTCCTAAGACGATGAACTCGTCTAGTGCAGAGAATTCACGATAGGTGGAATGCCTATGCAATATAAAAACTTTGTTGCTTTAGTACTTACGCGAAGAATCGCTAGATGGCTCTGACCGTTGTGCGCGTTTAAGTTGTAAATTCCTTTGTTTGATATCCGATTTTCTCGCGGTTTCCTTATGCACAAGGACATTTTGATGTGTCGGTCATTGCACGCATGGACAATTCGCGGTAATGGCGCAAAATAATAACATTTACAGCGTTTTGGTCTAGATGCCATTGGTTAATTAACAGCAAAAAGTTTATCTTAATAAGCATTACAATAGGTTCTTTAATGCATACACATATTTGTTAACGTGTGAGTTCTAAATCATGTAAATTGTTGCTTGGTAAAGACAATTGTGCTCTGCGAAAAAGAATGGTAGTTATCGATAGGGGTGTGTGGTGATCGAAAGAGGACTTCCGGTACAGAAATGGAGTGAAGAAAGTTATGTCACGACGATTGAGGAAATTGTAATTGTTTTCAGTGGTTTCTGGACGAATATGACATCGGCTGTTAGGATAAAACGGCGGATAAAAGCATGGAGTAAAAGTACAACGTAGATAAAACGTTGGAAGTGAGTCGAACTCTCGGTTCCCAGGGAGGTAAGGAGTGAACTCGTGCATGCTGGATTCTTTGTTCCGGAGACACAAGGTAAGGGAACTAAATTTCCTTAAGTGACTTTGAGAAGAAGAAAATTCTCGCAAATCGTGGAATCTACAGATACGCAAAGTTCGTTTAAGAGATAGCTATCTCGCGTGTGTTGGAACTTATTTGACACGGTACTAGTACTCGTTACAAACCATGCGTTAATTACAAAATGGCCATCGACGCCATGTCTGAATAAGGTTGTGTGCACACACAAAACGTACTATTCTCGTTCGAGAAACGTACAAAACATGCTAAAATAAATGAGTAGTATGTTCCCAGATTGGTTTTACGTCAATTTGAGGAAATAATATGGACTTGTGTAACCCATTTTATATAACATAAAAATGTGTATGCCCAATGACCATAAATGGTAATTTTTTCAGTCACGTATAGACAGTTGTTTCACGTCTCATAGTACAATAAGGACTGATTCATAATGCTCTCATAAACAAGAAACATTTGTTATTTTCAACTCAATAAATAAGTTCATTGTTTCTTATGTTTCTATTTGCGTTCTTCAACATTTCTTTCATTCGTATTTCGTTGATGTGTAAATGATTAATTCTTCTTTTTCAGAAGGGGGGAATTTCGCATGTGTAAATTGGGTTAGTGTTGTTACCATGGAAAGTGGTTATTGTTAGTTGTAAATCAATTATTTTGAAATCCAAAGGTATAAAAATTTCTATCGCAGTGCACTGCGCGCGTCACCGGCGTTACCAGGCAAATTTTCGCAATACAAATAATTTGAACGAATGTCATGTAGCTCGTCGCAAGATTGATGTGATTCAATTATTGAGTCGTTGCTGCTGGGTTCAAACTATTAAATTTAATCTAATCTTATTTAGTCCGTCGCAAGATTACGAGGACTCAAGTGCAGAGGGGCTGCGGTATTGAATTTTTTGTTGGGTTTCAAGTAGGTTAATCTTTAGTTGGTTAATTGCTGTTGTTAAAGCTAATATTAATAATGGCAACAGAGCAGGAACCGGTTACATTAGATTCCTTGTTCGCCTTTATTAAACAAAGTCAGGAAAGGTACAAGGAATGCACTGAGTCACTCAAATCAGTGCTCAAATCAGAACTCAATGAAAGAAATCAGTTGCTCAAATCAGAACTTGCAGCTCATACAAGTAAGGTAGTGGGGAAACTGCAGTCTGATCTAGAGGGCACCAGTAAATGCATCTTAGAGCTGCGGCGAGATGTAGTTAAAACAAATGAGGGTCTGCACGATCTCACGTTTTCAGTATCACAGTACAGGGCTGAGTTGGTAGAAAAAAGGCATGAGTCTTTGACAAAGGAGTTTGATTGGTCAGGGAGTAAAGTTGAACTGATGAATGGTGTTGTAACTTCTTATGCGGTCACCAATTGCATGTGTACTTCACATTCGGTCGAACATGACCACTGCACATGTACTCTGACTTCCTGGTCAGAAAGTTATGCACAGAGTACCAGCGAACTGAACCGAAACAGAACGTTAGAGCAAAAACACCACAAGGGTAATAAAGGAAAATATTTGATAAGCGAGGAGTGGTCTTTTGGGGTGTCGGGTAACAGAGACGAGTCTTTCCCTGTCGGCTTCTGCACAAAAGATGCATCTTTCCCAAAACCGAGCTTGCAAATTCCTTTACTGGGTGTTGGTTGTAAACAAAGTGGTTCTCTGGGTTCATGTTCGTTGAGTAAGCGTGTCCACACGGTGCAAGTTGATACAGGGTGTTCGGAAAGTAAGGTGGATTCTCATTGCCTACACTCAAATTCCGTATCATCTCAGAACAAATCTATCCTGTCTGTTGGGGAAAATAGTATTGACTTACCTTTAGTGTCCATAGTTCAAGATCATTCGGTACACAACGTAGTCATACCAGTAGTTGGTTATCCATTGCAGACTGTTGTGAGGAATTCAGTAATCGAACCCAGAAGTTGCATTAGGTGTGGTCCTATGCGTGTTCTTATGCCCAAAAGAATTGCCAGTATGGCATGTGTCGTTTCTTTCATGAAATTAGGCACTGGTTATTCAGTCAGATATGGGAGGCGCATCAGAGTTAAAATGAAGTCACCTACTGACTCACTTCCCAAGAAAACTTTGGTAGTAAGTCGAACTGTTGCTGGAGGAAGAGTGTCTCTCCATCCAAGCCATATTAGGAAGAGAAGAACAAAAAGGTCTCCTCGGAAAAGTACCAGCACAAAAGTTTTGGGGGAAATTTTGAGTATTTGTCTTCTCTTGGCTTTGTCTCTTTGGTACAGGGTTAGATTGATCTGGCATCGCACTCATGTCAGAAGAAAATGGCATGGGATGCATATGGTTGAGTATGATTGCTCAAAGATGAAGCCTGTTGAGATCATCGGAGCGATCATCACTCTTTAATCAGTGAAAGTAACTTCGCTTTGTACAAAATGTAAATATTAAAGATAATATATTTAATTTGAAGGATTTAATAACGTATATATCTTTGGGTAGTTTAAAATAAATTTTTGAATATAATTATCATTGGAATACTATTTTTTTTTTATTGTCAAACGTCAGTTCAGTTGGGGTCTAGTGTCAAATTTATAGCTCAGGAAAGATATCTGATGGACAGTCTGATGCGGGAAATTTGAAATGGGAGCATTTAACAAGTCAAGCAGCCTCACTATCATTTTGGAGCCAACAGCCTTTAAGTGGGCAGTATCATTTTGAATTTGTTGTCACGTGTGCATGCAAGTTTCATTGTAAAATATTGTGCGAATTTCTCAGGGGTAGAATCGTGTTGATTGACGTTCTAAAGAAACGTAGGGGAACATCAGGGACACTAGATGTTGTATTTGTTCGTCCTTTGTAAAATACGTCTCCACGCAAGGAAATGTGAGAACGATAAAGTGTTGAGGGGACATTTGCCATTAGTATAGGCTTAGTCCTGACACAAGTTCGTTTGGAGTCTGTATTTTGGAGAGTTTAAGTAACGACATTCAATAGGTTTGCTTTCTCTGTATACATGACATGGTGATGGTAGGGGGTATCTGAGATATGCCACCCGATGGTAACCAGTATTCAAGAGGGAACAAATTAATTTCAATTAATCTTGCATAGCAGCGTGAAATTATAAGACATATAAAACGTATCTTTGGTTTACTTAAGGCGAGTATTCTGGTTCGGTTCCAAGATTAATAACAAAAATGGTAGTGGTACATTTGGTGGCAGTGATTGCGCGCCATGTATTTACGGAGCTGTTGTCATCATCTGTTTGATGCAGCTTCTGGCTTCAGTGAATTCTCCTTGCACAGTTGCATTTATCGTTGCTGAGTTTGTCCAAACATCGAATTGTGTTTGTAAGAAAAACATATTTCTGGCTATCTGACACACCAAATTTTGAGTTCTATGGGATTTATTTTGAAAATAGATATTGTGTAAAAGTAAATTTAACATGTTAGAAGGGTTCTGGGATGTTTCAACTGGTTAGCGAAGTATATTCCCAATTATGCCATGGTGGCATACCCGGTGGTTAATAGCAATGCTAATACCATTCTGAATAAATTGTCAAAAGTGTACTTTGTTCATTTGGGAATTCCTCAGAGGATAGTTTCTGATAATGGGCCACAATTTAAGTCGAAAATTTTTCAGAATGCAATGAAAACTTGGGGGGTACAACTTGTTTACACTCCGGTGTACCATCCGAGCTCAAATTGGGTAGAGCGCTATCATTCGGAATTGAACCGTTTGATGAGAATACTCTGTAATTCCAATCATAACAAATGGCCGGAAAAAGTACCTGAAGGTCTGCGCCTTCTGAATGGTTCCATTTCGTCACAAACAGGATATTCTCCAATGGAGTTGAGATTAAACATGACAAGGAGTTTGACCGATATACCGACGCTGGGGGTCGATGCTAACAATGTCACTTGGAATGACAAGCTAGTTATGGCGAATCTGTCTAGCCTCAGTAAAAGGCAAAATAAATTGAAGCAACAAAATGCTAAGATGGATGTGAAACCTGTAGTGGGAGAGGGAATGCTAATCTTCGTTAAAAATCAGATCTTAGGTGGCACCGGAGATAAGGTGATAAGGAAATATTGTGACCTCTTTGTCGGCCCTTATCTTTGTGTTAAGAACAGTAAAGATTCCACGCTTTCATTGATAGATTGTGTGACAGGAGAAAAATTGGATCACCAGTCGATAGAAAATTGTAAAGTTTGGAATTGTTCAGAGGACAAGGTAAAAATGTGGGTGAAAAGATTACTAGATTTGAATTTGGAAGGTGTGGATGAAATGTTACAGACGATGGGGTTTAGTTGTAAATCAGACGTGGTAGTTAAGGACAGTGTAGATAAAGGCGGGGTAGGGGAAGTTCAAGGTTAAAATTTCTCGTTTGGGTAAAGTGAGATTGAGCCTGCGGCGGGTGAGTTGACCAAGTAGGTGAAATTTCTGCGGCGTACTAGCATGCGAGATGAGCCTGAAATCTTCCTGATTGCTCCAAAATAAGGTGAAACATTTACAATAGTTATTAGCTCTGATTGAATGAATCCATAAGCAAAATAAAAAGTTGTTTAGGTAGTTCCATGGGGGCTATGTTGAGTTTGCGGGTGAGGGCAGGTATGATGTGGTAAAGGTCAAGTTAGGTTATGCTTGCGGCGGGCTATTGGTCAAGTAAGTATAATGTTGCGGTGGGCCTAGGCATTCATTTGTTTCCTGCTCCAACCAAGAATATACAAGCCACTATGTTTTGCAAGACACCAAGACACATGCGGGGTTCCTTCTTTCGGAAGAATGATGAAGTCACCAGAGTTGGTGATCCGGGATGTTTCATATTGTAAACAATATAGTAATATGTCTGTATATATTAAATATGTATATTAGTGAAAATGTAGAATATGAATGTTTATTTGATGTAAGTCTAAATTTAGTATTGTATCAAAAGTATTGTGTGAGGGTTCAGTCCTATGTTGGGCGCCATTTATGACGAACGGTCATAAGGTATTCTAGAAACTTGAGTTTTTTGTGTGTTTGTTGGGGTAAAGTAGCCCAACTTATGTCCTAAGACGATGAACTCGTCTAGTGCAGAGAATTCACGATAGGTGGAATGCCTATGCAATATAAAAACTTTGTTGCTTTAGTACTTACGCGAAGAATCGCTAGATGGCTCTGACCGTTGTGCGCGTTTAAGTTGTAAATTCCTTTGTTTGATATCCGATTTTCTCGCGGTTTCCTTATGCACAAGGACATTTTGATGTGTCGGTCATTGCACGCATGGACAATTCGCGGTAATGGCGCAAAATAATAACATTTACAGCGTTTTGGTCTAGATGCCATTGGTTAATTAACAGCAAAAAGTTTATCTTAATAAGCATTACAATAGGTTCTTTAACGCATACACATATTTGTTAACGTGTGAGTTCTAAATCATGTAAATTGTTGCTTGGTAAAGACAATTGTGCTCTGCGAAAAAGAATGGTAGTTATCGATAGGGGTGTGTGGTGATCGAAAGAGGACTTCCGGTACAGAAATGGAGTGAAGAAAGTTATGTCACGACGATTGAGGAAATTGTAATTGTTTTCAGTGGTTTCTGGACGAATATGACATCGGCTGTTAGGATAAAACGGCGGATAAAAGCATGGAGTAAAAGTACAACGTAGATAAAACGTTGGAAGTGAGTCGAACTCTCGGTTCCCAGGGAGGTAAGGAGTGAACTCGTGCATGCTGGATTCTTTGTTCCGGAGACACAAGGTAAGGGAACTAAATTTCCTTAAGTGACTTTGAGAAGAAGAAAATTCTCGCAAATCGTGGAATCTACAGATACGCAAAGTTCGTTTAAGAGATAGCTATCTCGCGTGTGTTGGAACTTATTTGACACGGTACTAGTACTCGTTACAAACCATGCGTTAATTACAAAATGGCCATCGACGCCATGTCTGAATAAGGTTGTGTGCACACACAAAACGTACTATTCTCGTTCGAGAAACGTACAAAACATGCTAAAATAAATGAGTAGTATGTTCCCAGATTGGTTTTACGTCAATTTGAGGAAATAATATGGACTTGTGTAACCCATTTTATATAACATAAAAATGTGTATGCCCAATGACCATAAATGGTAATTTTTTCAGTCACGTATAGACAGTTGTTTCACGTCTCATAGTACAATAAGGACTGATTCATAATGCTCTCATAAACAAGAAACATTTGTTATTTTCAACTCAATAAATAAGTTCATTGTTTCTTATGTTTCTATTTGCGTTCTTCAACATTTCTTTCATTCGTATTTCGTTGATGTGTAAATGTGTAAATGATTAATTCTTCTTTTTCAGAAGGGGGGAATTTCGCATGTGTAAATTGGGTTAGTGTTGTTACCATGGAAAGTGGTTATTGTTAGTTGTAAATCAATTATTTTGAAATCCAAAGGTATAAAAATTTCTATCGCAGTGCGCTGCGCGCGTCACCGGCGTTACCAGGCAAATTTTCGCAATACAAATAATTTGAACGAATGTCATGTAGCTCGTCGCAAGATTGATGTGATTCAATTATTGAGTCGTTGCTGCTGGGTTCAAACTATTAAATTTAATCTAATCTTATTTAGTCCGTCGCAACGTAATAGTGTAATTCAATATGTTAATTTAATTTATTTCTCAACAGTTTATGTATGTGAACGATACAGCAAAAATTCCTTAATGAAATGTAGTGGCTCAAATAATATCACAATGTCCCTCATATCATGATCTTCCCAAAGTAATAAATAAATACGTCTCTATATACTTCATTAATTAGAGGTATAACAACAAGTCACCCTTTACGAGGACACCCAAATGTCAAACTCTCTCCCACGTTTTCATTTTGTCGATTAATGAGACTCTGGTGTGAAAAATTATTACCATTTATAGCCGCTATAATCCTTTATGAGATTTGTATTGCATGCTATCCATGTGTGTTTGTGATTGTTCTTTTATTAACTTCATCTTATAAGCATTCATCCCCATCTTCGCGATTAGTCAAAAGTGGTGGAACTACATTAATTGACTTTATTCTTTACAATCCAGCGAATTGGTATAATCTCAGATGAACCATCACGTAGTGTATCACATCTTCTATAATTTCTTCATTTATTACTCCTGTTAAAACTAAAAATGTTGGTAAATCTTAAATATCATTAATACAAAGCCTACACAAATCAATTTTATTACAGTAAAGTTAATATATCATATTAAATAAAGTTTCTGTTCTTACAGGACGAAGCTCAAATGGACAAACGAGTAATAATTACCTTATTTGCTATTATAATTCTTCGACATCAACTGACTCCGTGTGAAGGGAAAATATTAAGCTTTAATCCTTACGACAAGATTTGGGAACTTAAGGCAAATTCACTCTTTACAATTATTCAAAACCAATTTTCAAGCCGTTCATTCTTTTGCTTAATAGACTTATATGGAAAGTCAGGATTTGTTGATGTTCTTGTTGGAAATATTGAAAAGAAGATTTCCTTGCCCTTAACAGTTGTTAGTTCTTTTAATTTAAGTCAGAAATTTCACAGCTCACAACCAGAAAACAGAATAGTGGAGACGAGTGATAATTATATTATTCTACTTGATAGCTCTGTGAATGTTACTGATTTAACTCTGCTAGTTGACAATTTCAAACATTGTAATTCCAGAGGAAGATTTGTTATTGTTTTAGAAAAACAAGAACTAACTGAACAGTTATTTCAAATTTTCCAAATAGCTTGGAAACATAACATTCTAGATATCATACTAGCAACGTGGAGAAATATTACTATAAATGATGATATTAATAACAGTATTGAATGGCAAATGGAAGTAATAATGTACAATCCATTCACTGGCACCTTTTCTTTGAAGACATTTAACGAGGAGAATCAGCTCCACGAAGACTTATTTCCCAACAAGTTGTTAAATATTTATAAGTATCCAATATACGTAATCAATGTAAATCACTTACCATTAATTGTCGTGCATGTATCAAATAACACAAACATTCAGTACGAAGGCTTCGCTGGGAAAATTTTCGAAACCATGTCTAAACAAATGAACTCTACTCCCGTTCACAAGATTGTTTATAATAGTTCAAAGAAATATGGAGTAAATTTACCTAATGGATCATTTACTGGTATGATAGGTGATATTTCTAACAAGAAAGCAGACATTGCATCTAATGCATTGTTCAAAACTTTAGAAAGGTTGAAAGTTATTGACTTTACAGTGTCATTTATAACTACAGAGTTAAAGTTCCTTGCGCCAAGAAAAAGTATCCCTCCTTGGAGGAATATTTTTTTGGTCTACGAAAAGAACGCATGGTTGGCTATTTTCATTACTCTCACAATATTTCAGCTTTCTTATGCACACATTATAAGAATATTTGAGAAACATAGAAAAGATAGAACCATTAGTTATCATCTCTTGTATATTTTCTCATTGTTTTGTTCTGTGTCTGTGAAGAATCAACCAAAATCCTATGTTTTCAGAACATTATTTATGATTTTTGTACTCTTCTGTATAATTATTCACTCTATCTATCAAAGCACAATTGTGAAAATGCTCACCGTGCCACACTACATGAAAGACTTTGATACTATAGACGAAATATCAAATTCCAAGTTAGAAATAGCAATCCCAACTGACTCTTTGAGGGATATCATTCAAGGCTCGAATAGTCCTCAGGTTCGCAAAATGGCGAGGAGATTCACGAAATTTGAAGGAATGGAATCAACCACAAAGAAAATCTCAGAAGGTAATGATATAGCGCTTTTTGCAATTCGAGAAGAACTGGAATTTGCAGTTAACATACAAACTCCTAAACAATTCAGGCCAAGATTGCATATTGCTTTGGAACCTGTAGGTGCGATGGATATGTCATTTGGACTCTCCAAAGGTTCTCCTTATTTGCCAAGAATGAACAAACTAATTTCGCGAATGGTTAATTCAGGTCTTTGTAATAAGTGGATAATGGACGTTGTTGCTAGCAATACATATCAGAAGGGTGAAAATGCATTAAAGAAGCTTACCTTGGAAAACCTACAGGTAGCGTTTTATTGCTTAATTATAGGGTTATGTGTTAGTTTGATTTGTTTGTCTATTGAAATATGGGCAAGACAGTAATTTAGTAATTGACCAATTGAAAGATCTTGGTGTCATATATCGTACCCCGTTGACATTGAGTGCTGGTGTAGATCAACCCATTTATAATATTTTAAAATGTTGTGCAATTTTAAACAATGTAGGATATTATAGTTTCATTTCTATGTACGCTCGAGAAAGTACATGAATTTTCTTAAGTGTGATGAAACTTGACTGACATTCACTGAATATAATCGATCGTCATACAGAAAATATTTGTGAAAATGCTCTAAAACTATTTTCACATCTACTGTGAATACTCAACGGTATTTTAAAAAATGTTAATTATTGTCAGTTACATGCCAGGAGGTTACAGGGATGCATAATATGATATACACAAGATGTTGCCCTCTGCTATCGGTTTAAAAATTATAGATACTTGAGTTTGGACTCCAATTAAGAAATAATCAGTACGCCTACATAAAAACGAGTTACATCAAAATTTAGCTTATTTAATTCTGCTTTAATCAATGCTAACCAAATTCTTTTTCGAGTATGGCTTATATTTTTTAGTTTCGCAAACGATTGCTCTCTTTGAAATTATGCAAATATAAAACGGGTTGTCCGATCGTTATGCAATTTTAGTAGGGTACAGGTAGAAAGGTTTTAAACACAGTTATTAATTTTCGGATTTTTAGAATTTGTCAATAAACCGTTCTTTCCAATTTTGCGAAACAACTTTTCTTAGTATTGGGTAGTGCTATAAATACGATATTGGTCTTGTTTTAAAGCTCTTTGCATGTGTTTTTAAAATGAATTATCACTGTCAATGGACTCCATTAGTGGTGACGTCATAGCAGACGACAAATCAGGATTTGAGTCTACACAACAAGAAAACGTGTTTTCTTCCTATTCAATTCAATGCTATTTTCCTTCGGAAGGGGTAGCTTTAATTATTGTGACAGCAGTTATGAAACAAAATTATGGTGCGTATCGTACATCAATGAAAAGATAAGATATCGGAGAATACGACTATATATCACACATATCTTACAGAGAATAAGGTAAAGAATGGGCCTGGTCAAAACAAACTATTGTAAGTGGCAGCAGCCCTGTTGTGTCCTCACGCTTTTGATCGGCAATTGTTCTTCCATTTAAATACATGGGAAATTTGATGCCGAACGTGCTGCTATTACATTAAATTGCAAGTTTAATATCATCTTAACCTCAGAAATGATGTCTGAACATGATAGTTGAATAATCAGTGCTGTAAAAGTAAGACTTTTGAAACGACGATCGTCAACAACAGAAAAGATATCGGAAGCCTTAAAATTTGCACAGGACTTTTTTACGTCACTTGCAATTTTCACAATTTAAGTCATCTATTTTTGAGAATCCGGTAAAGAATAATGCATAATAATTCCACGCGACTGCACTTTTATTTTTAAAGTTATTTTTAATAACTAACATTTTTTCACGTGAGATTATACTTTTCCACGTAGTCCTTTGTTTTATATACACACATTTATTGTCAAGAATGTTATTACAAAAATATTTTTTCTTCTGTTTCAAGTCTCGCAACCTCTAGGGCTATCTTATATACAGGAATTATAATTTTAAAATTGTTGTTACCAAGAAAAGAATGACGAAAATACGAGGGGAAAATATCTGTTTCATACAATGAAAACATACGTTAATATTAAATTATCAGATAGGGCATAATGTCAGTCATAGTGTATAATAATATTTATCATACGTTTACGCACTTAATACATTTATCTTTATAATGTTGGGAGTTGCTTCGATTCCTACCCGCCGTGGAATTACACATGCTCGCAACCAGAAAAAAAAGCAAAGCATAGTGAAAAAAATTAATTTTTTGTATTTTCGACCCGTGACAGCTAGAGGCGACCCAAATGACGTCAAGTTTAGTGTTCTTTGTGCATAAACGTACTATATTTAGCTCGTTTTCGCAACCATTCCGTTGCGCCTTAATATATTAATTCTTAGGTTCAGGAGAATGTAATTTTTGGAAACTTATGACCGGCTACATAATCTTAAGCTTTCATAAACCCATATTTATTTTCGATTTACACGAGAAATTCTTACCTTCATTAAAAATAACTCTTGAATAGCCATCCGATAGCGGTCCAATGTAAAGCTTAGGGCAACCAAATGACGAACGAAATTATTTAGGGACGCAACAGGGGTGGCGCCGCCACCGGAAAAGTTTGGCAATGAACAGCCCCATAACCGGAGTAAGAAATTCATGCATTTTCTAAACATTCCTCTTCCGAGCACAGCCGAACCTGTGCCGAAGCTCACACGACCTCAAGTCGGCCACGCTGCCGCTATGGATGATGGGAACCCAGCAGCCTCAGGCGATTAAACCGACGACGCCCATTGGCTGAAATTTCTTTTGGAGCATTCGCTTTACTCGATTTCCTACTCCATTTATTCTTTACATTCTCATCTGTAAGGTGTATGTCATATATTCTCCGAAATCTCATCTTTACATTGATGTACGATGCACATCACAATTTTGTTTAACTGCTGTCACAATAATTAAAGCTACCTCTTCCGAACGAAAATAGCATTGATTTGATAGGAAGAAAAGCACGTTTATATTGGTTTAGACGCAGTCCCAGCGCGTCGTCTGCTGTGACGTCACACTCTTGGACTCCATTCACATTTCGAAACCGATTTTATACAGATTTTTATTCAGCGGAGTAAAGCTGTACGTGGAACGTGGCAAGACCACACGCATTGGCTCGCAGCGTCCGCCGGCAGTTTCCACGATTCAACGGTCACCGCTGTGGTCCATGTTGCCGCTCCGCTGAATAAAAATGTGTATAAGATACGTCTCGCAATGTGAATTGACAATGAATATGCATTTTTAAAAACAGATGCAAAGGGCTTCAAAACAAGATGAACACTGTATTTGTAGGACTACCCAATATTAAGAAAACGTTGTTTCGCAAAATTGCTAAAAACTGTTTTTTGATCAAGTTTGAAAACCTGAAAATTAATAGTTTTGTTTAAAACCTTTCTGCCTACACCGTACTCAAATTTTATAACGATCCGACAACCTATTTTTGATTTACAGAATTTTAAAGTGAACAAACGTTTGCAAAAGTAAAGAAACTGCCTTGTTTTTTGTTCTCACGACGATAAAGAATATAATGCATCCTAGAAAGAAAATTGTTTAGTATTGATTAACGCAGAATTACATACGCTAAATTTTGATGTAACTCGTTTTTATGTAGGTCAACTGGTTAATTCTTAATTGGAGTCCAAACTCGAGTATCTATATTTTGTAATCCTACAGTCATAAGCGTAGCTACGGGGTGTGCCTAGGCACACCCTAATGGGTTGCTTTTTCAAAGAGAATTAAAGACAGATATTTCAATAAGAGAGAAAATAAGCGACAGTTTGTAAGAAGTTGAAAATGTCATTACTTGGCACAAACGTGTGCATTATCGCTGATGAAACGAGTGTCTATAGATTTTCGATTTTTTGATGTCATTTGAGAAAGAAGATATTTACTGCATTCTACTCTGTACTACAGCCCTTTTCTTCCATACCTGTCACAAGCTGCACGTGCGAGAGAGCTTTCTCCAAGCTTACCCAAGTTAAAACTAAATTAAGAGCAACTCAGAAGCAGGATAGATTGGAAGCCCTGCTCTTGTTATTTGTGGAACAGGAAAAAGCTTAGTCTATTGATGTAAATGAAGTTATTGATGAGTTTAAGAACATTGTACCTTTTGACAGACGTCTCTTGTTATAGATAACGTGTATTTTGATGTATTTGTTTGTAACATTTATGAACATTTTTTGTGTGTGTAATTTCTATGTAATTTGATTTTCTACTACATATTTCCAGAAATTTTCAACACTGTCATTTAGTGAATTTATATTCCTTTACAAACATCAGTGCAGTTAAAGAGCCAAGTGATTGTGTTGCAAAATATGCTTTTAAAAAGTTACAAGACTTATTTTTTTTTACTTTGTGCACACCCAAATATAAAGTTCTAGCTACGCCTATGCCTACAGTATGATTCCTCATTATTAGTAACCAAATATAAAATGTCTCCTTTGTCTACGTTATCTCGATATTCGAAAGAATCAATGTAATACTACATCTTAGTACTAATGGATGATATTCAATTTGACGTCATCACCCAGTGCACGTTTGAAGGAAACACCTGGAGTGGGACAAACAGATTCACATATGCTAAGGAAAGTTTATGAGAAAGCCTCTTACAGCGAGAGATTTACGATATTTTATATGTACACATTCCTCATATGATCATGATGTTCATATCTTGAATCACTTCGGCAAGGATCATAGGCGCAATGCTTACCTGGCATGTTTTCAACGCAGGGTCTGACCTGTTTGCCCGAAACATGGCGGCGGAGCGCGTTTCCCGAAATGGATTGTGGGGAAAGTTGTTCTCTGATTATCAGCCATTGCCTCACCTGATCTGTACTCTGCAAAGACTTTATGAAGAAGTGAGAAACGTTTTACAATTAGTACATAACGATGGAATGGAAGAGGTTTTCTAGCTTGAACATGATTTTAAAACCTGTTATCTTTAAAATAGACATTTTTTAAAAAATCATTGATTTTGTGAAAATTGTTTTCTTATTTACAGTAGCCTACAAGTGTATGATTATTTTTTGTAGAAATTGATCGTTACGCAGCATGTATTAAAATGAAATGGTCCTGTGTTTTTGTGTGCACGTGTCTGCATATATACTATGTAAATGTTTGTGTGTGTGTGTTTATGGTTGATCTTTGTACCTTCCCGAACCAAACTCGTTTCTGTACCATTTTTATTGATGTCTTATATGGTTAAAATTTGCAAATATAACATTTACGGTAAACAAAATTAACACATATTTTATTGTTTTCCTTTCATACTCTGTACTGAAATTTGTTAGGGAATTGCTGCTATTGTGCTTGTTGTTTTCCTGTTTTTATGTTATTTAGTATCATCAATTTGAAAAATATAATGATTATAATAATAATGTAAAATAGAGATATCAGGCCTTGGTGGGCGGAACAGAGAGAGAAAATGAATCCCCCACCGATCTACTGTAGATGGTCGGATACAAGGCTCGCGGGCCGCATGCGTCCCTCAAATAATTTTGTTCAATTTCCTAATTCACAGTGACAAAGATATCGTTGATTTTATGTAGTTTCGCAAAATTAAAAGTGACTTTGCCAAAATGACCGTTTCCACGTTTTGAAATAGTTTAATCTGCAAGTTTACTTTAAAAAAAAATAACATCTACTCAGATTAATCGGCTAATTGTCGCCACTACAAGAAGACTGTTGTTTTCTCGTATTGGCAATAACTTTGAAGAACTGGTCAGTTCATGATGATTGTCTACAGTGTTCACATGGAGAAGAAGTCGTGTTAAGTGCTATAATCGTTGCAGATCCGCCTTTTTCATCAAGCATACGTTTGGCAACAAGGGCCAGCAGAGGACAGAATACTTCCTGGTGAGAACTGTAAGAGTTTTACATCTTCTGCTTTCTTAAACACTCCTTTGTTCTTCAATTTTTTGAGATAATTGCTAAACACACATTTAGGACATGAGTGCTCGGCTAATTTCACTAGCATATCTTACATGAAATAACTTGAAGCTATTCTGAACATCTACGAACAACGTATTCAAGGTATTATTTTCATATATAATATTAAATCCCCCAGGGGGCTTACTATTAGTAAGTACGTGGGGTGGCGATCGCGGGGTCCCGAGCTAGTTCGGCTCCAAAGGCGGAAGAAGATGGATGGAAAACATAGAGGAGTAACACCTCTTTAAAAAACCTTGGTCCATCTGGCTCCGGATGGTAGTGCCTTGTAAGGGTCCCTAGCCAGGGTAACGGCGAAGACCTCTACGACAGATGCGGCGGAGAAGAAGACCTTTGGTACGGCGCAGATGGCGGAAGAGGCAACCCTCCCTCTTGGGGTTAAAAATAAAAAAGGAACCCACTGCCTTGTGGTGAGAAGGGATCGTCAAAGGCTAAGAAAAGGAAAACTCTGACAGAAAACCAAGGGGAAGAGGGAACTCCAATGCATGGTGAAGCCGAAGCATATAAAAATCGAGCCCGTCCCTGTGGCCAAGTGCACATTGCGCTGCGACGCCAAGGGTCCCGGGTTCGAATCCCGGTCGGGTTTGGATGTTTGTGAATGTCCATTCATCAATTTCATCATTTCATCACTCATCCCATCTTCGCAAATTAGCCAAGAGGCACAAAACGCGAAGTAAAATAAACTAAACTAAATCAAATCATAAAAATCGAAATCTCCATTTGTTAAAATATTATTCTGAAGCTCTATATTACTTAATAACAGATTTGTATTTCCCTGTGCAACTACATTCTTAAATGTTGATTCGTTGTTATCAGTTGTGTATCAAACATTCCATTTTTCCTCTGAATTACTTGTCAAGTACAATGAATCTTAACGTCAATATTTCCTGACACAGCTGAAGTTCCCGCCAAACTGAATAAACAAACATGTTGTTTCTCTTTTTTTTTCTTATTGGAACACAAAAATACTGTAGCACCACCTGCTGCTTTTTCTAAAATAAGAAGAAGCTCTAATTGGAAAATTACGTTAGAAAAACCATGACCTAATTCGATGCAGTAACTTATATGAGGAAGCAGGTGTGCGTTCTGTTGATATTGCAGCATCATGCCATGGCGTCACAAGTCAAAAGTCAAATGGAAGATTCCTTGCAGAAACATGAAGTGAAGTAAATTCAAATTTTGGTCTCTTAGTAGTTGTGTCCGAATTATATGTTTGAAAATAGCTCATGGAGAAAATACGTACATTTGTAACACGGTGTGTATTATTCTATGGTTTTATAATGTGTATATTGATAGGCTTATTTCACACTCTTTGTACGCACGGTTAGAGGCTTTATCATCTTCATTAAAAAGAATAGAATAGAAATAATACATTGCAAGAAGGTGTAGAAATTGTGGCTTTATGGCAATCCATTCATGTAGGTTGAATTCTACATTTTGCTAATGCGTTGTGTAAAGAAACAATCCACCGGAGTAGTGAGGTAAGTGTAATATTAAAGAGTATAATAGAATGTAAATATAGTCTAGTTGTGGGTATAAACTTGCAAGGTAGATGCGAAATACTGGATCTGTTGTTTTCAAGTTAACCCACATACCACATTTTTATCTCAATAATAATAAAATATGTGGATGCAAGTTAAAAATAGTTCATATTGTGATAAAATAATCTGCTACTCCGTTTCCGGCAGCGAATCCGCCTATACAAGAAATTACTTGCAATCTGGTATTTGAAAACTTCCTATAAGTGGTATGAAAATTCCAGAATAGTACATAAATTATGTATATGGTTCCGCCCCTGCCTCCATAATGACGAAAAATTAGCAACTTTCCTCATGCTTCCCGTCAAAATCAATTCTGCTTACTTGTACTACGCTTTCTTCAGAATTGTACTGATTTCTAGTTTCATTACCTATATTTTGTTTATGCAGTATTAGTGTATAATAAGGGCCTCCCAGATGGGGCAGTGGTAGCGTCGTAGCCTTGTACTCAAGGGTCCCGTGTTCGATTCCTGGTGGAGGCACATAGTGGTTCGGATCCCACTTCAAATTGTAGGTCCAGTCCCGATTAACCTTCGTGCATAAAGCGGACTTAAAACACTAACTCAATCAATCAATCAATAGTGTATAATAAGTCAGATAATTATTAATAACATTATACCTTCAATGTGTTTAGGTCAAAAGCAGGTGCAAAATGATAGAAGCTGCTAGGTACTCCCCTAAAAGGAGATCAAACTATCTTTAGCGATAGAGTTAAATTTTAATTCCTGCAAGGAAAATTTTCATCCTCCCATAAATATTACTTATGTTCCAAATGTAGATTTTTTTCATGAAGCAACAATCGCTTATTTCAGATTTCCAATTTACCTTCCAGGCTATCCTATTCGAATTAGGATACTTAACATCTCTAACATCCCTGCCCATACCAAAAATTATATAAAAGAACGTTTTTATATTCAATATTACACCCAAAGGAAGCTTGTTGCGAAGAAAAAAACTAAATGTGTTTTCGGTTCCCAATAATAGCAGCCAAAAACCATTTAATTTCACTGACTTTTTTCAGGTTTTGAATTCCATGGTGTATTTTCGCTTTAAAAACAGCCCACAGTAAAAATAAATTCCAGTGGTAAGCTATTGAATGGAGCTGTATGCACATAGGATGGAAATTGTCATTTTCAATAGCTTGTAGCTTCGAAACAGATCTCAAAAAGCAAAACTTTATACGGCCACACCTGTGTATTTATGTTCAAGACAATTACAAGTTGAAAAGAAGAAAAGTTGCAGTAAAATAAATTCTGGTTGACAGAATCTCTCAAATAATATACTACTTCAATGTTTTGGAAAATTAAAAATTATCTGCTAAAAGTACTTCAGGCAAATTTTGACAAAAGAATCTAGCAACTCTTCTGCTGTGAAGTAGATTCTCCTATTTACATGATATCATTAATCTTACGCCATTCTGTGACTGGCAGAATAGATGTCAGTTGCAGATAAGCCTGAGATTTGGTAAAGAAGAAATAGTTTTTTTTATATATCCTCCATCTCAGTGGCGGCTAAAAGAATACATAATGTGAAGAGTTTACAAAGTTACCCTCTATGAAAATGAATGCAAAACAGTAAAGGTTCAAGAAACAATTCAGCAATTTCAGCGATCAAGGGGTTCCTATTCGTTTGTAGAGTGTTAAACAACTGGTTTTGACTCAAAAAAATTCAAAATGATTTTAACAATGTACACAGAGTCTATAGAATGCCCTGCATAACCAGTATAATGTCCAGAGTGGTGCAAGAAACTCCCTTTATAGCAAGTAGTATCCGAGGTAGATTCCGAGAGGAAAAAAGGAATGGACTCCCGACTAAATCGGAACATCTGATAGACTTGCATCAATGGTTATGAAAATACAATTACCAAATATTGCAGACTGCAAACTTCTTTTGCCTGACAATCTCCACAAACAACTCATTCATTCTACAAGGACAAAATCGAGTTTCTTGTGAAATCTGAAAAATCATCAATGTTATTTTCATAGGTTTTTGTACGTTCACATTAAAATATTTCATATCACTGGATGGGCATGATCCCCATGCCCCCCCTCCCGCCTGGGTACTGGCCTGCCTCTATTCTGAACGAAAGACATACTCTAGTAATGAAGGTTGGGAAATATATTCAGGTTTCGGTTTTGGGTTTTGTTAAAAATACAAGTGTCTGGATTGGAATCCAATTGAATTGAATTGTAGAATTCTGATTAGAACCGTCCATATGTCGAAAATATGAGCCTTGAATGAATAGTGTAAAAATGAGAAAGGTGAGGAACTCAAAGCAAGATACAGTACAAAGCGTAAGTGTATGTAAGTTATAAATTCATCATAGTCTGCTAAAAATACTAGTTCAGTTTCATGTAAATGTGGTAACTCACAAGATCGAAGACACATGTTAACTTGGAAATGATTTCGAGTAAATAATCGATCGTGAAAAGCACTCTTTGCATACAAAATATTTACTTGAGCTGCGAGGAAAGAAGCCTAATTATCAATAATATTCGGAATCTTGAAAAATATTATGTTTACATTTGCTTAGGTGATAAAGAACATGCTAATAGTATTATTCGAGTGCGCAGACAATATACAAATAGGACATGAAATATAGAAAGTACTACGTCGACAGTACGTAAATAACAGTGGTTATCATAATGCAATTCCATTCACTATATAACCCAAGAGAACAAATAGTACAAAAGAATGTTTATGTCAGACAAATATTGTTTGGTAGGGGCAATTACCGTCTATTCTGCTTGAATATATTATCATATAATCTACATGTCTAGACAATCGGGATACTGAAGAAAATGTGGTGAATTATGTATTCAAAGTTGCGTATGAACAATTGATAGGTGTTAGATTCCATGGTAAGTTAATAGGTCATGTTAACTTCGCTGAAAATGATAAAATCCATCATGCTCTTTACTTTTACGCTTATGTATTCATCTAAAGTTACTAAGTCATTAATTTATACTAGCTTCTAGAAGCGTGTTTTTACCTTTGAATTATTGGGCTATATGCTGTATAATACACCAATATATTTAATATGCATACATATTTCACCGGATAATTGTCGCCATTAGTGTTGCCCACGGGACGAGACGGGACAGGCTTTTAAAAATTCGAGACTAGACGAGATTGACCATGTGTCATGAGACAAACGAATATTTTCGAGACGAGACAGCATTTCCACGAGACGAGACTTGCCAAAGTCTTGTCTCGTGGGCAACACTAGCCATAATTATCGCATCGTTTTTTTTTTTTCAAACCAAAAGTTGGTTTATAACCTCTCCTCGCGTAATCGTCTCATCGGCGCGTCAGATAACGAAACCAATCATGACGGCGCAGAATCTTCGGACACAGAAGATTCAATTTTACAAGTCCACACTTTCGACTATAATGAATAAGTCAATAACAATTAATGATTTAACTTTCTTGTCAGACCGGGAAAATATTCGCTAAACCTTCAGGAAATGATGTGCCTCAATTTGAACTATTCAATTTTAACTAATATTCTCGAGTATTCGTGCATTCTAATCTTTCACCAAATACACTTTGGTAATAAATGATTTTAAAATATCGGTAATACTGACACAATTTTTTTAACGATGTGACATACAATCTGCGACGATTATGCGCTGAAATAAGGTAATACTTTATTATTATTATTATTATTATTATTATTATTATTATTAAGATTATGGGCAGACACGCCACGTTCTCCCGTTAACGACGCCCGTGCGATAAATTATCCACTTCGGAGGTTCACTAACTTCTAAAACCAGGTTACGTTAGGTGTCCTATGAGCTATGTACAGTGGGATCCATGAATATTGCCGAGCAAATTGTCCATTGCCATGTTCGTCCACTTTATTTGACCCAATAAGAGCTTCAAGAATTAAAAGAAACCTCAAAACAAGCTGTTGACAACTTCTGCGCCAGCATACATAAAAATCCAGCGCTTAAAAACACACAGGATTTAAGAGAGAAATTAATTAAAATAGTCATGGACAATTTGCACGGCAATACTCATGGATCCCACTGTAGCCAACGGCAAAGATAATAGTGGGCAAATTGTAAATCACTATTTTCATTCTTTCTTATTCTACTTCCTGAGTTGTTTTAAAATATGGAATTCTGTTGTAGTGAAGCAGATATTAACCTCTGCTTATTGATGTTTATATTTCAATTAATTATTATCATATTGTGGAAAAAAAGACTTGACTGAAAATGGTGATGGACAATTCGTCTACTATTTATTTTGCCGTTGAGGTACTATATATGAGTGGAAGCTATAAATACAGATTTACAATAGCCCCCGGCTTCGAATCCCGGCCTGTCATGAGTGTGAGTGTCCCTGCATCAACTTCATCATATCATCAATCATTCTCATTTGCAGTTAGCCCGATGTAGCAGAAAAGCGAAGAAAAATAAAATAGATCAATCAAATCAGATTTACAATAGCGTCACACTAACGCTTGCATTTGTCGCACCATCCATCCATATCCTCTGGCTCCAGCTGTGCAGTGAATTCGCACTATAAAGATTGACCGCCTCCCCCCACTCAGACGCGGAGAAACTCGGCGGCAGAACGCAACAGACCCGTTTCCGGCGTTTCAGTCGGCGATAACCTGTGAGATAACCTGCAGACTTCTGGCACGGAAATTCCCGCTTCGGTACCGCGCGTTTCCCTGTAGTGGGCGTTACACCATTTGATTTCAATAGAAGCAGACAACAGAACTCCTGTTGCTTTCTGTCTCCGCGTCTCTGTGGACATCAAGCTTAACGGTGCTTTGGAGGATAGCAGCTGAGGATTCGGACACTGTCTTATTCAACGACACCGTTTCTAATTAATACTTGAAAATACAATTTTGGGATAAAATAATTATTTACAATGCGATTGTATAGTCAGTACTTGGGCATATCCTGCATACATGACCAGACAAAATTTTGGACTGTTTATGTTGCCAAACAATATGCCACAATAGTATCACTTTTTCGCTTTGTTCGCAGAATCACTTTCATGAACCCGAAAAGTACTCCACACACACACTAAGAATAATAATGGAGTAAATTACAAAATATTTATTTTTCAAACTTTGTTGCTAAGAATATTCGTTGTATCAAAACAAAACGATTCCTTGTTAAACAAGCGGTTTAACAAGAAAACACTGTATTTTCTTGCCAAAAATTTTACAAAGAAATATTTTATAGCATTGCGTTTCCTTAGTCGCAAATCACAGATGAACATAGAACAAATTACAAAACTTCTAAGTATATCTTAGTCATTAAATTAATTTTACCACTTTCTCTCCTGAAATTGTTGATTGATTGATTGATTGATTGATTTGATTAATTTTACTTCTCTTCTTTGCCACTCTTGGCTAATTCCGAAGATGAGGATGAATAATGATGTGATGAAATTGATGCCAGACCGGGATTCGAACCCGGGATCCCAGGCATTGTAGGGTGCTATGCTATCTCCTGAAATGGATCTTCCGAAAAAAAATCTCACTTGAGAGATGAATTAATTTCTATCTTTCCTGTATTCAGTAAACTCGCTAGTCTAAATTATTTAAAAAATATTATTTGAGAAGGCTTCATAATACAGAAAATCAGGTGTAAATATTTCTTATTTTGTGCTATAAGCATGGGCGTATTAAGAGGGGCAAGGAAATTCACTTGCCTCCCTCTAACTAACTAACTCTCTAGCCTTCTTAAACCCGAAGGTTCATGGCTGCAGCAACACAGGCCTTCCATCTGTCCCTATCTTGAGCAAGATCTATATACTCTTTTCCATTCCTACCGATTTCCTTTAGGTCCATCTCAACGTTGTCCCTCCATCTTCGTCTTTGCCTTCCTACAGGTCTCTTATTATCAGGTTTTCACAACAAGAATCCTGTAAACTCCTCTTTCCTCTCCCATTCGTGCCACATGGCCTGCCCACCTAAGTCTTCTTGATTTTATTATTCTAATAATATCTGAACATGAATACAAATTATGTAGTTCTAAATTATGTAACCTTCTCCACTCACCTGTCTCCTCATCCCTTTTAGGTCCAAAGATTTTCCTAAGGATCTTATTTTCAAATACTCTCAATTTATGTTCCTCTTTCAATGTAAGGGACAAAGTTTCATACCCATATAATACTACAGGTAAAATTACTGTTTTGTATATTTCAACTTTTAGTGTCTTAGATATTAAACGAAAATACAAAAGTTTATGAAGAGAGAAGTAATATGCATTTCCTGAATTAAGCCTACTTTTTATTTCCTCTTTAACAGTGGCGGCTGGCAGCTAGTATGATGGGTAGTGCCAACATGACCAAAAAATCGAAAAAGTTTCGCTAGCATATGTCATAGAAATCTAATGAAAGAGATCATTTTAATGGAACTTTGTTTACTTAAATTTCAGACAAAAATTCAGAGTTCCTAAGATTGGTTTATTTTACTTCGCATTTGTACTACTTTTGGCTAATCGCGAAGATAAGGATGAGTGAAAACTCACAAAAACACCGATGCCCAGGCCGAGATTGGAACCCGCAACCCCTGGCGTCGTAGCATGCTGTGCGGAGGTCGGTCAGAGTTTCTAGGAAATAAATGCGACTATTAAAATTTCGACGCCTGTCACCTTTACCATTTTTTTTTATAGTTTTAAATAGAATTGATGTTTAAATCTGGCGTGGGACAGCCAATTTGTTTAACTTTTAATTTAATATCGTATAGCACCTTGGAAAACGGTGTATGTAATAATGCTCTAATCTGACTCATCTTTACTAACTACCCTTTATTTCACACACCATCGGACACTTTCACTTCACTAAAAAGAAAAACACCCAACAATTAGAGACACCGAGTCGATCACAGTATTCTCGCCTTGTTTGTTTATAATTTTCAACCCAGCACGGCAGACGGTACATCAACAATCGGTGTTACTAACAACTGAAATATGGTTATCTGCTATAGCTCTTTTCAGTTCTTACGGCGCGCGATCTAGAAGCTGGCAGGGTAGTGGGGAGCGGGGAACATGCCGCTGACCAACCAGAGAACAGACCACCTAGCGGTGGAGCCGAGAGTTACGCAGTCTCGGGAGGAAGCTGCAGCGCTAACTTCGTTCTGCACGTTGCTGTGTTGCCAATTTACCGCGTTGCTGATGGTGTTTTGCCCCAGTGTTGATTTCTGTTTGTTATGAGCGGAATGTAGGAATAACATACGTGGGAGTAATTGTTGTCGCGTCGTGTATTGCCTAACTGCATTGTTTCTTCGATAAACGTGTATGTGGCATGTCATGTGACGTTTATTTGTACTCTCGCTGTTCCATTGGGAGCTTTGTGTTTATCAACGCAGTAAGTATCGTACGATGGCGAACAGGAAGGAGTTAGTTCGTAGCCAAGGCAGGAAAATAATCAGTGGGGTTCATGAATATTTTCAAAATGAAGCAGAAAACAGTGGTCCCTTGGTAAGTGTGCACAAAGTGCAACAGAGAGTGTCGGAAGATTATGGAGTGAGTAAGCGAACTGTGCAGCGTATTGTTAGGGAAGGCAAAGAGAGTCTTGAGGCTATGGGTTCCACGTAATTTAAATCACCGCGCAAACGAATCAAAAGGAACAGTATCACAAAGGCAATCGACGGTTGCGATAAAGATATAATAAGAAGAATTATCCTCGGGTATTATGTAAAGGGTGAATATCCAACACTGAACAAGTTTTCGTTGATTAGCATACATTAATAAGCTTTCAGTGGGGAGTTTCGTCGTTGTGGAGGATACTGAAGTATATGGGGTTCAAGTACAAAAAGGGCAATGACGGGAGACGATTTCTGATGGAGAGAGCCGATATAGTTACAGCCAGAGTAACGTTTTTGCGAAAAATGCATCTTCTAAAAAATAAGGAACCTTTGCCCTATATAGGTATTTTATTTAGATGAAACTTGCATACATCAGAATTACGCTCCAACGAAAATCTGGCAAAATAAAGAGGGTGCAGGGGGTTTAAAAGTGCCCGTGGGTAAAGGTGGGCGCATTATTGTTTGTCACGTAGGTTCCAGTCACACTGGTTTTCTACAGGAATGTAAATTAGTTTTCAGTGGTGTTTGCAGTTTTAGATATGCTTGACGAAAGAAACATCAAAGACGCAGTGATTGTAATGGACAATGCTAGCTACCATTCGGTACAGTTGGAAAGAATTCCTACAACGTATACACTTGATATCATACACTTATCGATATTCTACTGACCACAAGATGGGGATAATACACATTCTCAGGCCATACGCGAACAATGGGACGTCTGTATTTCATGGTTCTTTCGATTTCAACTCGCCTTTCCCGCTACTCTGGCAACGCTGCAGTCTCTCTCTCTAACCGGCCTGTCTCGTTGCGCTGGATAGGTCGTTTCCCCGCTCTCCACTTCCCCTGCTAGCTTCTAGAGCGCACGACGTAACAACTGAAAAGAGCTATAAATGAACTGTAGATCTACAATTTTTAGAATTCATTGCAAGAAATTGAATTATATCTCCAAGTGAAATTCTTATACTGATAGATTTTCCGTGTGATTTTTTTACAAATATTAATGTAAAAAAATCCTCTTGTTATGCGAATTCCCTTTCATATTTAGGCAATTCTTTTGTACAGAAAATGTCTTCAATGTTGTCAACGTCAGTTGCGACACATGAGTGTCTGTGTGCGTGAGAGCAAGGAATATATATTTTCTTAAGGAAGAAATCGATAACAAAAAAGTCTGGATGGCTCTTTAGACGCATCTATCAAAATGGTTATATTGGCCTTATTCTTTACATTCTCATCTGTAACGTGTATGTCATATATTCTCCGAAATCTCATATTTACATTGATGTACGATGCACATCACAATTTTGTTTAATTAAAGCTACCTCTTCCGAACGAAAATAGCATTGATTTGATAAGAAGAAAAGCACGTTTATATTGGTTTAGACTCAGTCCGAGCGCGTCGTCTGCTTTGACGTCACACTATTGGACTCCATTCACATTTAGAAACCGATTTTATACAGATTTTTATTCAGCGGAGTAAAGCTGTACGTGGAACGTGGCAAGACCGCACGCATTGACTCGCAGCGCCCGCCGGCAGTTTCCATGATTCAACGGTCATCGCTGTGGTCCGTGTTGCCATGTTCCTCGAACAGCTTTACTCCGCTGTAGTGTTGCCCACGGGACGAGACGGGACAGGCTTTTAAAAATTCGAGACGAGACGAGATTGACCATGTGTCATAAGACAAACGAATATTTTCGAGACGAGACAGCATTTCCAGGAGACTCCACGAGACGAGACAGGCCAAAGTCTCGTCTCGTGGGCAACACTACTCCGCTGAATAAAAATGTGTATAAGATACGTCTCGCAATGTGAATTGACAATGAATATTCATTTTTAAAAACAGATGCAAAGGGCTTCAAAACAAGATGAACACTGTATTTGTAGGACTACCCAATATTAAGAAAACGTTGTTTCGCAAAATTGCTAAAAACTGTTTTTTGATAAAGTTTGAAAACCTGAAAATTAATAGTTTTGTTAAAAAACCTTTCTGCCTACACCGTACTCAAATTTTATAACCATCCGACAACCTATTTTTGATTTACAGAATTTTAAAGTGAACAAACCTTTGCAAAAGTAAAGAAACTGCCTTGTTTTTTGTTCTCACGACGATAAAAAATATAATGCATACTAGAAAGAAAATTGTTTAGTATTGATTAACGCAGAATTACATACGCTAAATTTTGATATAACTCGTTTTTATGTAGGTCAACTGGTTAATTCTTAATTGGAGTCCAAACTCGAGTATCTATATTTTGTAATCCTACAGTCATAGGCGTAGCTACGGGGTGTGCCTAGGCACACCCTAATGGGTTGCTTTTTCAAAGACAATTAAAGACAGATATTTCAATAAGAGAGAAAATAAGCGACAGTTTGTAAGAAGTTGAAAATGTAATTACTTGGCACAAACGTGTGCATTATCGCCGATGAAACGAGTGTCTATAGATTTTCGATTTTTTGATGTCATTTGAGAAAGAAGATATTTACTGCATTCTACTCTGTACTACAGCGCTTTTCTTCCATATCTGTCACAAGCTGCACGTGTGAGAGAGCTTTCTCCAAGCTTACCCAAGTTAAAACTAAATTAAGAGCAACTCAGAAGCAGGATAGATTGGAAGCCCTGCTATTACTATTTGTGGAACAGGAAAAAGCTTAGTCTATTGATGTAAATGAAGTTATTGATGAGTTTAAGAACATTGTACCTTTTGACAGACGTCTCTTGTTATAGATGACGTGTATTTTGACGTATTTGTTTGTAACATTTATGAACATTTTGTGTGTGTGTGTAATTTCTATGTAATTTGATTTTCTACTACATATTTTCAGAAATTTTCAAGTCATTTAGTGAATTTATATTCCTTTACAAACATCAGTGCAGTTAAAGAGCCAAGTGATTGTGTTGCAAAATATGCTTTTAAAAAGGTACAAGACCTATTTTTTTTTACTTTGTGCACACACAAATATAAAGTTCTAGCTACGCCTATGCCTACAGTATGATTCCTCATTATTAGTAACCAAATATAAAATGTCTCCTTTGTCTACGTTATCTCGATATTCGAAAGAATCAATGTAATACTACATCTTAGTACTAATGGATGATATTCAATTTGACGTCATCACCCAGTGCACGTTTGAAGGAAACAGCTGGAGTGGGACAAACAGATTCACATATGCTAAGGAAAGTTTATGAGAAAGCCTCTTACAGCGAGAGATTTACGATATTTTATATGTACACATTCCTCATATGATCATATCTTGAATCACTTCTGCAAAGATCATACGCGCAATGCTTACCTGGCATGTTTTCAACACAGGGTCTGACCTGTTTGCCCGAAACATGGCGGAGGAGCGCGTTTACCGAAATGAATTGTGGGGAAAGTTGTTCGCTGATTATCAGCCATTACCTCACCTGATCTGTACTCTGCAAAGACTTTATGAAGAAGTGAGAAATGTTTTACAATTAGTACATAACGATGGAATGGAAGAGGTTTTCTAGCTTGAACGTGATTTTCAAACCTGTTAATTTTGAAAATAGCCATTATTTAAAAAAAGAAATCATTGATTTTGTGAATATTGTTTTCTTATTTGCAGTAGCCTACAAGTGTATGATTATTTTTTGTAGAAATTGATCGTTACTCAGCATGTATTAAAATGAAATGGTCCTGTGCTTTTGTGTGCACGTGTCTGCATATACAGGGTGTCGCAAAACTCTTCCAACAACGCTTGGGAGCTGGTAGATATCATAAAAACAAGTAACTTTTCCCTATAAAGTTTACCTCGAAAGCGCTTAGTTTCTGTGCTATAAGCGCTTAAAGTCTATCCTGTACGTATGCAACCCAACACAGCAAACGCTTGCTCTGACTTAACTAGCAGGGGGCGAGTGGCAGGGTTGCCACTAGCGTTCCTCGTTAAGAGAGACGACTTAAAAACAACAACTTGGGAGTCTTGCTTGAGCAAAATCCAAAACATTAATGATACTTGCGATGTTGTAAAAAGGATTCTCAGTATTTATAAACTGACCAAAACAAATAATGGGCAGACTGAAATTCAAGATTACTCATTCTAAAATATCTCCATAATTGATTGATTGATTTGGTTTATTTTAATTCCCTTTTCTGCCACCTTTGGCTAATCGCGAAGATGAGGATGATATGATGAAATAACAAATGACATCAATGTCTAGACCAGGATTTAAACCCGAGACACCTGGCGCCGTAGCGAGATGTGCTAACCACATCACCACGGAGTGTTTCGTATATCATGCAATATCAACAATTGCAAGGGACACGTGATATAGGGGAAATCCACGAACGAACAAATGTAAGCATGATGTGTTTGCTGCCTCGTTTCGAACACGCAGACTGTAATGTAATTACATTTTATTTATTAGAAATAAAGTGAACTAGCGCTATTGCAAATCGAGTTCGTTATAAAAAGCAGGCTGAAAAGAAACAAAAATCACTGGCAGATGAATATTCTTGAGCCATTTCGGTGACTGAGTACGTTTAGTGATCAACACATGATCCCTCTCTACCGAATGTTCCGGACACGAGTTTCGACCTGGACAAAAATGTCACTGAATCGTTTGTCCTCGTATTTACTATTTGCCCGAAAGTGTAGGAAAATTACGTACAATGAGAATAATATAAATTCACACGAATTATTCCGGAAATTCATCTAGATGTCAGAATCTCGCTCGTTTGCTACAAAACGTTGTTTCCAGGGTGAACTAAAAGTTGACATTTTGGTGCCTTCCGAAAATATTACTCTTACATTTCAATGTTGATATCAGTAGTGTATACTTGGCGGTTCAACGCAGTACTTTGTAGGTATCTCTTTTTTTTATCAATTGAATATCAGTTTTTGACATATTTTGACAATTTTTTGTCCACGTTTTAGCGTTCAGCGATGTTTTTAGTACAATTTTCAATGCAAAATTTTTTTCCCCACTCGTACTTGGTAGGTATATCACGATCTTACGTGATACAACTTAACCTATCTTTTTTTCTTACGATTTTTTAATTTTTTTTTACGATCCTAACTTAACCTATCATTTTTTTTATATTTACGCATCGAACTAACCTACAAGGGACTCTGTTTGTTTTAATATTTCAGTCGACATCTAGTAGCACACACTAGAACTATTTCCTCAGGTATCGTCTTCATGTTCTAGTGTTTGCTACTAGATGTCGCCACCAGCGATGTAAACGCAGTGTTGCCACACTATGAGGGCACAATTTCCCAAGGGGCAAAATTTCCCTTTTTGGACCATTTTTTCCCTTTCACCTAAGCAAATGACATAATAGAATAATAATTAGTTGTGGCAGTAAAAAGCAGCATTATTAGCGGTGGTGCAGTTGCGGTATTGTGGTATTTTTAATCGCAATTTCTCTTTTGGCTAAAAATCTCGGTCATGTGGCAACACTGCGTGGATGCATAAAAGAACAATTTTACACAACCTTTTTCGGTTCTCCTCCGTAGCCGTGCTTGTTAAGGCGTTCACTCGTTCTTGTCATTGTTCGTTCTACGTGTGGCCTATAGGTTCGAACCCGGTCGTGGTCGAAAGTTTTTCAGCGTGTCTAGGAGTCTTGATAAGCGTGTATATTTACTTCTCGAGTGTTGAATCTTCGGATTCTGATCAGGGTTGTGGAATGTATATGTTGATCTTGATATATATATATATGGTGTTCATGTATGTATCCAAAGCACATTGGAAACAATATTCGATCATTAGGTGCGTTCAACCACTGCTTCGGAGGAGTAACCACCCCCAGTCCCCGGGGGTCCCCCCCCCCCTGTCCCTGGGCTCGTGTTCCCGGGGTCACTGTTCCCGGGCTCGTGTTCCCGGTTAGGTTAAGTTAGGTTAAGTTGTCTAATGTCTATGTCTAATGTCTATGTGTAATGTCCATGTCTCTGTCTTTGTAGGTTTTTTTTTTTTGTCCTAAGATTTTTTTTTAACGCTGTGGACTTAGAAAATTTTTGATTGATGAAAAAATTGGTTCCATGACGACCTATGTTTATTTTGGTATGGGAGGACAGAGGACACCGAGACTCGACCAACGCACTAAACCCGACCTCTCTACGACTATTCGTTCGAAAGTTACGAGTGATCAAAGTTTTGGGAGGTGGGCTAACTTCTTACCCCTTGACCCCAGGACCACCAAAACTTGGTACACGTATTCTACACCTCCAAAATCGACAGGGGGGGTAGCACCAGTATGGGGGTGTTTTTCGATATATTTTTTCGATAACTCTTACCATTTTCGAGATATTTGCAATGTAAGATTTTTTTAACGCTGGACTTAGAAAATTTTCGATTGATGAAAAATTGGTTCCATGACAACCTATGTTTATTTTGGTATGGGAGGACAGATGACACCGAGACTTGACCGACACACTAAACCCGACCTCTCTACGCGTACTCTACGTCACCAAAAAAAAAAAAAAAAAAAAAAAATCGACAAGGAGAGGTGGTGTTTGGAGAGATTTTTCGATTTCTCTCACTGTTTCCACTTGTGATTTTAGGTTGTTTTTTTTGATAGACGACAACGACAGAGCCATGTATGAGTAAACATCTGAACTCGGTGAACAAGTCAACTTTTTTCAGTACGTCAACATTTTTCTCTCTCATTTCTTAGTGAATGGGTTAGGTGACTTGCAACGACGAAGGCCTTCTAGCAACACGTACTTAGCTTATGCCGGCGTAATTCGCTAAAATATGTCTTTAACTATTGTCATTTAGGAACCGCATCAGTCCTGTTGTTAATTTGGTTAAGGTAATTGATCCAAAAATAACAAGGGGGAGGGGGGCAATTAAAAGTTCGAAATGACAATAGTTAGAGGTTTCTCCAATCTAGTAAAGTGGATTGGTTGAAATTTCCAAGGCGTATTTTGTATTTTTTTTTTTTTCAAATATGAACATGTTTAAACTGAACTGTGTCGGATTTTGAGTTTTGTATTCACCCCCGAGAAAATTCTATATAAAATAACATACCTGGAAATTATATTCACGTTAAGTTGAATTTTGATTTTTTGTAATCACCCCGAGAAATTCTATATAAAATAACGTACCTGGAAATTATATTCACGTTAAGTTGAATTTTGATTTTTGTAATCACCCCGAGAAATTCTATATAAATAACATACTTGAAAATTGTATTCACAGTAGATTGAATTTTTTGAGTTTTGTATTCACCCCAAGAAATTCTATATAAATAACATACTTGAAAATTGTATTCACAGTACATTGAATTTTTGAGTTTTGTATTTGCCCCAAAAAATTCTATATATAAATAACATACCTGAAAATTGTATCGCTATATACTAGACTTTTTGATTTCTGTGATTTTCGAAAAAGCAATGGCATCCACCACCAGTTTCAATCGTAAAAATGATAAAACTGAATGTGTCACTTGTGGGAAGCTAATTTCAAGGAACAATTTATCGGTACACAGGGCAAGATGTAGCGAAACAGGTTCGAGAATTAATCGTTCCTTACCTTCTAAGTCTTGTGCTCGATGCGGAAAAATGATTAGCATTACAAATTTAAGTAAACACCTCAAAATTTGCAAACCATCGACCGGACAAGCATCGAAAAGGAAAATCGATAATTCAGAAACGGAAGCTTCCACTTCCAAACAAGTTAAATTATCGGATGAACAAAAACCAATTAGATCTGCATTCAACCGTCATATTCAGGATTTCTCTTTTACTTCGGAACCAGGCCGGGACATTCTTAGTTTCTTGCGTGAAACGAAAACATCCGTGATAAATATTCTAAAAAATAAATTGGAAAATAATTCCATAAAAGTATACGTTGATCTATTTTCCGAATACGAAAAAGTCGATGGTACAACAAGTATTTTTTATCATCGAACAAAAAACCAGGCTCTTCATTTGGCGGACGTCGATAATTTGGACGAATTTTATTCTGATCTTTCCAACGAGCTGGTTAAGAAACACGACGATTTCGAGGCTAAAGGGTCGGGATGGTCTCTGTGTGGAAGTCCTCACACTTTAACTGTTTACGTGAACCAATTCTCACCTCTTCGCGCTTCCAGCTACGTTCCTCTTCCACCGAACATTCAACACAAGAGGGCTGTGTTAAATATACAGAACAGCGATAACAAGTGTTTTCTCTGGTGTATATTGGCTGCACTGCATCCTGTTCATTGGTCAAATAATCCAGAACACGTTTCTAATTACAAGCAATACGAGTCCGAGTTTGAAAGTGTAATGTCTGGCATCGAATACCCGGTGACATTGTCGGATATAACAAAGTTCGAAAATCGTGCAGGAAAACGCATCGCTATTAATGTATATTCCTTCACGTCAGATAAATATCTCGTGCATCCCGTCAGGATAAGCGACATCGACGATGACGATGCTTGTGTAATAAATCTCCTTCTCATTTCCAACGACAGTGTTCACCATTACTGTCTTATTCGTTCACTATCACGCTTGGTCAGAAGTCAAACTACCAAGTATGCAAACAACATCGAAGTTTGCCCGAGATGCCTAACCACGTTCAACGATATAAAACAAGTCGATTATCGAAAATACACTGGACGTCAGATTGCTATCGAGAAACTTGCCGAACATAAAATTTACTGCGGTGACAACAGACCGACTCGCATGTTGATGCCGAAATCAAAAGAGGTCGAAGAATTTAGGATGCATAAGGCATTGTTGGAACATCCCGCAATCATCATTGCTGATTTTGAGTCTTTTCTCAAACCGTTGTCGTACTGCGAACCAGATCCCGAACTTTCTTCCACAACACCGTATCAGTTGCACGAAGCCTCGAGTTTCGGATATGTTGTCGTGCGACAGGATAGGATAGATGAACCGTACGTTTACCGAGGACCAGAAACGTTTCTCACAACGTTGCAACGTTTAGAAAGTCGTTGATTTTGTTTCTGTATTTTTCCGTCGTTGGGTTTCCTCGTCATGTCGATCGTCGCAAATCCGAAATCGTCACTGTTCCAGCAAGAAGAGCAGCGTTCCGAAAATTGATTGATCAACAGGCCGTTGAGTTTAGATAACATGGAAGGTAGAAATTCATGATCTGCCGTGCGGTGTACAGTCTCCATTGTTTGCTTTCGGAAACCAAAAAGATTCATTGTCATTGCTAGTTATTTATTGTGTATGTGATAATTTGAGACAGTTAAAGGTTGTTTTTTTTTAGTTATAGTTATTTAAGATTATTTTTTTTTCATTTGCATTGCCTACAATTTTTACTAATTTCTAAACGATAGTGCCCCCAAGCCAACGTGTGGATTCCACAAGACAAAATACATCTTTTATCGTCATGCGGATCTAATGCTACTTTCCTAACTTTGTTTGTTGTAATCACGTGGTCTACGCTTTGTATCCTTGTGTCCAAACGTAGAATCCTCGACTGTGAATAGAGGCAATTGATGTAATCCTCGAACACAAGTTTGTTTTTCACGGTATTTTTACCAACACCTTTGGCTTTTTTGGTGATGCTGGTTTCTGTTTTCACCACATACATTTTGGAACGTAAGCCGGCGAACTCCAGAATGATTTCTCCGTTGCATTCATCCTTCATTTTACCAAGCACTTTTTTATTGCGAGAAGGGAGATCAAATCTGTTTGATTGAGGGAAGGAAGATGTGTCGAAATGATCAATCATTTTCGGTTGTTTCAAATTGTTGTAGAGGTCAGATGTTTGTACGGAATAAATAAAACTGTCCGTGTCCGTGTACAAAAGTGTTATATTTTCATTATAGAAGGGTTTCATGACATTATAATGAAATTCAAACATATGCAGTTTAGATAAATCCAAAACCGTCGCCCCCACGTAGATTGGTTTGTTGAACTTGATAATTTTTTTATCCATCACAAACAGGGCCAGGCTTTCATCGTATATATTTCGTGATTTGAATGTCGGCGATGCTATCAATTTTCTACATTTATTTGAATCGGGAACTAATCTCACGTCCACGTGCTTCCTGACGTTCTCCATTGTTTTTCCGTAAACAGCATTATTCATGAGTTTAAAAAAATCTTTATCTAAATCTGACGTGGCGCGTGTTCTATGATACGTATTTTTTTCAATGTAAGGTTTTAACCACTCGGAATGTTTGAATTTCATTATTCTTCTCACATTCATTACTTGAACTCCCTTTTCAATTAAGAATTGAAGATTTTTGTAATGGAGAACGTATCTCTCTTTCCTATCCAATGTTAACAGAAGCTTACGTTGATTTGAATCGGGCGAACATTTTAGTTCGGGTGCAGGAGGTAGGTCTTTGAAGTAATCGTGTAGATGGTCGGGGAATTCGAGGTCCACCTCTATAAACAAGCCAAATTCACAGTCGTTGAAATTATTAATGTTAATGGAAGTGGTATCCACCCATTCGAACCCGCCGTAAGGAAGTTTTTGTATCATAGCATGTCCGTATAAATTATTTGCATCCACATAAAATATGTATTTCGATTGTTCGTTAGGATCGTATTCTTCTGTCATGTGAACGTTATTTGCTTTTGCATGTCTCTGTACGCATTGCACCATTCCACCTCGTATCCCCCTCTCGATAAAATATAACATGTCCACGTCCGGTATCAATTCCAGTTTTATTTTTGTCTGTAATAACATGGCAGACCACGCTAAGCCCGAGAGACCGTAAAAATATGCAGGATCTAATTTGTAAATATTCGCCGACGTTTTCCTGAATGCTTGAAAAACATCCGCGAGTATCGTCACGTCCAGTTTTAAGTAGGCATCGTGATAATCGCCGAGTGTTCTACATCCTAATTTGTCCCACATCCGTTCGGCGTGTTCGTATTCATCGTCCGTGATTCCTTTCTCTCTGAGTCGACTGTAAAATTCTTTTTGAGGTGGAAGAGTGTCGTCGTTAAATTTAGAATTATCACTAACATATTCGTAAGGATAAATACCTTTACGTCTAATCATCTCTATGTCTACGGTGGGAAAACTAGCTCTCCTTATTCTAAATTGTTCAGCCGAAAGTTTGCTTGCAAGAGCGTCCAGGCTGGCAGATAAAAATCTGTAAGAATCTAAAAATCTCATCTCCACACTTTGGTTAGTTCCCGGAATCAATACTCGCTTGCTGACACTGATGTACCTTTCTTCATTCTCTGCTAGAATATTTATTTTTTGTCTATCATATCCAAGATTCCGAATTAAGATATGGAAGTCGTAACCGCTGCCATTATGAAGGTATATGGGGACAAAGGTAGGTTTTTGGATCTTTAGATTGCACGTGTTACAGATTCCACCGATGTAGTTTCCGGTGAAGTGATTATGGTGAAATACTTTCCGATTCTCGTCGGTGAAACGTTGATCGCACACCGGACACGTTTCAATGTTATTGTGAGCTTGAAGTTCATCGCTGGATAATGGAAGCATTGGTTTCGATTCGCGTAAGAGGCTGCCAATGGTCTCAACCTCTTCAACCATCTTTTCAAAAAAATGTTTGATTACGTCTGGTCCTCGGTAAACGTACGGTTCATCTATCCTATCCTGTCGCACGACAACATATCCGAAACTCGAGGCTTCGTGCAACTGATACGGTGTTGTGGAAGAAAGTTCGGGATCTGGTTCGCAGTACGACAACGGTTTGAGAAAAGACTCAAAATCAGCAATGATGATTGCGGGATGTTCCAACAATGCCTTATGCATCCTAAATTCTTCGACCTCTTTTGATTTCGGCATCAACATGCGAGTCGGTCTGTTGTCACCGCAGTAAATTTTATGTTCGGCAAGTTTCTCGATAGCAATCTGACGTCCAGTGTATTTTCGATAATCGACTTGTTTTATATCGTTGAACGTGGTTAGGCATCTCGGGCAAACTTCGATGTTGTTTGCATACTTGGTAGTTTGACTTCTGACCAAGCGTGATAGTGAACGAATAAAACAGTAATGGTGAACACTGTCGTTGGAAATGAGAAGGAGATTTATTACACAAGCATCGTCATCGTCGATGTCGCTTATCCTGACGGGATGCACGAGATATTTATCTGACGTGAAGGAATATACATTAATAGCGATGCGTTTTCCTGCACGATTTTCGAACTTTGTTATATCCGACAATGTCACCGGGTATTCGATGCCAGACATTACACTTTCAAACTCGGACTCGTATTGCTTGTAATTAGAAACCTGTTCTGGATTATTTGACCAATGAACAGGATGCAGTGCAGCCAATATACACCAGAGAAAACACTTGTTATCGCTGTTCTGTATATTTAACACAGCCCTCTTGTGTTGAATGTTCGGTGGAAGAGGAACGTAGCTGGAAGCGCGAAGAGGTGAGAATTGGTTCACGTAAACAGTTAAAGTGTGAGGACTTCCACACAGAGACCATCCCGACCCTTTAGCCTCGAAATCGTCGTGTTTCTTAACCAGCTCGTTGGAAAGATCAGAATAAAATTCGTCCAAATTATCGACGTCCGCCAAATGAAGAGCCTGGTTTTTTGTTCGATGATAAAAAATACTTGTTGTACCATCGACTTTTTCGTATTCGGAAAATAGATCAACGTATACTTTTATGGAATTATTTTCCAATTTATTTTTTAGAATATTTATCACGGATGTTTTCGTTTCACGCAAGAAACTAAGAATGTCCCGGCCTGGTTCCGAAGTAAAAGAGAAATCCTGAATATGACGGTTGAATGCAGATCTAATTGGTTTTTGTTCATCCGATAATTTAACTTGTTTGGAAGTGGAAGCTTCCGTTTCTGAATTATCGATTTTCCTTTTCGATGCTTGTCCGGTCGATGGTTTGCAAATTTTGAGGTGTTTACTTAAATTTGTAATGCTAATCATTTTTCCGCATCGAGCACAAGACTTAGAAGGTAAGGAACGATTAATTCTCGAACCTGTTTCGCTACATCTTGCCCTGTGTACCGATAAATTGTTCCTTGAAATTAGCTTCCCACAAGTGACACATTCAGTTTTATCATTTTTACGATTGAAACTGGTGGTGGATGCCATTGCTTTTTCGAAAATCACAGAAATCAAAAAGTCTAGTATATAGCGATACAATTTTCAGGTATGTTATTTATATATAGAATTTTTTGGGGCAAATACAAAACTCAAAAATTCAATGTACTGTGAATTTTCAAGTATGTTATTTATATAGAATTTCTCGGGGTGATTACAAAAATCAAAATTCAACTTAACGTGAATATAATTTCCAGGTACGTTATTTTATATAGAATTTCTCGGGGTGATTACAAAAAATCAAAATTCAACTTAACGTGAATATAATTTCCAGGTATGTTATTTTATATAGAATTTTCTCGGGGGTGAATACAAAACTCAAAATCCGACACAGTTCAGTTTTAACATGTTCATATTTGAAAAAAAAAAAAAATGCAAAATACGCCTTGGAAATTTCAACCAATCCACTTTACTAGATTGGAGAAACCTCTAACTATTGTCATTTCGAACTTTTAATTGCCCCCCTCCCCCTTGTTATTTTTGGATCAATTACCTTAACCAAATTAACAACAGGACTGATGCGGTTCCTAAATGACAATAGTTAAAGACATATTTTAGCGAATTACGCCGGCATAAGCTAAGTACGTGTTGCTAGAAGGCCTTCGTCGTTGCAAGTCACCTAACCCATTCACTAAGAAATGAGAGAGAAAAATGTTGACGTACTGAAAAAAGTTGACTTGTTCACCGAGTTCAGATGTTTACTCATACATGGCTCTGTCGTTGTCGTCTATAAAAAAAAAACCCTAAAATCACAAGTGGAAACAGTGAGAGATATCGAAAAATCTCTCCAAACACCACCTCCCCTTGTCGATTTTTTTTTTTTTTTTTTTTTTTTTTGGTGACGTAGAGTACCCGTAGAGAGGTCGGGTTTAGTGTGTCGGTCAAGTCTCGGTGTCCTCTGTCCTCCCATACCAAAATAAACATAGGTTGTCATGGAACCAATTTTTCATCAATCGAAAATTTTCTAAGTCCAGCGTTAAAAAAATCTTACATTGCAAATATCTCGAAAATGGTAAGAGTTATCGAAAAAATATATCGAAAAACACCCCCATACTGGTGCTACCCCCCCTGTCGATTTTGGAGGTGTAGAATACGTGTACCAAGTTTTGGTGGTCCTGGGGTCAAGGGGTAAGAAGTTAGCCCACCTCCCAAAACTTTGATCACTCGTAACTTTCGAACGAATAGTCGTAGAGAGGTCGGGTTTAGTGCGTTGGTCGAGTCTCGGTGTCCTCTGTCCTCCCATACCAAAATAAACATAGGTCGTCATGGAACCAATTTTTTCATCAATCAAAAATTTTCTAAGTCCACAGCGTTAAAAAAAATCTTAGGACAAAAAAAAACCTACAAAGACAGAGACATGGACATTACACATAGACATTAGACATAGACATTAGACATAGACATAGACATTAGACAACTTAACCTAACTTAACCTAACCGGGAACACGAGCCCGGGAACAGTGACCCCGGGAACACGAGCCCAGGGACAGGGGGGGACCCCCGGGGACAGGGGGTGGTTACTCCTCCGAGGCAGTGGTTGAACGCAGCTAATGATCGAATATTGTTTCCAATGTGCTTTGGATACATACATGAACACCATATATATATATATCAAGATCAACATATACATTCCACAACCCTGATCAGAATCCGAAGATTCAACACTCGAGAAGTAAATATACACGCTTATCAAGACTCCTAGACACGCTGAAAAACTTTCGACCACGACCGGGTTCGAACCTATAGGCCACACGTAGAACGAACAATGACAAGAACGAGTGAACGCCTTAACAAGCACTTCTACGGAGGAGAACCGAAAAAGGTTGTGTAAAATTGTTCTTTTATGCATCCACGCAGTGTTGCCACATGACCGAGATTTTTAGCCAAAAGAGAAATTGCGATTAAAAATACCACAATACCGCAACTGCACCACCGCTAATAATGCTGCTTTTTACTGCCACAACTAATTATTATTCTATTATGTCATTTGCTTAGGTGAAAGGGAAAAAATGGTCCAAAAAGGGAAATTTTGCCCCTTGGGAAATTGTGCCCTCATAGTGTGGCAACACTGCGTCTACATCGCTGGTGGCGACATCTAGTAGCAAACACTAGAACATGAAGACGATACCTGAGGAATTAGTTCTAGTGTTTGCTACTAGATGTCGACTGAAATATTAAAACAAACAGAGTCCCTTGTAGGTTAGTTCGATGCGTAAATATAAAAAAAAAATGATAGGTTAAGTTATATCACTTAGGATCGTAAAAAAAATTAAAAAATCGTAAGAAAAAAAAGATAGGTTAAGTTGTATCACGTAAGATCGTGATATACCTACCAAGTACGAGTGGGGAAAAAAAATTTGCATTGAAAATTGTACTAAAAACATCGCTGAACGCTAAAACGTGGACAAAAAATTGTCAAAATATGTCAAAAACTGATATTCAATTGATAAAAAAAAGAGATACCTACAAAGTACTGCGTTGAACCGCCAAGTATACACTACTGATATCAAGTTGCTACAATGAATGATAATATGTACAATTTATAACGTGTACTCAATGGTTTCCTTTTGATTATTTTTTTCACGTTCCATGATAAGAATGCTAAGCAAAGACACAAAATGAGAAAACTAATTCGCACACATGAAAAGAGTGCAAATTACGAGGATTTCTCTTGATGTACCAATATCAAACGATATCGTGAAGTGCAGAACAAACTAGTACAGGCAGTAAGTATGCACCGAACTCAATGTAATTCCTTTCAGTGAAATAATAATTTCTTCCTACAACTTCTTTAATAGAGCATTCAAGATTAACCAGTTTGAGTGGAGAGAAAGAGAGAGATAGAGAGAGAGAGAGAAAGAGAGAGAGAGAGGGGGGAGAGAAAGTTTTTAATTCGCATGTTCCTAGTATTGCAAATAATCCTTGGAATTTTCTTGATACCAATTTTTGAAACACATAATTTTTCTTACATGCATATCTGTTGTCGGTAAAATTTATAGGTTGCCACTGTTTTCTAAAATAAGCTAGGGGTCTTGGGTTCGAATCCCGGCTTGGGCATGTATGTTTGTGAGTGTATATTCATCAATTTAATCATATCATCACTCATCACCATCTTCGTATATTAGCCAAAATTGGCACAAACAGCTAAGTAAAATAAAACAAATCAATCAAGCAATGAATCAATCAATCATTAAATTAAAAGAGCCTCGCAATTATTTCCTTATGAGACAAACACGATTAGCAATAACGCTATTACAGATAGGAATAATTTTCAAATAAATTGTAATAACGCGGGTTCGAGTCCTGGTCGAGCCTGCATTTTTCGCTGAAAATTTCTACATTTCAGTCTGCGTGTTCGAAACGAGGCAGCAAACACATCATGCTTACATTTGTTCGTTCGTGGATTTCCCCTATATCACGTGTCCCTTGCAATTGTTGATATTGCATGATGTACGAAACACTCCGTGGTGATGTGGTTATCACAGCTCGCTACGGCGCCAGGTGTCTCGGGTTTAAATCCTGGTGTAGACATTGGTGTCATTTGTTATTTCATCATATCATCCCCATCTTCGCGATTAGCCAAAGGTGGCAGAAAAGGGAATTAAAATAAACCAAATCAATCAATCAATTATGGAGATATTTTAGAATGAGTAATCTTGAATTTCAGTCTGCCCATTATTTGTTTTGGTCAGTTTATAAATACTGAGAATCCTTCTTACAACATCGCAAGTATCATTAATGTTTTGGATTTTGCTCAAGCAAGACTCCCAAGTTGTTGTTTTTAAGTCGTCTCTCTTAACGAGGAACGCTAGTGGCAACCCTGCCACGCGCCCCTGCTAGTTATGTCAGAGCAAGCGTTTGCTGTGTTGGGTTGCATACGTACAGGATAGAATTTAAGCGTTGTTGAAAGAGTTTTGCGACACCCTGTATACTACTATGTAAGTATGTGTGTGTGTGTGGGTGTGTGTGTGTGTGTGTGTGTGTGTGTGTGTGTATGCTTATGGCGGTTGATCTTTGTACCTTCCCGAATCAAACTCGTTTCTGTATCATTTTTATTGATGTCTTATGTGGTTAAAATTTGCAAATATAACATTTACAGTAAACAAAATTAACACACATTTTATTCTTTTCCTTTTATACTCTGTACTGAAATTTGTTAGGGAATTGCTGCTATTGTGCTTGTTGTTTTCCTATTTTTATGTTATTTAGTATCATCAATTTAAAAAATATAATGATTATAATAATAATGTAAAATAGAGATATCAGGCCTTGGTGGGCGGAAAAGAGAGAGGAAATGAATCCCCCACCGATCTAGATGGTCGGATACAGGGCTCGCGGGCCGCATGCGTCCCTCAAATAATTTCCTAATTCACAGTGGCAAAGATGTCGTTGATTTTATGTAGTTTCGCAAAATTGAAAGTGACTTTGCCAAAATGACCGTTTCCACCTTTTGAAATAGTTTAATCTGCAAGTTTACTTTTCTTAAAAAATAACATCTACTCAGATTAATCGACTAATTGTCGCCATTACATGAAGACTGTTATCTTCCCGTATTGGCAATGACTTTGAAGAACTGGTCAGTTCATGATGATTGTCTACAGTGTTCACATGGAGAAGAGGTCGTGTTAAGTGCTATAATCGTTGCAGATCCGCCTTTTTCATCAAGCATACGTTTGGCAACAAGGGCCAGCAGACGACAGAATACTTCCTGGTGAGAACTGTAAGAGTTTTACATCTTCTGCTTTCTTAAACACTCCTTTGTTCTTCAATTTTGTGAGATAATTGCTAAACACACATTTAGGACATGAGTGCTCGGCTAATTTCACTAGCATATCTTACATGAAATAATTTGAAGCTATTCTGAACATTTCTCTACGAATAACGTATTACAGGTATTATTTTCATATATAATATTAAATCCCCCAGGGGCTTACTATTAGTAAGTACGTGGGGTGGCGACCACGGAGCCCCGAGCTAGTTCGGCTCCAAAGGCGGAAGAAGATGGATGGAAAACCTAGAGGAGTAACACCTCTTTAAAAAAAACCTTGGTCCATCTGGCTACGGATGGTAGTGCCTTGTAAGGGCCCCTAGCCAGGGTAACGGCGAAGACCTCAACGACAGATGCGGCGGAGAAGAAGACCTTTGGTATGGCGCAGACGGCGGAAGAGGCAACCCTCCCTCTTGGGGTTAAAAATAAAAAGGGAACCCACTGCCTTGCGGTGAGGAGGGATCGTCAAAGGCTAAGGAAAGGAAAACTCTGACAGAAAACCAAGGGGAAGAGGGAACTCCAATGCATGGTGAAGCCGAAGCATATAAAAATCGAGCCCGACCCTGTGGCCGAGTGGTGGAGTTCCGTGGAAGCCTTCAGAGAGAGCGGACGCGAAGGTCAGTGGAAAGTTGCCTTCAGGAAACAAGAAGCGGGAGTGCCGTGTGTGTGTTGCTTGTGCCGTTTGGTGCAGTTGGCTGGCGAGTAAGTAGAATTCGAAAAGTACTTTAGAATAGTAAAAAGATGAATATCATTAGACAAAATACCATCCAGATACGTTTTCCGTTCGGGGCACCGAGGCCGTCGGCGCGAGAAATTCATGACTTTATACATGGACAATTTCAACTCCACGTAGATGAGATCTTGGGAATACAAATACCTACGCATTTTCGATGTGTGTTTGTAAAATGTATCAGAGAAGAAATAATGACGCGAATATTAGAGAAATGTGGTCCGGAAACAAACTTTTGTTATGATAATGGTGAAACTGTAAAAGTGCTTTTGAGTGATGCGGGGAGGGAAAGAAAAGCGGTAAGAGTGTTTAACTTACCACTAGAATTAGATGATGACTGTGTGAAAGAAAAAATGACGGAATTTGGGAAGGTGGAATGTATAGACAAAGAAACGTGCTCAGAAAGCTTTAAATATCAAGTTTACAACGGGGTGAGAATAGTGAAAATGGAACTAAAAAAACCGATTCCGTCGTTCATTACAGTAAAATCTCATTAGTGCCATGTGATATACGACGGACAGCCGAGAACGTGCAGGGCGTGTGGAAAAGATGGACACGATAGCTGGCAATGTGATAGTCGTCAGATAACAACGCTTCGTGTGAATAAAAACCGAGAGAGAAATTAAAGCGATATAATAGTGGAAAAGGGGAGTTCCTCGAACGTGAACAATCAATTCCAAACAGATAATAATCAAAACAAGTCGGAAGGTCTACAAAAGGTGATAAAAGAACAAAAGAAAGATAAGGGGATAAAGAATGTGCCAAGTGACATCCGCTCGGTGGAAATGTTACCACCGGTAATTATGGCGACTACAAAGGAAGAACACAACCAGAAAATCTTATCGATGGACACAAAACAACCAGAAACTTCCCACCTAGACAAACAAGACGAAAAAGGAAGTGAAGAAATGCAGGATGCCCAGATGCAGGACGAAGGAAACTCAGTTGATCTTCCTCCCACCCCAGCGGCAAAGGACAACGTCCCAAAAAAGGAGGACAAGGGACCTTCGAAAGACTGTGAGCTGGAAAGTTAATTTAATACAGAAGAAGAAAGTGACGAAAGCGCCACTTCAGTGTCAAAGTGGAAAAAGTCTCAGCAGATGGGTGCAAAAAAACGGACGAAGAATACTTCGAAAGGTAGCGAGAACACAGTAGCGAAGAGGAGATCAGTGAGAGAGGTAGGAGGTATGAATAGAGTAATGAACAGAAGAAGTAAACCCTAAAAAGGGAAATTTAATTTGATATTTCATTTGTTATTTGTATATTTTTTTCAAAATTATGAGGGACGATCGGAAAGTACTATTAACTGTGTGCTACATTATTCATTTATTAATGGCATATACCACTAGAATATGTACTATTAATATTAATGGAATCTTTTCGCCTGTAAAATGTAAAATGTTAGAAGAATTTGTACGGGTACACTCCATAGACGTATTGTTTTTGCAGAAGTTTGTATGTGTGACTTTCCATCAATATATGCTTACGAAAGTAGTAGAGATGTACGCCAACGTCGGTCGCTATTTAATATTTGCAATTAATTTGCACGTATTTAGAACTTATTTGCACGTACTTATAACTAATTAGCATGTACTTACAATACTTTACATTTATGTATTTGCATGTTTATAACTTTTATGAATATATAATTATTTATTTTATGAAAAATATGTATATAGAAGGTAATTAGAGGTAGTAAACGGTATGCATATGTTTTTTTTATATTTATTACTGCAAAGTATGTAATGTATGAATTGATAATATTAATGTTTATAGTATTGAAAATAAGAGTTTATGGTTTATGAACCGCTATGAACGGTGTTAATGGTACGAAAGAAGAAGGTCCCGGTACTCGAACCCGCGATATGTAACGTTATTAATTAGTACTATGCAATAATTTCATTATGTTATGAAAGACGGTGGTTTCACACGCTAGACAGAATACTGTCTTCGAATCTCGACTCCGCGCTGAGGGTAGACAGAGAGAATGAATTAATATTCCGCACAGGTATCAAGAATGAAGCCTTTGTTAATGTAGGTCAAGGCGAAAGGGTTTCTGGCGAGAGGGATTGTTGTGACGGGACAAATACTCGACAAGTTATTTTGGGGAAAATAAATTGGTTAGAGATACGATCCGCTTCGATTTCAGGTGGAAAAAGAAAATGTATCCCGGGGTGATTGTGTCCCTTGAAAAAAGACAAGAGATTGTAAAATGCTAATTTTAAAAGTCTCCCGCTAAGCGGAAAAGTCCGTCTGTGTGTGGGGTGATACGGGCAGTAAAATAGTAAGCGCCAAGGCATATAGAGAATTTGGACGAAAAAAAGGATTTTAAGTTAAAAGGACATGAGCTGAAGGTGATATAATTCAAGGCGGGTGGATGTAAGAAATTTATCTAATGGAAAGAGAGGCTGCAGGTTTTAAATTTGGACGTCTAGAGTTAACGAGGCAGCGTGAATTTAAAGGGATTGTTATTTTCCAGTGTGGAAAATAAGGGTGGCTGGAAAAGGCCTTGAAGTTTTTGGACCGATTTTTGGGGTTTTTAACTTGGGAAGCCGAATTTGTCCGCAATTTTTTGTTATTTTTCTACTGTGTTTGCTGGTGCGTGTGTTCTGTTCTTCACGATGATGATGCATATTGTAAGTATTGCATTTTTTTATCTAAGTACAAGTGTTATACAAGAATGGAATTTGACTAGTATTTTATCCGAAATACAAACTAGCTAAGCCCCGCGACAGGTTAACTTTGCAGCAGATGTTATGTATTAATCCACGCTAGAACGGCGCTCAGCCTCTCCAGCGCCAGACTTGCCTTAACCGCCGAGCTGTTCATATCACAGAAAGTGAGAATATCGGCAGTATTGCAGCGGAACTATATTCTGCGCGCACGTTTTGGTCTATGTATGTGAAAAGTTGCTGCAAACTTAACCTGTCGCGGGGCTTAGTCAAGTTCTATCTCGGTTGTGTATTTTTGTTTTAGCGGCAAAGTGTTTAGCGTGGCGAGACGGAATAAAAGTGAATTGTAGTAACAGTCGCGATTAATGTATTTGAGATTTGTGCAATATCCCTAACAAGGATCGAACCTAGGACCGTTTGCACCAACAATATTAGCTTTTTTTTTACTCTACATATAACTATAAACCTTTTATTTTTATTTTTTAAAAGAAATAAAACGCACAAGTCTACTACATACAAGTTTATTGTTCTAAAACTAATCCACTACAAAATGAAAACAGAGTCAAAGTAATTTTACAAAAAGGTTATACATAGCGTTAACACAACGCTTCACAGTTTTTATAAATCATTTTGTACACATGTTGTAATACATAGCGTTCACACAACACTTTTCACTTTTCTCAAGCAGAATTGTACATAGATAGTAAACAGCTTTAACACTACGCTGTTATATTTAGACACTAGGAAACCATATTCAAATGACAGTGTTAGTTTTATAGAAAGTTTTTTCTCTGGACTGTCAAGCTTGACACGCCAGAAGTTTTTTCATTTTTCTCACACCAAGTTTATGTTTTGAACATGTAGGGTTGGGATAATTTTCTACTATTGCTTGTGCAATAGTGAAAATAAGACACTGGTCTTCGATGCAGTATTCACTGCAGGCACACTGTAAATTAATTAAAGGCCCTTGAGAATTTTGTCCATACAATTCTGTCATTTCTTTTTAAGATTGTTCCAAACAATGACAGATAATAGGTTAGGGGTAACTCACGGCACATATAATGTAAAAACATAATACAATAAATTCCACACATTGATGAGTTTGGGTTTTGAACCACCGTTTCACTGATGCAGCATGAAATACAGTTCTTTTTTTATAAATTTTAGTACATTTGCACTAGGAGGCTGACCAAAACTATCAAAGTACAGGGCCTCCTTATCACTGTTTATAAACAAACTTGTCCAGTGTATCCCTGGTCCCGATTCATTGTCGGTGTTAATAATCAATGCAGCAGGCAATTGCACACTTTTTGGCAATGTATTATTAGCAAACACACCTCGAAAAATAAAAGACAGACATTTGTCTGATTGAACAGTTTTTTCAATTTCAATGTTATTCATTGTTCACTATCCGAAAATGCACTATCCTTGGAACAGCAACCTTGCTCGGATAAGTAATACACACTTGAAGCGTCGTTGTAAAACAAAGCTAATGATGAATATCCACTGTCCGATGTTGAGGTGTTCTGTTTAGGTGCAGTCCTTGTGGCTTCTCCTATAATATGCTGTTGAAGCATGAAGCTACGGAGATAAGATGCGTATAAATGGGCGTCTCTAAGAGCACATTTGATTGTCCTTAATCTGTGATAATTGCGACAGCAATTTTGTGCAGGGAAGGCTAACAGCGACGCTTTAGGGCATCCTAGGTCCTCGAGGTTAACCACAGTGCGGTGAAGTACTTTAATCAAAAACTTGCATTTGTCAGCTCCAAAAGAATAAATAACTGAGGCGTTTTCGGTGTACTGGGAAAGTACAGAAAACAATTTTGAATAGCAAAGTTCACCGATAGGCCATTCGAGAGAATGATTGTTTTGTGTTTGCCACATATTTTCGTTTTTTGCTCCAATATCTGAAGTATCCCATTCGTAAGGTGGTAGAAATATCCATGATTGCATACTATCTGAGTCTGCATCGACAATAGCTAGTTCTTTACAGCCCTCATATTGTGATCCGTACTCCTTCCAGGCTGGTACACAACTGATTATTATTTTGTATTATCTGGGAAAATACCTCTGTGTTTGTCTATTTGGAGTAAAGAGTCGAATTCTCCATAAATAATGCACGTGACTGCCGTAGGCAACGGAGCAGAGAATGACAGTTTAGCACTTACACTCCCATCGCGTAATATGTCCCAAGTAGAGTCAATTTCCATTGTGGGTGAAAGAATAAAGGGATACAAAGCAAATCCATTATCAAAATCTTCTCGGGAGAGACTATTTCCTGTATCCAGGTAAGGTATTCACGTTCCAGAGAATAAATTGTAATATGCTTGGATAATATTTTTGTCTGTGAAGCTTGGGCAGAGAGGTTGGTTTGGAATGGCTCTAGTTCCAACTTGGAGTTGAATTTTATTCAATCCGAAATGATGGAAATTAAAGGGTTTTTATGTATTTGAACATTGAAAGCTGAATTTTCAACAAATCCTAATATTACACGTTTAGGAACAGTGCCTAAAAATATATTATCTAGATTATAAGAAGCAATATTTTGAGGGATAGTTATTGATTTTACTTCCACGCGTGTAATTGGGTATTTAGATGTAGTAGTTTCAAGACCGTTTGCATGAGCAAGACCTATATCTGGAGATACAGTAACTCTTTTTACATAAATATAAAATTGTTTCCGGGGGCAACCAGGTTATCGGCAGCTAAGGCCGTACCATCTGGTTTAGTTATTTTACATTTTAGGTACAGATAAATGTGAGCTGGATCAATGTATTTCCCACTGTCCCCAGTAATGGCAAACTCGACAGGACTGTTACTAGTTAAAGATGAAATGGGACGATATTCCACTAAACAAGAATTTTCAATGCTAGTTTGAGTTAATGGCAGAGAAAACAAATCCAATTCTGTATTTGTGCATTCCGATGAGTTACAGTTTACTAAAGACATGGTAGTTAATTTGGTAGTTAATTAGCGAATATATCTCTGTGTACCCTTCGCCTCTTTTTGCGTGACTGGCAGGTAATAAATGGTGGTTCGAATTTTATACTTTTAGCCTTTCATTTCTGTCTCCCCTTTCCTGAAAGAATCTGAGAAATTTTTCTCTCACCTTTTTCACGAAGAGCTTGTCCCGCCTGATTTACACGATCTCTGAAAGATTGTTTGAGAGGCCTGTTTTGTAGAACATCCCCAACAAATTCCATTCCCGATTGTAAAGCTTGGTGGCCAATTGCTTTAGCACCCTGTTTTAATAAAGGGGCCGCAAAACGAAACAAGCTTTTAAATATTGAACCGAGGTCACCGTGGCCTTTCTCATACGGAGGACCGGAAAAATAAGGTAAACCTGTCCTAACCTGGTTGAGATAATAATCTCGATATAACTGACGTCTATCGTATCTCATTGTCGCTTGAAATGTAGTTTAACACTCAGATCTCCGAAGGCAAATGAGACTTTACGACCTGTGTTGTCTCTTAAAACTATTTATATTGTATCAAATAAATATTTCGATACAGGCATATAATGAACGGGGTTAAATATTATAGATTGTGACCGGCCATAAGGGACCGAAGAAAATGTAAACATTCTTAAAAGAGGTGCCTTTGTATCTCCTACAAACTGGTAACTGAGTACATTAGTGTATACTAAAACCTGCTGGGGATAACCAATATTTAGGTTGGTTTATTTCGAACTATGCTGTTGTTTAACAAGATTTCTATTTGGTTCGAATCCTAACTGCAGAGCCAAAATATCAGAGAAGTTCAGTGTAGATAATTGTGCATTGTATTTTCCCTCAACAATATTGCTGGATGGGTTATAACCGAATCGAAAAAGCCCTTCTCCAATATGATCTTGATTTAAAACTTGTAAAACATAAATTCATTTCACAAACAGTCTGTTTAATATTCAAAAAGGACAAAATGAAATTATGTGGACTTATTATAACCAAGACTCGGATCAGTCAAGTAAACAGAGCGGTAAAACAATTGTTCCCCCTGGATATTATTCAAGTGTGGACTCTGTTTTACAAGTTTTAAATCAAGATCATATTGGAGAAGGGCTTTTTCGATTCGGTTATAACCCATCCAGCAATATTGTTGAGGGAAAATACAATGCACAATTATCTACACTGAACTTCTCTGATATTTTGGCTCTGCAGTTAGGATTCGAACCAAATAGAAATCTTATTAAACAACAGCATAGTTCGAAACAAACCAACCTAAATATTGGTTATCCCCAGCAGGTTTTAGTATACACTAATGTACTCAGTTACCAGTTTGTAGGAGATACAAAGGCACCTCTTTTAAGAATGTTTACATTTCTTCGGTCCCTTATGGCCGGTCACAATCTATAATATTTAACCCCGTTCATTATATGCCTGTATCGAAATATTTATTTGATACAATATAAATAGTTTTAAGAGACAACACAGGTCGTAAAGTCTCATTTGCCTTCGGAGATCTGAGTGTTAAACTACATTTCAAGCGACAATGAGATACGATAGACGTCAGTTATATCGAGATTATATCTCAACCAGGCGGGGACAGGTTTACCTTATTTTCCGGTCCTCCGTATAAGAAAGGCCACGGGGCCCTCGGTTCAATATTTAAAAGCTTGTTTCGTTTTGCGGACCCTTTATTAAAACAGGGAGCTAGAGCAATTGGCCACCAAGCTTTACATTCGGAATGGAATTTGTTGGGGATGTTCTACAAAACAGGCCTCTCAAACAATCTTTCAGAGATCGTGTAAATCAGGCGGGACAAGCTCTTCGTGAAAAAGGTGAGAGAAAAATTTCTCAGATTCTTTCAGGAAAGGGGAGACAGAAATGAAAGGCTAAAAGTATAAAATTCGAACCACCATTTATTACCTGCCAGTCACGCAAAAAGAGGCGAAGGGTACACAGAGATATATTCGCTAATTAACTACCAAATTAACTACCATGTCTTTAGTAAACTGTAACTCATCGGAATGCACAAATACAGAATTGGATTTGTTTTCTCTGCCATTAACTCAAACTAGCATTGAAAATTCTTGTTTAGTGGAGTATCGTCCCATTTCATCTTTAACTAGTAACAGTCCAGTCGAGTTTGCCATTACTGGAGACAGTGGGAAATACATTGATCCAGCTCACATTTATCTGTACCTAAAATGTAAAATAACTAAACCAGATGGTACGGCCTTAGCTGCCGATAACCTGGTTGCCGCCGGAAACAATTTTCTACATACAGCATTCAGTCAGGTCGACGTTTCGTTAAATGACAGATTGATTTCGTCCTCTGCAGGGTGTTACGCTTACAGGGCATACATTGAAACATTACTCAACTATTCTAATGAGGCTAAAACATCTCATCTCACTGCTTCTCTCTGGTATCGAGATACGCCTGGAAAATTAGAAAATCTAACTGAAAATAAAGGAATTGAAAAACGAATGAGTCTTGCTGCGCAAAGTCAGTCATTCGACATGTACGGTCGACTGTATTCTGATTTTATGTGCCAACCTCGTCTTCTCTTGAACAATGTGTCCATGAGAATTAAATTACATAGATCAAACGATGCATTTTCATTGATGGCAGCTGAGAATTCTTCTTATCGTGTAGAAATACAGGACATTTCTCTTTGTGTAAAAAGAGTTTCTGTATCTCCAGATATAGGTCTTGCTCATGCAAACGCTCTTGGAACTACTACATCTAAATACCCAATTACACGCGTGGAAGTAAAATCAATAACTATCCCTCAAAATATTACTTCTTATAATCTAGATAATATATTTTTAGGCACTGTTCCTAAACGTGTAATATTAGGTTTTGTTGAAAATTCAGCTTTCAATGGTCAAATACATAAAAACCCCTTTAATTTCCATCATTTCGGATTGAATAAAATTCAACTCCAAGTTGGAACTAGAACCATTCCAAACCAACCTCACTGCCCAAGCTTCACAGACTAAAATATTATCCAAGCATATTACAATTTATTCTCTGGAACGTGAATACATTACCTGGATACAGGAAATAGTCTCTCCCGAGAAGATTTTGATAATGGATTTGCTTTGTATCCCTTTATTCTTTCACCCACAATGGAAATTGACTCTACTTGGGACATATTACGCGATGGGAGTGTAAGTGCTAAACTGTCATTCTCTGCTCCGTTGCCTACGGCAGTCACGTGCATTATTTATGGAGAATTCGACTCTTTACTCCAAATAGACAAACACAGAGGTATTTTCCCAGATAATACAAAATAATAATCAGTTGTGTACCAGCCTGGAAGGAGTACGGATCACAATATGAGGGCTGTAAAGAACTAGCTATTGTCGATGCAGACTCAGATAGTATGCAATCATGGATATTTCTACCACCTTACGAATGGGATACTTTAGATATTGGAGCAAAAAACGAAAATATGTGGCAAACACAAAACAATCATTCTCTCGAATGGCCTATCGGTGAACTTTGCTATTCAAAATTGTTTTCTGTACTTTCCCAGTACACCGAAAACGCCTCAGTTATTTATTCTTTTGGAGCTGACAAATGCAAGTTTTTGATTAAAGTACTTCACCGCACTGTGGTTAACCTCGAGGACCTAGGATGCCCTAAAGCGTCGCTGTTAGCCTTCCCTGCACAAAATTGCTGTCGCAATTATCACAGATTAAGGACAATCAAATGTGCTCTTAGAGACGCCCATTTATACGCATCTTATCTCCGTAGCTTCATGCTTCAACAGCATATTATAGGAGAAGCCACAAGGACTGCACCTAAACAGAACACCTCAACATCGGACAGTGGATATTCATCATTAGCTTTGTTTTACAACGACGCTTCAAGTGTGTATTACTTATCCGAGCAAGGTTGCTGTTCCAAGGATAGTGCATTTTCGGATAGTGAACAATGAATAACATTGAAATTGAAAAAACTGTTCAATCAGACAAATGTCTGTCTTTTATTTTTCGAGGTGTGTTTGCTAATAATACATTGCCAAAAAGTGTGCAATTGCCTGCTGCATTGATTATTAACACCGACAATGAATCGGGACCAGGGATACACTGGACAAGTTTGTTTATAAACAGTGATAAGGAGGCCCTGTACTTTGATAGTTTTGGTCAGCCTCCTAGTGCAAATGTACTAAAATTTATAAAAAAAAGAACTGTATTTCATGGTGCATCAGTGAAACGGTGGTTCAAAACCCAAACTCATCAATGTGTGGAATTTATTGTATTATGTTTTTACATTATATGTGCCGTGAGTTACCCCTAACCTATTATCTGTCATTGTTTGGAACAAACTTAAAAAGAAATGACAGAATTGTATGGACAAAATTCTCAAGGGCCTTTAATTAATTTACAGTGTGCCTGCAGTGAATACTGCATCGAAGACCAGTGTCTTATTTTCACTATTGCACAAGCAATAGTAGAAAATTATCCCAACCCTACATGTTCAAAACATAAACTTGGTGTGAGAAAAATGAAAAAACTTCTGGCGTGTCAAGCTTGACAGTCCAGAGAAAAAACTTTCTATAAAACTAACACTGTCATTTGAATATGGTTTCCTAGTGTCTAAATATAACAGCGTAGTGTTAAAGCTGTTTACTATCTATGTACAATTCTGCTTGAGAAAAGTGAAAAGTGTTGTGTGAACGCTATGTATTACAACATGTGTACAAAATGACTTATAAAAAACTGTAAAGCGTTGTTTTAACGCTATGTATAACCTTTTTGTAAAATTACTTTGACTCTGTTTTCATTTTGTAGTGGATTAGTTTTAGAACAATAAACTTGTATGTAGTAGACTTGTGCGTTTTATTTCTTTTAAAAAATAAAAATAAAAGGTTTATAGTTATATGTAGAGTGAAAAAAGCTAATATTGTTGGTGCAAACGGTCCTAGGTTCGATCCTTGTTAGGGATATTGTACAAATCTCAAATACATTAATCGCGACTGTTACTACAATTCACTTTTATTCCGTCTCGCCACGCTAAACACTTTGCCGCTACAACAAAAATACACAACCGAGATAGAACTTGACTAGCTAGTTTGCATTTCGGATAAAACACTAGTCAAATTCCATTCTCGTATAACACTTGTACTTAGATAAAAAAAATGCAATACTTACAATATGCATCATCATCGTGAAGAACAGAACACACGCACCAGCAAACACAGTAGAAAAATAACAAAAAATTGCGGACAAATTCGGCTTCCCAAGTTTAAATACCCCAAAAATCGGTCCAAAAGGTTCAAAGCCTTTTCCAGCCACCCTTATTTTCCACACTGGAAAATAACAATCCCTTTAAATTCACGCTGCCTCGTTAACTCTAGACGTCCAAATTTAAAACCTGCAGCCTCTTTCCATTAGATAAATTTCTTATATCCACCCGCCTTGAATTATATCACCTTCAGCTCATGTCCTTTTAACTTAAAATCCTTTTTTTCGTCCAAATTCTCTATATGCCTTGGCGCTTACTATTTTACTGCCCGTATCACCCCACACACAGACGGACTTTTCCGCTTAGCGGGAGACTTTTAAAATTAGCATTTTACAATCTCTTGTCTTTTTTCAAGGGACACAATCACCCCGGGATACATTTTCTTTTCCACCTGAAATCGAGGCGGATCGTATCTCTAACCAATTTATTTTCCCCAAAATAACTTGTCGAGTATTTGTCCCGTCACAACAATCCCTCTCGCCAGAAACCCTTTCGCCTTGACCTACATTAACAAAGGCTTCATTCTTGATACCTGTGCGGAATATTAATTCATTCTCTCTGTCTACCCTCAGCGCGGAGTCGAGATTCGAAGACAGTATTCTGTCTAGCGTGTGAAACCACCGTCTTTCATAACATAATGAAATTATTGCATAGTACTAATTAATAACGTTACATATCGCGGGTTCGAGTACCGGGACCGTCTTCTTTCGTACCATTAACACCGTTCATAGCGGTTCATAAACCATAAACTCTTATTTTCAATACTATAAACATTAATATTATCAATTCATACATTACATACTTTGCAGTAATAAATATAAAAAAAACATATGCATACCGTTTACTACCTCTAATTACCTTCTATATACATATTTTTCATAAAATAAATAATTATATATTCATAAAAGTTATAAACATGCAAATACATAAATGTAAAGTATTGTAAGTACATGCTAATTAGTTATAAGTACGTGCAAATAAGTTCTAAATACGTGCAAATTAGTTATAAGTACGTGTAAATTAATTGCGAATATTAAATAGCGACCGACGTTGGCGTACATCTCTACTACTTACGAAGCCATAGTTAATATTGGTATCAATGGCCGTGGGACAGCAACACTTGTTAGAAACGGCCTAACCATTAATAATGTAAAAAAGTTAGTAGATGGGAGAGGCATTAGCTTTCAAAGTACCAACTATACTTTTGTGAATATTTATGCCCCATCAGGCAATCAAAATAGACAGTCACGTGAACAATTTTATAATCAGGACGTTTTATATTTGCTACCGTTAAATGAATCTAAAATAATGCTTGGGGGTGATTTTAATCAGGTATTAAATCCCAGCGATTGTTTAGGAGCTTATCAAAAGAGTCCAGCCCTTGCAACATTAATTGAAGAATTGCATTTGAAAGATATTTGGTTACAGAAGAGACAGGATATAATATTTACATTTCATATTTTAATAATAAATCTGGATCGAGAATCGATAGGTTATATACAAATACAGATCAAATAAAAAATATAACATCCGTAGAAGCATTGCCAGCGCCCTTTACTGATCATATGGCAGTAAAAATGGCAATTAACCTGGAAGAAACAAAACTAGTCAGGGGTCCTTCATATTGGCAACTAAATATACAGTTATTAGAGCTTCCACATATCAATGAAATATTTGCACAAAAATGGGCCGAATGGTGTAAACAACAAAAGCATTACAGTAATCATAATGACTGGTGGGTTCGATATGTAAAACCAAAATTAAAAACTTTTTTCTGCTGGTATGGAAAAGAAAATGCAAAAGACAGAAACGGATTGATCAACTTTTATTACCAGTGTTTACACGAAGCATGTCAAGGGAGAGATGTCACCAAAAATTACCAAGCCATACAGCAGTATAAAGCCAAAATCTTAACACTCCAGAGGCAACAAATGGAAGGCATAACAATAAGAAGCAATTCCAAGAATTTAATTCAAGATAAAAGAACTTCGATGTATCACTATGTACAGATGCAAAAACAACAAAAAACACTCATGATAAACAATCTTGTGGATTCAGATGGAGAATCGCATGTGAGTCAGCCAGGAATAATGCAAACATTTTATGACTATTATGGGGAGCTTTATCAGACAGGGGAGGGGGAATCAGAAGCAAGAGAGACAATACTGAAATCTCTAACTAATGGTTTGAAAGAAGAGGATAGACAACTTTTAGATACTGAAGTAACAATAGAAGAAGTATACGAGGCGTTACAAACATGCAACCTTAAAGGAGCACCAGGAAAAGATGGTATTGGTTACAAGTTTTATTTGCAGTTTTTGAGATTATAAAATATGAACTAATCAAAATCATACAAGATGCCTTTAAAAATGGAAAAGTTTTACAAAATGAAGGAATCATCATATTGATACCGAAAAAACCGCACGCAAAACAAGTAGACGACTACAGACCAATAACATTACTAAATTGTGACTATAAAATAATGGCAAAGATCTTAGCAAATAGGTTAAAGTTAATTTAACCACGGATACTCAGTGAGAAACAAACATGCATTGGCAAAAAGCATAACATATTCAGTGCAGTTGGAGGGATTCGCGATCTGATATCCTATTATATGGTGCAGAAACTTGATGCATGTGTGCTTTCTTTTGATTTAAAAAAAGCGTTTGATTTAGTGTCGCATGACTTACCTGTTTGAGGTGCTAAAGGCAAATAGAGTAAGTGATAAATTTATTAATGTTTTGAAATGTTTCTATCAACAGGCAACATCTCGGATAATGGTCAATGGATTCCTGTCGTCCCCAATAAAGATAACAAGATCAATTCGGCAAGGATGTCCACTAAGTATGCTTTTGTTTGCGTTAACCCTGGATCCTTCGCTGCAATATACCAGGAAAACTACTCCCGACGAGATACATGCCTTTAAGGAAAACCAAGTGTTTGCTTTCGCAGATGATCTATCTGCATGTGTCACCACAAACGAGCAAATGCAAAAAATGATGGCAGCGATACGTATATACTGCCGTGCTAGTGGGGCCAAAATAAATATGGAAAAATCAAAGGCGCTTCCCTTTGGCACATGGGATCAAAAATATCCAGATATAGGGATCCCATATGTACAGGAAATTAAAATATTAGGAATAATTTTTCACAGGGACGAGGAACAAATGTGAGAATCCAATTGGCAAAAGATAGCGAGAGACATTCGCATACAATGTTATAAAATGCGAAGCAGACAGTTGAACATGATACAACGAGTGTGGTTTTTGCAAACATATATGTTTAGTAAATTAAACTATACGGCCCAAGTGATCCCAATGAATCAAAAACACCTCAGAATAATGAATTCAGCAATTGGTTGGTTTATGTGGCATGGAAATTTTTTTTCGAATACCACTATCCAATCTATGGCAAATGAAACTAAAAGGAGGATTGGACCTCACAAATATTGAGATCAAATGCAAATCCCTATTCCTGGCAAGATCCTATACGCTCTATGGCATTGAAGATTCCATTACATCATTATGGATACAGTTATGGACGGAGGAATTTCCACCCCAAAATCCGCCAGGTTTACGCAGATTGCAAAAAGGACCGATATATCTACGAAGTTTGATGCAAGAATTCAGTTATGTGGTGCCTCCGCCAAAAGGTGAAGAAGTAAAACTCTCTCAATACTTATATACACTGCTTCACAAACAGTTGCAGATACCGACTCACCGCATTGAAAAACATTTTCCCAATAACAGATGGCAAAATATTTGGAAGAATTTAAATAAGAAATTTCTGGATACATCAGTGTATAGTGTTTGGTACAATGTAATACATGATATTATACCAACTAATGAACGCTTACATAATATCAAGATTAAACAACTAATAAATGCCACATATGTAGAGAGATAGACACCACTGAGCATAGAATAGTAACATGTAATGGAGTACAAGGAATTTGGAAATGCCTAACGACATATCTAGGACAAATATGTCGAACAGTACCCCAATACTTTCAACCGTAGATGTGTACAAGACCAGATTTCAAATATTTTCCAGAAAAGAAAAACAATGCAGTAATTTGGTTAATAGCTAATACAATATATTATTTATTTTGTAAAGAGTATGAGAGCAATAGTATTTTGTTCACACAGTATTTAAAAAGAACTAGATGGAAATTGTTACAACATCCAAAAATGTGTGAGTATTTTGGAAACTACCTCAGTGTAGTATACTTGTGGTGTGAAAGTGTAAACAGGTATTTAATATATGAAGAAATGTATATTTATATTACAGGTACAAATGCATGTTTACGCCAAAAATCTTGTATCAGATAGCGAAAATGGGACTCTTACTATAATACTTACTATGTTAAAAATTCTATACAATACTTTAACAGAATTTATGTAAGAAAACAGACCTATTTTTTATATATGTTTTAATTTTTTAAAAAAAAAAAGTGGTTAGCACATCGCGCTGCGACACCAAGGGTCCCGGGTTCGAATCCCGGTCGGGCTTGGTTGTTTGTGAATATCCATCCATCAATTTCATCCTTTCATCACCCATCCCCATCTTCGCAAATTAGCCAAGAGGCACAAAACGCGAAGTAAAATAAACTAAACTAAATCAAATCATAAAAATCGAAATCTCCATTTATTAAAATATTATTCTGAAGCTCTATATTACTTAATAACAGATTTGTATTTCCCTGTGCAACTACATTCTTACATGTTCATTCGTTGTTATGAGTTGTGTATTAAACATTCCATTTTTCCTCTGAATTACTTGTCAAGTACAATGAATCTTAACGTCAATATTTCCTGACACAGCTGAAGTTCACGCCAAACTGAATAAACAAACATGTTGTTTCTCTTTTTCTTTCTTATTGGAACACAAAAATACTGTAGCACCACCTGCTGCTTTTTCTAAAATAAGAAGAAGCTCTAATTGGAAAATTACGTTAGAAAAAGCATGACCTAATTCGATGCAGTAACTTATATGAGGAAGCAGGCGTGCGTTCTGTTGATAGTGCAGCATCATGCCATGGCGTCACAAGTCAAAAGTCAAATGGAAGATTCCTTGCAGAAACATGAAGTGAAGTAAATTCAAAATGTTGGTCTCTTAGTAGTTGTGTCCGAATTATATGTTTGAAAATAGCTCATGGAGAAAATACGTACATTTGTAACACGGTGTGTATTATTCTATGGTTTTATACAGTGTATATTGATAGGCTTATTTCACACTCTTTATACGCACGGTTAGAGGCTTTATCATCTTCATTAAAAAGAATAGAATAGAAATAATACATTGCAAGAAGGTGTAGAAATTGTGGCTTTATGGCAATCCATTCATGTAGGTTGAATTCTACATTTTGCTAATGCGTTGTGTAAAGAAACAATCCACCGGAGTAGTGAGGTAAGTGTAATATTAAATAGTATAATAGAATGTAAATATAGTCTAGTTGTGGGTATAAACTTGCAAGGTAGATGCGAAATAGTGGATCTGTTGTTTTCAAGTTAACCCACATCCCCCATTTTTATCTCAATAATAATAAAATATGTGGATGCAAGTTAAAAATAGTTCATATTGTGATAAAATAATCTGCTACTCCGTTTCCGGCAGCGATAGAGGCGTCCAAAGTGCAAACCAAGACCCGATGAACGTCTGTGCACAAACAACAAACGCTGTTGTAGTTAGTCCGCCTATACAAGAAATTACTTGCAATCTGGTATTTGAAAACTTCCTATAAGTGGTATGAAAATTCCAGAATAGTACATAAATTATGTATATGGTTCCGCCCCTGCCTCCATAATGACGACAAATTAGCAAATGGGAACTCTCCTCATGCTTTCCGTCAAAATCGATTCTGCTTACTTGTACTACGCTTTCTTCAGAATTGTACTGATTTCTAGTTTCATTACCTATATTTTGTTTATGCAGTATTAGTGTATAATAAGGGCCTCCCAGATGGGGCAGTGGTAGCGTCGTAGCCTTGTACTCAAGGGTCCCGTGTTCGATTCCTGGTGGAGGCACATAGTGGTTCGGATCCCACTTTAAATTGTAGGTCCAGTCCCGATTAACCTTTCGTGCATAAAGCGGACTTAAAACACTAACTCAATCAATCAATCAATAGTGTATAATAAGTCAGATAATTATTAATAACATTATACCTTCAATGTGTTTAGGTCAAAAGCAGGGGCAAAATGATAGAAGCTGCTAGGTACTCCCCTAAAAGGAGATCAAACTAACCTTAGCAACAGAGTTAAATTTTAATTCCTGCAAGGAAAATTTTCAACCTCCCATAAATATTACTTATGTTCCAAATGTAGATTTCTTCATGAAGCAACAATCGCTTATTTCAGATCTCCAATTTACCTTCCAGGCTATCCTATTCGAATTAGAATACTTCTTACTCTAATACTTAACATCTCTAACATCCCTGCTCATACCAAAAATTATATAAAAGAACGTTTTTATATTCAATATTACACCCAAAGGAAGCTTGTTGCGAAGAAAAAACTAAATGTGTTTTCGGTTCCCAATAATGGCAACCAAAAACCATTTAATTGCACTGACTTTTTTCAGGTTTTGAATTCCATGGTGTATTTTCGCTTTAAAAACTTAGCCCACAGTAAAAATAAATTCCAGTGGTAAGCTATTGAATGGAGCTGTATGCATATAGGATGGAAATTGTCATTTTCAACAGCTTGTAGCTTCGAAACAGATCTCAACAAGCAAAACGTTATACGGTCACACCTGTGTATTTATGTTCAAGACAATTACAAGTTGAAAAGAAGAAAAGTTGCAGTAAAATAAATTCCGGTTGACAGAATCTCTCAAATAATATACTACTTCAATGTTTTGGAAAATTAAAAATTATCTGCTAAAAGTTACTTCAGGCAAATTTTGACAAAAGAATCTAGCAACTCTTCTGCTGTGAAGTAGATTCCCCTATTTACATGATATCATTAATCTTCCGCCATTCTGTGACTGGCAGAATAGATGTCAGTTGCAGATAAGCCTGAGATTTGGTAAAGAAGAAATAGTTTTTTTTATATATATCCTCCATCTCAGTGGCGGCTAAAACAATACATAATGTGAAGAGTTTACAAAGTTACCATCTATGAAAGTGAATGCAAAACAGTAAAGACACTGTAATTGAAGAAACAATTCAGCAATTTCAGCAATAAAAGGGTTCCTATTCGTTTGTAGAGTGTTAAACAACTGCTTTTGACTCATAAAAAAATTCAAAATGATTTTAACAATGTACACAGAGTCTATAGAATGCCCTGCATAACCAGTATAATGTCCAGAGTGGTGCAAGAAACTCCCTTTATAGCAAATAGTATCCGAGGTAGATTCCGAGAGGAAAAAAAGAATGGACTCCCGACTAAATCGGAACATCTGATAGCCTTGCATCAATGGTTATGAAAATGCAATTACCAAATATTGCAGACTGCAAACTTCTGGAGCCTGACAATCTCCACAAACAACTCATTCATTCTACAAGGACAAAATCGAAATTCTTGTGAAATCTGAAAAATCGTCAATGTTATTTTCGTAGGTTTTCATACGTTCACATTAAAATATTTCATATCACTGGATGGGCATGATCCCCATGCCCCCCCCCCCCTCCCGCCTGGGTACTGGCCTGCCTCTATTCTGAACGAAAGACATATTCTGGTAATGAAGGTTGGGAAATATATCTAGGTTTCGTTTTTTTTTTGTTAAAAATACAAGTGTCTGGATTGGAATCCAATTGAATTGAATTGTAGAATTCTGATTAGAACCGTCCATGTGTGGAAAATATGAGTTTTGAATGAATCGTGAAAAATGAGAAAGGTGAGGAACTCAAAGCAAGATTCAGTACAAAGCGTAAGTGTATGTAAGTTATAAATTCATCATACTCTGCTAAAAATGCTAGTTCAGTTTCATGTAAATGTGGTAACTCACAAGATCGAAGACACATGTTAACTTGGAAATTATTTCGAGTAAATAATCGATCATGAAAAGCACTCTTTGCATACAAAATATTTACTTGAGCTGCGAGGAAAGAAGCCTAATTATCAATAATATTCGGAATCTTGAAAAATATTATGTTTACATTTGCTTAGGTGATAAAGAACATGCTAATAGTATTATTCAAGTGCGCAGACAATATACAAATAAGACATGAAATATAGAAAGTACTACGTCGACAGTACGTAAATAACAGTGGTTATCATAATGCAATTCCATTCACTATATAACCAAAGAGAACAAATAGTACAAAAGAGATGTTTATGTCAGACAAATATTGTTTGGTAGGGGCAATTACCGTTTATTCTGCTTGAATATATTATCATATAATCTACATGTCTAGACAATCGGGATACTGAAGAAAATGTGGTGAATTATGTATTCAAAGTTGCGTATGAACAATTGATAGCTGTTAGATTCCATGGTAAGTTAATAGGTCATGTTAACTTCGGTGAAAATGATAAAATCCATCATGCTCTTTACTTTTACGCTTATGTTTTCATCTAAAGTTACTAAGTTATTAATTTATACTAGCTTCTAGAAGCGTGTTTTTACCTTTGAATTATTGGGCTATGTGCTGTGTAATACATCTATATATTTAATATGCATACCGTATTTCACAGGATAATTGTCGCCAGCGAATAATTAACGCATCGTTTTTTTCAAACCAAAAATTGGTTTATATCCTCTCATCGAGTAATCGTCTCATCGGCGCGTCAGATAACGAAACCAATCATGACGGCGCAGAATCTTCGGACACAGAATATTCAATTTTACAAGTCCACACTTTCGACTATAATGAATAAGTCAATAACAATTAATGATTTAACTTTCTTTTCAGACCGGGAAAATATTCGCTAAACCTTCAGGAAATTATGTGCCTCAATTTGAACTATTCAATTTTAACTAATATTCTCGAGTATTCGTGCATTCTAATCTTGCACCAAATACACTTTGGTAATAAATGATTTTAAAATATCGGTAATACTGACACAATTTTTTTAACGCTGTGACATACAATCTGCGACGATTATGCGCTGAAATAAGGTAATACTTTCTTTTTTTTTTTAAGATTATGGGCAGACACGCCCTGTTCTACCGTTAACGACGCCCGTGCGATAAATTATCCACTTCGGAGGTTCACTAACTTCTAAAACCAGGTTATGTTAGGTGTCCTATTAGCTATGTACAGGGAGGTTATTTCAGTCGTTCACCGCCATCGTGTCGGCCGGTCGGCGCCGCCTTCATGCAACAGGTCCCGGCAAATTGCGTTAGAGGAAGTCCGTAACAGAAACAGCTTGTTTTGTAATGTTTCCACTTTTCACAATTACAGTTACAATTACAATTGAATAAGCACGTACCTTGTCGCAAGGATGCTGGAAAAGGAGTCCTCCCAAATACAAATATTTCTGGCACCTTATTTCTGACATCTAATCTTAGATTAGACATTGCTACTTTATCGTCAGTTGACAGAAAGGGAAGACAGCATCCCGGCGCATAAAGCGAACCGAAACCGTAAAATGATATTTAAAATTAATAATAGTGATCACTAACCTGGTGTGTTATAAGATATATTGAAAATGACCTCCTTCAACAGCAATACAACACGTTTCTTAGGTTCAAGAGATCCTGTCTCTCGTAATTGCCTGACCACTTTTCTGCAAGAGTTCGTTTTCACGTAATTATCGTACATAAAAACTCGATGTTCAAGACTATATTTGTTTAGCGGAATAACTAATGAATGAATAACAATTAACACACAATAAAGCACTAGCACACCAACTCAATAACACAGTATAAAAAAGACGCGTACTGATAAACGCAAACAGAAGTGAGCATGAGGGTACGTTACACTCACGACGTCTGGTAGCCGACAGTGTTGCTAACCATTTTCCGGCAATGTCCCTACAGACATAGTAAAAATCTCCCTACAACTGACCAAATGTCCCTACGCCAAGTAAAGCGTCTAAAAAAACAACACCTCATTAGCATGCAAAACAGAAGAGAAAATATACACATTTACTTACCAAATCTTTCTGCTCGGTGCTCCACAATTAATGAAGGAGCGAATTTACAATACAGGACCCCTCCCCGATTTTTGTAATATTTCGCATACTCACTAATTGAGGCCTCCTAATCACGAATTTGAAGTTAAAATTTGTGGGTCACCTGTAGAAATAGCAAAATAAGTGAATTTGAGTGGTCCGTGATCGGCACGATTGCTCATTACTTACCGGAAGATTTTGTGTTTCCAATACTTAAAAAATGAAATATACATTCCTGATATTGCTACGACCCCAAATTTGAACTATGTTTGCCTATCCTATCCTATCCTAACCTAACCTAACCTTACCGTGAATGGTTCGTGGGGTTATCCGTCAATGGCTTGTGGGGCTACCCGTGCTTGGTTTTTCGACCCCAAATTTTAATTATGTTTGCCTTGCCTAACCTAACTTAACCTAACCTTACCGAGAATGGTCAGTGGGGCTATCCGTGAATGGTTTTGCGCTAATTGTGATTACGAACCGATAAAAAAATCGTATTCATCATCGAAGACACCATTTTCGTATCCTGCAATTTTACGATCGATGCACTGTTGCCAAGCTTACCTGTAATCAAATCAGTCCACATTCCACATGTTCTTCTACATCGTGATTGTCACTGTCACATGTAATCCCCTTCTTTAGGCAATATACCGAAATCCATAAGTTTATTAATTACCCCACGAAATCCTCCTGCACACTCCACCTAAAAATCTGTACAACATTAACAACTTTTTTACTGTTCTCTTCCGCCATTCTTACACGATCCATGCTCTCCAAGTATGAAATCAACAGTGTGGCAACGCTGTAGACAGCGTAACTAATTGCGAACGTCAATTGTTCATATCAACAAATATGGCTACCATACTTGTATACGGAGAATCATTGCGAGAATTGAAATGCTTATTTTACAACTTCTACACGTTAATGAACAATTTTTTCACCTCACCCCAACATGTTAACTTGAGATAAATCATCACGACTAATTATTTCGTGAGTATAAGACGTAGCATAGAAATTACAGAAGGGTCCGGTATTGTAAATTTTTGCCTTAATGAATAATAGGGGTGTGCGGGACAAAATGTTTTGGGTCGGGACGGGAATTTTTTTTAAATCCCGACATTCGCAACGGGAAAAATTTGCAATTTCCCGACCAAGTCGGGAAATTTTCGAAATTTCCCGAAGCTCAGGAAATCTCGAATTCTACACGTCATTTTCACTTTAAGTGATTGTTTTTGCATTTCTAGAATAAAAACTTACAATTTATGATAAGTTCCAGAAACTTACAATGAAGAAAACGTCGAGAATTAACGACTTTTTAAAGTGACCATTCGGTATTTCCCGACTGCTTGGGATCCCGAAAAGTCGGGAAGTCATTTCCCGAAGTCGGGATCGGGAAGGGAATTTTCTTTTCCCGATCCCGGTCCCGACTTTTCGGGATCCCGCACACCCCTATTGAATAACGTTGAGTCATTTACTGTTATTTGAAGTCATACATGCTGCTGCTGTGAAGAGATAGATGTTGGTTGGTGATGCTGTATTTCCTGAAGTCTTTAACAATTCTGGTCCCATTTTATTTCTCTTTTTTGTTTTTGTATCACTTAGGTAACATTGAAAATATTCTTTCAGTTTCCGCGTTAGAATGTGGCAATGTTAGCACTATTTTCGCGAGAGTGGAAATGTTTTCAAAAAATAACTTGCCTTGAAAGTTCTCGGTAACCGATAACATGTTCCAAAATTCTGATGGAGACTTGTTGGTTAGTTGTTTTTCTCTTCCTCACTAAAGTATCCAGATAAACTAATCCATTCATTCCAAACCGAGCACGAAGAAAGTGCAGCTGACTGGCGAGTAAGCTTTGCACCTTTGCGCAATAAAAAGTTATTTTCCAAGATTGAAAAAAGTCCCTACGTTTTCCTTCATTTGGCAAAATCTACGCGGGCGAAATATAGTGAAAAGTCCCTAAGGTTGGTATCACTGCCGACACTGTCTCATTCGTGCAGTATGAAGCGCCGTCTCGCGGCTGACAACTCCCCCGATAAGCTGCCGGTGCTCTCGCGACAACTGAGGATAAAGTAGCGATGTCTAATCTAAGATTAGATGTCAGAAATAAGGTGCCAGAAATATTTGTATTTGGGAGGACACCTTTTCCAGCATCCTTGCGACAAGGTACGTGCTTATTCAATTGTAATTGTAACTGTAATTGTGAAAAGTGGAAACATTACAAAACAAGCTGTTTCTGTTACGGACTTCCTCTAACGCAATTTGCCGGGACCTGTTGCATGAAGGCGGCGACGACCGGCCGACACGATGGCGGTGAACGACTGAAATAACCTCCCTGTAGTAGCCAGCGGCAAAGATAATAGTGGGCAAATTGTCCATCACTATTTTCATTCTTTCTTATTCTACTTCCTGAGTTGTTTTAAAATATGGAATTCTGTTGTAGTGAAGCAGATATTAACCTCTGCTTATTGATGTTTATATTTCAATTAATTATTATCATATTGTGGAAAAAAAGACGACTGAAAATGGTGATGGACAATTCGTCTACTATTTATTTTGCCGTTGAGGTACTATATATGAGTGTAAGCTATAAATACAGATATACAATAGCCCCCGGCTTCGAATCCCGGCCTGTCATGAGTGTGAGTGTCCCTGCATCAACTTCATCATATCATCAATCATCCTCATTTGCATTTAGCCAGATGTAGCAGAAAAGCGAAGAAAAATAATATAGATCAATCAAATCAGATTTACAATAGCGT